>NC_140610.1:23036301-24236301 GCF_057381915.1 Diplotaxodon limnothrissa
TGGGGGGGTATTTTCCAACCACCAAAATCATGAATGCAGAACAGTTCAGCAGCCAGCCATCAATTCTCAGATGTCAAAATGAATTGAATGCATGTTCATTACCACTTAGTAGTAAGTGACAAAAAAACTACAGGCAAGATGGATTACCTACTGTATCTCAAGTAGCTTTTTTTTTTTAAGTCTCTGCATATGATTTTCATACATTACTGATGTGAGCTGATGCCAGTGTTTTTGAAGGTTAGAAAACTTGCATCAGTCTTGCGTGGTGTACCAGAATTACAAAGTAATGGTGTACCAGACGATTTTTTTGTTTCATTTTTGTTTTCCCTTTGCTCTTAAAGCCCTCAAAACCCACAAGAGCATCAAACATTGTTTATTTGCATATTTTATGGTAAACGTGCGAAAAACTAAAACATCTGTGAGCTGAATTGAAGAGTCACAATGTTAAAGTGTTTAAATGATTTTGGACGGGTTATAGTTGTAGCATCATAAACACCCGCCTCTCCTTTGACCAAAATGATCTTAAACACAAAGAGACAAATAATATTCTGTATCTCCAGCACACGTTGTGATTTTACTCCTAAACATATCTGTTGGAGCTAATTTGAAAGTCGTCATGTTTTGCCTGCGTTGGACATAGAGCAGTGAATTTAGCTCATTTTTACGCCAGTCTGATGCTAATTTATTTTGGTGTAAGTTAGAAGACTGAGAATAGTCCCTGTAAGCACCAGTAACGATCACTAGGCTTTCAGTCCCACAGGTCTAGAGACCAGTTGATGACCCCCTGATGACCTCCAATTGCTATGGAAAAAATGTATAATCCCCAACTAGCTGGCAAGTGGTTGCTGGAAAGAGTGTACTGCACCAAACTCATAATGTACTCTCTGAGCGTTAGTGATACTTTCACTACTAATTACCAATTTGTGAGGCAAACCAGAAACTAGGAACGCTCCCCTTCAAAGTAAGTTGTGCCTTAGAATAGAATAGAATAAAATAGAATAGAAAGGCAGCACGGTGGCACGGTGGTTAGCACTGTTGCCGCACAGCAAGAAGGTCCTGAGTTCAATTCCACCATCAGGCCGGGGTCTTTCTGTGTGGAGTTTGCATGTTCTCCCCGTGTTTGCGTGGGTTCTCTCCGGGTACTCCGGCTTCCTCCCACCGTCCAAAGACATGCAGCTTGTGGGGATAGGTTAATTGGATAATCCAAATTGCCACTAGGTGTGAATGTGTGAATGAAAGTGAGTGCGAATGGTTGTCTGTCCCATGTGTTAGCCCTGCGACAGACTGGCAACCTGTCCAGGGTGTACCCCGCCTTTCGCCCTATGACACCTGGGATAGGCTCCAGCGCCCCCCGCGACCCTGAAAAGGATAAGCGGATGGATGGAATAGAATTCAACTTTATTGTCATGTCACAAGTACAAGGCAACGAAATGCCCTATTGCTTATTGAATGCAAACAGTTTGTTTCTAGTTTGTCACACTTTTCACAGTTTGCAGTGTTTGCCGCTCTGCACACCTCTGCACTGCATACCTGTGACCTTCCAGTAACCACTTGCCAACTGGTCGGGGAATGTAAATTTTTCCCTCGTGGCCGGTGGTTGCCTCACGGTTGCTGACAGGTGTCTTGGCCTGTGTGACTGGGGCCTCTCTTTTTCATGCAATACTGCATTGACACATTTAATTGATCATCATGCTGGATGACTGACTTGATGACTAATTGCCTCATTGATCTGTTGACTGGCTAACAAGCTACATCCAAACTGGGCTTTTCACAATGCTGGCAGCAGTGCAACAATGCAATAACATGCATGTGTGAAAAGCTGTTATTTAGAGGTGTATTTGGCTGATTTGTGCCCTTAAATGTCTGTAACAAGAAGAGGAAAAGTGGTGCGCCCCTTTTCCATGTTTGTTTGTTTGGATAGTTCAGATTTAGAGCATCACATAATGAAGAATTACAACTTCAAAGTACAAACCAAACAAGCTGCCGAGAGACAAAAATGCAGCGTTTAGTCACAAAATAAGCAGGCAGCAAAGAGGATGAAAAACTGAAGCACGGCCTTCATCTTGTTAAATACCAAAAAGCAGGAACTGAAAAGCTCTCTGAATCTCCCTTAAATAAAATGACCCCTAAAAGCTCTTCAGATGCTTTTAAAAAGCCCTCTGCTGTGAGCAGCAAAGAACATGTGTGAATAAATCCAACGTTCACTAGTTCAAATGTTCTGATGACTGATAAAATAGAAAAAGATAACTGTGAACCTGATGCTTTTTTTTTTTTTTTAAGATTACATCACGTTGTTTCTTTTCTTATATGTCAAAGATGATTTTGAACACATGGTAGATCTTTTCATTGTGTTGACTGCCTCATGCATTTGCCCACTGCAAGCTAACTCGTTTCTACTGCACCATTGTTCAGGAACCAGAAATTGCCATTTTAATCACATGTGTCCGCTAATTAACATGTCAGACTAATACAATGCTGGACTCTCATTCACCAAAACTGAAGCACAGACTTGTTGGAAGGGCTGTACCACACGGCAACCATATTTATCACTAGCACACAGCTAGCAGCTACGCGTGTCAGTCGAAACACTCACTATTAAGCCTGAGGAAAATCCAACATGAGTGAGTTAAAAAACAAAGTTTAGTCCTAATGCAGTTATTAAAAAAGGAGTGATGGTGTTGGGTCTGTGTTTCCACAAACCCCGCTAATTCTAGAGACTTATTCATCATGAAGAAAACAAGACAGTCGATCGATCCATTACTTGTGCAAGGGAGGCCTCGTCTGTGTCCAGCACGACAATGACCCCAGTGGTGGCCTCCTCTCGCTGCCTTTTATTGACAATCCTCAAACAATAGTTTACAAAGCACCTCCCCTTGCAACCCCCCTTTGGTTACATAGACAAGGCACTGTATGTAAGTGTGTGTGTGTGTGTGTGTGTGTGTGTGTGTGTGTGTGTGTGTGTGTGTGTGTGTGTGTGTGTGTGTTACCTCCTGCTGACCAAAGGGTCATAAACCCAGGAAGTTTACATCAAAAGAAACAGATCTTTCAGATAGGATGTATCTACAATAAAACCTCCCCCAGCACAGAGTGGCTGGAAAGGTGGTCAGGATCAAAGGAATGGCTTTGATCCTACTGCTTAAACTAAGACTGTACAAATTTAAGAAACACAATGGCAACATTCAACAATTAGACTTAACAGATGGGCTCTAAAGACAAGACACATTTTTATGCCACATTAAAACACATTTTTTTCATGGTCTAAGTTGGATGTTTTAGCACGGGCACCTCAGGGGAATGACTCCCTTTTGCAGCCTGTCTCAAGTGACCGTTTGGCACTTCTTGTTGGCTTCATTTTCAGCACCTAGGCTGATATAACTGAAATAAAACAGAGCAAACTGATTTATTTAATATTTTGATTTAACAAACAGAAACTGCATCTTCTGTCTTCTGTTATACCGCATCAAATTTGATGAGAGTGCATTTCTCTTTTACATGTGATCATTAGTTCTCTTTTTAACAGCTTTGACTGATTTCCAGATTTCAGATGCAGAGTGGGAGGACATGTTGGAGGGCTTTGATGAGCGGAGTTACCTGAGCGCTCGGCGCTGGAAGCCCGGAGACGACCCGTACACTCTGTACGCTTTCAACCAGAGAGAGAGTGAACGCATCCCCAGTGATCGAGCCCTGAGAGACACTCGACACTACAGGTACAAAACCACAGAGTGCAGTATATAAAACGAACATGCACAAGTATAAATGACAACACACAGAGAAGTCTGACACAATACAACGTGTGTTGTGTTAAAGACGACAGACGAGCTTGAGAAAGTGCAGATTCTTTGTAGCAAAATGTTTCTGCAGCACCTGAAAGACAAACCTCTGGAGGAATCTATTTATTACAGGCAGACTCTACAGAGTTATGTATAAATCTATCACAAGTTTGCATCCCTGCATAAAAGGAGAGCTTATTACACAAAACAAACTCATGTTGCCTGCAGGCATAAACAAACACATCAACAAACACACAACAACACCACAGATCAGCTTTTAGTATTACAGGTATGTGTGCGCACATAAGCGCGCACGCACCGAATTAAAGCAGCAACTCCTGGAGTTCGTAATGAATCCCCTATCTGTACTAAAACAAATTTAGATTATGGAACCAACACGTTTTCATAGAGAAACCACCAAATTACAATCCGCCTGTCCGCTAAGAAATTAAATTAAACCAAAATAGAAATCCTCTTAGCAGAGCGCCGTCTTCCTCTGTTGGAAAGACGCTCAGCAGGAAGATAAGGAGCTTGCCGCATTGACAGCAGCTCCCTACTTGTATATTTCAGGAGATAAAAACTTCCAGGCACTTGTAGAAGGCGTTCAGAGGTCCAGTGTTGTTGGTTGAGATCGTGTGGGATACACAAACACGGCTCTTTTGCTGAGATTCTGTTTCTATTAGGCTTTCAACAACAAAGCCACGTCTTTGCATTGATATATAATTTTTTTCTTTTTACAATTTTTTTTTGAGTTTTGTTTCCTGGGTTTTTCTCACCCGGCCATAATTGATGTGCCTAGAAAGTCTGGGAGCAAAGTTTATCCACCCGACGTAGTTTCTAATGATTAACCCACACACTAGGTGGTCTGTTTGCTCCTTGATTTCAAAGCAGAACCAGCATTGCATCTAGTTTGCAAACTTTCTCTCGTGCTAAAAAAATAGTGCAAAATCTCTTTCTGACTGACGGAAATAACATTAAGCGAAGAAAAAAAAGCCATGCCAATGTTGAATCTGTCTTCATTTTAGATCAAAACAGTAAGTACCAAACTGCAGTACCAAAAGTTTTTCAGGAGTCTCTAAGCGGCAGTGAGATGCACTGGATCCACCTGAGTTGTGCAATATATCTTAGATCTTTAATTAAATCAGGGAATAACAGAAGCTGTGGGAACATAAAATGAAAAATGGAGTGAAAAGGATTTTTTTAACAGTTTATATATAGATTTATAGGTTTTTGCTATGCCCCCCCCCCTCTTTTTCCTAATTGACCTCAGTGACATGGAACTCTAATTATTGCTCCAGACCACATGGTCCCATAAATTAGACAGCATATCAGCTTCTTAGGTCCTTATGTAAAATCAAGCCTTAGAAATCTCGGTGTCGTATTTGACAGCTCGATGTCGCTCGAGCAGCATTCTAAGCAGCTGGTCCGAAACTGTTTTTATCATTTACGGAATATTTCTAAACCCAGACTAATGGTATCAAAGCTTGAACTTGAGATGATTATTCATGCTTTTATTTCTTCTCGTTTAGACTACTGTAATGGCCTTTTTACTTGTTTTAACAAATCAGCCTTAAATCGTCTTCAGACTGTGCAGAATGCTGCAGCACGTCTCTTAACAGGCACCAAGAGAAGATCGCATATCACTCCAGTCTTGGCCTCCCTTCACTGGTTGCCTGTAAATTTTAGGTTTCATTTTAAAATTTTAGTTCTAACCTTTAGGGCCCTACATGGTCAGGCTCCTCAATATTTATCTGACCTGCTGAAACCACATACATCTTCTCGGGCTTTAAGGTCATTAGATCAGAGACTGCTGGTGGTACCGCGCACTCGTTTTAAAACTCGTGGGGATCGGGCCTTTCAGACTGTGGCACCATGGTTGTGGAATTCTCTCCCACTGTCTCTTCGCTGCACGGACTCCATTGATTCTTTTAAGAAACAGCTGAAGACATTTGTATTTAGAAAAGCATTTGATTAATTTCTTCTTATGCTGTTTTATAGTTTTATTGTTTTACATTGTTTTATTTACTGTTATATTGTTTTTATATTCCCATTTCCTGTGTTGTAAAGCACTTTGTGATTTTTATCTGTGAAAAGCGCTATATAACTAAATTTTACTTACTTCCTTCAAACATCGGGGAAAACTTACTTGATAATGGATAATGGATTTGAGTGTAGCTTTAGGTCATGCACTTCTATGCATCCAGTTGACAAATGTTCAACATGCTACTTTCTTCAGACATTCGTTATGCTGTTTAAGCTCCTTCAGCTTGCTTAAAGTGTGTCTACAAGCTGCTTTGCAACCCATCTTCATCCCAGTTCTGTTCTCTTTGAGGGTTTTGGTGCTGCTCATGGAGGGGCGTTGATGTCCCATACCACAAAACATGATTACAGATCGCAATCCTTTTCATTTTTTTCATGATTTTTTTTACTAGTATATGTATAGTATATTACTTCATAGTATATGAAGTACATGTCCAGCTTGAACATCCGTTGTCCTGTTTTGCACATGTGTATGTGAGCCAGTGTTTGCTGTGTGATTAACCTCCTAAGACCCGAACTCTTCCACAGCATGCATTTTTAATTTCTCTTTGATATTTGGGCATATTGGGGCGCGATGAATGTAAAAACAAAGAATTTTTTACCTTATTTTTGTTTTTAAGAAAAATGAGAGCCACATATGAGGATATTCGTTTAAAATTTTGATAGAACAGTAGCAGTATAATGTCCTTGTAAGTGGATATCAGGCCCTTGTAGAGCAAAATTAAGTAGTTTGGTCTAAATTACCCAAAATGTGATGTCCACATATGTGGACCCCAGGTCCTAGGAGGTTAAAGGTTACAAGGCAGCTCATGGTGACCCAGCTCCCTAAGAGGAAGCTGCATGTGGGTGTTTGTTGGGTGACTGTTGGTTTTGGCAGTCGTGCTGAACATGGTCATGTCCTGATTGGTTGCTGCTGCTGTGGCTGATGGTGATGAGCACAGCAGGTTACAACCTCACAGGCTATAATCTGTTAGCGTAGCCGGCATGTACATCACTGTGTGCGGATGTGTTTTGACGTGTGATGAGGAGATTGATGTCTGACTCAGTCATAGCTTGTCTGCTGCTTCCAACACTGACTGTGTGCGCGTGTGTGTCTGTGCACAAGTGTGAGTATTTCTGAGTGTTTATCCATATGTGCACGCTAATGTGCGTAAGTGCACATTGTGCCGATCGTTTGCATCATCTGCTGTGCTACCGGAGGAGGGAAATTCACTGTCGAGCTGACATAAGGCGACTAAGAAATGTGTGAGTTGTGTGTCTCATTGTGTGTGTGTGTTAGAAAAGTGAGAAGGATGTGTAGGAAGGGGGGACCAGGGATACGCTTACACATTAATCTGTTAGCAGGGAGGTAGGGGGCTGATGGTGCTCATTTATCTCATATAGGACAGCGAAGTGTGCGTGTCTGTCTGCACGCATGTGTGTGGATGGGGAGGGGGGTTGCTGTTATGTGATTATCTGTTAACTCAGTTACCTTGTAGCTGTAGATCACAGGAGCACTTGGCAGGGGAAAATGAAGGCGCCTCATCCTCTTTTAGGATTGGAAAAAAGAAGAAAAACTGCAGTAAAATCTTTGACTGTAGCTACTGAGGTATTCTTAGAAACACCTTCTTTTCTACTGCAGAGTCATGGAGGTACTTCCTACACCTTGGCAGGGTTCCCAAGAGGAACTATTTGGCTTAAATTAAAGGTGGTGTGAGGGCTGGTGGGAAGGAAATTGGATAAGACAAGACAAACGGATATGGGAATGATGCAGCTGGGAACTGCGTGCCGTGTTTCAATGTTAACCTTAACTTAGGTGTTTGATTCAATGCCAAATATTTTCTGTTCTCACCTTTCACAAAAATAAGCACAGGTTTAACAACTTGGAGGTTTTGATACCATGGTGATGTATGCTTGTTCCCATTACTTCTATGTGCAGAAATGTAAAAAAAAAAAAAAAAAAATCCAAAACAGACAAGAAAAGCATTTCCATTTTGTCTAGTGAACATATTTATATGTTCAGAAATATTTCTGCTTATGCTGAAAATCAGTGGCCCCATCTAAAGAAACCAAGTCCAAGGAAATTGACTGACAGGCCATCTCTCTAAAGAAGCAACTCAGCAATGAACCTTGAAAGCTAAATAGAAAGACACAAAACCAAGAAGAATTTTAGATTACCACTCTAAAGGAAAGCACCAGAAGCGAAAACACAGCAGGTTTAGTGAAGCTGCTTCAGGTCTGTTATTTTCCCAGTGGGGCAAGGATAAGCTAAAGATTAGAGAAGCAAGCTTTTGACCTGAAGATGCTAGGTTCCATATTGCCTGCAGGCTTGGAGAGATCAGGAATCTATAAGATCCGTAACCCCTGATGGTAAGACTGTGGCTGCGACCACAGAGATGAATGCAGTGCAGGTGGAAATTGTACGATTTCCGAGTTTGTGTATACAGGGGGTAAATGTGTCGGCAAGAGAGATGCAGTTGGTAAACTATAATAGATGATTACTTAATATATGATTGCAAGGTGATGGAGTGGTTAGCACTATTGCCTCACAGTGAAAAGGTCCTGGGTTAAAATCTGGGTGCTTGTAAGTACCCCACCTCTTACCCCGGTCCCAGCTGGTTGCAGCAAATGGTTGCTCCTCCCTGAGCCTGATTCTGGTGGAGTTTTCTTAATGGTAAAAGGATGTTTTTCCTTCCTGGTGTCACCAAGTGCTTGCTCAGATGCGGTCGTGTGATTGTTAGGGTTTTAGCTCTATTATTGTAAGGTCTTTACCGCACAGGATAACGTGCCTTGAGGCAACAGTTGGTGTAATTTGGCATATATAAATAACATTGAACTGAAAAGTATTTTTGAGGTTGGGCTGCTTTCACCAACAATGCCAAAGCCTAGCACTGAAAACTAAGGCTACTCAATTAGCCCTAATCTTCAATTAACCGGAAGGCAAAAAGCACAGTGACAATTATTTCATGATCTTGAGTATTTAACATCATTAATTATGAACTCACTGAATTTATTAAAAACGTAATAAATGAAAAATGTGGTGGCTGATTCAGTTCAATCTTTGACCAAAGTCTGCCTTGGTAGAGCCACCTATACCTGCTGATCTCTTCAGCAGGATGTCTGCAGATGCAGACAGGGGCAACAAGAGGCCAAGGAAGCAGCTGACTTAGCCCAAGTTGACACCATTGCAACCACGAGCTTTTCATCCTCGAGGTTTAAAAAGGGAAGCTGTGTTCTTTATTTATAAGGTTTTTAGCAAAAACAAAAAAGAAAGAGGTCACAAAACCCTAACCCAGGGTAATTGTTTCATTCCTGTTATCTTATTTTCATAATCACTAAAAGCCAAAATTATAATTGAAATTAAAATCTGATTAAACAGCCAGCTCTACTGAAGGTAACTCTGGGCTACAGTGTGGTTAGTATATTTTATACATTAATTTTGCAGCTGTATGAATCTCACATTGATCCTCAAGCTGTTTGTTGTTTGTGTCTGTGCGTTGCAGAGTCACTGCATTAAGAACAGTGGTGTTCAGGTTGGTAGGGGGTCCAGAGAGGTGTGGAAAACAATTTCTTTTGAAGCAGTGTTTTGTATATTTATTTATTTGTATTTTTGAAGGGAAGGCAGGATGTCCAGGTTGTTACTGCGTATGGGGGGAGTGCTTCTGTCTCTATCTTGTGTTTGACGGTGGAACAGTGGAGTGTATGCAAGAGGAAAGAAATGAGAAGAGAGCTACAAACAGCTTAAGCAAAGATAGGAAGATAGAAGAGAGAAGGTGATAAGAGAAAGAGGAGGAAGAAAAGTCAAGTGGAGATTAGGGAAGGGAGAGAAGGGGAAGTGGTAGAGGAGGAGACTATAGGGGAGATGGGGGGAGATGCCACAAGCTGCTGAGAGGAGAGATAATTGCCACATGCAGAGCTGAGGAAGCTGTGTATGTGTTGGGGTGTGTGTGCTTGTGTGCGTGTGTGTATAAACCACTCCACTTCAGTGCGCTGCTATTATCTCGGTGAACAGGGGAACCTCCCTCTGTCTGCTCTCCGGCAGACAGTCTATAAGCCCAACAGCCGCTTCGCTGCAGGGATTAGATCCAAGTAGGGAGACAATGGGCTGATACAGTACAGGGAGGAAACATGTCCTACAGTTATGCACAATAGGTTGATATGGCAACAGGAAGTGTGTAAGAAAAATGTTTTAATGCGTGAGTAGACAACAAAAAGTGATGTTCAGTGCAAGACAAGTTGTTAAAAAACAAACTTTTATGTATTGAAGAAATATCGAAAGCACTTTTATCAACATGCCATAGAGAGAAATATCATCTGTATATACTGTCTCACTATCTTCAAATGCAGAAAATATGCATAAATATATTTTACACATTTTGTTCCACTGACTTCACTTTTATACACTATTTGTCAAAACTATTCGCTCGTACGCCTTCACACTCATTTGAGCTGAAGTAGCATCCCATTCATAATTCATAGGGTTTAATATGATGCCGGCCCACCCTTTGCAGCTTTAACTCTTCTGGGAAGAGTTTAGGGGTGTGTTTATGGGAATTTTTGCCATTCTTCTAGGAGTAGTTTCGTGAGGTTAGACACTGATGTTGGACGAGAAAGCTTGACTTTCAGTCTCCACTCTAATTCATCCCAAAAGGGTTCTGTCGGGTTGAGGTCAGGATTTTCTGCAGGCCAGTAATGTTCTTCCACATCAAAGTTGCTTATCTATTTCCTTGTGGACCTTGCTTTTTACACTGGTGGGCAGTCATGTTGGAACAGGAAGGTTTCCATCCCCAAATTTTTCCCGCAAAGTTGAGAGTATGAAATTGTCCAAAATGTGTTGATATGCGAAGCATTAAGAGTAACTTTCACTGGAACTAAGGGGCCTGAAAAACAACCCCACACCATAATACCCCATCCAACTTTACATATTCATACAAGTACCGTTCTCCAACTGCTAAACCCAGAGTCATCCATCAGATTGCCAGATGGAGAAGCCATGAAGCTCTCTGCACACTGTTCTTGAGCTAATGTGAAGGGCACATGATGTTTGGAGGCCTGTAGTGGTTGAATCTGCAGAAAGCTGGCGACACCTGCGCACTATGCACCTCAGTATCCACTGAAAGTGGAACTGTGTGTGGAACTGTGGAATATTTATTAGTGAGGAAATTTCATGACTGGACATGCTGCACAGGTTCATGTTTTGTTTTTATTTATTTTATTTATTTTATTTTTTAACCAGTGTTTTTCTATATCACAGGAAGTATTTTTATTTCTTTTTTTTCTTTTCTTTTCTTTTCCTTTCTTTTTCTTTTTTTTTTTTCATGCGTTTTAGGTTAAAAGACCTCACCATGTGGTTGAAAGAATGTTGGAAACATTGTTTGGCTGTCTGTTGAATATCCTTTCCTTTAGTTTCTCACATGGAGCAGCTTCCTTTAGATTTTTCGTACATGATCTTTTTATTAATTAGAACAAAAAATAGAAACACAAAATACCAAAGGGCTGATTGTTTGGAAATTAAGTTCAACATGCAGGCAACAAAAAGTGTCTGAAAGCATTTTGGATGCAGAAATGCTGCATTATACTTACATTGCAGTTTTGCTGTTAAACCATGACCATTTCTGACTATGGACACACTTTTACTGTTGCAAAGGTATTTTTTGGGTTTATTTTTGCACAAGACAAGATTTATTTAAGTATTTTAGGTCAAACTCCTGCACGTTTGCTTTATTTTGTTACCTGAAAAATTTAAAATACAGTATTATGACAAGCCCTCTGCTGTCTTGGAAGGAGTTACAGCCTCCTCTTTAAAAGGTCATCCTCCAACTCACCCATTTGGTCACTGCCCTCTTGTCTGTTATGTACTTGACACAAACCGTCTTTGGTGATTACTTTTTTGTTAGTTTATCTTCCTATTTCTATTATACTCATTTGTCTGTGCTGTCAGTTATCAGGCAAGGCCCTAGGGAGAAATAATGGTATTAAAGTGGTTCCACAGTCAGCCACATTGAAGCTGGTGTAAAAACATTAAAAATGTGTAAAACTATCATCCTTTCTGTCCTCTGAAGCACATCTGAACAACACACACTGCGTAGCACACAATTTGTCATTTTCTTTGTTTTGCCTCAGTGGAAGATGTGATAACGCTCCAGTGTTTTGTTGTTACTGCTCCAAAATGGAGGCATCTCTCCTGCAACCAGACAGTGCTGCAGGGAGAAAAAACCCAACAGTCCATTCAGTCACTTACTAATTATTTGATTACATTTTGACCCTGTGATGCTCAAACACTTATTACTAACTAGATCATGCAGTCGTTCAGCACTGCCCTGCCTGTGCGTGTGAACGTGTGTGTTACATGTGCTCACTGGCGTCAGTGTCCTTTCACACTCAGTCGGCTACTTAGTCATATTTCCATGAATCACAACAAGCAGCTAAACATTAATCACTGTATTAGCTCTGGTGCCTCCCACGCTAACACTTGTCATCCTTCTCAGATCACAAGCCTCGAAAATACACAAAGAAAAAATCCCTCTGAACTCTGACGCTAAATGATTTTTATTATCTCTTGTCAGGCTTGCTTATTTGATTACCTGCTCTGGTGATGAATGATCAGAGTCTGGTATCAAAAGCAGATGGAAGAAACATAAAACAACCTCGAGGCTCACATTTTCTTTATATCGATGTTCTACAAAAATGCTCGGATGTGGAGAAAAAAAAATACAGGTCTGACCTCCAAAAAGTATAAACACCACCCACTGCATTACTTTATTTGCTTCTTCCCAGTAAGCACAGATTTGGTGATTTGTAACACATTAGATGTCTAGACTTTTAAAGTGGAAGCACTTGACTATAATATCATCAGTCTTCTTGCAGACCTTCAAATAACCGCCTACTGGTTAGATTTATTGGTCATTCATGTAAGTCAGGTGGTGTGTCCATTGACAAAAAACTGAAGTTTTCTTGTTGATTGAATATTATCCTTTCAACCAATCAATCGAGTTTACAGAGGGTTGATGTTTTTGTTGTTGGCATGAGTTTTGCACTGGACAAATGTCCCTGCAATAATAGATACAGAGATAATGCAGAGACAAACACAACAATTATATGATCTCTCCCCCCCCCCAAGCTCTTTGGCGACTGTGGGAAGGAAAAACTCCCTGTTAACAGGAAGAAACCTCCAGCAGAACCAGGCTCAGGGAGGGGCGGCCATCTGCCGTGGCCGGTTGGGTGAGAGAAGGAAGGCAGGATGAAACACATTCTGTGGAGGAGATTAATAACAAGTACTTGTTATTTAAATTATTGTAATCATTAGGTTGCAAAGCAAAGTTACAGATGTTGTACATTTTATGCTGGGTAACAAAAAAAGTATAAAAGAATGAGTATATAGTTTATTTATAAAAACCTGATTTTCTTGATGAAATGTGGAGGATGAGTTCAGTAGCCGCACAGCCTGAGTGTGTTAAAAAGCGTGGTACTAGGGTGATAAGTCCTTTTCCTACTCCTGGCTCCTTATCTTTCCATCTATGGTGTGTGTTTCTTGTATGGTTGTGTCCCAATACAGGGAGTGCAGAATTATTAGGCAAATGAGTATTTTGTCCACATCATCCTCTTCATGCATGTTGTCTTACTCCAAGCTGTATAGGCTCGAAAGCCTACTACCAATTAAGCATATTAGGTGATGTGCAACTCTGTAATGAGAAGGGGTGTGGTCTAATGACATCAACACCCTATATCAGGTGTGCATAATTATTAGGCAACGTCCTTTCCTTTGGCAAAATGGGTCAAAAGAAGGACTTGACAGGCTCAGAAAAGTCAAAAATAGTGAGATATCTTGCAGAGGGATGCAGCAGTCTCAAAATTGCAAAGCTTCTGAAGCGTGATCATCGAACAATCAAGCATTTCATTCAAAATAGTCAACAGGGTCGCAAGAAGCGTGTGGAAAAACCAAGGCGCAAAATAACTGCCCATGAACTGAGAAAAGTCAAGCGTGCAGCTGCCAAGATGCCACTTGCCACCAGTTTGGCCATATTTCAGAGCTGCAACATCACTGGAGTGCCCAAAAGCACAAGGTGTGCAATACTCAGAGGCATGGCCAAGGTAAGAAAGGCTGAAAGACGACCACCACTGAACAAGACACACAAGCTGAAACGTCAAGACTGGGCCAAGAAATATCTCAAGACTGGTTTTTCTAAGGTTTTATGGACTGATGAAATGAGAGTGAGTCTTGATGGGCCAGATGGATGGGCCCGTGGCTGGATTGGTAAAGGGCAGAGAGCTCCAGTCCGACTCAGACGCCAGCAAGGTGGAGGTGGAGTACTGGTTTGGGCTGGTATCATCAAAGATGAGCTTGTGGGGCCTTTTCGGGTTGAGGATGGAGTCAAGCTCAACTCCCAGTCCTACTGCCAGTTTCTGGAAGACTCCTTCTTCAAGCAGTGGTACAGGAAGAAGTCTGCATCCTTCAAGAAAAACATGATTTTCATGCAGGACAATGCTCCATCACACGCGTCCAAGTACTCCACAGCGTGGCTGGCAAGAAAGGGTATAAAAGAAGAAAAACTAATGACATGGCCTCCTTGTTCACCTGATCTGAACCCCATTGAGAACCTGTGGTCCATCATCAAATGTGAGATTTACAAGGAGGGAAAACAGTACACCTCTCTGAACAGTGTCTGGGAGGCTGTGGTTGGTGCTGCACGCAATGTTGATGGTGAACAGATCAAAACACTGACAGAATCCATGGATGGCAGGCTTTTGAGTGTCCTTGCAAAGAAAGGTGGCTATATTGGTCGCTGATTTGTTTTTGAATGTCAGAAATGTATATTTGTGAATGTGGAGATGTTATATTGGTTTCACTGGTGAAAATAAATAATTGAAATGGGTATATATTTGTTTTTTGTTAAGTTGCCTAATAACTATGCACAGTAATAGTCACCTGCACACACAGATATCCCCCTAAAATAGCTAAAACTAAAAACAAACTAAAAACTACTTCCAAAAACATTCAGCTTTGATATTAATGAGTTTTTTGGGTTCATTGAGAACATGGTTGTTGTTCAATAATAAAATTATTCCTCAAAAATACAACTTGCCTAATAATTCTGCACTCCCTGTAACATTACATGTTTCCAAAGGGTTCTGATCATTTCACATGTTTCTGTGAGATCATCCACTGACGGTTGTGTGGTGGTGATGTAGATTTGTTTCTGTTCATCAGAGTCTTAGTCAAATAAACCAGATTGCATCCAAAGTCTACCTATTTTTTTGCTCACTGTGTGCAGCATTGCAATTCTAGGAATCATGGCTTCAAACGAAAGCGTCTGAAGCCCACTTGTTATTCTGAGCAAAGATGAGTTCTCTCAATATCGAATCCTGGCTCAGTTACAGGTTTTGAGGGGGCAGTTCATAGCACTCTCAAACACTTCATGGCAACTGGATCAGTTGTACCCAAAGCACGATCGGGCAAACTAAAAGACCTTGCACTATCAGAGGATCAATAACACAAACATTGTTCACTAAGATACAAAAAAAATCACCTTCATCTCAGAAAAAAGATTTACTAAATAAAGAATGGAAGAACTTTGATGGTTTAATAATGAGGAATAATTGATATAAATGTTAGATTTCATTTGCAAGAGATTCGCAATTTGCATAATTTTATTGTATATTAAATTATATATGCAAAGACATGCAGTTAGTGGGGTTAGGTTTCTGGATTGGTGCAAAAGGTACCCCGCCTCTCACCCTTTGTCACCTAGGAAGGCTCCAACCCCCTTCTGACCCTGAATTGGATAAGCGGGAGGAGGGATGGATGGAATAAGTTATATTCATAACGATATTATATTTTATTAACTGTAACTCTGTGTTATAGTCACTGAGTTATTATTCTTCATTAGAAATATAATATTGTTTCTTTCATCATTAGAAATATCTACGCAACATTTTTTCCCCCCTAATGTTAGGCTTTAAGTAGCAAAGATGCTAATATGCACCACATGTTTTAAAGTACTTTGAGGCAGGTTCCTGTGTCCTCCAATGTTCCCAGTTTATCCTGAATTCCAGTCCAGGATGTTCCCCAGTCAAAAAACACCAGTGGTTACTCTTAAGTGTGCCACTGTTTACACTGGGTCTAACGAACAGCACAAACCACAGCAGAAAGCTCTCTGTGAGGCGAGGAAATCCCCTTGGTGTATTGTGGGTAATCTGCTGATGTGGAACCTGAGCTGCGAAGCACCCCGGTGCTCTACAACAGCGCAGAGTGACAGTGATGCTAAGCAGCTTTACCACAGCTAGCGTCTCAGCTAACCGTCCTGCTTTGTCTCTGAGATGAATGTGTGTCGAAACAATCACCGAGCAGACGACATTACAAGTGTATCTGCTCTGATACCTGATTAGATTTGTTTGACTTTTCTTTAGCCTCTGTGCTTTTGGATTCTGCCCTTTTTTTTTTATCCCAGC
Organism: Diplotaxodon limnothrissa; assembly: GCF_057381915.1. Classification (NCBI taxonomy): domain Eukaryota; kingdom Metazoa; phylum Chordata; class Actinopteri; order Cichliformes; family Cichlidae; genus Diplotaxodon; species Diplotaxodon limnothrissa. Next base: position 23,052,540 of record NC_140610.1, read on the forward strand.
TGCTGCTTTTCTTTGGCATCTTTTGCTCTGTTGATGAGTGCAGAGAATTACGGGGATTTACATTATGAGAAAAATACGCTGCATGTTTGAAACATGAGGCAGAGCTGCGCCTTGAAATAGACTGATGGTGGATTTGAGTGAAGCTCTGATGTCTCATTGATTTCACCTCTTAAATCCACTTTTCAGCTGTGAAGGTGAGATGCAGAAGAAGAAGAGGAAGCAGATTAAAAAGTTTTTAAGTCCTCGTATATTTTGGGCATGAATGGTAAAATGTAAAAAGCTGCCCGGTCTGAAACACACAGTGGCTGGTGTTGTGTTTTGCACTGCTGCATCTATTGTGTTATTTTAGTGTTTCATGTCTCTCAGATAAAGCAAGCTGAAGAAAAGTGTTGTAGCTATAAAAGTGCTGCGTAAATCTCATCACAACACTACAAGTTAAGCCAAAACTGATTATATCTTCTGAACCCCCAAACCCATCTGGAGGTTTGGAAGATTATAAACAGGAAGAAGGGAAATCATTACTAAAAGATTAATTGCGATTATGCAATAAAAAAATAACTCTTTCCTTTTGGGCTAGGTTAATTAAATTGCTTGTTGTGCAGCACTGTTTTTGGGTTTAATTGTGCCATAGAAATAAACTGACTTGACAAATTTACTTGATTTAAGTCAACCAATGGGGGATGCAAGGAAGTATACCTTTGTTTTAGGTCATTTGATTCCCAATCATTGGTAGTAGATTACAGTGGGTCCAGAATTTGTGTGAGTACGTTTGGATACATATGCTTTTCATATCAGGTACAAATGGTTTGTTTTCAGTTCTCAAACTTGTCAGACTCTTTGGTTGGTTCTCACAAAAGAACAAAAAAGAACCGTAATTACCCGTGAAACACACACACACTGATGGAGGCAGTTCTATGCATGTGCATAGAGCTTTCTTTGAGCTTAAAAAAAGGATTACATAGAATGTGATCTTTTTGGCTATTCCTCCTTAACCCAAGCGCAGAAATACACAAGGGTGAGCCAGAGGATCAAGCTGAGTGACAGTTTGATTGAGCTTTTATACAGGTGCAGTGCTTGATTGGAACACAGGAGTCAGGCACTGGTCAATTCAGCCATGGTGGAAGGCTAGATGAAGGATAGACAATGAAAATGATGAGCTCAGCAGGAGCTAAATGGAGGAACCAATCAGGAATAGGGTCTTATACATAATTAATTTCCGTGCAAGATAAAATAGTTCATCACGCTGTGAGGGGTTGGAACATAATGACCTAGGACTGGAAGAGATCTCAACACTCTGGCTGATCTGTAGATGGAAAAATGAAAACCTGACGACAGGATCGCATCGATAAATGTACAGTTCAGCCTGGCCTTCTTGTGACCTGCACACCAGTGTAACCAATCAGTATTAAAAACAAATTAATTTAATTTCATGCTCTGAAATATGGTAATTATGATATTATTTGATAGTTAACTGCAGAATTTATGTAATATCTACCTACACAATGTGAATGGGGCCACATAATGGCACAGTGTGTGTGTGTTTGTGGATTTGTGTGTGTCACAGGGGTTGCGGCAATCATCGATTGGTCCAGTCACGTATTGATCCATCTTCATCGATTGGCTGGTGTAAGTGCCTGTCAACCATCCTGTCACTGCCACTCCTCACATGAAGGATTGCTGTTACATCCACTACTTGTCGTCCTCCTGTGCTGAGCATGTGTGTGTATTACTCTTGTGCTGTGCAGCTCCTTTTCTCTTCTTTTTCTGATCATTTTCTCCTCTCCTTACCTTCTCCATCTCCTTCCCCCCTTTTACTTCTCTCCGCCATTTTCTCTCATTTCTGCTTCAGGCCATATCTAAATTGAGCTGGACCCAGAGAACAGTCAATACTGCCTGATCCCTGCAGATGTGTGTTCTGTGTGTGTTGGGTTTTTTAAATTTTAAAGTAAAAGATGGACGGAAAAAAGGAGAAGAAAATGGAGGCATAGAGTGTGTTTGACAGTTCAACACAGAACCTCATGGGGTGCACAGTACATGCATCCAGAGGGGGTGTAAGGATCTTAACTTCGGGTCAGAAATCTTTTTGAATATTACCTGATAACTGCACCATTTCCCAGTCATTAAGTGTACAATTAATATATGAATTAGAGGACTGGTATTTATATAGAGCTTTGTTTTTAGAGCTCGTTTATTCTAGTTGCATTCACCCATTCACACATGTGCACTTTAAGGACTCACACACACACACAGACCGATGGAAACATTAGGGGTAATTTCGGGTTCAGTATTTTGCCCGAGGACACTTTGACATGCAGACAAGCAGAGATGGAGATCAAACCACTGACCTTTCAACTAATGGATGACCTCGTAAGCCCCTTCAAAGACTAATGTGAACCACTGTGCTCTGCCATAAGATTCAGTACACAGCTAAATATTACATTATACTCATTTGAGGTTTAGTCTACACTATTCCTACTTTTTCTTCCTACCAATTCTGCTGATTCTTGACTAATTATGGATTTCTTCATCCAGAATTTTAAATCTGTATTCCTTTTGACTGCATGAAACTAAATATAAACTAAACCATGAGTAAAAATGTGATGGTACCTGATACGTTGGCAAATAATGTCCAAAATAGGCGCTGACTAGTCACATTGGCCAAACAAGGTCAATGTCTAATTGTGTGTCAGTTCTAACATCCCAGCAAGAGTGCACTGAGTGCAAGAAAGAGCTGTTTTATGTGCAACTTTTTAAGTGGCTGTTCTGCAGAGGTAGGTTGTTTTATCATTTTACACTGTTGGCAACATACATCCCACATTGGTCTTGAGTAGGGCAGATAAGAGTGTAAAGATATGTAACATTTAACTTCCCAGATATCTTAGTAGGAAACATAGAAGTGCTATTTCAACAGCACATCTCTGTTCTTCTGCATAATAAAGAAATGCTGCTGTAAGAAATCTATCGCCACAACAGTTTGGGCATAAGTTGTAAGAAATATGTAAAATTACAGAGAAAGCTCTGGTAGCTCATAGCTCAGACTCTAATGTAATCATAAAACAACGTTTTTGTTAATTCACACAAATGTACTAATTTTTGTTATTACGCCGAACCCCCCCAAACCCCCCGGATATTTCTATAATAATGAAAAAAAGGAATGTTTTTGTCACTTAAATGTTTATGCGTTACTTTGGTGCAGTGGGAATGGCCATGAGGAAACTCTTTATGAGAAGGAAAGATGTCCTGAAAATAGAACACAAGATTTATATTTATCATAACTGTCCAGTCGGCCAGGTTCAAGTGTTTGCCGGGTTGCTTTTGGTTCCTGGGGCTTATGTTTGACACCCCTGCTTTACATAGTAATGCATTTGTTATAACAACTTTTCAAGGTGAAGTGCAGCATATTTGTTGTTGTCAAAAGTACCTATAGTTTAAGCATGGCCAGATATTAGTTACAGCCTTTTGTCATTCCTTTGTTATGTTTCAGACTGGTGATGAGTCTGAAATGCTCAAAACCAAAATTAATAGTTAAACAGTAACTTTGTATTAGAAAGCTCACTGCTCTATTCAGGTATTTGACCGTATTCATTATAATTCGGCACAAAAGCAGAAAATATTATAATGAAGGACAACTGAGCAGATTTTCTTCTTCGTAGGTCACGTTTTTATTATTTTATCATTATCAGAATAGTTATTAATTATTTCATGCAGTAGCTGAAATGTGGCTGTAAAGTTCTTTCGGTTGAAAATCCATGTTCTGCTTGCCTGGACTCGTGCAGTGCGAGGAAATTGTTGATGATCTTACAAACAGCTGGATGCAGCTTCACGCCGAAGCCCTCCAACATCATCTCCATGCACGGGCACACACAGACACACAAAGACCAAAACCTGTGCACAGTCGCACACAAAAGCACCATCAGTCACCCCTGCTGAGCTGTTGATAATTACAAGTAAAACTCTGCAGTAAACACCCACCTACACACACACGCGAGTTGAGAAGGAGTTTTATTGCAGTTTGGAGCTGCTGGGCCTCTGTTCTCTAAGCAGCATGCAGAGTTCACTAATAACTTTCAGCAGAGATGGAAAAAATAAAGCAAGCATGCAGAGGCTGATGGACAGATTAAACACATACATCATAAACATGCATCAACTAATGAGCGAGTTAGGGATTGAATGAGCAAATAATTGAGTGAAGCGATTAACAAGATCAGATGAATAATTAACAAATGAACAGGGGAGAGGGAGAAGTAAACAACAGGAAAATGAACACAGGTGACGGAGCAGACGCCCGAGTGCACGAAACGTTGAACTAATCAGATTCTCAAAAGCGTCAGACTTCCAACACCTTTCAATTCTCACACTGCTGTGCTGGGGTGCGCTGAAACGAGATGAAACAGCTGGCAACGAGCAAGCCGCGCCTCCACAGAAATCAACCCCATAGGTTTCTACAAGCTGTTACTCCAACCTGTAGTGATATTTTTAAATGAAGTGACTTCTAGCTGCCACATGTAAAATGTATTGTAACCTTTAAAGCTCCTACTTCAGAGTCATAGTGTGTGACGAGGATCTAATGAACATCAAGTTTGATGCATCTGGACTGTAAATTCAAATTCAAATTCAAATTTGGGACCTGGTATACACAGCCACTGTTTCTTCCTCTTTCTTGGCAAACTCATAACAGCCGGAGGATACATCACCCAAGCAAGGCGTTCTATTGCCAATTTAGCTTAACTTGGGATTTCAAAAACAAAGTTTTCTTCAATAATTTCATAAAAACTACTTATTCTTCCTCCTAAACAATAAAAACATAACCAACAATTAATAACAAGGAGATAATGAATCCAAACAATTGTCTCAGGGCATGAAGTGGTCTGCTTTTCAGTTAACACCAAGACAAAATTATTCACTAATTACTGAATATCCAAAAAAACTGAAACAAGACAGCGTGCATTTCATTGCTTTGTCCTGGTAGTTTTTTTCAGCATGTTAGAATAAATGAATAACATTTCTTGCAGCTTTTACACAAAACAACCTTGATTCAAAACCTACAGGCCTCACTTGACCTCTGTGCTTATATACACCTGCACCAGGAAACCAACAGGTGACCCTCTCCAAGTCGAGGTCAGCTGAGTTGTTATCGCTGAGTTGAGCCAGCTGTCTGAGACCTCGAATGCTAACAAGTGCTCCTTCCTCCTCATAAGCTCACTTCTGTTTAACTTGCACACAGAGGCTGCACAGAGTAGAAGAACACACACATAGGCATACTTACAAAGTTTATGTATCCAAACATGCACAAGTAACATGCATGTAAAGTCACACTCAAACATGCACACAAAATGCAGACAAACACACAACACAGATTTTTCACTTGGCTCGATTGTAATGATTACAGCATTTCAGCCTGAATTTCTTTCCTCCTTCTGGCTTTTGTCGAACAACTGCAATATGTTCCAGCTCAGCATGATGAAGTGTGCAGAGACAAGCCTGAACAGGCTCGTACAGATCTTTGTGCGTGCGTGCGCGCGCGCGCACACACACACACACACACACACACACACACACACACACACACACACACACGATCTCTCTCTACTTTTTTTTTTGAAGCAGCCTAAGTAGGACTACCGTTAAATAACCTATTAAATTAAACTTTTGTATAGCTCCCCAAAGTGTATTTTTCATATGTGCTAATTTTTTTATAGCTCAAATCCCAAATTCTGTATAAGGGACCTAAAAATTTTTTTTAGCATGAATGCAGTTTTAGTGAGAATTGTATAATTTCTTATCGTGTATAAAATGCAGGGATGATGCTCTTTAAATTAGGTTTATAACTCTCAGAGCCACACAAATGTACTGTTTGCCTTCTGATTATAAATAGAGTGCACTGAGGCCTGTGAGACAGGTGTGTAGAAGAGGGAACTGCTAGTGAAAAAAGTTCCACTTCTACATACCAGCAGCAAAACATTTTTAAAAGGTTTCACCCTGCGATGACAACAGAATTCGCCTGAAACATGTTCAAGATTTTTACTTTTCTGAGCTCAGATTTATAAGACACATGGAGCCCTAAGCTATATATGGCCCCAGTAATCACCAGTTTATGCCTCAGAACTGCTCAAGGCAAAGATAGTCTGTGCACTAAGTACACACAGTATACTAAATATACCGTACATGCACATTATGCACAATGTACACACAGATATAAAGAAAAAAAGAAGAAGAAACAACTCTTTAAACATTAAGTGATTAAATAAACTAACAAAGCACAGAGGGTGAACGTACAGGGAGGGAGCGGGTGTGTTTTCCTTGTTTGAAGTGATCAATAATGACAGCTAGAAGTACCCAGAATGCAGATGGATCATCGTGGCCTCTAACGTCGGAGGTCGACCGTTCATCAGCTCAAATCGAGCGTGATGAAATATATCGCTGTTCTAGCCGAGTGAAACATCACCTCACGTTACATTACATTTAGCTGACTGGCTTTTAAGTGACTCGCTCGAGCGTGAAGACTTTGTCAAACACAAGTTAACACCCACACAAGGATGTTGAAACAAATACAGCAGGCTCCCAGTTGTGTTGTTACTTGTTAAGCATCAGGAACTTAGTAGGTGCTCTTGTTTTTTTTAAGCAGAAAAAGGCTTTACATGGCTCTAGAGAAAGGATTTCAGGGGTCACAGGTAAAACATAAAGTCGATTGAACTCTTGAACACAAAAGGCTTTGAAAACAGTAAGAACTGGGTTTATTTAGACAGTTTAGTTCAAGGGGGCGGGGTTAGGTTTGGGTGATTTTCTTCTATTGAACTTCACTTGAAGGTATATCAGTAACAATCTGATATAATCTGCATTAGAAAAAGAGACTGTCTGAATTGTTATTTATAACAAAAAGAGAGATTTGTTTTCATTGGAGCTTAACAAATTTGTGTATTCTACCAAGATCCAAAATGAGTTGCATTGTGATCATTTGATATTGAGTGTATATTTGTAGATTTCAGGTACCATGTTTAAACTAAAAATTCGATGAATGAATCACAGTTTGGACTGAAAAAATATAGACAGAGTAGAATGAGGGTCAAGATTTGAGGCCTGGGCTTTTACTCTACAGCCACATTGAGGGGCTGATCATTTTCAGTCAGAGGCAGACGGTTCAGGACTGTTTGGCAGGCAGATAGGAGAACTGGCTCTCTGGCACATGGCTGTCCGCCTCCAATTTGATCCATTCAGAAGCTCTGAGATCATGAATCACACTCTAACCACAGAGCTGACCAGCAGACGGCACTTTTACCTTGATATATGATACAGTTTTTGCCCACAGAGATACTTCGGGCAGGTACACAAGCTTTGGAAGGCAGACGGTTTGTGCACAAAAAGGCAATATGTTAAAAACTGATTGTTGGTCGTCACATTGTGAGACTGTTGTTTTTCCCAGCATGCTCCTGGGTTCCTATAACCGGGCACTGTTATCAAATAAGGTTTTTTGGGGCACTTTTATCTTAGAAGAATGTTTTCCCATTCCAAAAGAGTAAGAAAAATATCATTTAAATGGTTTCTGGTGATTATATACAGTATTTGTAAATCGACATGTATGTATAACAAGCAAAAAAATTGTTTCTGCAGGAATATTTATATATGAAAACACAAAGCAGAGATTAGTATTGCCTTTTACAAGGAATTACTTCTGCTTACAATTACTTTATTAATGTTTTTATGTAACACTAATCCCACCCAGAACTGCATCGTCATTTAATCCCATTTGGTCCGACATGGTGATTACCACAATTACCAAAGTCCATCTGGATAAAGAGAAAAGAAAAAAAATACAGCTCCACTAGAAGTGTGTAGATTAGATCACATCAGATTAGTGGCAATAACTTCAATACTGTGCAAGTATTCAGATATAATCTGATAATGAAATGTATGTTTTTCCCTAAATTAAAATTTTTTGCAACACTGATCATAAAACCCCCCAATTTCATCCATTGTATAAAGATCATCCTTTTTTAATCTATCTTTAGAAAAACAAATATATTTACATGAAAAATGTACTTCAAAAATTCAAAGCATGAGCAGAATTGCTGAAATGACCACTTTGAACCATACAAGGCAAACCTATTTAACTTTAAAATTTTACACTACTTTAATTAAAATGTGTTAATGGGAATAAACATAATGTGTCACACGTGAGCAGTTATTCCCACACAACTGGTTTATCTCAAATATGGCGCCTTCTCATTATTTTTGACTCACTATTTGTTAGAGAAGCGATATTAGCAGTGACTTCTTCCACAGAAAGAAAGCAACAGTATGAGGACCTGTGCAGTCAGCGTGGTTAGACTAGCAGCCCACTTTACTCATGGTTTCACATCTTTGCTAATCTTATACAAAGGTAAATAAAAACATAACCTGAGCAACAGTAAACATAATAAACATAGACCAGCTCATAATGGACAGCAAAACCAGGGAATATAGGGTCCATGTTCAAATGTGGATTAACATGTATAAATGTATATAGCTGGATCATATTGTTGATAATTTCACAAAAATTTGTAGAGCTGATGCTTCGATTGGTTATCACAGAAGCATAACCACAAAGTCAGACCTACTCGTGAGCAAAATGATAAATCTGGCATCCTCCAACCAGGAACAGGTTGAGAATGATGCTCCGATAATAAGAAAGGTATGTCAAGAGGGGAAGATCAAGATTGTCAAGAGGTAATTATGTGTACCATGAACGCTGGCAAATGGATGTTTTTTTAGTTGTAACAATGTTTGTCCATTCCAAATATGATCTTATCATTTATATGCTCTTATCGTCTATTCATTGACATTCACTGAATGTTCTTTTTTGTGCTGCAGCACATAAAAGAACATTCAGTGAAACAAAGTACTTTTCAAAACAATCGTGTTGGATTTTTCTGCTGACTTATTAATTGACAGGAAACAGATAAACTCATGTTCTCTGTCCTTCTAACATAAATGGGTAGAAGACGTAATTCATAAAATAAAGTAATAACTGATTACACTGCACTGAAAATATTATTCAGCGAGTGTCTCAGGGTGTCGAAGGGGAGACTTCTTGGAGCTAGGGACAGGGTGAAACTTTAGTTCAGGTAAATAAAAGGCTGCATTGTCATTTCAAACATTTGTATGCATGGTTTATGCACAGATTGATGCCTCCGCACTGTTTGTGAATGAGGTCCATTATAATTCATGTGGGTTTTATTAATGTAAAGACACAAGCTTGATTCTATGTTGTTATATTGACATCTGTTCATGTTTATTTATTCAGTTGTTTTTAGGAATCAAAATGTCTTTAAAATGAAGGTGATCCAGGAAGATCATGGACAGAGAGACAGAAAGAGAGATGGATAAGCCGATCGCCCAACATGACAGGCTCATCAGACAGCGATGTGTGTGAGGTGGAGAAAGGTAGAGAGAAGACGAAGAGAGGGAGGAAATTGTTCTGTCTGGATTCTAGCGGTTGCATCATTATCCTGCAAAGCTGTGTGCTGCTGTCTCTTGCTGTCTCCTCTCTCTCTGGTCTCATCTGCTCTGCTGTCCAGCCAGCTAATAGAACAGTCCATGCAAATAGCTTGGGTTAATAGAGCAAGGGACAGCAGACAGGAGAGGGGGTGGAGGAGAGTTAACACCTCAAATCCTCTCATCAGCAGGCATGTTACACCACTGCTGCTGCTGCTGCTTTCACGTCAGATTGGATTTATTACAAAATGAAGCTGCAGCATCAATTAAGAAAAATCACAAAATTAAAAAAACACTATGTTGTTGTTACTGGGCTGTTGCTACGGGTGTGCTGTGTGAAGCAGTTTTTGTTACCAACAGCTGTCTAATGCAAAAAAGGGAAACATATCCCTTGTACCCAGAGTAATAACACCAAAAGTTAAAAAGCAGGCATTGTCTGAAGGAATGTATGAATTTGCACAACAAAATAATTTAGTTGCATTGTTTTGAAACCCAGACATAAAATATATATGCAAAAATAATACACAGATTTTTCAAGCACCAGTTTGTAGCTCTGTTACTTGGCGTTAGGGGTGGTATCTGAATGTTGGTTTGTTGGCTCATGAGTCCAGGCTAATTTCATGAACCACTGAATGAACTGCCATGACATTTCATACAAACATTTACGGCCCCCAGTAGACGTAAACATGGTGGTCCTCTGACTTTTATTTTAACACCAGCAAGTTGATGGATTGGCACCAATTTTTTCACTTCACATTTCTGTCTATCATCACCTTACCTTGGAATGCTGCAGGGTTCTTACTGCAATTGAACCATGGCTGGTTTGGACTAAACAGCTTCCCATGAGTACCTACTGGTCCAGAAGGCCACGCCTATAGACACGTTTTAGGAGATGGTTCATCAACAGCTCAGTATTTTTCACTTCCTGCTTCTTTTACCTCACAAACAAAGCAGGAATCGTCTAAGGACATTCTGACTACATAGCTCGCTATACTTACTGCTTGCTACCTTTAGGGATCAATCCAGTGTTTCTTGATTTGCTATATTTGTTAGACAGTTATTAGCATTTTATAGACATTTGAATAATCCAATCATCTTTGCATTTTATCAAAGTGCCTGACCTTTTTGTGTTTCACAGGAATACTTCTTAGAAGGTTCTGTGTAACAAACCTTTTCACACATCAGCTGCCATCAGCTGCTTGACATTTTTTTGGTGGAGACTGAAATGTCAACTTGTTTTCCGTGACAAATGGTAGAAATTCTGATGTTTGACTTGTTGAATCATGTTGATGCTTGATACTCCTACATAAATTTGACATATTTCTCTTTTCATTGAAATATCTCAGCAACTCCTGTGTGAAATGTGATGCACACATCCCAGTGGTTCTTGTTATATATTGTCAACAGTCCCTGAGATTTTTGCCATCAGCTCCTGTTGTAGTTTGTGTTAAATGCCAATTAACACAAGATAGCATGCTAACACATTAACCAACGATAATGGTAATCATTATGCCTACTAGCATGAAGATCAAAGCACTGTGCTTACATACAGTCTTAAAAAGCAGAGGACTCTTAGTTTTGTTTACATGCATGTCTTCATATTTGCATGAGTACATTTGGGGTGGGGTTGTAGAGTGAGCTCTGTCGAGCTACAACAACAAGATATAATCTAGTTCATTTGAGTCAGAGATGAAATTTCTGTGCTTTTTAAACAAACATGTAAGAACATCAAACAGCGCTATATGGAGATGTTCTTGCTTATTAGTTAAGTATAGACCCAGTGTCTATGCATGTTTATTTTCCTGCTTCTCATTTTTTGTTGTATTGTATAAAGAAAGTAACTAAGTAAACTTTGTAAAAACAGTAATTACCTTTGATTTTCACAGATTTATGCAACGTACATGTGGACCCATCCGCGCTTTAAACTGTAGCTCGACAGCAATATTTGCTGATTTGTGGTTCATCTCTCCAGCAGGCCCTTCTTGGTCATGTTTCCTCTCTTGTGTTTCTCTACTCTCTGTAGTGGATCCTCTGTTATTTAATATTTAGAGTCGAGCCTGGGGCAAATCACGCATGCAAGACGTGCAGTAATATCGATTTTTATTGCTACACAGATTACACATTACATGTTGTCATTTATGTCCTTCTTTGCTGAAAATCTGATTTTCACATTCAAAAGCTTCCTGCTCTTGAATCAGACTAATCAGAAATAATGATAATGCAACCTCCTAACCCTGTTATTAACAATCTTTTTTCTCATCTTGGTTAAAGAAAATCAGGTTGTTTTTTCAGTTCCTTGGACTAAAGCTGTGCAATTACGGTTTGGTCCAACTGAGATGTCATTTCATCTGCACCAGTATTTTCTGGTCTTAAAGACTACAAAGAATACAAGACAACTGATTTTTTTTATTTAATATTGTTGTATGTGCATGCAATTTGGCCACACAAAATGCATACACATTTGACTAATATGCTACAAACTATTAATAAAAAAATGTTTCAACATTGCAGACTTACCATATATCTTTTTAGATTTGCGTGGATAATATACACTTTCTGTAAAAATATGAATAAAATCCAGTAGTCATTAAAATTAACGTAGGCTTTGAAATAAATAGTACATGCTTATTCCTTCGTTAACACACACAGCCTGCCAAAAAAGTGTAAACACTGAATGAAATGCAAACTGAGACAGAGAGCTTGTAGTTGAGTAGAAAGACATACTGGGTCACGTTCTGCTGGCAGAGAAAACGGCTTCTCATCTTTCCACGACATGCTGTCACACCCTAATATAGAGCCAACACACACAACAGAAAGCATGATGCATCCTAAAAATACATGCAAGCCTGGTGGATGCAGACAGTCGTGGACTGTACTGGACCAAAGGTCCATGTAGGGCACTGACAGATTGACTGACAGCTGCACGGAGGATTTGGCAAGTGTTTGGTGTAGCATTTTAAAGATTACTTTATCTCTGTCAAATGAGGCCTGACATGTTCGTGACCAAGATCTTTGTAAAGCGTTACCATATACATTTCCAATTAACGCTTGGTGATATACTGCAGCAACTACACAAGCACAGATGGCATCGTTGTCACAACATTCAGGATCATTTTGTTTTGATAAGAGATGATGTCAACAGCACAAATAGTCCTCTCACTTTTAATTGTTGTTGAAGTTCAGAATAAATCTCCAGCTTTTTGTGTGTATATAGATGAATCGAAATTTTTTCTTTACCCTTTTTAAACCCTGGTTATTACCTTTGACCTTCAAACTACACAGCAGAGCAGAAAAGTGTAGGTCGGTGAGGCAGTGCAGAAGAATCATAGGCTGTGGGGACAGAAGCTAACAGTGCATCGATCTGCCCCCTGCTAAGAGAGCCTTCAACCTCTGAAGGATGAAGGCTGCAGATCACTAATTCCATCTAATCAAGTGTTTCACTGTAATAAGCTGTCTGTGAATGTGAAAGACAGACTGCTGTACAGAGATGGAAATTTAGTAGAGTAGAAAGACTTTGTTGGGTTAGGTCTGCTCATACTTGACAAATATATTTTTGTTTTCATCTATTTATTTTGGCCTGGGGCACCACGGTGATTAGCACTTCTGCCTCACAGCAAGAAGGTCCTGAGTTTGATTCCTGGCTGGGGCCTTCCTTTCTTTGTGGAGCTTGCATGTCCTCCCGTGGTTGCGTGGGTTCTCTCCGGGTACTCCAGCTTCCTCCTACAGTACAAAGAGGTGGGGTTAGCTCAAATGGTAATTCTAACTTGCCCATAGGTGTGAGTGCGAATGGTTGTCTGTACCTGTGTTAGCCCTGCTACAGACTGGTGACCTGTCCAGGGTGTACCCTATGGTAGCTGGGACAGGCTCCAGCCCCTCCTGCGATCCTGGATAAGCAGAATATTTTAAATGAGTGAAGTTTGTAGTAGATAATTTTTTTTTCTCGGTCCACAGGGATGCAGGGAATATGAATGAAATCCAAATCTTTTAAATGCAGTATCTTATCCATCCACGCTGGGAAAATCTTTAAAGCTTGCAGTTAGAAATCTGTAGATAAATAATAAAGATGTCATTTTATCTACTTTTGCAGGAGGTATCTAAAAAAAAAGATGCACTTTATGGCTTTCACTGTCAGAAGACGCACAGTCAAAATGCAACAGCTTGTCTTACAGAAACAGAAAACTGACTGTTGCAACAGTCAGTTTTGGATTTCTTTGACTTTGTATCGGTTACAAAATGTCGTTGCTCACAGACTCACAGTGAGTATTAGTACGGTGCAGTTTTTCCACAATTGAAATGGATCGCGCGTGTCTTTGTGCCTTTATTATCGACTTCTGTAAAGGTTCATTTTTTAATTTAATCGTTTATGCTAACTTATTTTTGTTCCTCATTAGTGATTCCCATCACACAGCAAGTTATAGGCATTTAGTATCAGTTTATCCTAGCAGAGGGAATTGACTTTGAGCCAGGTTTGCACAAAACAAACTCTATGGAGTACCAAGCTTTTCCTTTTCTGTCTCCAGCAAGTAAATTTATGATTAGTTAGACTTTTTCTAGACGCATTCATTGTTTACACTGCTGTAGAACCATAATTCTGTGTAGTTCACTTAATACTTCATGCTTTTGCATTTTAACTGAATTTAAAATGAATGCAATTTGACAGATATGATTGATAGGCTTAAAAAGAACATCTGTTCTTTTGCTTCTGGTTGAGGATATTTAAAAAAATATAAAAACTCTACTGAAGAACTGAATATTAATGAATTGAATGAAATGAATTGAATGAAATGAATTGAATGAAATGAATTGCTGGCCTAGAGGTCAAATAAGCTCCCATTGCTGGGAAAAACTATGGATATGTAAATATTCATATGTGTATGTTCCCAAAATATAATAATAAGTGGTTGTTGGAAATTACTGTGTGTCGCTGGGAGAAATCCCTTGCAACGACAGTGCAGCAACAAAATTTGCCTGTAGTTTGTATCAAAGGTGCCAACTTGTCTGCAAACACTCAATAGTGGCTACCCAAGCAGTAGCACAAACAAACCACTGTAAATGGAGAGCATTCAACTGCAAAGTAAAAGTGGTGCCACCACTTCAAAATATACAACTTTTGCTTTGAAGGCAAACGGTTCCATTTCTGGTTTGTAGACTGCCACCAGCTAGTCAACTGCAGGTCAGAATACTACTACATTTCCCCTTTTTGGCTACCACTGGCTACCAATGTGTTGCTGATTGGTGTCTAGGCCTGCGATACTTGACCTGTCGCTGTGGGTTTCTACACTAACAACTTGGGGAATGGACGCAGAAAAAAAAAGACCCGTAGTATTTTCTCTAAATTCTTATTTGCAGTTTGTGGGTTTTGTGTCCACTGCAATCACCTGCTTTTTCCCTTTAGCTAATATGCACCAATCTTAAGTCCTTTCTTAGTGGCATCTAAAATAATGAGAAAAATGAATCTCCACTGCTTAACTGCTTTTAGCATATCCTGCCTAATCAGGTTTGCATGAGAAAGCTATCTAGATAGCAGAAAAAGTTGCCCGCCGTTAAACATAACGACTCTTTACTTGCTACTTTGGCATCAGACTGGAGCATGGTGTTTTCTTAAAAATGCAGATGACAATAAGTGAAGCAAAGCAGTCCCCCATGTGGCTGTCAGTGTGGCGGAAATGGGACTTTCCATGTTAACAACGCTCACTTCCTTTATCCGACTCAGCCTCTGAAGCTGGTCCAGGAAATGAGGAGCAGGTCTCTGATTGTTCGCTTTGATTCCGACCGACATTTGCTTTTTATCCTCGCTGCTCTCTCATTCCCTTTATTGTTTTTTTTCCCCTCCTGCATTCAGCCCTTTGCTTTCATTTTGCATTCTCTCTTTCACTCTGAATCTGCTTGTGAACACATCAAGGGATGTAAATGAAGAGAGATGGTGTTGACTGCTGGGTAGATGGCCTGATAAGCAAAACGACTTATGATGCAGAGATATGGGGCAATTTGACGCTGGAAAACGGAACTTTATTTTTTTCTTTATCTTTTTATCTAAAACTCATTTTTATTGGTGCCGTCCTTCCTGCCACATTGGTGTTTAAGGTCACTGGCTGCAATACTTTCGGGCAAGACAAACAAACTCACGTGGACCTTGAAATACTCTAAATGTAAATTCCTATCCGAAGCTCAACTCTACTGTACATTTGAATAAATAACCTTCTCGAGTGTGGGTGACTCTGAATGCCCCCACTGTAATGTATGTAAGTTACTTTAAAGAAAATGGTCCTGTCAGCACACATGCATCGGTGACTGCTGAATAAAAAAAAAGAAACTTAATACTCCTCCGGATGTCCTTTACTGTTATTATGGGTGGTTTGGTGCTGCAGACCAGCTACATTGCTGGACATTCTCAGTCCCTCAATGTGGGAGCTAGGACCTCAACACAAAGGTTTTACTGCTTCGGATATTAGCTTTCTTACTGCCTAGCGTCCCTTCTAGTCTGTGCAGAGTTTGAAGAGCCTTTGGCCACATTGATATTTTATTATAATACCAAATAATGCAAAGTCAGAGGCAACGTATGTCTCCGTGCATACATATATGAATGATTTCAGTTTTCATACTAGCACTAGAACAAATCATGTTTAATTCCAGACAGGTCGTGCACAGCAAAAGGCACAAAAGAAACGGTGTGAGGACACAAATTGAAATCACCATAAAACTTAATATTATTAAAAAGCTGAAATATCTTTTGTATCTGAGTGTCTTTTGTGCTGTATTCAAAGGTGACCCAGTGGTACATCGAGGGTTGCTGGATCTATTGTAATGTGGCAGCAGAGTTCGTTTAATCCCCGTCCCAGTGCAGCATAATCCAAATGGAGTGCTGAATAGTCCTGAAGCTAATAGCCTCCCAGGAGCTTCTCCGTTGGCTCTGCCTGCAGATTAATGCAAGGTCTATTCCAAAATGTTTCCAGTCTGTGATTCTGCATCTGTGTGTGCAAGTAGGAGTGAAATTTTCTTTTGGCCTCCTCAGCTATATCTCTGTGTTTTTTCTTATATTTTCGACCCTGGATTAACCAGACAACCAGACCAAGAACAGCTGTGATTGCACACGTAGCTGACATTAGTGAAACAAAGCCGAGCAGCGACTTTGTAGAATTGACTGTCCTGACATTATTAAACAAAAACCATCAAATTAACAGTGCATGCTTGTATGCATTGCGCATACAAGTTAGGACAGCTAACATCATAACATCACCTCTCCAGACAATCAAATAATAAGAAATCCAAATAGAGACCTTTGCTTGTTCGCCCTCAGTGAAGTAGTTTCCATCTCTTAAACTGCTCGCTGACCCATCCGAGCTGTCGTAATAATATCAAACATGACAAGAGAGAACCAAGACGACAGAGCCTATAATGAGACAGAAGTTAATAAGAGGACTTGTCGAGTGCTAAACAACAAGCTGCTTGTGTGTTGGTTGGCTGAGATGGAGGAAAGAGATTAGTTCAGTGGCTGAATTCCTCCATCTAGCAGCTCTGCAATTACTTTGGGGCCAGGTCATAGTGACCGTGTTACTGCTGCCTGATGATGATGATGACAGCCACATGGAAAAGTTTTATTTGAAAAATGTTTGCCATTCCTGGTGGAGCCGCTGAGAACTGCACTTATTCTGCACAATTTTATACACATTATTGTCAAAAGTTGCATTTCACCATAAGTAAATGGACTGATACTTATGTAGTACTTTTCTACTCTCACTGTGCACTCAAAGCACTTCTTTTACTAAAAGCTATTCAGATACATTCATGCTGAATTTTATTTTATGCCTATAAGCACAACTATCACAAACACTGACAAATTCATCAGGGGTCTGTATCTTGCCCAAAGTATACTTCTGGTACTCCTCCAAATTTCTCTATACAGCATTAGTCCCTGGTGGTATTGAAGTGAAGTGGTTGGAACTGTCTCCTCAGA
This sequence comes from Diplotaxodon limnothrissa, assembly GCF_057381915.1. Taxonomy (NCBI): domain Eukaryota; kingdom Metazoa; phylum Chordata; class Actinopteri; order Cichliformes; family Cichlidae; genus Diplotaxodon; species Diplotaxodon limnothrissa. The sequence goes on from NC_140610.1 coordinate 23,069,965, forward strand.
GCAAAACTATCGGCTGGCCGGACCCTTTCTGAGCAAGGACAATTCAAAGAAATCATGGAGAAAGTTGGTTTTATTTCTGATTCTAAACAGACCTGGTGTACCCCTCCATTCATTCTCATTCTTCAGTCAGCTGATTCATGCCACTCCGTAAAGATAAGTCTGATCTGTTGGTCGTCAGTCCAGGAGCAGCTAACAGGGTCAGCAATCAAACATTGTAGCCTTTGAAGCTAACGTTAGATTGCATACGGTTGACAGCTATAACTGTAAGAAAATTCACCTCCAGGTCTCACTAACGGGTAGACAATCTCTGCCTACTGCACCTCTTCAAACACTTTATATTCTACATGTGTTTAGCCTCCTGCTTTGGTTTCTCCTCACTAAAAAATATTGCTGCAACAAGATCTTTTTGGTGTGGATGTGGCTCAGGATGTAGAGCAGGTCATCTACTAATTGGAAGGTTTGTGGTCTGGCTGGTCAGTCTGCATGCCAAAGTATCCTTGGGCAAGATACTGAATCCCAAGTTGCTCCCGATGTATTCATCAGAGTGTTAATAGATAGAAAAAGGGGAGCATGGTGGCGCAGTGGTGCTCACAGGTCTGGGTTTAAATCAACCTTTCTGTGTGGAGTTTGCATGTTCTTACCAGGTACTCCAGCTTCCTCCCACAGTCCCAGGACATGGAGTTAGTGGGGTTAGGTTGACTGGGGATTCTAAATTGCCCAGGGTAGAAATCTAAATCCACAACAAACTGGGGACCTGTCCAGGGTGTATCCTGTCTCTCACCCCATAGCAGCTGGGATAGGCTCCAACCTTCCTGTAGCTGTGTAGGTTGTGTATTGGATAAGCGGAAGAAAATTGATGTCTTACTTGCATCTTTGTTTACATCTACAGATGCAATAACACAAATTCCCTCTGGTTTAATGATATTAATATCATGCTGTAGTGTGTGTTATGCTGTTGTTTAAAGTTTAAATTATTTAAGAGTGTGTATAATTTTCATCTTTGGGATAAAAGAGAAGACAATCTGAGATTTTCTCTGCATGTTCTTGATGCAACCTGATTTCAGAATTGGTTAGAGTGAGTCTGAGCCAACCATTGATTGCACATTCTTGCTGATTGTGATGTTGTAAGGTTAAGAAATAAACTCCAACGTGCCTGAACAGAATCTGTTTTGGTTTAGTGCAGTGCATAATGTGCAATGTTGCTGATGCTGTTGTTTTAAAACTGCATTACTGAGGCAGCACAGAGCACCTGTAACCCCATGTGAAAACATAGTCTGCTTCTCTTCTCGCACTAACCTGCACAACAAAAAGAAATCAAACAACCATCAAATTCACACTAGCTGCACGTCCTCCCACCTGGAAGTAAGAGATGGATTTTCTGGCCACAAGAGACTAAATCCATCCATGAATTAAACATTTTGTTCTGCAATTCTCTCAGTTTCAACAACACTTTGCTCCCACTGCACAGTCATGCTCCCAACTCCCACCTCTACATCCAACTGAGTACTTAGAAAACACTTTTTCACTTGCTTAAGTAGCATGACAGGCCTCAATCTAACTCAGACTAGTTAGGAGACAGTGTAACGCTTAATTTCAGCTTCGTGTCACTTAATGCACACGTTTAAACGACTCCTTTTTATCCCAGTTATTATGTGTATGATAACCGAAACCTGAAATAAAATTGAAGAAAACTTAATTGGATTTTAAAGTGGAGGAGCCTTTTGAAAACGGTCAGAACATCACCCTCAGTTTATGTAGTTTTATTTAACATATCCTATGAGTAACTCACAGGTGGCATTTTTCTCTCTGTTTACTTCAAGCACCGCTGGTAGCCTCTCTGGGAAGTTTTAAAATAGAACAAAATAGAAAATAATCTTCCCTGAGTGGCACTGTGTTTCATTTTGAGTGCCTTGCTCAAGGACACTTTCAGTTCTCATTTAATGGAGCTGCCTTCACCTCTGTGCACTTTCTCTCGCTCCCACCCATACACCCCCACAGTCTACATCCCTTTCCCTCCTAACTCATCTAGTTTTCCTCTTTCTCCTTTTTCCTCCGTCACAGCAGCACTCTCGTAATCCCTGACTCACTCCTTGCTTTTCATCCGGTCGTCTAATCTGCCTTCTTTGCCATCTTGTTCTAACACTTTCTTCACCTAACCCTCCTTTTTTTTCTGCTCTTCCCTTTTTTCTTTCTCATCCCTTTCTTGCTTAACCAACTGCTTTTCCAAACCAGGTCCTCCTCATCCTTCCTCCCTTGTGCACTCTCTCCAGTGATTCATGACTCCTTCTTTCCTTCATCTTCTTCTCACCTCTTCTTTGCTAATTCTTTTCTTCAATCAAGACTCTCTCTTCTTTCCTGCTTTGATATGAAATTGGCTTCTAAGTGATTTATGAACGATGAGAGGCTAATAAAGAGTTTATGCTGTAACTCTTCATTACTTTACTATTAACTGCTTTCTTCTGTTCTGTGTGTAACTTATGAGCCTGTGTGTGTGTGACTGAGAACCATTAGAATAGCACCTTAAAATGAATTCAGTCTTGATGGATGTCATTAAAGCGATCGTCCGGAGAATTAATTGCTTAATTTTTTTTTGTGTTGCTTCACTCTCAGGCACAAAAGGTGTGTCAAGAGATTTTTTTAAGCTTTTTTAAAAAGACATCACAAAACAAAACTGAGGACACGCAGGCTCCCACATACACTTACCTGCAGCTGAAAGCAGGGAAAAACAAGCAGCCCACACAAGTACAAATGACCCTTGTCTCCTGCCAGCGTACTGAATTCTGCAGCTTCCAAACTGCTGTGAAAGTAAAATGGATTGAGCAGAATTTCTGTTCATGCAAGTCTCTTTTTTTTTGTAAGTGATTTTAAATGGCTAAATCTGCACTCAAACAAAAGTCTTCATTGTCTTTCCTTTTCTTTTCCTCTGTTAGACTAAGCAGAAGGCTTACATTTCCTGTTGAGCCATTTACGCTGTAAGTTATGAGCATTTTGCTGCTAACGACAGCCAAATGACCGACACGGCTGCCGTCAAACTCTAAATGTGTAAATCGAAACTCCGTGCTCGGGTCGGTTCAATCAATATCTCGTCCTCAGGACAGGAAGATACTATTTCCCAGCTCGGTGTGTGTTATTATGTGTATGTTTTTCTGTTGGTGGGGGTCGTGTTCGTGCTAAGGGGCATGTCGAATGCTGCGGGGATGAATACAATATAGATGTGTGTCATTTATTCTGGCGTGGGAATCAATTACTGTTACGAGTTTTGCTTCTGCTATAGGCAGAAAGAGAGCAGTGAGAGGGTGGGAGGGGAGCAGAGGGGAGCACAGACGGTACAGAGACACTACAGTACAGTTTACATGGAAAACTGTGCTGTTATATATTATGTTGGGAATGGAAATATTTTTGGTTAGTTTCTTTTTGTGTTCATTATATTTCTAAGAAGCAGTGCACTGTGATGCAGTTTGTTTTTATGTTTCACCAAATTGCAAGCTTCCCTCTGGGGACCGTTTATCTGAAGTTGATGTTTTTGTGTATTTTGCTCTTGAATGGTTGCATAATGGTTAGGATTTTTCGTTTTTGTTGTTGTTGTTGTTGTTTTGTCTTCACTTTTTTTCTCTCGATCTGTTACTAATGTAACCACGTTAACATAATGGGATGGGACATAAAGGGAATGGCTAACAATGTAAGTAAGACACAAGATGAATATGCGCTTTATAAATGCTTGAAAACTTAGTTTGTCTTTACCGCATCCTTAGTGTCAAACATTTATATACTGTACTATTAAAACTAACAGCATGACCAAACGTTGCACATCCAATGGTATAAAACTGCTGCTTCTTCCACTGATAATTCATCACACTCAGAAAGAAGTTAAAATAAGAAAAGTCCAGAATTTCTATACAGACAATACAGTCGTAACCAGAATTTTTGGCAGTGGCACAAAGTTTGTTCCTCAAGAACTTTTCCACTTGAGTTTTTATTTATATTATTTATGATGTTATTTTGTTTCTATAGTGAAGAACAGTGACAAGGATTTTATAAGTTTTAAAAGTGTTTATTGGTAAATAAATAAAATGTTTATATTGGCAGGGGTGCTACTGTCAGTACTTTTGGCATTGACTGTAGAGTGTGATAGTGCCATAAGTCACAGAGACAAAAACTGGAGGAAGAGAGTTTTCAAAAACCATCCATCCATCTATTCATACATTTTTTTGATCGTGGCTCAAGATCGTGGCTCAAGAGTTGGGAGTTCGCCTTGTAATGGGAAGGTTGCCGCTTCGAGCCCCGGCTTGGACAGTCTCGGCCGTTGTGTCCTTGGGCAAGACACTTCACCCGTTGCCTACTGGTGGTGGTCAGAGGGCCCGGTGGCGCCAGTGTCCGGCAGCCTTGCCTCTGTCAGTGCGCCCCAGGGTGGCTGTGGCTACAATGTAGCTTGCCATCACCAGTGTGTGAATGTGTGGATGACTGGATATGTAAAGCGCTTTGGGGTCCTTAGGGACTAGTAAAGCGCTATATAAATACAGGCCATTTACCATTTTATTCAAGTTTTGTCTAATTTACGGTCATGGCTAGAGGAGGGGCACACCGTGGACCAGTCACAAATCTGTTTTTTGTTGTTGTTGTTGTTTTAAATCCACTATATTTCATCTACCTTTACTCTTTTTGTAAGATGTGTTTTGGACATTCAGCATGCCCTCCCCCATATACATTTTTAAAAAAAATTAAAATATAATAAAATGCAATACAATAAAATACAGGCACTAAACATACTCCCACCTGAATCCTAAACTGCAGAATGGGACTAAAACATGAGGTCTCACTGATAAATAAACCGTAAACACATTCTTCTTTGATGTTTTTCTGACTCACAGCTTTTTCTCAGTCTTTAGTTTCCAGGAGGAATTAGGTCACATGGCCCAAAAATCAATTCACCAAATACGTGACCAAACTGCTTGTGAGCTGTTCACCAAAAAGAAGCGATTTTACCAAGAGTTAGTAGAGTGTGAAAAACTGAAAGTCTCAAAATGAAAGCGTCTCCGATGTTGTGATGAGATGTGTGACTCTGTCAAATGGTGTTTCATTGAATGCGGAGCCGGAGCGGAGTAGGAGCGCTCCGTGACAAAGGTTGAGACGCACTTATGGTGTCAAGGATTGCCTGGATTTTGTGCAGACTACAGCCAAACTGCTAGAGCTGGTGGTTCTGCCTCTTCACGTAAGATCATTGAATTATTTCCTGCAAAGCCAGCAGAGCAAGAACGCAAATGTTATTTTCTTCACAATAAAAATCCTCTTCACATATAGTTCTTTCTATTTATTCTATTCCTTTAGTCATTTCAAAGAACTGCTGTGTTTACAGCACCATGCAGTAGCCTTAATCTGTAAATTAAAAAATTCCATCACAAATTATGGTCCATGTTTCTCCAAACACAGCAGTCATTGTATCATAGTTTACAGTGAGCCTTGTGCGAATGTGTAGCAGAGCATCTGTGTAGTTCTTTTTACTTCCCCCCATGGGTCAAAAATGATTGAGGCTGCAGTGTAAATTATTAACAAGAGCTGGGAAGGCTCATCTAACTTCACAGCATGGTGAGTCATTACTTTTCATTCGCAAGTGAAGCTAATCGTTGTCATTTGGATCATAAATTTGGATAAAACCCGTTTTGTTTTGAGACACGGGGTAAACAGGCAATAAGAACACACAGTTGTAATGACTGCGTCATGGCCTCTTCACTGTTATTTTGTTTTTTTTTAAATGCACTGTTCATTCACAAGAAACCATCCAGCGCTGCACTTTGGCAAATGTGAGATCTGCGGTTTCTGATAATCCAGAAGGAGCAGACTAATTGGGAAGGTCAGTTTTATAATAGATTGACCACAGTATGCGCTCTGCCCACAGGGACTGTCTGACCAAATGTCTATACTGCATATCTGCATTTCTGCCTGGCCACAGAGCATCAGGTCTTACTTCTTGCTTGATATCTCAAAGGATCTAAAAGTTTTATTACAAGACTTTGGTATCATCAATAACAATCCCACATGAACATAAGGAGAGAAGAAAGTTTTGTCTGCTGGAATCGGAAACAATGACACAAACTTCCTGTGAAAGTGACTTCAACACGGTTCTTTAGTCCTGAACAGAAGGTAGCATGTCTCATTTAATTAGGCCTTGTAGGTTCTTCCTTCCTTTTGCCCGTGGTCCTTTATGAGAAAAGCCAGTTTTACTTACATCTGTGAACGCTTTGGGAATATTAAGGAGCAGCTACCTAGCAGAGCGAGTCTGATGCATGTAGGGTGTTTCATTAAAGAGCTGCAAACTTTTCTGCTGCTCACTTTTTACAAATATGTCTCAGTCTCTCTGCCCCTTGAGTGCAGCAGGTGTACACAGGTTTTTTTGTACATCATTAACTCTGACTGACACAACAGTCTTATGAAGAAACCACCTAGGATGGATTTTTTTAATGATAGATCAGAGGGAGACTGTTGCTTACTAGAATAAGAACAGTATGCAGTGTCCTGATGTTTGTCTGCCTCTCTGAAACATGAAGTACTGTCTTTAAAATTAATGAAAGTACATATTGAACTTATGTTTGGATTTCTTTATTTTAAATTGTCGTACTGTCCTCACCAGAGAGACACTTGCACTATTCTTTTGCTCACAAGCTTAAAACATGTTGTTTTTTTTAATCATGGAAGTGAATTCTTGATCTTAAAATGTGTAGTTTAACAAAATAGTTCTAGCTCAAGGTCAGGGGCTCATTTCTCTCAGTGTTAGTGGGAGCTAGGTTACTGTTATTATTTTCAGTTGTACTTCTAAAGCCACTCATGACCGATTTCACTGATACTGAAAACAAAAGTGCAATTTCTAAAGCGAAGATTGTTTATATCATCTTAATTTAATCATGAAAGTTCAAGCAGTTTCACAAAGTTATGTTTTTAAGCAACCTGAAGGATGGATTCTGACAAAATAAAGAATTTATTTAATTATTCAAACTCTTTTTACATTCTTTCTCTTCATTGAGGTTTGTGCACATTCATTTATGCACAGCTCATTGTCAGGTTGATGTTTGGACTTTAGTTGGGCCATTGCAACCTTGATTTGATGGCGCCCTTGCTTTGTCCTGTTGCATGACCCAGTTTCAGTCAAGCTTCAGCTGTCAAACGGACAACACCACATTTGACTCTAGAATACTATAATGCTATACAGTTCATGATTCATGGTTTATGGGTGGCAAAACCTGCACAACAAACTCAAGTTATCCACCCCCTGTAAAACTGATATAGGGTGTACTTTTTGACTGTAGATAACACAAAAACCATCACATTAAAGTCATTTAGTCATTAGTCATTTGAATCATTATAGAGGTCACTTATGTACCTGATGTACCTGTATTTAAAAGATAAAAGCAACAAACAGGGCATAATAGTTGTTTTAAAGACTACTGCTTTCGAGAATGTTTTTAACCAGACATAATGAACAAGGGATAAGTCATACTGAGAAACCCAACTTGTCAGTAACAAAGTAACCACAACCCAAAAGCATACCCTGCTTTATCAAGTTCACTCTAAAATTTGCAAAATACAAAATACACAATGCACTAACCTCGTTTAAAGTGAGCAACAAGAATATGAACTGAATAATTCAGAGGCCATAAATCCGGTTAAAAGTAGGACCCCTTTCTATTATTTTCTACAGTCATACAATGTAGGTATACAATGGAGAGATGCACATGACTTTTTTCATTTTTAAATATGCCAGTGTCAGCTCTGCGGTTAATGTAGTTAAACTAAAAAAGGCCATAAATGTCATAACTGGGTTTTAAAATTATATTAATTTGCAGCCTTTAATATTTTACTTGGTGATCAGGTAATTACCTGAAATTTGCATTATTTATGATTATGTGAAAATCTCATTCATCTGACATACTTAATAAGTTTATTTGATACCTGCATTGTACTGATATAACACAACGGCACTGCACTGTGCATTTTAGTCCAGATGGTTCCCGCACAGATAAACACTCGCATGTAAAAATGGAAGATAATGTTCTTGCTGCCAACAGGGATGGCACTACTCCATCAGTAAGAGTAAAAGCTACTTACAATATCCTTGTATGGGTTAATACACAGGTTAAAACAGGGACATTGTATGGAGAAGTCGTTAGCAATGCTAATTAGGCGAATCAGGAGGAAATGAAAGTCGGTGCTGCTGCTGTGAAGCTGAATCTGTGATCTTTAGCCCACAGTGAGCCGAGGAGATAGGAGATAATTTAAATGTTCAGAGCCCCGAGGCTTCAGAAGCTGGCTTCATGTCATGTTAGGGGAGGCAAGAGTGGAAATGTGATCTCTTTGAATGTATGTGTGTGTGTGTGTTCGTGTGTGTGTCAGAGGGATACTGACACCCTTTCTGAGTCATAGACAGCCAATTATAAAAACCCAACGGCCACCTCGTCCCCCCTCTCTCTATCTGCCTCACTCATTTCCTACCTCTCTCAGCCTCCTTGTCTCATTCTCCATCTCTCTCTTATCTTTCTCACTTGCTTTGTTTTTATCTGTTTCTCTGCCCCCACCGCCCGCCCCCTCCCCTCTCTCTCACAATATAAAAACTTGCACCTCATTAATAAACCTCAGTTGGGGTAAAAATAGTAGAGGAAGGGATGGTAAAGAAGAAGAAGAGAGGAGGGTAAACGAAGTAGAAGGTGAAGAAGTGGGTGAGGGGAGAGGGGTGAAGAGTTGAGAGAAGATGAAAGGATGGAAAAGAGGCAGCCATAGCAAGGAGAAGAGACATTAGGGGGAAATAGAAGAGAGGGCAGATTAAATTAGATTAGCTTTGACTCTATGCATGTCTAAATGGAAATTAAATTTTCACGACAGGAGGTACAATATAACAATATTTCACCCCAGTTCAGCAACATTTGCTGTTTCCTCTTGTTCTTTTCTGCTCCTGTTAATTGCATCAGTTTTAGTCTCTTTGCTGCATGTTGAAATAAACGTCTTGTCTTGTTTTACCCCGAGCAGAAGACTCACCATGTTAGTGTGAATATAAGGAAGGATATCTCTGCTGCACTGCACACTGCTGGTTTTCTATATCTGAGGGGAATGCACCAGGCTATATGGGCACTGGACAGAAATATTAGGCTGATACATATTTAATACAGCTTGAATATTATATCTCAGATTGTGTCAGATACTTGTGGTATTATGTAGCGATCAATGTCGCAGTGTTGATTTAATTTTTTCTTCTTATTGTGTTACTCTTCTTATATAAAGATGGAAAATGTTTTGGGAAATTCATCACAAATTCATGCATTCATGCTTTGTGCATGCAGTTGCAAAACTTAAAATCTTCTCACGTTTGCGTCTTTCGCTGAACTGACTTATTTAGTCTGACGCATGCAGGAAATGTTATAAATAAGCAGAAGGGGCAAATCATCATTTGCATTTTGAATTATAGGTTGATTCAGCAGTTGTTTAAGTGCAGGTTTAACTGTAGGGCTCAAAGTGTAAATCTACTCATCACATCATTGGGGCAGGGATAGCTCAGTAGGTAAAGTGGTCGGCCCATGATCGGAAGGTCGGCGGTTCGAATCCACTTAACGGCTACCCTGAGGTACCCCTGAGCAAGGTACCGTCCCTACACACTGCTCCCCGGCGCCTGCTTAGTGGGCTGCCCACTGCTTCACTGAGTGAATGGGTCAAATGCAGAGAAAAACTAGTAATTTCCCCATGGGGATCAATAAAGTATCCATTATTATTATTATTATTATTATTGCTGCAATGTAACAACTAAGGACAAAATAAATCACATTTTTTCAGCAGCTTTGCTCAAGCTAGAGCAGGTGGGCAGTGCCTCATAATATTATTATTATTATTATTATTATTATTATTATTATTATTATTAGTGTAGTTATTCCAGCTGGCTCCGTCTTCCTTCCTCCTCCTCTGTGTCACAGAAGGGTTGTTAGAATGTTTTAATATCATCTGATGTATTTATTTTTCTTCTGTCAGTGCAAAATGTTTAATGTGAGTTGTTCAGTGTATATTTCCTCCCGCCGGTTCACCAAATCAGAGGGATTCATGTTGCAAGTAAATAATCCCACTTAATAGTGTTACCGCCGTATGCCTCTCACTTCATCAGATTAATTCAGTCACTGTTGGCTGCTGTATCTGTGTAGCTGTCAACCACACATCTGATTTACATTAGTGTGTGTCTGTGTCTGTGTAGCCACAAAACTCCTGCACGCAATTATCAAGCGTATAATGTCCTCTGTGGGTGCGACGAGGCATGAGGTTGCTGTCACTTGTTAACATCTTGATGTTTATTTCCAAACTAAATGAGAACACAGGTGAGAGAAGATTTGGGCTGATCTAAAAAAAAAAAAAAGATATTTAAGTGGAACAATGATGCCTCCCATAAACACCAAAGACTGTATGTAAAAGATGATACTAACTTTAAGCCCTAACAAAGTGGCTGAGTTATTATAAAAAAGATTTAAAAGTTGGTATTGTATGGTGTTATTGTAAAGTTCCTATGAAGTGGAAAACTAGCCACAGAGCCCAAAACTGCCTGTTGTACCAGTTTGCAGTTACACAGGCGAGTCTACTGATTGACTCCAAGTGGCCACTAGAAGAACTACAGTTTTTGGTACTTCTCTGTTGGTGCCATTTTTCTGCCACTAATGTTGAGCTATATGTACGAGAGCATGCATGTTAGCAGAAGGTTGTAAGGCTGTATCAAACCTGAAAAGGAAGACCTGCTGCTCAGCCGTGAGTCATATTCTTAATTATTCAACTTATTTTTGTTCAGATGCGACCCTGGGGATCTGGATACACAGAAGGCTCAGTGATACAGGGATTACTTGCAAACCTATTTAGCGGACATGCTACAGTGGGAATATAAATCTGAATTCCCTTAGCAACTGCCAATTGGTAGGAGTTCAAATTCCATTCAGTTCAGGATCGTGCAGAGGCTGAAGACTATTCCAGCTTTCTTTGGGTGAAAGGCAGGGTGGACCCAGGACAATTTACCAAGCCATCACACGTCTAACAAGGGGCATTTTTGTTTTCAGTTGGGCGGCACAGTGCAGAATGAAAGCAAAGCAAACGGGTGCCCACTTTCAATACCAGTGGTGATGTTAGTTTTATAGTACACTCTTAAGGCAGGATCCAAGATAGACTGGGTGATATTCAAAATAGAGTTTATTGGCAAATGTGGCTCTGAAAAAGGATTGAATGCAACACATTTATGATATGGGAAACTGTGCCATCCAGGAGAGTTCATGGATCGAGTAAAGGTGGGTCAGTCTGAGCGCGTTACTATAGTTTGGATTGGAAGAGTCTGATTTACTTGAAGAGATGGAGATGGCTGTACCGTGGAAGGCAAGTGATTTGTTCTTGAAGTCACTGAGACGTTGGAGGGTGGACAGTAGATGAGGACAAGAGGTAAGGGATCCACAGTTTTTCTGGGTACAAGTGTGGCTGCAAGGTTGCCCTTCAGACACACATATAACTCTGTGAGACAGGAGAACACAAGCTTAAGCACTGGGAATACTAGCATGCATGGAAGCCATCTAGGAGCCTGGTTACCACACTGAGGAGTTTGACAATCTGGTGAGGGAAAGGAGACTTGAGCCGGTCTATATATATTGCTTCAGATGAGACTGATGGGAAGCAGGTGCAGTGGCTGAAATGCAGGAAACTGAAGTCTACACCCTTGGGTGGAGATGGGACCAGCTCAACCCAGTCTGGAACTCAGATCATATACAAAAGGAACAAACTGCAAGGACTAGGATACCCGCAGGAAATCTAAATTTAATCAGAAATGATAATGATTTTCAGTCCCCCCCCCCCCGCCCCAACAGTACAAATTTCATAAGTAAAATGTGATGCTGTGCAACACTAAGTATAATTTTATGATGGATAATTGTTCTCCCCAGCCGGAGTACCCAGAGAGAATCGACAGGCTCAGGACTAACACACAATCCTCACACAGAACAAAAGGGTCCAGATGGCCCTCAAAAATATGGATACTTTAATACACATTTTGATTTTGACTCACGACTTATGCAAATTCAAATTGTGTATTAAACAATCCATATTTTTGAATGAAACCTCTAAAAATGTAATTATTGAAAGGCTGAAGAGTGTTTGGTGTGTGTGTGTGTGTGTGTGTGTGTGCGCGCATCTGTATGTTGATGTTATTTAACTCGATGAAGAGGTGTGTGTCCAGGGTGTATTGCCTTGGACAGCTGTGCTGCTGGGAGCAATACAGTCGTCACGCACCATCTGCCGTGCACACATGCCCACACAAACACACTCATGGACATGCACACACGCATCAGCATGTTGTGATTTAAGCAAACAGGCACATCCACCACCTGGTGTGGCTCTCAGCTACCTACTGCTGTCTTTCTTGGTTTACCTCTTTCTTTCTCTCTCTCGCTCACACTCTCTCGCTCACGCACACACACCTCTCTACGCAAGCAGTGTCAGTCTTTCTCTTTTTTGTTTTATTCGCAGACGCAGCCTGATTTCAGATTGTTGAGCCTGTCAAGAAAAGAGTGTGTTTTAATTGGCCCGTATACTTCTATAACGGCTGCTCCTAAACACCAATATAGCTCCCCGGAGTCACTGACAGGTGCTGCAGTGTTTACTGCGTGTGTGCATGTGTTGAGGGGGTGGTTGCATAGTTGTATCTCTGTGTGTGTGTGTGTGTGTGTGTGTGTGTGTGTGTGTGTGTGTGTGTGTGTGTGTGTGATGTGTCACAAACAATAGAGAGCTTAAACTCAGATAGATGACACGGAGATGCACTAATAGGTCCGCAGAGACTGCAGCTTCCTTTTGTGAGTGTGTGTACTTGTGTGTGTCTGTGTGTGTTTTATATCTAATGAGCATCCCCCTTAACAACAAAACATCCATTTCTAGTGAATCTGCAGACTGACTGACTAATGAACTGTTTCAGCGAGTGGCGGACTGACCGATTTAATGGCTGCCTTACTCACAGAGTAGTTGCTCTTTTTCTTTAATAAAACAAGTTAAAAAAAGATTTCTTTAAATCTCCTGATCTTAGGATATTTTCTTTTATGAAACTCATTGTCCTGCCCCACAAATTTGGGTCTTCCTCCACTTGTCCAATATCCTTCACACGTCATGCATCTCGTAGTGAAGGATTGCAGTCGTTAATTAGTACAGGCTCTACAAGTGTTCTGATATGTTTGTTAGCCAATTAAATAGTGAGTGATTACATAATGTAACATAGAGGATATTTTGTAATTTGTTCTGTATGGCTTGTGGTGTAGTCTGTTCCTTGCTGTAAGTATGATGGTGTTAGAGTTAATATGCTGAGCAACAACACTGAAGCCATGCTACTGTTTTGGTCTAAAATCAAGATACGCCTAAAAGCTAAAACTTACTGATAGATAACCATACCAGAGTGGTTCTGTTATGTAGACTTCTGAAGCAACTTAACACACAGAGTTAACATCCACTGGTTGATATGTGTTGCAATACCCAGTGAGCTTGTTGACATGGCTTTCTTAGGTGCATCTTCAGCATTTTCTGACCAAGAAACCTGGTATATGGGTATGATGGGGGAAGCTGTTGTTGCAAGGTCTGCAGTAATGATTGGGTCAGTGATAAGAACAAGGTTTCCCAGCCCTTTATTAATGGTTAATATGATTCATTTCAGCTGTAAATAATTTCAGGTTCTGACTGATTGTTCTATAGTACACCTGATTGTAGGTATGTTATACCACTTTCTGTTTGGCTTACTCTTTCAACCATCCAAGCTCTGTTTTATTCTTATTTTTCTACTGCAATTTAATCATGAAACATTTGGAAATTGCTCTGATTAATTTAAAGCAATGGTGCTGTTTTATTTTGAGATTCATGACAGAAACAAAGTAGAAGTGTACGGTGTCGAGTTTCTTTCCATGTTTTGTTGCTGAACTTGGAAAGCAGTCTGGATGGTTTAATGAGTAATTTAATGACTAACAGGCTGGTTATGCAATTGAGTGGCTGCCCAAAACTTGGACAACACACAATACTAAAGCTGTTTTTATCCAAATAATAAAAGCAGGGAGGCTAGAGGCTGCACACATTTATTATTTCACAGGAAAAGAGCATTTATCACAAAGATTAACAACATGGTGAGACATTTGCATATTCGAAATTATGTATTTTTTGGTTCAATAAATCATTTGCCGCCCCAGGTTGAGAACTGCTGCATAATGCGGCATAAAAAATATACTTTTTAAATTTTAACATTCTGCTTCTACAGCTGAGCAGCATAGTTAAAAAATGCATACTTACATCTTGTAATGTTTTGAACTTTTGAGTTTCAATTTTGATATCAACCTGGAAATGTTTCCTTAAGATTTTATTGGATTTTGACACAATTTGGGAACGTGTGATGGATTAATACAGTTTTTGGGAACTAGACATTCTGTGCGTGTGTGTGTGCGTGTCTGGATTCTGGTGGCCTGTTGGTGGGTTTCCTGTGTCTGTGTTTGTTAATCATTTGCTTTTCTTGAAGCCCATACGGAAAAGAAATAGTAAAAACTTATATGTGATTACTCATGAAAGTGGCCACTTTCTCATTACTTTCATACATTGTTTTAGTAAGTATCCAAAACATACAAGGGATCTTATATCTGTTTTCACTCTTATATGCTTTTCATATAAGTTTCACACAAGACAGATACAAACTTTATAAGATTTATATATATCTTATCAACAGTTCAGTGCGTGATTTGCTGTGTATCTGTGTTTAGAGAAGTGATGAGGCATGTAGTATATTACAGCAAGTGTTCTCTTTTTGTGTTGCAACTGTCACACACTTGGTGTGTGTGTGTGTGTGTGTGTGTGTGTGTGGGTGTGTGTGTGTGTGTGTGTGTGTGTGTGTGTGTGTGTGTGTGTGTGTGTGTGTGTGTGTGTGGTCCTCCAAATTTAGTGGGAGCTATCTGAGGTAAACAGCTGGTGATTGGAGGGGGTACGTCCTATTTTGGAGAGCTTCCCAGACTCTCACTCACTGTCTCTCTGTCACACACACACACACACATTAACACTCTCTCACACTCTGTCACTCACTTTCCCTCCCCATCAGATTCGATTAGGCGATCTTTGGATGATGCTGAGGTGGAGTCATGTGAGCATGAGATTGATGAGAGAGAGAGAGAGAGAGAGAGAGAGAGAGAGAGAGAGAGTGTGTGTGTGTGTGTGTGAGAATTAAGCACACTGTGTGGATATGACACTGTTTACACAGTCACACTGTATAGAACTGCTTCTGTTTTGGTGACAAAAAACAAGTCAAGCTTAGTATTAAGACTTGGTTTAAGATTAGGTTAAGTTTAGGTTAACAGTGCAGTAATTCTTCAAGTAATGAGCCAGTGTAGTCCTACATGATAGAAATGTGTGTGTGTGTGTGTGTGTGCGTGTGTGTGTGCGCGCGCGCGTACACGCACGCGCTCATCTGTGTAATTTCTTCAGAGTTGTGACAGAGTCTAATTAGGGAGTAGGCAGAGAGTGCTGACTGACTAACAAACCGAGTATATAGTGTTTGTGTGCGTGCATGTGTGTGTGTTGGTCTAATAGCTTCTATAAAATGGCAGCAGATGGCCATGTGCTTATTGAAATTTTCCTGAACCTTGAAGGTGTTACGGCCGAGACCGTTTCAGACGAGTGACAGGACTCAAACGCAAGACGCCGAACAGCTCGTAAGTATATTTTAAGAATAATGTTTAATGTTTACACAAAATATTCATAAACAAAAGGTGAGCGTAGACGTTAAACTAAATAACGATCTGGTCCGGGTCAGAGAGGACAGCTATTCCGGGGATTGGACTGGAAAGCAAGTCACAAAGGGTCCAGGAAAAGGTCGGGGTCACTGTAACAGAATGCAGATGTTCAAACATAGATAAGGAGGCATATGAATATGTTGTTTGGCTCAGAATCCTCCTTCGTACTGCGTACTTGCCAACGGAGGTCGGAGATGACATAGAGGGGTGAGTAGTCCGGGTGTGTAAATCCAAAAACTCCTGGCGTGGAGGCAGAGAGGCAGGTAGGTAATTTTGGTAATAGCCTGAGGGACTGCCAGAAGGTCCAGCATCCAAGTAGAAGCTCTTCGCCAGGGGTTGACAGTTAGGTGTAGCTGAAAAGGGAGGCGCACAAAAAACAAACATACAGTGAGGCAAGGTGATTCAAAAAAACACGTAGGGAATTTATGGTGGTGGCCTGCACTGACTGATGTTTAGCAGAGAATCTGGCGAAGAGAGATTGAGAACGCTGGCCTTATGAGTCCCCGGCTAATTACCCACAGATGTAAGCGATCAGCAAAAACACTGAGGCCCCTCCCAGGGGTGGAGACGCCGGCTCGGAGGGAGACACACTGGCACACACCCGGACCATGACAGTACCCCCCCTCAAGGGACGCCACCCGGCGGCCGACCAGCACCCGCCCCACGACGTGACCTAAGAAAATCAGAAACCATCACAGAGTCAAGCATCAAAGAACGAGGAACCCAAGAACGCTCCTCCGGCCCATAACCCTCCCAGTCCACCAAAAACTGCAGCCCCCTACCCCGCCGCCGCACATCCAGAATGCGCCGGACAGAAAACGCAGGGTGCCCGTCAATGAGCCGGGCGGGAGGCGGGGGCACCGGAGGCGGGCACAGACGACTAGACACCACCGGCTTCACCTGAGAAACGTGAAAGACCGGGTGAACCCGCAAGGCAGCAGGCAAACGGAGCTTGACAGCCGTAGGGCTGAGGACCCTGTCCACAGAATAGGGGCCGATGTAACGAGGAGACAACTTGCGGGAGGATGCCCTGAGAGGGATGTCTTTCGCGGCGAGCCACACCTTCTGTCCCGGTGAGTAAACAGGCGCAGGAGACCGGCGACGGTCGGCACAGCTACGTTTGCGAGCCACAGCTCGCAACAGCGCCTCCCGCGTACGAGACCAGACCCGACGGCAGCGCTGTAGATGATGCTGGACCGAGGGGACAGCAAGATCAGCCTCCTCCTCCGGAAACAGGGGCGGCTGATAACCCAAAGAGGCCTCGAACGGTGACAACCCAGTAGCAGACGAAACCAAGGAGTTGTGGGCATATTCCACCCACGGCAGATACGAGGCCCAAGTCGCAGGGTTATGACAGGTCACACAGCGGAGCGCGGCCTCAAGCTCCTGATTTAAACGTTCCGTCTGGCCGTTCGTCTGAGGATGGTAACCAGAGCTCAGACAAGGCCTGGCCCCCAAAGCAGCGCAAAAAGAACCCCAAACTTGGGACGAGAACTGCGGACCCCTGTCCGAAACTATTTCCACAGGAATGCCATGAAGCCGAAAAACATGGTCCAACAACAACGTAGACGTCTCAGCCGCAGTGGGAAACTTCTCCAAAGCGACGAAATGAGCAGCCTTAGAAAACCGATCCACGACCGAGAGAATAGTGGTCTTCCCAGCCGAAACCGGGAGTCCCGTAACAAAATCCAGGGCGATGTGGGACCAAGGGCGATGAGGCGTAGATAACGGCTGCAACAGCCCAGCAGGACGGTGAGTACGCGACTTACACCTGGCACACACAGGGCACGCAGCCACATATTCCCGAACATCTTTGTCCAGAGTGGCCCACCAAAAATGTCTCTTAACCATAGAAGTCGTCCTGCCCCTGCCCGGGTGACACGCAAACCTCGAAGCGTGCACCCATTCCAGTACCTTGGAGCGAGCAGCCGCGGGAACAAAACGCCGGTTAGTCGGTCCCGTGCCCGGATCCGGTTCCGTCCGGAGGCCCCGGTTGATGGCGTCCTCCACCTCCCAGGTAATAGCTCCCACCGTACAGCCGGCCGGAAGAATGGTGGAAAACTCCGCCGGACCCGTGTCAGAGTCAAACTGCCGAGAGAGGGCATTCGGTTTGGTGTTTCTGGAACCCGGGCGATAGGAAATGGAAAAGTTAAAACGTGCGAAAAACAGCGACCAACGAGCTTGACGTGCATTCAACCTCTTCGCACCGCGTAGGTACGTCAAGTTCTTATGATCCGTCCACACCAGGAACGGTAGCGCCGCGCCTTCCAGATGATGACGCCACTCCTCCAACGCCAACTTAACGGCAAGCAGTTCCCGGTCCCCCACATCATAGTTCCGTTCCGCTGGTGAAAGCCGCCGAGAGAAAAAGGCGCACGGCCGTAGCTTAGAGGAGGGGCCGGCACGTTGTGAAAGCACAGCCCCCACCCCCACATCAGAAGCATCCACCTCCATAATAAAAGCCTTAGACGGATCGGGTTGAGCGAGGATGGGCGCAGTAGAAAACAGATGTTTCAGCTTCGTGAACGCGCTGTCTGCTTCGGCGGACCAGCCGAACGGAAGCTTCGTAGAGGTAAGGCGTGTAAGCGGAGCCGCCACCAGACTGTAGTTCCTTATGAACCGACGATAGAAATTTGCAAATCCCAAAAACCCCTGGAGTTGCTTGCGAGTAGAAGGCACAGGCCAGTCTGTGACCGCCTTCACCTTAGCCGGATCCGTCTTCACCTGCCCCCCTGCCAAAATGTATCCCAGGAAAGGGACCGATGTCAAATGAAACTCACATTTCTCAACCTTGGCATACAGTCTGTTTTCCAAGAGGCGTTGAAGGACAGCTCGGACATGTGAATGATGCTCAGCCAAAGTTTTAGAAAAAATAAGAATGTCATCTAAATAGACGAACACAAAACGGTCGAGGAAATCCCGTAGGACATCATTTATTAGGGCCTGAAACACCGCTGGAGCGTTCGTTAAACCGAAAGGCATAACGAGATACTCGAAATGACCCAGGGGGGTGTTAAACGCGGTCTTCCACTCGTCTCCCTGACGGATTCGCACCAAATGATAAGCATTGCGAAGATCTAACTTAGTGAACACCGTGGCACCCTGTAGCGATTCAACAGCGGAGCTAATGAGTGGCAAGGGATACTTATTTTTAATAGTGACGTCATTCAAGCCCCTGAAATCAATACACGGCCGAAGAGACCCATCCTTCTTGTCTACAAAAAAAAACCCAGCCGCCACGGGGGATGAAGACGGACGGATTAACCCAGCCGCGAGTGAATCCCTAATATACTCCTCCATCGCAGCACGTTCAGGCCTAGAGATACTATATAACCGGCTCTTGGGCAGGGACGCTCCGGGGAGCAAATCAATCGCACAGTCATAAGGGCGATGGGGCGGTAGGGACTGCGCTTTGATCTTACTGAATACTTCCCGCAAATCATGATACTCAGGCGGCACCCCTGAGAGATCGGGGACATATTCGTCAGTCCCCGTAGCCTCCCCCGGGCCGGGAAAACGGGCGGAAGTCAGACAATTGGAGTGGCAAAAAGGGCTCCAGCTGACAACCCTTTGCCCCTCCCAATCCAAGTGCGGATTGTGTAAGCACAGCCAGGGATAACCCAAAGTGAGCGGAGTATCAGGTGAATCGAGGACAAAAAAGGTGAGTTTCTCCCTATGATTCCCCGAAGTGCACAGTGACACTGGACCAGTGTGAAAAGAAATTTTAGTGAAAACCTGGTTATTAATCGCTCTAACTGGAATGGGCGGCTCAAGGCGCACGAGCGGAACGCCTAATCGTTCAGCGAGATCGAGACTGATTAAATTCTGTTCAGAACCAGAATCTAATAAGGCTGTGCATGAATGAGTAATCTGTAGCATCTCCAAGGTGACAGGGAGTTGTAAACGGGGTTTCTGACCAGAATTCGAACCGCCCACCCGTATCCCCGATTCTACCGGCGGGCGACACCTTTTCCCTCCTTCGGGCATGCAGCAATCAAGTGTTCCAGCGAGCCACAGTAAAAACAGGCATGAGCCCGACGCCGCCGCTCCCTCTCCTCCGGTGTCAACCGTGACCGGCCAATCTGCATAGGCTCCGGCTCGGGATTAGTGACGTAAGCCGAGGCGACAAACTCATGCGAGTCCACAGTCGGAGGCGGAGACGGTGACGTACCCGGAAACGAGCGCGGTAAACGGCGCTGGGATTTGTAGTTCCTGTCCCTCTCCCTGTCACACAACCTGTTGTCAATGCGAAGGGAGAGGGACGCCAGTTCCTCAAAAGATTTTGGCTCATCACGGGAGGCAAGCTGGTCTTTCATACCCTCGTTCAATGCCCGGAAAAACACCCCACGCAGAGCGTCGTCAGGCCAACCGGTTTCGGCGGCGGCAGTACGAAAATCAATCAAAAAATCGGCAACCCTCTGACGGCCCTGGCGAAGATCCAGCAGCCTCTGCGCAGAACTACCCTCAGAAATGGGGTGCGCAAACGTTTTCTGGAATTCCCCCAAAAACACCTCATAAGAACAGGTTAACAAAGGATTCTTCGATAGATACGCCTCCGCCCACTTAAGTGCACGATTACGCAGTTTACCCACCAAATAAGATATCTTATTAGAATCCGCAACAAATGTGCGTGGAGAACGACCGAAAACAAGGTCGACCTGAAGCAAAAACCCGCTACAACTCCCTGGATCCCCTGAAAATGGTTCGGGCTCCGGGGACGTAGCATCACGGAAAGCTGATGTAGGTGGAGATGCAACGGCAACAGGTTGAGGCAGAGGAGCTGGTGTACCGGAGTCTTGGCCCGCGGGGCCCGAGGCAGAACCAGCAGCAGTAGAAATATCCGCTTGTAGAGCCTGGAGGGACTCCAGTATTTTACTTTGACCATCTCTAAGAGTCTGCTGCTGGGCTAACAGGAACTGAATAGATTGTTCATGACTTCCTAATATCGCCCCCTGCCTCTGAATGGCTGACCGTTCCGCGTCTGCTGAGTCCATAACTGCTGGCCAGATTCTACTGTTACGGCCGAGACCGTTTCAGACGAGTGACAGGACTCAAACGCAAGACGCCGAACAGCTCGTAAGTATATTTTAAGAATAATGTTTAATGTTTACACAAAATATTCATAAACAAAAGGTGAGCGTAGACGTTAAACTAAATAACGATCTGGTCCGGGTCAGAGAGGACAGCTATTCCGGGGATTGGACTGGAAAGCAAGTCACAAAGGGTCCAGGAAAAGGTCGGGATCACTGTAACAGAATGCAGATGTTCAAACATAGATAAGGAGGCATATGAATATGTTGTTTGGCTCAGAATCCTCCTTCGTACTGCGTACTTGCCAACGGAGGTCGGAGATGACATAGAGGGGTGAGTAGTCCGGGTGTGTAAATCCAAAAACTCCTGGCGTGGAGGCAGAGAGGCAGGTAGGTAATTTTGGTAATAGCCTGAGGGACTGCCAGAAGGTCCAGCATCCAAGTAGAAGCTCTTCGCCAGGGGTTGACAGTTAGGTGTAGCTGAAAAGGGAGGCGCACAAAAAACAAACATACAGTGAGGCAAGGTGATTCAAAAAAACACGTAGGGAATTTATGGTGGTGGCCTGCACTGACTGATGTTTAGCAGAGAATCTGGCGAAGAGAGATTGAGAACGCTGGCCTTATGAGTCCCCGGCTAATTACCCACAGATGTAAGCGATCAGCAAAAACACTGAGGCCCCTCCCAGGGGTGGAGACGCCGGCTCGGAGGGAGACACACTGGCACACACCCGGACCATGACAGAAGGTGACGGGTTTGGCATTTCCTTGCTTTGCTTAAGTGCCCTTGAGCACCACCCTCAGCCTTCTAATGAAACTGTATGTGAGATTATCAGTTCACCTAAATAAGAAGCACAATCAATACATTTTGAATACAGTGAATGTGAATACTGTACTTACTACAAGTTACTTTGCATATTGAGGTTTTGCATACAGATCCAACATATTGTCCTAAAACAGTTTACATCTACAGGTGACCTGACTGAGCAAAATTACAGCTTGTCCAAAAGCTTTAAAATAGCCTGTATTAAATGAAATACGCAGCAGCCTGAGGATGTGTCCACACACACACACACACACACACACACACACACACACACACACACACACACACACACACACACACACACACACACGCATGCACGCACACCTGTTGTTGTCAAGAATGCCCATTTAGATAATCTGGCCGATCTGATTGTGGTAGACATACACACCTGTTGTTGTCTTCTTCCTCTCTCATTGTCTGACTGTCCGTCTTCCCGATGATCTCCTTCTCCTTTTCCTCCTTTCAGCGTCTCTTGGCAGCACCGCAGTCTCATATCCGAATGAGTGTTGAAACAGTAATGAAGTAGAGATCAGAGAGCTTTTCTTGGGGAAAAGTACACGAAAATGGGATGTGTCCTGTTCCAAACAGAGTAAACACATTTTTTGCAGGCAAAACAAGAAATATTGAGGGTACTCCAGCATCTCCACTGATGAAGGCAGCCTGACGTCTTCGTGTAGATCCATCCAAAGTCATAAATGCACCAGTGTGATCTGCACCTTTAGATTAGCTTGCATGTCATCTTACTGAACTTTGAGTTGCCCCCAAAGCCATCCATTAGCGTAGGTGTATGTGACTGTTAGTGCTTTAAGTATAGATAAAGGCACCGTATGAATGTGTATGCCTGGGTGAATGAGACTTGTAGTAGAAAGTGTTTTTAAGTAGCTTAAGTACGTTATATAAGGATGAGTCCATTTATCATTTTACTATTTATCTAACTAGATATATGAGAGAGCATGTATTTACATATCCTCCCTTTGTAATTGTAGTTGGTATCACTAGCTTAAACCTATTCTGGAATGACTCCTGCATTATTATGTATTTATTCATAATATATGATGTAAACCTGTCAGATTTCCAGAGTCAGAAAAAGTCAAACTGTGTCTTGCTTATAGTTCAGCTGTAAAATTCTCTCACCACATGGAGCATCTCTCCTGCCGGGCTGCTGACAGCCAAAAACTCAGTCCCAGTGAAGAGCAGTAGTGAAAGTTGAACTAGCATCTAACTTAAAAGCAGTTTATCCAACTTCATTTACAGCCGGCAGTAGAGCCGAGAGCGTCAGGCCGGCCAGCGGACACATTCTGCACTACTGCGTCCATTACTTCAAAACTAATCGGGGTGAGGTGCTTTTCAGGCTGGACTTGGTTTGTCAGGTTTACAACCTGCCTGCCATGCCGTTGTTCTCACATTGCACATTTGCAGCGGTTGGAGAAAAGTCATCATAGATTTTTAGGGGCAACCACAGTCTCCAGTTTCCAGAAGAGTAATAACTCCTGAACAGCTGGGCAGTAAGGAATGTTTCCCAGAAATATTCAGCAACATTTGTTTTTAAAAAGAAATGAGTGCATGACAATTAAGATAGAATATAACTTATACGTTGTAATTAAATCATTTTGAATCATAAGAAAAAGTGATCTCGAAGCTGGTTGTGGGGAAAAACAGACCAAAAGTTATTAGCTTAATTAAGTTATTTTTCATTGTGTCTGGACTTTTTCTATGTTCCATGATGCATCATTTTACAACACACCACCATTTTAAGAAAGAGCAATGACTGTTCCCCTGACAGATTTCCATTTGTCTCATAGCAACAGCAGAGCCGGCAGCGGCTCCTCTGCAGAGCTCTGCTGGCTAAGTGTTGAGGGCTTTGGAGGAAACAGGACATCAGCACTTTGAAGAGAAGGTCATCTGTCTGCTGGCTGCAACTGAGGACCAGTGTGTGTGTGTGTGCCTGTGTGTGTGTGTGTGTTTTTATGTATGCGGCTGGATGTGTAAAGAAGCAGAATGACCACAATAGTATTGGGCTCAAGATAAGACACAGGCATGTGCATTCACAAACACATGAAGGTACTCTATGTGTACTCTGGCAAACAAATACACAAAAACGATAATTACCAGCATGAACAGTGTGAATAGAGTTCAAAGTAATCTCTCCATTCAAGCGATTGGCTCAATTGTTGTGAAAATGCTGCGAAAAACCAGCAGGGATCAGCTGAAAGTGGTGTTCCTCTGTCAAGAGCATTTCAGGCTGAACTTTGTGGCACCACGCTGTGTGACAAACACTGCTCTGACCAGTCCATCTTAACAACTAAGCTAAATACATCAACTGTTTTTCCTTTACATTATTCAAACATGTCACTGAGCAAAGAGCTTTAGCAAATTTCTGCCGTTATTGGATTTTTTTTTTTGTCAGTCTCAGCTGTGCTTTCCGCTCAAGCCTAACATACCATGTAACCATGATTGCAGCTAGCAAGCTAGCATGCCTGATTTAGGATGGGAGGTTTTTATTGACTGTAACCATGTAAGGATGCCAGATAATATGTTTGAGCACAGCGTATGAAGCAGAAAATTAAATTCATAGAAAACATTCCAGGACATCCCATGCCTCTGCAGAAATACGTGCAGGAGATCAGGGGACTACTTTGCGTTGTGTTTGGTCCTTTGTTTTCTCTTGTTACTTTGAGTTGATCTCTCATGTCTTTGTTGATTGTATCCTCACTTGGTAGTTCAGTTCAATTTGGTTTTATTTCCATAGTGCTAAATCACAACAACAGTTGCCTCAAGGTTCCTTATATTGTAGGATGAAGAACCAGGCTCAGGGAGGGAAGGCCTTTTGCCACGACCGGTTTGCGGTGAGGAAAGGAAGTCGGGACAGAATTTAATTTTTTTTTTTTAATTTTTCAACTTTATTGTCATTGCACATGCACAGGTACAGGGCAACGAAATGCAGTTTGCATCCATCCAGAAGTGCTTTAGTGATATAGATATATTACAATATATATTAGCAATAATATAGATATGTGAGTATATTACAGAAATGGGTCTATTATGGTATGTTATAATGTACACGGTATGAAGTATGTTGTGAATATTCTATAACTATAAGTATGTACAGGCTGTAGTGAGTACAAGCTATGTACAGGATATGAATATAAATATGAAAAACTATACAGAATGTGAAATAAATAACTTTACAGAATCTGGGATATACAGCTATACAGAAATGGGAACTATGCAAGTTGTAAACAGTTGTAGGATTAAAAATTATCGAATGTACAGAATGATTATTTACACAGAGCTATACAGTAGTGCAGTTAAGATAAGTGAGGGTGTAGATAGTTTCTACAGAGGCTATATAAAGTGCTAGTGGTTGTGAGTGGTGGTTCAGTCCATGTTATTATTGTGTTTGAGGGTACAGTTGTCCATTGTGGGTGTGTGTATGTTCAGTCCATGAGTTTAACGTGGGTCAGATGTCAGGAGGCAGAGTTCAGGAGTCTGACAGCTGTGGGGAAGAAGCTGTTCCGGTACCTGGTGGTCTTAGTCCGGAGGCTCCTGTGGCGCCTCCCAGAGGGCAGGAGGGTGAAGAGTCCATGTGATGGGTGACTGGGGTCTTTGATGATTTTCCCAGCCCTTTTCAGACACCGCTTCCTGTAGATGTCTTTTATGGCAGGAAGTGGTGCTCCGGCGATGCGCTGGGCAGTTTTCACGACCCTCTGCAACGCCTTCCGGTCCGAGGCAGAGCAGTTCCCGTACCAGACTGTTATACAGTTGGTCAGGATGCTCTTGATGGTGCAGCGATAGAAGTTCACCAGGATGTCTGAGGACAGGTGGTTCTTCCTCAGAGTCCTCAAGAAGAAGAGGCGCTGGTGAGCCTTCTTGACCAGCTTGGAGCAGTTGGTCGTCCAGGTGAGATCCTCGGAGATGTGGACTCCCAGAAGTCATGCTGTGGAAGAGAGACAGAGATTAATAACAAGTATGCATCATGGGAATCCCCCAGCAGCCTTCACCTAATGCAGCATAACTAAAGGAAGATTCAGGGTCACCTGATCCAGCCCTAACTATATGCTTTAGGAAAAAGGAAAGTTTGAAGCCTAATCTTGTTGTGAAAATGCTGCGAAAAACCAGCAGGGATCAGTTGAAAGTGGTGTTCCTCTGTCAAGAGCATAGCGTAGAGATAGTGTCTGTCTCCTGAATCCAAACTGGAAGCTGGTTTCACAGAAGAGTTGCCTGAAAACTGAAGGCTCTCCCTCCCATTCTACTTTTACAGTAAATACTCTAGGAACAACAAGTAAGCCTGCAGTGCGAGAGTGAAGTGCTCTAATAGGGTGATATAGTACTATAAGGTCATTAAGATAAGATGGGGCCTGATTATTTAAGACCTTGTATGTGAGGAGCAGGATTTTGATTCAATTCTGGATTTAACAGGAAGCCAATGAAGAGAAGCCAAAACAGGAGAAATCTGCTCTCTCTTTCTAGTTCCTGTCAGGACTCTTGCTGCAGCATTTTGGATTAACTGAAGGCTTTTCAGGGAGTTTTTAGGACATCCTGATAATAACGTTCAGTTTAGGCACCAAAACTAGTTGGTTAATTTTAGAAAGAGTTGATATTTTTAACCGCCGGTTTCACCCTAATAGAGTTCTCGTTATCAGTGAATCAGTTAGTCCACCCCCCACCCCCTTTTTTTTTAGAGAAAGACAAAAAGTGAACCATACATCAATGTCATCAGTGTTCCACTTTAAACTCTGCTGCTGGGTCAGCCTGTGACCTTCATCACGACACGCCACCTTACTATCTGTGTTAGCTAAGTGGGTCAGTGTGTGTGTGTACGTGTGTACCCTCACTATGAAGATGACCTTTAAGTATGTTTATTATGTAGAATTATTTTCATGAGATAGTATATCATATTTTTGTCTTTCTTAAATGAAGTGCATGTCCTTGTACTGTATGTGTGTGTGTGTCTGTGTGTGTGTGTGTGTATATATATGTGTTGCATTGTGAAAACTCATAGCTGGGTGTTAAAATACAGTTGCTATCACCACTCTGTCCTCATAAATGTAGCAGTAGAGGTCTGTGTGTATAAAAAACAGATGAAAGGAGGAGATGGCCCGGGGGAGAAACACAACTCTTTTTCAGCATCACTTCCTGCAACATTCAGCCTCAAGGCATCACCAGACGAGACCTGAATCACAGATTGGAAATCTAAGAAATATTAGAAAGCACTGTTCTGTGCTGCTCTGTGTATGAGGGGAAGTGTGCCTATTGATAGTGAAGGACCCACCACTCTAAATTAGCATGCTGCAGATTACTGTTTCAACGTGTTTTAACGTGCTGTGAGTGTAACAAACACTTTAGATTTGATTTCTAAACTGCTGTTTAAGGTCTTATCTCTCAGGGAAATTAATGGATTATTTTTCTTGGAAAAAGTGTGTTTTTTTTCTTTTTAACATTTTCTACACCAAGTGTCATTTTCACAAAAAATCACAGAGAAACATCGTGATGAGGGTGAGCATGACTGGCAGTGATGAACAAGCATTTTTTTTAACCATAAGATGCTATCAATCTGAAAAGTGTGGAAGGAAGAAAGAAGTGGGCTTGCCAACTGTTTTTTTTAAATTAATTTTTTATGCCTCAAGTTGTCCATCTGTCGCTCTTTCCATGTTCTTCTGAACATTCTGTCATGATTGCTGTGAGGTCCAAATCTGGCACCTTTACCTGGGATCAAGAATAAACTGTTATAAAGAGTACTCAAAGGTCAAGGTCAGTGTGGCCTCTCAAAACAATTTCCCCACTAATCAGCAGTTTCTATTAAAATATTTACTATGTCTTCAGAAACAAGAACAGGGGGCATGTTGTCAACATAATCAAAAGACCTTTTGGTCCCTACCTCGAAACTGTGGTGAAGATGTGATTTTGGATAGACTTGGATGTAAATGTGATGCTACTTGACTGGTTGTTGGTGGCAAGTAAATTCAACCAGTTTACTTTATCAAAGTCCCAGTTTGTCAAAGAGATGAAGAAAGGCAGCTCCCAAACCAGTCAAGGAGGCTGGCAAAATTTGCAGCTTACTTCACACTATCCCCTGTTTCCAAAATGTAGTCCACAGAACTTTTATGGGTCATCAGGATATCTGCTAGTGCTGTTGAAGCTGGTGTATTAAGGCACTGATGCAATAAAATAAAATAAAATAAAATAAAATAAATGGCAGTATTTGTTAATTCTACATGCCGACATTTTGGAAAACTCAAGAAATCACAACTGTGTTGAAAGGATTTTTTATTTTCTATCAGTTGTTGCATAAGTACCCCTGAGCTCTGTGAACAGCAGCTTCTGGAGCTTAGTTGGAGATATTAATGTCATCAGTTGCAGCTCTCAGGAGTAAGAGTGTGTAACCGAGTGAGATTGAATTACGGTTTTCCTGATAAAGAATACAGCTCAGTGGATGTTCCCTGAACAAATTAAAGCTAAATATTATTTCTAAATTACTACAATGTGACACTCATGAGCATTTGAAATGAAAATTGGGTTTATTTCATGTTTTTAATTGGTTTGCACAAGGTATCATTGCTCACTGGCATGTTTCGAGCAAACTGGGTCACATTAACTTGTGGGTCCCGTGAGATGAAATTAATTTAACTTCAAACATTCAGTCACTTTTTACATTTTCTTTTAGCAATGACACTCAGGCAGCTCAGACACCCCCCTGTGAGCACTTCCTCACTCCATATCGAAAACACCTAGCCTGTCTCTTCTGCTTTTTTAAAGTTTTTTTAAAGGCATCACTTGCTTTATTGGATATGACATGAAGGGAAGGGAAAATGAACAGCACCTTCTCTCCTGCAGTAACCTTGAGCAAGGCACTTAACCGGCATCATTAATGGGCTAGTTGCACTCCTGAGATTTAACGTGCAAAACTGTGTGAATGTCAAACAGCGTAATGTTGATAAGAGCATCCAAGTTCAGTCGGTGTTTGGCTGCCAAATCGTGGCAAAAAAAGCGTCTTTACATGTATGGCTTAAAGCAAGCCTTGACTAGACGTTGATTGGTTGGCATGTTTCAGCTCCAGTAAACTAGGTCACATTAACCAGCTCATTTCTAAAATATAGTTTGACAACCTCGAGGCTAAAATGAGTCAATGATTTCATAAAGCGAACCCAGGGGTCGTAAACTACCATGCGAGTTGTCATTTTGGATTTTCATCTCTCAGTGTATCCTTCAGTTTTACTGGAATTTTCAGTTTAAAGTGTTTTGGACAGCAAATGGGAAACAATTGTAGGGTAGAAAATGCCTTCAGTTATGTGAAAATTTAAATACCACAGAGGTATCCATGAGCGAATTACAGCTTACAGCTACTGTACTGCAGCGTAGTTGAAGGCAGATGTTTTGGAATGGGAAGGCAAAATTAATCGTACTATGGACACTTTATTTAGGGGACCAGGGCTTTAATTTCAGTAAATGCCACACTTGCCACACAACTGTACAGCATCCCAGACCTCTATACGAGAATCCACTGTTTGATTCAGCCACAGCAGATCTTTAATCTCCCACATAGTATGAAACCAGGATGAAGTCTGTTAATGCCAAGGATGGAATAGTGCAGGAAAGTGGTGGTAATTTTAAAAAAAATGACACTACTGTCTCAACTTTAAATGATGACAGACCATCAAACACTTTGTCGTTTAAGCTCAGTGTAAAGTTTGGATTTCTTTTGCTGCATTTTCTTTCTTTTTTCCCCACCCAAAACTTCCATTAATTCAGTGTTTTGCATAAAACAGCTGATTTATTACCTGATGAAGTAGAAATATGGGAAATTGAAGGGATAGTCCTACCTGTATTACACCAAAAACAGGCAAGTAAATGCTTGAGCAGGGTGATAATAAAGCTTATAAATGCCCCTGCCAGAATTTTCTTTTCCATTTTTATGTCATTTGAAACATTTACATATGTCCAAAGTTGCATGACACTATAGCACATACCCAAAAAAAAGAACGAAAAAAAGTGATGCCTTCATACTCAATTTATCCATCTGGTTCTTGCAGCGTATCAGCCAACTAGATATCTTTGAACTGAGTATTTGTATTGCTACAGGTTTTTGAATGATTATTTTCAGCAAACAAAAAATCGTCTGCAGTTTATGTAACATTAATGACATAGTTCAGGATTCATGCATACAGATCTGACACAAGTATGGCATCAAGGGCTTCATCAGAATTTTAGGAGGGTTGATATATTTCAGTGCACACTATTATATCTAAATTGTACAGAGGTTCATTTACAAAACTTATTAATGAAACATGGTGGTATTTAAATAGCTGTCTGCTATATGCTTCCCCACACTTTTCTCTCTCACTGTTTGCCTCTGACTCTGTGTCTCACAAACACTGAGAGTGTGAAAGTGTGTGAGAGAGGTTTGGATAGAAAACAACTAGGCCAGCAGAGGCCTTTGCTTCTAGTCCTGCAGGCAACCTGGCATCACACAATCTGCTAAGCCCCGACAGTCTATTTGTGTGTGTGTCTGTAGCTAGTGGTGTCTATTAGTATGTTCATAAATTTTGTGTGTGCGTGTGAGAGAACGGTACTGCTAACACTTGCCTGGCACTGACCCACTGCACAAAGTGACGTTGGAGTGACGTCTTTTAGAAGTCATTTTTGGATGTACACTGAAGGGTTGTTTTGTAATTCCAGGAATTGTCTTTCAATGTCTAACTTAGACTCATTTTAGTCGTGGTTTTATAATGCTTCTATAGGCTCGGTAGTCCGATGTTTCCAGAGGATGGAGGACATGTCTTCTGTACAGAAACAGTTATGTGTAAAGGGATGCAGAGTGATCAGCAGACATCTACAAGATGGCGCAGGCTCTTGACGCTAAAACAAAAGTGAGCAGCTGCACGATGGATTTCAAACAGAAAGCTCCTCAGCTTCTCACAGACAGTTTGCAAAATGCGCACATCCACAAGAACTGTTGTTATGTTCTGCCATGTGTAGAGCCACCTCGACAGAACTAGACTCACCTGCACATCTTCATCTAAAGGTCAAAGGTCACTGTTTGGAGTATGCAATTGTTCACATTTTGGACAGAGAAAACAAATGGTTTGAAAGAAGCAATCTATGTCCACTGTGAACAACCATCCTTGATGGTGGCTTATGACACCAACTGTCTGCCATCTAACACAAACAAACAACCTTTGTTTCATACACAATGATACAGTGAAATGGATTACATTGTTTTTAAAATTTCAACACATTTGAATAATTGACAGTTTTAAAATGGTTCTAAACAAATAACTTTATTAAAAATATTATATTTATTAATCATGTACATTTCCTGCACCTTTCAGATGACATTGATGGTCCAAAGTTCAAATATTCAATGTAATATTGATGTTCAAATTGGATGATAGTTGGAAACCAAATTGTGGACTTAGTCTGGACGTTGTATAGATGTCCACAACTGGTCGTGGACTGATGGATCCATGATTTGATTGATATGATTTACACGTCTATCTGAAGTCCAATGGTTAGTGGGGAGATACTTGCCCTCTGGGCTTTTGCCTAACACAGTAAAAGAACACCACACCCTCTGCAGAGTTTAATGCATGTGACTGTCTGTATGCATGCGCGTGTGTATCCTCTGTGCGAGTGTGTGCTTGCATAAAGATGTGCATTTACATGTGTTTGCATTTTTGTGTGTGGAGTAAGACAGGTGATTCTTCTGTGCTGCAGACCCTGTCGCACTCTGACGGATGGGGTTTTCACAGCATATATTGTGTGTGTGTGTGTGTGTGTGTGTGTGTCTGTGTATTATAGAAGGAATACGTTTGTGTATGTGTAATGTATAAGCATTTCTCTGTACCACCATCTGTGGTGGGATGCTGGTTTAGACTGAAATATTGCTTCATTCATCACCCAGCACAACCCACACACAGTCACTGCTGTGTGTGTGTGTATACTTTTTTTGCGTCGATATACTGGATGTGTGCTTGCTCATGCATTTTATGTGTGTTTTGCCTGTGTGTGTGTTTGTGTGTATGATGGAGAATGACCACAGATCCATTGTACAGAATCCTCCATGTGGAAAACCTCTCCCTCTGCCTGCCTTCAAACATTCATCTACTATACTGTGTGTGTGTGTGTGTGTGTGTGTGTGTGTGTGTGCGTGCGTGCGTGCGTGACCTGGGGCTACAGCGTGAGTGATGGTTTCCTGCTTGTGTGAAGCAAACTGACTTGGGAGTTGCAGCTATGTCAGGACTGGCACATGCACACGGACACACACACACACACATGCACATAAGATATATGGATGCTAACAGAGACTCTTCTCTGTCTCCTGTAATGTGAGCAGGAGTTTAGAGGAGGCAGAGCACTGGGCTGCAATACTGTCTGATCATGACATCAACATCTGCTAAGTTAAAATTTTAAATTTGAAGGTTTTTTATTTTCATTTTTATTTGTACAGAAAAATTAAAATGCAAAATTACGTTCAGCTTGACCTTTATTCATTTGTCTTTTTATGACTCCAAATGAACATGGCTTCCTCCCCCAAAATGAAACAGTAAAATTTCGTGAATATCTTGTTCTTATTTACAAAAACACTGTTCTGAGCCATCTTTTAAGGTTTTTTCTTAACGTTATAGATAGACATAAGGGAATACATTCTGTGTTTCATTTGAATAAGGGTGAGTTATTTATCATACATCTGAATCATACCATTAATATTCATGAAATATCAAATATGAAAATCCATCACTGGAGAGATTTTACATGTTTTCACTTCATCAGACTCACACTCGTGCTCTCGGAAGCAACTGGCATGATAATGTGTAGCAGTTAACATTTTTCAGATTGTGTTCCTATTTTGACAGTGTGGTGGGAAATTGTGACTGATGAGCAGGTGATTTGCTCCCCCAGCTGTCTGTGCAGTAAAGAACTGCTTTGACTTGTTTTCATTTACCGTGATTTCATTTTATTTTTTTCTCCACCAACTAAACATGTTGAGAAAAGGTACAAGAAACCTTTAAAGCTGACTAATAATCGCAAATCAGATCAATGACTCAAGTCTCAAACTTACTGCCTTCCTAGAACTCAGCAAGTAATGCAAAGAACAACAGTAGCTACTTTCAGTTCCTCTCTCCAGCTTCGACTCGTGGATCAAACCATGGAGTTCCCCCTGCTGCTGCTTTCCTGTGAGAATTGGATGAATCCAGAATCTTTCTTTCCTTTTTCCTTTTCTTGTTTAGAAAGATCAGGACTAGGGCTGCCACGATTAGTCGACTAGTCACGATTACGTCGACTATCAAAATAATCGTTTGTGGCAGCCCTAATCAGGACCAGGTCAACTTTTTTTTTTAAGTCTATTTTTGAGGATGATTTTTCTGAAAAAAACAGAATGTGTTGGGTGTGTGTGTCTGTTACATGGCACATTTAAGATATTGGTAGATTATTTTACACTGGGTCCAACATCAAAGGGATTTGTGTCTCCTCTTGGAATCAAATCAAGGATCTTTTGGTTGTTGGGTAAATGCGTAACACACTACATTATAGAGCTACTGTTACAGTCTTGTGCAGTAATGGATGCAAATGAAGATTAGAATATGTGTGGAAAATGAAAACCTTTAGTTTATGTGATGACGAAAACCAATCAGAATTTTTTAGATTTTGCTTTCCATCTATTTATCCATCCAAAAACCAAAAAACACCCAGCAGTTTGTTATTTTGCTATGGAATTTTAACTTGTGGATGTCAAACTGTTGTTGTGTCTTAGTAATGATACAAATAGTTGCTTGGAGCGTGTTTGTAAATTATTCAACTTCTGATAAAAACTCCAAGTTTTAAAAGAAACCTGGAGTGTTATCACCACAGAATAAAGACGAAGGAGCCATGAGCGTCACTGAAAGGGAGTGATTTTTGCTGGTTGACAAGGCCAGGTCTCACCCCTAGGCACATGTGACTGTGTTGAGCCATGGATTTGTTGGAGGAGCATTTCGGGCAGAATAGTGGATCATTGCAGTGTATGCATCGGAAACAGTTCAGTAAATTGTATGTTTTTGACGTAGTTTTGATGAATATTTGCAGACAGTCAAGTTAAGATAACAAACATTGGAAATATTAGAAAGGCTGGTTGTTCTCGATTCACATCATTGCTTGGCAGTTTTATGCGCATTTAGTATTATTGGTCTGAATCTTTGGCTGGGTTTTTGGATGCTGTGTCAGGTAGTGATGTATGAAGATGTAAAAGTGGTTATAAAAAGGAAATTGAACCTTTCTAATTGGACTGCTGTTTTAAATTGCTGTACCTGTGCAGCATTTAATAGGTTAGAAACTAAAACGTGACCAACAACAAAAAAAATTTAAAGAGTCAGTTTAGAGATTTTAGGGAGACATCTTGTAACAAATATACAAAGTTTAGGTCTTAAATAAGAAGACAAAACAGGTAAAAGCTTCATTATTTAACCCTCATATCTCAATGATTTTCTTTCTCTATCAAAATGGCTCCGTCCTGATTTACTGTATGTATACCCAGTACTATGCTCGCCCAGCACTAACAACAAGAACCTGCAAGGTAACTTGTTGACAGACATGACTTTGAGTCTGCACTCAGAGGCGTGCATGTATATGAGCCGTAACCAATAAACAATACACAGCTTTCGTGCGTTTAACAGGGTTTTCTTTGCGGATTTCGTCCAGCTCCATCTGCAGGAGCCGCATTCTATAACGTCTGAGTCTCAGCAGCTGTCTTCTCCAGCTTCTCGTCTGCACAAAAGAGCGCAGAGGCAACAAAAGTGGCAGGCTGCTGCTGCACGTCAAGCTCCATCTGGCATGCTGAAATCACCTGAAGAAACTGTCACCTTTCACATTTGTTTTTGTGAAAAGGAAGACGGCTGAAAATTCTTGTGACCCGAGTTTGAACTAGATGATTTTACTGGTACAGAAATGGTGAGAGCAGTAAAGACTAGCCACTAAAATACAAGCTGACAAATATTGTATTCCCTGAAGAAATGCACATATCACTAAAATAGCTTTCAGAATAATGATTCTGAGGACAATAGATGTTCGAGTGGAGCACTGATAAACATGTCTGCCTTTTTTGTTCCCTCTTAATCTTCCCACATTTAGTAAACAGTGCATCTGTTATTTGGTAGATCAGAGATATTTTCTTTACACTGAAGCGACAAACACAAACCAAACATCCAGCAATTATCTCCTGTCCTGCAGAGATATATGGTATAAAAGCTTTGACTGCAGAATGACGTGATAAAAAGAGCCTGTTGTCCCTTTTGTTTACTTGTCTGACATATTTTATGTCCTTTTTTTGCCTTCTGTCACCTCCTTTGCCTTGCTAGCTCTTTTGAAAACTTCTTTTAGTTTGTTATTCCCCTCTCCTTTTTTCTCTTCATGGTCCCTTTCTTCTCATTTCCTTTCCTCTGCTGTCATCTACAATCTTTCTCTCCATTCGTCCACTCTCCTCCCCTCACTCTCTATCTGTCCAACTCAGAATCTGTCTTTCTCTCTGAAGTTGATTCAGCTGATAGGGAGACAGAAAGCGGGCTCGTCTCTCTTCCCTCCCTCTGTCGTTCTCAGTGACACAACTTTCATCATTTTTTATTGTTCAAAGCGTTGTCTGAGTTTAGATCCTGATTTCTCTCGGTTCTGACACGACAGGACAAAAGGGCGTGGATGGACAGACAGACGTGTACATAGAGAGGGGGAGGAAGGTTTGGGAGAGACAGAGAAGGGCAGGGGAAAGAAGGATGGGAATGATATTAGAACAGTATATGTACGGCGTCCACACTCAATCAGTCACTTGTTGTTTACATCTTCTGTGTCTCTGTTTTTCACTGATCTCATTACATTACAGAAAACAAAAGCAATAACAAGTCCCACTTTATTGATGTCATAAAAACAGGATCATGTACTATGAATATTTCTAATTAAATTAGCTCCACTCAAGCACAGAAACTCCCCAACTTGTTGCCAGCATGCTCATCGGAATACTTGAGGCAGAAATGTCCATACAGGCGTAGACTTGTCTTAAAACTGTTGCAATTCAAGAAAGTCTCGTGGGAATAGATTAAAAGCCATTTCACAGAAACTGTATGTTAATGCTCACTTGAGAGGAATATAAATGGACCTGAACTTTGTGCAAAGTAAGAACTGCAAAACATAAGTACGATGTGGAGAACAACACCTCATTGAAAGGAAAAAGGGAAATTGTTCCACTTAGCTACTGCTTAGAAAAAAGAAGGGTTACCGTCTCTCTAAAAAATCATTTTAGCTATAACTGCAACAAAAAGTAAAAAAAAAAAAGAAAGAAAGAAAGAAAAGAATTTTAGCCTATTAAATCATTTTTTTAAAAACGGGACTCTATAACACGCGTAACACATTCAACATCAGACACACTATCAGGGTGAGAGACGCAGGCAAAAGAGCTTTTCATTGCATTAGTACAATATATCAAAGTAATAAACCTAGTAAAATCTTGTAAACTTGGGTCGTAGAGAAATCGAAAGGAACAAAATCAGGGTGGAGTCTGACTTATTTGTATTGTGTTTGTATCTACTACATGGTAGTAGATACATTATTGCTAACATTAGTGCTATTAATTTCATTACTTCCCCTAGTGGTGCAGATAACTTTAATAGTACTCCTGGTAGTAATAGTAGAGTAACACAAAAGCACAATAATAGCAGTCATACATACATATTAATGTGTAGTTGTACTAGTGTTAGTACGAGCAATAGTAACTGTGTGAAGTATCTCAGTCAGTACTACGAATTTCAAAGGTGTATTAAAATGTATTCATGATACTATCAAAGATTTTCCTTGTGCAGCAGCTTGGCTTTACACTGTACCAGGGAATTAAAATAAAATCCATAGACAGTTTCGGGGTGTCATGACACAGATGTGCACTGTCTGTCTGCAAAGTTCCTTCAAAGAGGTTTACTTGCATAACAGTATAAAACAAGAAGACAAGAAAGGCAGCTAACTAGATCCCTGCTTCCCAAAAGGAAAAATAACAGATCGCAGAGAGATCTCAGATCATTGTCTCTGAATCTTCAACCAATTAAATTCCTGAGGCTAGATTTTATTATGAGAAACAACTGATTTGGTTTCATGCTTTGATAATTAAAAGAACCCCCACTGTTTCACTTTATGATCACCAAAATGAAACTAGTGGAAATTCACAAATGCCTTCATATATATATAGTACATGCATGTTTGAGCAAAACACACAGGCAGACGCATGTAGCATATGTGTATTTACATGAAGGTGTACACAAGCTCAATTTCATGCTAAGTGTTTCCACACAAGTAGGGAATATGCATAAACACGGACTGCTGCACACAGTCGGTGGCAGTCAGAGTTGTGGAAGTATAAAGCATGAATATATAAGCAGCACGGGGGTGAAGCATCTCTCCCAGCAGTTCCAGCCTCATGTTTTTCAAACAGTCAGAAAACTCTGGAAAACATGAGTCTCTCCGCTCCGCTGGGGGATCCAGCAGCTCTAACAAGGAACCAGAGGAGCCCAGGCGGTTGTTAAATTTTTTTTTTTTTTTTTTTTTTTTAGCAACGCATCCTCTTCTTTTGTCTCTGCTTTAGTTCAGCTCTCACACCCTCTTCCCCTTTCGCAGCTCCACCAATAGCAGCTAGTCTTCAAGTGTTGCTTGTCTCTGAAGCTATCAAGAATTTTTTATTTTTTCTACCTTTTTTGTCACAGGGATTGTTGTGTTGTGCAGGTTAGTCTGTCACAGAGCCTGGCTTGAGCCCTCCTGGGAGACAGTGTTCTCCCTATAATGTGGGTGTTGGAGTTTGGAAGATGCTCTTGCTTGTGTTAATCCTTGGCAGGATTTGCAGTATGTGTGACACCCTCGCCCCCTCCTCCCCTAATTATAGTTGTTATATGGCATTCTTTCAAAACAAAAACAAAAAAGTAATACTTTCCTTCATTTCTGTTTTTACATCATTATTTAAAAAACATAAATGAGATACTGTCAGCAGAGTGTGAGATCCTCATAAATGATCAGATCAAAATCTCAAGTCATTTGTTTACTTGGACCATTTTAGTGCATCAGAAAGAAAATTACTTTACTCTGATAATACAGCTCGACTGTTGTGGAGTGATGATAATGACACATTTATGCTGCTCTTTCTCTCTAAAGCTGAGGCTCTCTGGATGACTTTAACAACTTGGCCATCTGCTTCTAAATGCAGTTTGTGACTATGTACAGTACAGTCTTCCACAGACACACAGCAAAGCTACACTACAGCACAGGTACCCACACAAACTTTGATATTCTGTACGAGCTCACAAACACTTCTTGTTTTGCAAGGGGAGAAAAAAGGAGGCAGCGAAGTAGCTTCTCTTAGCTGATTAGCCCTGACAATCAGCTCTAGGTTACTTTTTTGAAGTCACTGACCTAATTTTTTGTTTGTTTACTGTACATTTTAATTTACTGGTTATTTTGCCTCCAAACATACGAAGGATTTTATATAATGTCTCCAGGATTTGCGGGGTGTTACATCACGTACCTCTGTCCGAGGTCTGTGCTGGTTGGCAGTCAGGGCGGTCTTAGACCTACACACACAGCGCAGGATATCAGAGCAGGCCGTTTCACTGACAGAAGTGCTGTCTGTCAGACTGTCCTGTAGAAATGTCTCATCTTATAAATACACAGACACATTCCTCAGAGACACGTAATAACATCAAGCTATTAACATAAAGTAGATGTTTGCACATTTAAATGTGTTAGAAGTCAGAGGCTGAAATGTCTGATATGAAATGATGTAAACACAGCACATTTGGCATGCAGTGTAATAAGTTTAATTCACAGACTGCATATTTTTTCATGGAGTCTTTCCCATTCATCTCATTTATTATGTATGCACGTCATATACATGTACTACACACAAGCATTGCAATGGTTTCCCAGAAATTTCACACAGCGCACATTAGAAATTTCTAGAACATTTCCATACTGTGCCTAGAGTCTCTATCGCTACTATTTTATTCATCAGTTAAATGTATGAACCTTTTACGTTATCTTTGTAGTTATACAGGGTCATTTATATGGATACACCGTAATAACATGGGAATGGTTGGTGATATTAAAGTCCTGTTTGTGGCACATTAGTATATGTGAGGGGGCAAACTCCTCAAGATGGGTGGTGACCACGGTGGCCATTTAGAAGTCGGCCATCTTGGATACAACTTTTGTTTTTTCAATATGAAGAGGGCCATGTGACACATCAAACTTATTGGTAATGTCACAAGAAAAACAATGGTGTGCTCGGTTTCAACGTAACTTTATTCTTTCATGAGTTATTTACAAGTTTCTCTTTGTTCACAGCCATTGACATGTCGAAGAGGTTAACACGTGAGGAGCGGATCGAAATTGTGTTGATATCTGGTGAACGCAGTAACCGGGTCATTGCAGCAGATTTTAAAACAAGACACCCTACGAGACCACCCATCTCCCATGCTACAGTTAGCAAACTGTTTGCTAAGTTTCGTGAAACTGGTTCAGTGTTGGATTTGCCAAAATGTGGAGGCAAGAAAACTGTCACTAATGAAGAAACATCAGTGGCTGTCCTAGCTTCATTCAGCAAGAGCCCACAGCGTAGCACTCGCCGCATGTCACTGGAGAGTGGCATTAGTCGAACATCCCTTCGGTGGATATTAGCTACTCACAAATGGCACCGTTACAAACTCCAGCTACTGCAGCATCTCAACAAGGATGACCCAGATCGGTGCACAGAATTTGCAGAATGGGCAAAACAAAAATTGGAACAGGACCCTCAGTTTACACAAAATATTTTGTTCAGTGATGAGGCAAACTTTTATGTGAATGGTGAAGTTAACAAAAAACCCCACCTCAATTGGTCTGACACTAACCCACATTGGATGGATCCCTCCAAGACTGTTGGACCAACAAAAGTGATGGTTTGGTGTGGTATATGGGGTACAACGATAGTGGGTCCATTCTTCATCAATGGAAACCTCAAGGCCACTGGATATTTGAAATTGCTACATGATGATGTGTTTCCCTCTTTATGCACTGAAGCTGGCATGTTCCCTGAGTTTTTCCAGCAAGATGGTAAATGGCCTGCATTTTTATAGCGCTTTTCTAGTCCTTAAGGACCCCAAAGTGCTTTACACTACATTCAGTCATTCACCCATTCACACACACATTCACACACTGGCGATAGCAAGCTACATTGTAGCCACAGCTGCCCTGGGGCGCACTGACAGAGGCGAGGCTGCCGGACACAGGTGCCACCGGGCCCTCTGACCACCACCAGTAGGCAAACAGTAGGGGTTAGTATCTTGCACAAGGATATTTGGCACCGACCTTCTGATTAGTGGCTGACCTGCTCTGCCACCTGAGCTACAGCCACCCCACATTATGGTGCACCACCACATTTTGGGTGCCAGGTCCGAGCATTCCTAGATGAACAGTTTCGTGGACAGTGGATTGGTCGTCGTGGGCCAGTTAATTGGCCCCCAAGGTCTCTCAATCTGACCCCCTTAGACTTTTATTTTTGGGGTCATCTGAAGGCAATTGTATATGGTGTGAAGATACGAGATGTGCAGCACCTGAAACTACGGATACTGGATGCCTGTGCTGGCATTTCTCCTGCGGTGTTTCTATCAGTGTGTGAAGAGTGGGAGAAGAGGGTTGCATTGACAATCCAACACAATGGGCAGCACATTGAACACATTTTATAAGTGGTCAGGAACTTGTAAATAACTCATGAAAGAATGAAGTTACGTTGAAACCAAGCACACCATTGTTTTTCTTGTGACATTACCAATAAGTTTGATGTGTCACATGGCCCTCTTCATATTGAAAAAACAAAAGTTGTATCCAAGATGGCCGACTTCTAAATGGCCACCGTGGTCACCACCCATCTTGAGGAGTTTGCCCCCTCACATATACTAATGTGCCACAAACAGGACTTTAATATCACCATCCATTCCCATGTTATTATGGTGTATCCATATAAATGGCCCACCCTGTAGTTTGATTGAAAATACTTGGTCAAGAAGGACACAATGCTACACTCCAGACTTCAAAACAGGATTAAAATACATGATGTCCTGGTAGCTACATCTATGTGGGTTTTTTTTTTTAGGTTTTTTAAAAGCTGTCTATGGCCAAAGTTGATGGTAACACGTCTCACATTAGCCCACACAGACAAACACACCCACACAATGATGTAGATATAGATGGTTTGGATCTGGCCACCATAACCAAGTGAAGGTCTTGGTATCCACTCAACTGTTCATGAATCGTGGTAGTTTAAATTACTGTGTTGTATGTCAGTTTCATCATGATTTGTAACTCTTCCGTCAGCGTGGTCGTTGTTGCTTCTTCTTCATGTCAGAAATGGAAAATTATTCATCGGCGTGCGTGGGTGTGTGTGTGTCTCTCTTTTATCTTATTAGTACCAGCAACTACACAAGAGTAGCTGCAAGTTGCTCCTCTGCAGATTCACAGGTTCAACAGTACAATGTTTACAATGAAACATTTACCAACCAAACCTTAAACAAAACCCCCACCCTGATGATGATGAAGATGATGATGATTATTTTGCATTTATACTATAAATACAGTTTTTAGTCTATTGAAATGTGCCTCATGAGCCAAGTTTCATCTTACCCAACGTGTTTATATGGGTTTCATTTGTTTTACTGAGTGTTTTTGTTTGATTGAGTGCTTTACACAGCCTTGCAGAAAACTTTATAGTTGCTTATAAGAACTGCAAATAACTAAAAACTGAAATTTGTTAGGAGACATAAGTGAAAATGAGGCCAATACCTTGCCAATTTCTATTCTTGTGCAAAGTCCATACACCTCTAAATGCCTTTCATGGATTGAACCTGGCTCAATTAAAAGAGTTGAATCCACAGAAAGTATTCATTTGAGCTATTCATTCATTGGAGTCATTGACTCGGAAATTTTCCTAATGGAATTTTCCAGTAAAAGAAGAAATGAAGCATTATCAACTGTCCCTTGCTGTTTCTTCCCTCTTTTCTTCTCTTCCTCTCATTCAGGAGAAAAGAAATCCCCTGCTCCCTCATTCACTGTCGGTGTGTATAAATATGTAAATGGCTGTTGCCTAACCAGCCAAAACTAGGCCATCTTCTCCTCTGTGAACACCTGAATAGAAGTGAGACAGAGATAGTGGAAAAAGAGGGGGGGAAAAAGGAAAGGCCAGAGGTGAAAAGCTTACCAAAATATCTTACTCCAGCAGGCGTGCTGCTACTTTGCTCAGATTAAACTGACATTGTTCCATATCATGCTGCCCACGTAAAAGCAGAATGATATTATACTTATAATTCCCACGTTTATTCCTGAGAATATCACATTAAAAAAATATTCTTTTTTATAACAAAAGGCAACTTTTCTGTGAACTCTGTTTGCATGCTGTAAGCACTTTCCACTGGTGCATAAGAAGTTTATGATTCCTGCACGCTTGCAAATACATGGAGAAGCACAGGAAGTTTAGAACATTAAAAACAAAGGGTCCTGATGATGTAGTGTTTGGGAGGCAAGCGTAAGCTTATTTTTAGGGAATTTAAATGTTTTGCTGTCTCAAGTGAAGTAATTAGATCAGTCTCTCATCTCAAGTAAAAACTAATATTCAGGAAATGCATTCATTTTATTTATACTGTACTGTGCAAAAGTCTTAAGCCACCCCTCATGTACCTATATTTTACTTCCCAGGAGCCAGACTCTGTCATCTTTAAAGTGATCTTGAGAAATCGTTCTACAGGCTTTCTGATGATTTTCTTCACACATTGTTCTTCAGTCCAGTTCTTTAAGTTAGCCACTCTCAAATTGTCATGATTCGGCTGTGTGGCAGGCAGGAGAGGACCCAAACGCAAACTCACGGAGACAAAACATAAACTCAAAAACACAGCTTTAATGCTGGCAAAAAGTGGAACATGAAAACAGTACTAAACTAAACTGGGAAAGCTAAACATAAAGTAAACCAGGAACCACGGGGAGAATCACACACAGCATGAGGGAGAAGGCGACGCCGAACAGAGGGAGACGCAGACAGAAATACACAGAGGGTTAACGAGGAAAGTGGAAACACACGGGGAACACAGCTGACACAGATAACCATAACGAGACAGGGCGGGGTGAACATAACACTGACGGGAGACGGGCAGAGTCAAACAGGAAGTACAGAGGTTCAGACAGGAGGAGAGAGAGCACGGGGAAAACACAGACATAACGGGCTGGGGAAACATGGAACAACCACAAAGGGAGACGAGGGCTCATAAATACACAGAGGGCACACAGGGGTGAGAGAGAGCACGGGGAGAACTTAGACATAACGGGCAGGGGAAACATGGAATAAAACATAAGGAGAGACGAGGGCTCACAGATACACAGAGGGGCACACAGGGGGTAAAAGCCACGAAGGGAAAACACTTAGGGAACAACACAACAGGGCAACTCAGGAAACATGGCCTAAATAGGGAACAAAATACAAACATACAAGAAAACTAAGAATACTGGGCCAACATGGCCCAGGACCATGACACAAATGAATTATTGTTTGTTAATTGTTTGTTAAGCGCTTTAACACCAACCTGTGAATCATTCAAGCAATTGCAGATGCTTAATGTATTCACTACGGTCAAACAATCAGGATGTGATTGAAGCAACATATAGAGAAACGCATCTAACTCAAGGCTTGAACCAGTGTTGTGTCTGCACATAACGGATAACTTTGCAAAGGACCAGCTCCCATTGTTCCCATTTCTTTATAAATCTATGAGATGTGCCTGTTGCTGCTGATCTTCAGTCCAAGAACTGGACTGAAGATCAGCGGCAACGGACATAAGATCAGGTGACTGACTTGGCAACTGAAAAATATCCCATTTATTTGTCTTGAGACACTCTTGGCTTGCTTTCCCAGTATGCTTTGGTTCATTTCCCATTTCCACAGTGGCATGCTGTCCAATCAGTTTTACAGCATGTAGCCCTGTGCACTTCTCAATTCATTGTGCTTCTCCTATCAGGAGTCACCGTCACTAGTGGCTCGGATCTAGTGACAGTCATGCATGGCCATGCCATAGCATTGTCTCAACCATGTTTGACAGATAATGTGGTGTTCTTTACGATTATAAGCTCTTCCTTTCCTTCTCCTTCCTTTTCTCTTCCAATCATTCTGGTGCAAGCTGATTTTGGTTTTATCTGTCCAAAGAGTTTGATTGTTTTTCCAGAACTATGGTGGCTATTTTAGATGTTTTCTCACAAAGTCTAATCTGACCTTCCTGTTTTTGTTGTCATTAATGGTATGTGCCTTGTTGTACACCCTGTTTTTACATGAAGATGTATCTTGATTGTAGATCTTGACAATGATACACATATTTCCCTAAGTCAAGTCTTCTTGACTTAGATGTTGTGAAGAGGGTTTTCTTATCCAAAGAAAGATTCTTGTGATTATCCACTTTAGTTACTTCTGTGTTGCTTAGGTTTCCTGTAAATGTCTTCTTTTTAAGAATGTACTCGATTGTTGATTTGACCAATCAGTGTTTTTGCTATCTTTCTTACAGCTTTGAGTGTTTCAGCCACTTTTGCACCAATATTTCAATATGGCTCATATTAAAAGTCGGAGTGAACAGCTACCAAATACCAAATCGTTAGAAATCTTCATTTTTGAATCTTCAGCTGTGTTGTACAGAGGCAAATATAGGGTCCAACTGTTTGCACAGATATGGAAAGGTTAGGCAAAACACAAATAACCAAAATAATGTTAAAGATACTGATGATAATGTCAGTGATT
Source organism: Diplotaxodon limnothrissa (assembly GCF_057381915.1). Lineage (NCBI taxonomy): Eukaryota > Metazoa > Chordata > Actinopteri > Cichliformes > Cichlidae > Diplotaxodon > Diplotaxodon limnothrissa. Next base: position 23,114,401 of record NC_140610.1, read on the forward strand.
ACAGAAAAACACTTGTTACACGTTCCCACTGCTCTCATGTCGTGATTACTCACTGCTGGGGACCTAATAAAGCAGAACTTTATATACTGACACAAATTAAAAGCTACATTCTGGGAAACACAGGTGAACCACAGAAGAAATCAACAACAGTCAACACAACGAAGTCAATTTAATTAACAAACCCAATCACATCCCACAATAAATAAATAGAAATAGAAACCTATCGCGTGGTAATAGTAATGATCATACATCCTGTAAATAGTGTTGGGAACTGATCACAGCGTGAAGGAAGACGACGGTCAGTAAATCTTGATGAGAATGTGTTTTCCTTTATGACTGCAAACACTTTAGGTGACTCAGTCGTAAAGCTGCAGCATCATTTGATGTGTTTACTTACCAAGGTGAACTAGGGCATTCGCACATCTTGACAGGTCATATTTCCACCGCAGTTCTGAGGATGTCCTCCATCACAAGCACCTTTATGCTGCAACCAAATATTCTGTACACTTTTTTTTTATTCAGACAAGGTACTTTCGATTATTTTACTCTGCACAACTAAACACATTATGTACAGATTACGAGAAAGACATAATGGCATAGAGCAGACTCCCTACACATGACCCCCGAGCAGGTCATCTACTTATTGGAAGGTTGGTGGTTTGATTCTTGGCTGCTCCAGTCTGCATTCCTCTCTGATTTAGCCATCGGAGTATGAATGAGTGTGAAAGGTAGATAGAAAAGACTTTTCATAGAAAAAATTGCTTTGAATGCTACAGGAGAGTAGAAAAGCTCTATATATGAAAACTTATAACACTTTTACGCTGCTCAAAAAAAGTCAAGGAACATTTGATTATCATAGTAGAACCCAAAGTCAGTTGGACTAGACTTAGAAGGATGAACCATCTTTAAACCATCACCTTTCGATTACAAAGTCTTTATGCCTTTGTTTGGGTGAGTTTTCTGCCAGGAGCAAGACATCGCCGGACAGAGAAAACAAGAGCAGAGACAGACGGGGCAGGCCAGGCCACTGAGCGAGGGAAAAATGCTGGGAAAATAGAACAGAAAAAGGCTGAGAGGCAGAACAAGTGAAGGACGGAGGGAGAGAAAAGTGTTGGAGGTGTTAATCGTAGGCTGCGAGCAGGTATGTGTATGAGTGAGAGAGAGAGCGTTTGTGCGTGTGCACGGGTCTGACAGTATCTCAGGGCTACATCAGTGCCCATTAGTATTTTGCAGCACGAACACACATTTTGACAGGTCGGCCGCCGCCGCCTGCAGAGAGGGACTGTGAGTGTGCGTGTGTGTAGCTGCTGGTTTTGACCTCCCTTTTCATGTGTTTATCTCACCTCCAGATGAACTTTGATGAGCCAGCATACACTTTCACAACCACAAACACACAAATGGCAGCCACTCCTCATCAAATATTAATGATTTTCCCACCATCTGAGCAGAAATGTACACTAAAGACATTCCTCATATTCTCTCAATTCTTGTCCACTTTTCTTCTTCTTCTTCTTCTGCACTCTTTAAAAAAAATTTGCTCTCCTCTTCTTTTCACCTACTCTCCTTTCCTCTTCGCTCTCTTTTTGTTTCATTGCCGTGCGGTTTTGTTTCCTCTGCTTTTCTTCTCCCTCCTTCCTTCCCTTTTTATCAATTTCAAACTGTGGGCAGAATACAGATATGCAGCTTCAGATTTGGCTTTACTGAGGGAGGACACTGGGAGATGTTAATGGCCCAGTTTAGTGTTTCTCACTAGTAAATGGAAATGTTTCTGCCTTTTTACATTTGTTTTTGCCTTTTCTGTTTTTATCTCCAGTGGATATAATAGATTTTTTGTGATTTATAGTAGTAATAGCCAGGAAGTTGAATGAGAATCACTTCTTAGTTTGATTTTCTTTTCCTTCTCTTGTAGTTTTATTTTCTCTCTTGCTTCCATCTTTTTGATCTCATCTATTTTTCCCCTCTGACATCTTCTTTTCCTTATTTTACAACATGCACACTTCTCCATTTCTTTTACTTTTTTGTTCCTTTTTTCACTTACAATAGACTCCTGCTCTTTTCCTATTCAGATCCCTCTTTACTATAGCCTAGTTTCTTTGCTCCTTCTCATCACAGCTTTCAACTCCCATCTCACATTCTGTCTTTTCCTTGTCTCCTCCTCTCTCACACCTACCTTGTCATGGTTTCTCCTGTCCCTCTCTTTTTTTTTGCATTCCTGTATTTCCTTCACTGTTTATTTGTGTTCTCTTTAGCTTTGACGCAGCAGGGAGTTAACACACACACACACACACACACACACACACAAACACATTGATACGCATGCACATACATACATACTCACTTGCTTTGGGAGTATAAAGGCTTGTTCATATCAGCTTTAACATCAGTCAACTGTCAGCACAACTTTTATCTGAACATCTCTGTTGCTCTCTCTCTTTCTGCCTGTCTGTCAATGTCTCTCGACCTCAATCATCTTTCATTCAGTCTCTGTCTCAAACACACACACACACCACACACAGCGGCTCGTCTTTATCTTCTTATCGTTCCTCTCTGGTAGAGCTGCTGAATAAATCAACTGCAGCAAAAACCAGAGATGGAGGCAGGGAGATAGAGGGATGGAGGAGGCAGAGAGGCATGATGGGATATGATATGACAAATATATATCGTGCATATTCCCGCTCTCACCCAGGGAAAGGGACAGACAGTGGAAAAGGAAAGAGTAAGGACGTAAAAATATAGAAAGAAATCCGAATTCAAAGAAGCGAAAGATTTCACTGATGCTCAGCTTTGAAAAACCTTGACTTTCCCAAGTGTGCGTATGTATGTGTGTATATTTAAGGGCACTTTAACCTCTACATAAACAGATATGCACGATGTAACAGTGGTTAGCACTGTTGCCTCACAGCAAGATGTTACTGGGTTTGAATCCACCATCTCATTAATAAGCATATTCAAAAATTGTACTCTGGCTAAAGTGCTGCTAAAACCAATAAAATAATAAAGCAATAAAAATGGTTAAAATATTTTTAAATGTCTGATTTAGGTGAAGAACTCTGTTTCAGATAAAGCTTATTTGGGTATGGTGTGCATGAGATTTGAAACTAGCTGGAACATAATCACAAAGTGTGGCACAGTCAGTGTTATTTACTGTCCGTCTGGTTTTCAAGCATGATGTAGCTCTGCAATGCAAACCAAACTTGCCCAAATATCAAAAGTCACATTCACTTTCTTGCACTTCACATAAGGTTTGAATATGTGCAAATGTATCAAGTGTCTACTCTTTGTATCCAAAACCAAGGTAGCAGTAGGATAAAATAGTACTCCACTGTGAAGTCAGGAACTCTACGAAGCCTATTTTACCCTTTATGCAAGGGTTTTGTGGAGCATGAAGTACGCACACTCATGTATGCACATCAGTGTAATGTGGACAACAGGACTAACGTGGAACCCTGTGAAGGCAAAAGTGCCTTTTTTTGGCTACACGTGTCTCTTAACCAGAACAGGAAGCTGAGTGAAGCTGCAAAATCTCTACATCATTAGAAGCTGGCTTGTGCTCCTTTACTCCTCTGCCAGTTCCTGGTGCCTTGCATGTTTACTCTCATTGGTTTCCTCATTATGGTCTTCTCATGGCATTGAGAGTTCCAGCTGTTTTGTGGCCTCAGAGGTGATGATCATGTCTGGTTTAAGTGATGTTTTGGCTGTGTGCTCTAGGAACTTGTGGGTAGAAACATTGAAATCTAATGCACAGTTTATTCCACACCGGCTGTTGGACTACCTTAGAAATGTGCACTGCTGTTTGACACAGAACTTAATTCTTCACTAATTTGCCCCATTATCGTATGTTCTGATGAAAAATACTAATGGAAAACGGAATAATAGAAAGTGTTGCAGTCTATGCTGACAGTGGACCCAAACACAAAACTGAAAAGGCAGACAGAGTTAACAAAACATATATGACCTTTTATAAGGTAGGTGCAAAGTTTAAAAGTAAAAATACAAAATAAAAAGTAAAAAAAATACAAAAGAAACAAAAAAAAAAACAAATCCAAGAAACCCCATAAATGAGCAAAGAGCACATAGGGAGAACACACTCCCTGTGTGTTCTCCCTATAAACACTCAATAGACAATAGACAAGGATAAGAGAGGACTAGATATTGTTTAGGGAACAGGATAAAAGACAAATGGGACACTAACTAACAAAGTAAAAGAGGAAATGCCAAGAGAAGGACGCTGAATACAGAAATGAAAAATTCGCACAGAAAGAAACAGCCATAGAACATAACTGAGAGAACCAGAAAACACCTAATAACAAAAAACAAGGATAGAAAACTCAGAGGTGCTCCAAACTGTGTGAAAAACAGGAACCATAAAAGTAAGGGAAAACCAAAGCAGACTGTAACAATGTTAGAGTGATGAATAAATAAAAGAATAAAGGAGGAAAAACAACTAAAGTATACATACATAGATAGGAATGCATGGGTAGACAAATTCTCTAATCTCCTTTGGAAATATTGTTTCCCTACTTCATCTCTGTGCCTCTAAACAAAAAAGGAAAAAAAAATCAAATTGCGAGTTAATGAGGTGCTGATGGTATTATTTCACAGCCGGGTGCTCGTGCGCGCTGACTGATGCTGCGTGCCGACCTGTTAATACAACAAATTAGGAGTTGAGCTTGTGTTCTAACCCACTGCAGATCTCAAGAGGAGGTTCAATGTTTAGCTCAAGGACACTTAGATGATGCACACTGAGTTGAGCTCACAAACTAGTGGAAATGTGGCACATGCGGTCTGCTAATACAAAAACTCAGCTCATTGGATATTCATTGTTGTTGAATGTGTTCCTGAATAATTACACATGACCCGACTGATGTGATCTTGGAAGGTTGGAAACAATGTTTTTGAGTTTATGTTTAGTGAATAAATCCCAAGAAACTCAGACTGGCATCGTGTTTGATAAGCCATGAATACAGAAACACAGATAAGCTCCAAAGAAACTTATATCAGAAGACATATTTATGTTTTGTGGTATGAAAAAAATATTTGGTATGATCACAGTAAGGCAACATGCTTTTGGTGTCTTCGTTTTTCATATGTCAGGGAAGTAGAAAAGTCTCCTTCCCTTAGATTTTTCTGTGAGGAATATATATATCTTATCTTTTTGAACTACAAAGTTGGGCAGCAACAGGAAGGAGCTCCCCAATCTGTCTTGCTGGGAAATGTGAATATTTGTACTTATGCTACAAGAAAATTCTGTATTTTTGAGCACTATGATATGAACATGCTTGGAGAAAATTATGTGAACTGCCTATATAATATGTGACTAACCACTTTTTAATTTTAATACTGTGTTACAATATGAATTATATACACAATACAACATATTTCTGTTGAGTCAACGAGTTGCTGGAAAAAAATACATTTTAGATAAATACAACTTTCTAAATTTTAAGTAATTTCAAATTATTTAAATCTGCTTGTCAAATATACAAACTTATACATGGTCTGGCGCTTCCACCAATGAGTGATTTTATTAAACAAAAGTCTAGCAGTGTTGCCGGGTAGTGACTGACTCGAGCAACTGTGAGAGGTGATTGTGAACTGACATTTAGACGGACCACCTTTTCACAGAATGCTCTGTCATATCAAGGAATGAGCTTCTGGAATAGTCTTCCACTGTCAGTGAGGGAACGTACAAGTCTCCCCATCTTTAAGAGTCACTTAAAAGGGCAGCTGAGGGACACACAAGCATGTGATCATGTTTAATAATCATGCTTTATATTGAACATGAAAAAGAGTCCGTGTATTACAAAAAAGGGAAACAACTATTAGTGTAATGGGTCAGTGCAATATCAGGACAGTCAGGGCATGTGCAATACTGGGGTTTGTGCAATATAATTGATGTGTTTCCATTATTGTTATCTATATTGTCCTCTGTTGTCCACTCTTCTTGTCATTGTTTGTTCTAGTATAATGTGAGCACTGTTTTTGTCCTTGTCACATGACCTGTAAATAGTGTCTCTGTATGTTTTTACTAACTTGTGTGTAACACCAACCTGCCAGAGGGTCTGCGGATGGAAATTAGCCCAAGGCTATAATCTGGCATATTTATATTTGTTAAAATGTTCATTAATATGTATTGCCCCTCTTTCTAAATGAAATAAATAAATGAATACAGCTTCCTTTTTTTGTCTGTAAACCACAGTTAATTTAAAGTCAAGCATTTAAGATGTGCAGCAGTGAACAGGTAGGTTGTGGCAGTTAGCAGACAGCTTCAGTTCAAGGTTTGCAAAAATGTTGCATTAAATACAGCCATTTTCATACATAAAAGTAATTGGACAATTGACTAACAAGCAGTGTTGTGATGAGGTGAGGCCTGTTCCCATGTTATAATATGGAAAATAAAGCAGACCTAGTGTTTAAAGTTAGTAGTGGGGATAGGCAAATTGTAGCAAAGCCTGGAAGGCCATTGAACACAACTAGAGAGAGTGTATGACGACAGAATTCATTTCATAGTTAAGAAAAATTGAATGGAGTTCAGTTTATTTATATAGTGCCAAATCACAACAGCAGTTGCCTCGAGGCGGTATATACTGTAAAGTAAAGACTCTACAATAAACCTCCGTCTCAACCTAACCAAGTCAAGATCACTCTTGAGGAGGTAGCTCAAGAGTGTCAGGAGGAGGACGTCATTGTCAGCATCTACAGTCAGTAGTTGTAATACAATGGGTTTACAACCACAGCGCCTTGGTTTGCAGAAAATCTGATTCAATAGAAAACATCTAAAAGTCCGACAGTTCAAAGAATCCAAAGATTCTTTGGGTAAATAAAACCGGAATGAACTTATATAAAAGTATAAAAAGGAAATGTGAAGCACAGTGCATCATCTGTCAAACATGGTGTAGGCAATTTTATGGTATGGGTGTGAATGACTGCCTGTAGAACTGGGCCAACAGTGTTCAATGATAATGTGTCATGGATGAATTATGAAGTGTACAAAGCTATACTCTTTGTTCCTATTCAGACAAATGCAGAAGCAATGCAAGAGTTTCTCAAGACAGATTTCACCCCAGCAGAGCATGCTTTTCATTTATTACATACAAAATGATATGTCAAATGGCTAGTTTTTGATCTGTAAAAATGCCTTCTGGCAATTTGTTTGTGCGTTTACATTTCACATTTTGTATTGATCCTCTTGTAATGATACAAAACAGGAAACTTTTTTTCCTGTTTTGTATCAAAGGAAATGGATAAAACCAATCATATTTTTCTTGCTTGTATGCGGTATATTAAATTAAATATTCTAACCTCGTCGCCTTCTGCAAAACAAATAATGAAACACGTTATGGAAGTAGATTAGGTGAGCTGCAGAAAACCACATGTTAGGCTGGTTAATGGTGCAGTATGTTTAGTTCTACAAACACACAGATGCACAAACACACACAGACACACACATATTCGAGAAAGGTTAACTTCTTAAAAATAAAGGCCAGAACAGACCAAGCAGACTGTTTCTGTTGGAAAATGTCACCAATCCATCAATCTGATAGGTAAAGGCCAGTCTTCTCATTATACAGTGCGCCTGTGTGTGTGCGCGCGTCTGTGTGTGTATGTGCGTGTGATGTGTGTGTGCGTTCCTCTTCTCTTTTAGAAGAAAAGCCTGCTGACCCAGCGAATGCACTGCAATCAAACATGCACACACTTTGCAACGTATTTTAATGAGCATAGTGGTGGTCATCTATAATTCATTTTCAACATGTCTGGTCTGATCACTTGGTTACTGTGTGTGTGTGTGTGTGTGTGTGTGTGTGTGTGTGTGTGTGTGTGTGTGTGTGTGTGTGTGTGTGTGTTATACCTGAAGACAGGAGCAGCCAACATTATAGGAAATAGTCTCACAGTAATCACCTTGAAACAAGTACTATTGACCAGTATAGTGTATTTTTGTATACCAGCACATCACAAAAAAATAATAATTAAATAGAAATTCTAGAAAATTGCTTGTTTTGCATGTATCATGGTAGTCTTAAGCACTTAAGTTGAAAGCAGTTGGATTTCTTTTTAGGTTCATGAAGACATTTTCTCTCTCATCTAAAATCCTTCTTCAGTTTTGGAAACTGACTGGGAGTCATAGATATTAAACCCGTATTGGGGTTATCATCGTGGGGGTGGTCCTGATAGTCACAGAACCTCCATGCCTCATGTAGTTTGCTACCACTACATGAGCCAAGATGTGATTCAAGGTGTGGGTCATTACAATCACATAGTGTGAGTGCGAGAGAAATCATCTGGGAAGGAATGTCAAGATTGATGCATGTTGACGATAGTTGGGGTAATTTTCTTTTATATTTAAATATTTTAAATAATAAACTTACATTCATTCTGTATTAAGTCCATTAATTCAAGCCTTTTGTGTTTTACCAGTATAGTCAGTTTTAGAAATTTTTATTTAGTAGCATTGTTTTTTTGTCAGGTACTACACATTCTTGTTTGGGGATACATGGAAAACTAGAGGCAGGGAACAGCAGCAAGACCCAAGCACAAAGCAGACATATAGCGACAACAGATATGACATTAATAAAGTCAGGCGCAGCATAACGGGAGTGACAAGGATGGAGCTGGGTTGCAAAGTGGCTTGGACTTGAGGTTTAGAAGGATATGAGCTGAGCTGTCAGCTGATGCAGTAGTCTCACTGTAATGTTTGACTATCCCTGGCTAGGGTGGTGGAGACCACAGTTGCTACATGGGTGCTCCTCTAATCTCTTGCCAGATTTGTTATGTCAAGATCAGACAGCCTTTGATTTTTGACTCAACTTGAAAATGTGTGTCTTGCCTGAAAGTCAATTTGTTATATTTTGGGAACTGACAGCGAGCTGAGCTGAACAAAAGAGTAGCTGGAGGACTTGTTGCTCATTTAACTTTTACTCAAAGTTCAAAACAGTTTATGTTTACCTGTCTTTTAATACAGCATTTTAAAATTTGACATGCCTTTTACTAAATCAAAGGGTTCCTTGCCAGTAGCATTGAGTAATGCTTTTCTCTTTCTTTAGGTGCACCACTCTTCACTACGACTCAGAACTTCCTTCAACCTCCATCATCATCACCTTTCACAATGAGGCCAGATCAACTCTGCTGCGGACCATCAAGAGGTAAACACACATCTGAGACTTCTATATGGTAGAGCTCAGTGATAAAACTGCAATTGTGCTATGTAATTCACACCCAATCCCAATTCTAGGAGGATTTTGGTTATTTGTATCTAAATATTAAAGTCATGAAAAAAGTAGACAGGATTACTGAGATGCTAGGTGTACATCAAAGAGAGTGGTAGCAAAGGAAAAAGGCTTATAGTGAGTGGTATGTGAGACTGGACACAAAAGGACTTGTATTGACAAGCAAGGTAGAGAGACTGAGTTAAAAAGGATGTGCAGCAGGTTAGAGTGATTAAGGATGGAGATGGAAATGTGCTAACAAAGGAAGCGAGTGTTGAGAATAGATGGATGGAGTACTTTGAGGATCCGATGAATGAAGAAAAGGAGGGAGAAGAGGATGGATGAAGGAAAGTTGCTGAATGAAGTGCAGAGATTAGTAAGGATGAGGCAGTCTGTCTGATCTCATCCTTGTGTTAATGTTGTTCCTGAATTAAGATAATGTTTTTCCAGGATCAAAATTGCATCTAAACAATTATATTGCTATGATGTCATAGCTCTGTGACTTGGAAAAAACCTACACATATCCACTCAGGAAAAAATCATAGATAGGGTTAGAGGTTACAGCTAAAGTTAGAGTGTGGGTTAGGGTTCACCACTTTATGATTTGATGTGTGGTGTGACGTGTTTCCATGAAGCAAAACTATGACATTGCTACAATGTGACTGGTCACTTGCAATGTTGAACCTGGACAAACATTCGTTTTATTGGTCCAGGAATAAGACCAACACGATATAAGGTCGAGCTAGTGAAGGCATCAAAAGAGGCGATGAAGGTGTGGAGAGAGGGCAAAAGACTGACCAGACTGTTTAACACAGTCTTGGAGAGTAAGGGGATAACTGAGGAATGGGGAAGTTAATTGCTACAAATTTTTAAGAACAAGCGTGAACAAAAATACACTCACAAGCTGATGTGGTATGCTGATAGTATGGTGAGTAGTATGGCTTTATGCTGAGAAAAAGCACTAAAGATATAATGTATCCTTTGAGAGTGTGGATATAGAGAAAGCATACTGTAGTAACAGTATAGGTGAAGAGGAGAGTACAGGTAGGGTGGAGTGGGTGGAGAATAGTGTCTGGGGGAATTTCTTGCAGAACAGTAGAAGCAAGAGTGAAGGGGAAGGTTTACAAGATGGTGGTGAGACCTCCTATAATGTGTATTCAGGACATGGTGGAAAAGACAGGAGGACGAGTTGGAGGTGGCAGAGTTGAAGTTGAAGACCAGGATGGACAGGATTAGAAATGAGTGTATCAGAGGGACAGCTCAGGTTGAGCAGCTTGGACATGGACAGAGGAGGGATACTGGATATATAGGACAGGATGCTGAAGATGGGGCTGCTAGGCAGGAGGAAAAATATTAAAACTACAGATGATATGTGATGAAAGAGGACATGCAGAGGATTTGAGGAACAGGGGAGGATGCCAGAGTGAGATGGAGGCAGATGATTTGCTCTGGCAACCCCTAAAGGAAGAAAAGGTATTGAAATATTAAATCGTATCAGCCTTCATCAACCTGTATTGTTCTGACTTTATTTATTGTTTGCCGGTAAGCAGAGCAACATTCAAAAGACACACATTTACATTCTCTTGACCCTCAATCCACTCTATCATTGAACCATCGTTCTGTCAGCAGGTTACCACACCCACAATCAGCACAAACAGATACACAAAGACTCACAGACACACACAAGTTTTGGCTTGAGTTCAGCTCATTATACCAGTCAGTCAGCAGGGACTGGCTACGTCTCCTCACTATCACAGAGGACATTTTGTGATTTGTGTGTGTATGTTTGCTGTGTGTGTGTGTGTGTCCCCTTCAGCCCTTTTCAGAGCTCTGCAGTTTTCAACCAATTAAAAGACAATCTGTCTCCCTGGGCCCCTCTGCTCCCTTTGGCTCTGTCTCTCTCTCTGTATGCGTACAAGTGTGTGTGTGTTTGCCGGTAGTGACTTGGAGCTAGAAGTAGTTTAGCTGCCTTTTATTTTTACTTTGTGAATTTGGAACGTTTGTGCTCACCAGGGTGCATTAGATCCTCTGAAGCTTCCACGCTGCTCCAAACTGGTTTGCTTGGCATTAAAACATTTGAAGATAAATATACTGTATAGTCCATCTGAAAGACATTAAGCTGTGTATTATTTGTATTTAGACATTTTTAGGTATTTTTATTGCCCTTAAATACCAGTTAATATAACAAAGTAAGTTGCTTGCAGCAAAAAGAGTATTTGTGTTTTTTAATGAAAGACTGTATCTCTCCCTAGAAAATCATATTTTGAATGGATGCAATGTATTTCCAATCTTCTGTTGTCCAATTTTGGTGAATCCAGTGATTTGTACCCTCAGTTTCCTGTTTTTAGCTGATAGGAGTGGCACCTGGTGTGGGCTTCGCCTGCCAAGGTTCAATTTGATGTGCATTCAGAGATGCTCATCAGTTTGACATTCAAAAAAAAACTTTTTAAAATTTTCATTGTGGACAGTCTCTCCTTGTTTTGGCTTTGGTGATTTTCAAAAGGAAAGGGGACAAACCCTGCGTGGATTTGGTGTGACTGTTGAAGAATTGTCAGCTTTTGACGTTTCATATAGTTTTTGTGAAAATTAGCCCTGCCAAACTAAAGGATCGGTGTCTTAACAGAAATCAGCCACTTGACAGAAGAGCTTCAACTGGTGTCTTTACAGAGAGAGTGACGCACTTAGGTAAAGCTCAGACGAGTTAAGAGTGCTGCAACAGATCACTTGACATTTGCAGTTTTTCTGAAAGCCAGTGCAGCTGACAACAGAAAAAACAGCCAAGAAACAGAAACTGGTGATGTTATGAGTAATGAGACTGTAAGTGTGGAGTAACTTCTGTATTGGAGGCTACACACAGATCTTTTTTGAGAATAGTAAATTGGAAACAAACGTATTAGATGCGATGTTTACAAAGTATGTTTTTTTTTTCTAAGACAGAGTGACGCTGTGGGATCACAGAGTGTTTCCATAGTCCCTTAGTAGGTTGCTTAAGGGTCCTTAATGGACTATGGTGTGGCTTTGCAGGTTGTGGCCCATTAAGAGCAAATTGTGTGCTAATTACATTTGCCCTCACTCAAAACAAACCATCAATTTTTAGACTGATGACTTTATAGCCAGGCAGTGCTTTCAGCTTATATTTGTGCCCTATGAAATTTTACTGCAAGTGCTCACAAAAGGTCATTCAGTCAAATTCTCATATTGTTTTCGTTCCTATCACTGCTTACCCATTTCTTACCTGCGTAAGTTTTTGAGAGGGTGACAAAATCCACACAGAAAGATGGTTGAGTCGGTGGTGGCTCAAAACAAACAAAAACTAGGTTTTGGGAATTGTATAAAATCATTTTTGCATTTGGCTTTTACCAAAACTACTTTGCTAGTTTACTTCATTATTATTGGTCTAATTGTATAGGTTTACAGTGTTAAAGACATATTAAAAAACTACGACATGATTAACTACATGAAAAGATACCAGAGCACATTTTACATGCCCCAATCTGCATCAGCACAAAAAACTATTATAGTTAAATATTTAACTATTAGTTGCATTTATCTTCTCGCCCAAATATGGCTGATTTTTGCCAGAAGGCTGTATTGGTGTGGTAGTTTTTTGTTTTATTATTATTTTTTAGAAGTGTCAGAATGATTTCCATGATACTAATAGGTGTCCTTTAAAGTTTAGTATTATAACACACTATAGAAAATCTGGCATAATGTACCTTGAATGTGTTGATAACTGGTGGTCCTGCTTAGCTGCACAAACAAGTTCTCCTTGGCAAACACCTTGCCAGAGATTTCCACGAGTACATGAATACCAAATGTTTATAAAACTGCCCCAAGAAAAGCAGAAGGGAAGGACGTACCACTAAACCGAGGCAGAGTTAAAATACTGAATTGGAAAAAAGCTTCAGCATCGTACTCTTTGTGTGAAAAATGCTTAAAAATATCAGTGTGCCTGTCTCTTCACTGGATCATGAAAAGTTTGCAAAGATCTTCAGTTTAGTGAAACTTTGTAGATTTTTTCTTTTAAGAGGCTTTGAGAGGCATTCAGTCATAGACAACTGAAGTCTAATTTCAAGCGCCACTATTCATGCTGAGTGAAAAAAGAATAGAAAAAAAAACTTGAATAGCCTGATAATGGAAAGATAAGTTTGCTTTTTACTATCTGCAATCATGTTTTGCTTCAAGGACTCTGAAAACACTGAAAATGTATTGAATGCCTACAATTACATTACAAAGGGGTGTAATTTTGGACCTTTGTGTGCTTTAGGGCTCGGCAGTATGCACGCCGAACTTTAATAAGTTTGATTTGAGACAATGATGGGTACTTTGAAAGCTTTTCATCTGGTGATCAAAGAGTTGCTTTCTGAGGGAGAGCCAGGCCTTGTCGATATTTAATCAAGGTCTGATCCTGAAAATTGATCTCATCTTCTGTCTCCGCTGGGCAAGAGATAAGCAGGCCACATGAGAGAGAGAGAGAGAGAGAGAGGCAATGACAGAAAAATAAAAACTAGGAGCTTTTGGGATATTTGGTTTTTAATAGATTTAGTTTGTTTTGGCTCTGTGTGTGTGTGTGTGTGTGTGTGTGTGTGTGTGTGTGTGTGTGTGTGTGTGTGTTCATGTAAAACAGGCTCCTGAACTGCAAAGGTTTCATTATGTACAAAGGAGCTACAGCAGGAAATGGGAAAATGAGAGAAAAGCGCTACAAATATTATTCTGTGATCATCATTCCTACTGTTATGTTATGTTATATGTTATTGTATGTTATGATTCGGTTGGTTGTTATGTTAATGTCAAATTTAATGACATAAAAAATCCTACAAAAGGGATTGATTGTGGCAGCATGTTGCAGATGAAGAAATATATCTATTAAATAAAATCTAGTTTAATGCATTTCACTGTTCATTATGTTTTCAATTCATTTTACATCTTCAGCCAAATCACTGCACACTGAATGTTAATTGAGTGGAGAAAAGGGTTAATTAAATGTTCGGGTGTGATATTTGTTTTGATATCCAGCCCGCACTTATCGTGCGTTTTTGTTTACATGCGTTCAATTAACCGCTGATTGTGGTTCATTTTTCCTCTCTATGTGAGGGCACTCTAAACACAATGACACCCAAGACTGCATTCATCTACATCAGGGGTGCCCAATCCCGGTCCTCGAGAGCTACTATCCTGCAGCTTTTAGATGCATCCCTACTCCAACACAGCTGAATCAAATGGTTTGATCTCTTCAGCATGCCATCATGTTTGGCAAAGGCCTGATAACAAGCCATTCATTTGATTCAGGTGTGTGGGAACAAGGATGCATCTAAAAGCTGCAGGACGGTAGCTCTCGAGGACCAGGATTGGGCACCCCTGATCTACATCCTTCATATGCCAAGCAGCACACACATGCTGTGTGTTATCTACATATCTGTTTCACATGCTGCTTTTTGCAAATGAAACAAAGGACTGGCTGAGAAGGGACTCATTCCTGTAGCTTTAGGACATTTTCTGTTGATCATATAATCATATATATTTTCAAGCTCAAGCTGTCATTCTAAATAATCTGGAGAGGGGCATTTTTGAAGTGTTTTGTTGTTGTGGAAACATTATAGGCAGCATTGCACACTCATCACAGTTTTAAATCCCCGTTCTTATAGTCCAATAAAAATAAAATAATAAAATGTTTTTCTTAACTATTTTAGAATAAAAATGTAAAACACTAACAGAATTATAACTAGGAAGAATTTGGTGGATCCTTCATTCTTTACCTGATCAGTCTGTCTTCAAGACCAGTATGAAGGTTATACTAAATGGTATTTACCTATGATTTACACAGTGGTTTGAAGTATTATCTGCAGATAGTTTTGCTTGCTTTTGTAGTATTAGAAAGTAAATGATGCTATGAACCACAATTAGCATCGCAGTTCAACAGACTTTCTTTTTGTACAGTTTAAATGTAGAAATTTTCTTTAAGAAGGTCAAGTGTTAAATTTGTGTGTGAAATAAACCTCAGGGAGTTGTCTAATTACCCAATCGGTCCATCAGTCAGTCTGTAATCCAGCCAAGCAACCATCCTGCTCTGCTCAGCAGCCAGCACTCACTGCAAGTGTAGAAATGCCACTTCTAGATCAGCACCAGCTCAGCACTTTCTGATTCAGTGGTCCTAAAAAATGCACAGTAAAGAGTCCAGAACACTTCCTTTAGAACTGATCACTCAGGATTTATTAGGAGGAGGACGAGGCAGATTTATAGTCTCTGCCTCCTTCTGCAACTTGGCTGTTTTACGAAATCCTTCCTCCCACTCTGTTGGCTCTTTGTCACATACTTCTACCTGAATCATTATCCCTTTCGTTTTGGGCTAAAGCATTTTCATAGATAAGGAAACCCACGTGTTTTTAGTATATAGAAATACCCAATACGTAAACATTATTTTAGATACAAACAGTCTGTATTTAAAATGTATTTTTATTGCTTGTTTGACAGGCAAATATATGTTTTGTTTGTAATTGTGATTTCAACACATGCAGTCAAGTTAAACAGAAATTTCTCAGTAGTCTCTATGCAGTCCTGTAAAAAACTAAGTAGACTAACTACTAACTATACCTTCTAGCACCAGTAACATGAAGTAATAATTTTCTATATGAGTGTTTTAGTGTTTGTTTTTGCACAATTTGGCCTTAAATTTTCAATCAGGTCAGGACTTTAGTTACCTATAGTAACACCAAATTCCTTACTTCTTCAGCCACTATGTCCTGTTGCATGATCCAGTTGGATCTGAGCTTTAGCAGAGGAGTTCATGGTCTGTTCAATGACTGCAAGGTGTTCAGGTTCAAGCCCAAAGTCATCACCCCTCCAGCACCATGCTTGACAGTTGGTATGAGGGGTTTATGTTGTTGTTTATGTTGATGTGATGTGTTTACTTTTTGCTAAATTTGGCACTAATCGTCATGAACTTTAAAATTGTATATACAAACTGTAGGTGTATAGTGTAGGGGGGTTTTTTTTGGGGGGGGGGGGGGGGGGGGGGTTGGTTTTGTTTTGTTTTTCTCAGTTCCTCTTAGGTTTGCACAGCTTTTCTGACCTTTGGGGAAATTTGCTGGACATTCACTCCTGTCAAGATTATGGGGTTGTGCTACCTCACTCCTAAACACTACAGTAAAGCTGCCAAAACTCGTTATAGCAGGAGTCGCACTTGATGATCAATTAAACAGTTGCATTTGATTAGCTGCACATCGCTTCTACTTACCCTCTGAATTCATATGGAAGTAGTAAGGGTGTACTCACTGTATAGAGTCCATTGAAAACTCTTTCATGTGACTGTATTTCTAATAATGTTTCCATGTTGGTCTGTCTGTGGGCTGGAGTTGACACAAAGATGTGTGCCTAGTTCCCTAAAGTATTTTAGGCAGGCTTAAGCATAGCATTACTTTAAGCAGACCACAAAGAATCACTCAAGGGATCACGATAAGCTTGCCCACAGCTGCTCCACATCTGCAAGCCACTTTGGAACCCATATAGCTACTCCTTTTCATGCTGTTTCTGACTTAATCAATTGCATACCTACCTGTTTTATTCTGAGCAGAGCCATAGTACCAGATATAAGTTCCTGCAGATGGAAAATCGTTTTTTGACTACAAGAATTTAACATTGCTGAATAAAGGGCATTTCCAAGATAAATGCATTTGATATCCATATCAGCTCAGAATAATCTTTGACGAGACTTATAATGTAAATGATACTGTAACATTACAGATCATTAGTAATGAGATGCTATTCCATCTAGATACCATTCATTGCGTCTGTGAGGCATTAGATTAACACTGACGAGCTTATACATACAGCATCCTCTAAATCAGGGGTGCCCAATCCCGGTCCTCGAGAGCTACCGTCCTGCAGCTTTTAGATGCATCCTTGTTCCCACACACCTGAATCAAATGAATGGCTTGTTATCAGGCCTTTGCCAAACATGATGGCATGCTGAAGAGATCAAACCATTTGACTCAGCTGTGTTGGAGTAGGGATGCATCTAAAAGCTGCAGGATAGTAGCTCTCGAGGACTGGGATTGGGCAGGCCTGCTCTAAATAAACAGTCATAATGAGAATGTAATTAGTGAATATCAAAATAGATTTCTGCAAATTAGCGGGGACAAGACTTTATTTAATGTGGACAAACTAGCACTTTGATTTCAGACTAAGGCTGATAGATTCAGATGTATAGTGATAGATCAGCACTGATGAGACAGTATTTACTGGGTGCAGATATATAGGATAATGAATCACTGGTGGCTAGACAGAACAGAACATACTGAGTGGCTGAATCAGGAATTCGTTCCAAGAGAGAGATTTTCTACAGATGGATTTAAGATGCAGTGAAAAGGGCAAAGTATACTGTTTTTAAAAAAAGATGCATCAGCATTTAATACCACATATTTTAATACTGCGTGGATGTACAAAATACTTTAAGAGATATTTGACATCCATAGGAAAAAATTTTCATTGCTGTCAGAGACCTTGATAGAGAAATAGGCTGGAGGAAGATGTGCATGAATGGAAAGATAGGTAGATTCAGAGGTGGGGGGAAAAAAGAGTGATGAATTACTCCAGCAAGCTAGAGGACAGAAGAGCCGGCTGTCAGCTAAGCAATCGGGCAGAGAGAGTTTGGAAGGAGGAGGGAGGTAACCAAGCTGAAGCATGAGAGAGAGGGAGAAAAGGTGAAAGCTCCACAGAGGAAAACAGGAGAATTTTGATGTAAGCAAAGCCTGATAGTAGTTAAAAGTAAATTAACTTCTTAACTTCTAACTGTAGAAAAAATAATAGGTAACGGGAAACATTCTTCAGCTGATTTACAGTTCAAATATAACACAGACCCCATTCACATGAAGGAAAGAGTGGCAGTGTGTTTTTACTGTAACCAATGGAGCAGAAGAAATCGAGTTCCCAAAAGTTGAAAGCATCACTTCTCAGCTGTGTATAAAACCCTGAGCAGTAGAGAGGCGAGACAATCTAAAACCTGAAGGAGGTTTTGTATTTACTTCACATGTTCAGAAACACATTTCCTGGAGAGGTTTTAGTGCACAAACAAGGATGGTTTAATGGTTTAATACCTGAAACTAAACAAGGCTTTTGAGAATTTTACAAAGTTAGTGGTCAAGGTGAAGTGTGGACTGAGTGTTTGTATCAATGAGTACGTACACCACAGACTGATATCTACGACTTTGATGTGGCTCAAGCTTAGTTCTAATTTGGAATCTTCTTTTTTTGTTGTTACCAAATTATGATTATTTTCTCACTAAATTTAAAGACATTTCTAGGTGAGAAGAGAGTTTTGAAGATGAATAAAAGTCCTGCTTCACCATCTGCTGCATCTTTGTTGATAGTACAGAATACTTTGACCTTACAGAGACAGTGAGTGGGTCTAGGAAAGTACAGATGAGACCAAAATGATTATTCCCTTATGAAGTTTCAAATTTTTGTTCAGATTTTAGCAAAGAATGCACAAATCACTGGTGGGCAATAATGGACTTTAACTTTGTAATGCTCAAAACTTGTAAAATTAAGTTAAGACAGAGGATTATCTTCTACTTTACACACAGTAAAAAACTTAAGCAAGAGTTTGAGCTGTTGCTCGAAAGCATCATACCATAAACAAAAGAAATCAGAGGGGACTAAAAAAATCATTAATGCTCATAAAGCAGGAGATGGATATGCAAAGCTTTCCCAGGGTTAAGGTACAAGGACTGGAGTGAGAAGTACTATCAATAAATTTAGGAATACTTTCAAGCCAGATTGAAGTATGCTAAGGACAATCTGGAGAAAGATTATGCATACCAGAAGAGCGTCCTTTGGTCCGATAGGACGAAAGCAGAGCTCTTTGGCCATCAAGACTGCTTATGTTTGGAGAAAGAAGAGAGAAGCATACAACACTAAAACCACTGTCCCCATAGTGAAACACAGTGTTGGGAGTGTTATGCTTTGGGGATGCATCATTGCATCTGGAACTGGGAATCTTGTTAAGGCAGAAGGAATCGTGATAACAGAAGGATATGTAAAGATTTTGAAAGACAACCTCAAACTGTCATCAGCAAAACTGGGTCTGGATCGGCACTTTTTCTTCCAGTATGACAACAACCCAAAGCATACATTGCTCCTGATTAGCTACGAAGGGGCATAAACAAAGCCTTTACTTGATCCCACTGCAAATCTTTGGGGTGAACTGAAGACCAAGGTCCAAGCAGAGAAGAATAGACTAGTATTGCTCAGGTAACCTGAGTAATACTTGTTGAAAGTACAACAAATAACTGCAGGCTGTTATCCAATAGTCATTCTGTCATAACTCAACCCAGAGCTTCGGACAGGGTGTAATATAGGAAGGTTAGGGGTGGGACATGAAAACAAAGAGCTGACATGATCAAAGACTCAAACTGTTATGTCCGGCGTGGCAGATGTGTGGAGTTGTAGATTAGGACCCAAGATGCAGCTTTTGACGAGAGTGAACTTTATTAAGTAAGAAGGAATAAAAACAAACAGAAACGGCGAGATGAGAATAAACTAAACCGGAACAACTAACGAAACAAACCTAGAACCAAACCCAGAGACGTAGGGAGACACGGAGAGACAACGGAGGGAGATACGCACACGAACCAGCAACACACACGAGAAAACATAGGGCTTAAATACACATAGGGCAATCAGGAAATGGGAAACAGGAGCGAGGCATGGCTGGGAGTAATTGGACATAACAAGACAAGGGGAGTGAAATACAGGGTGGGCCATTTATATGGATACACCGTAATAACATGGGAATGGTTGGTGATATTATGGGGCGATTGTGGCTCAAGAGTTGGGAGTTCGTCTTGTAATCGGAAGGTTGCCGGTTCGAGCCCCGGCTCGGACAGTCTCGGTCGTTGTTTCCTTGGGCAAGACACTTCACCCGTTGCTTACTGGTGGTGGTCAGAGGGCCCGGTGTCGCCTGTTTCCGGCAGCCTCGCCTCTGTCAGTGTGCCCCAGGGTGGCTGTGGCTACAATGTAGCTTGCCATCACCAGTGTGTGAATGTGTGTGTGAATGGGTGGATGACTGGATATGTAAAGCGCTTTGGGGTCCTTAGGGACTATTAAAGTGCTATATAAATACAGGCCATTTACCATTTACCATATTAAAGTCCTGTTTGTGGCACATTAGTATGTGTGAGGGGGCAAACTCCTCAAGATGGGTGGTGACCACGGTGGCCATTTAGAAGTCGGCCATCTTAGATACAAGTTTTGTTTTTTCAATAGGAACAGGGCCATGTGACACATCAAACTTATTGGTAATGTGAAGTTAACAAACAAAACCACCGCTATTGGTCTGACACTAAACCACATTGGATGGATCCCTCCAAGACTGTTGGAACAACAAAAGTGATGGTTTGGTGTGGTATATGGGGTACAACGATAGTGGGTCCATTCTTCATCAATGGAAACCTCAAGGCCACTGGATATTTGGAATTGCTACATGATGATGTGTTTCCCTCTTTATGCACTGAAGCTGGCACGTTCCGTGAGTTTTTCCAGCAAGATGGTGCACCACCACATTATGGGTGCCAGGTCCGAGCATTCCTAGATGAACAGTTTCCTGGAAAGTGGATTGGTCATCGTGGGCCAGTTGAATGGCTCCCAAGGTCTCCTGATCTGACCCCCTTAGACTTTTATCTTTGGGGTCATCTGAAGGCAATTGTCTATGGTGTGACGATACGAGATGTGCAGCACCTGAAACTACGGATACTGGATGCCTGTGCTGGCATTTCTCCTGCGGTGTTACTATCAGTGTGTGAAGAGTGGGAGAAGAGGGTTGCATTGACAATCCAACACAATGGGCAGCACATTGAACACATTTTATAAGTGGTCAGGAACTTGTAAATAACTCATGAAAGAATGAAGTTACGTTGAAACCGAGCACACCATTGTTTTTCTTGTGACATTACCAATAGGTTTGATGTGTCACATGGCCCTGTTCCTATTGAGAAAACAAAAGTTGTATCCAAGATGGCCGACTTCTAAATGGCCACCGTGGTCACCACCCATCTTGAGGAGTTTGCCCCCTCACACATACTAATGTGCCACAAACAGGACTTTAATATCACCATCCATTCCCATGTTATTACGGTGTATCCATATAAATGGCCCACCCTGTAAAAACACTGACAAAAGACACGAACCTTCAAAATAAAACGGGAAACACACTTAACAGACTGGGGGACACAGAACATAGGAACATGAAACGTGAAACAGGAGAGTACAAAAACCCAAAATAAACAAAACCACAAAATAATAATAAACTTAACATAAACACGGAGTCACAGACTCCGGACCATGACACAAACAGTCTTTGGACCTAAATTTCTCCAGACATTACCTGATCAGTGAAGTCATTAGCAAACAGGATGTGCTTTCTGTTTAGCCTGATAATCAATCTTCTGTAATGTGCTGATGAAATAGCAACAGAATGTCTTTTTGCTTATACGCTGACAATACAAAATGGCGACGGTGAGGTCGGCTGCCGTGCTCGATGCTCTGCCCCAACTTCTCCCCTTTTTGCAGTTTTTCGTCACTTTTTGCTATATCTGCCATAATCTTGCATGGGCATCATGCAAAACACAGAAATTCGCTACAGTAGAGACACTTTGGTTTCTATTGGTCTACAATACACGAACATTTCACCATGTTTAACTCCGGACCCAACCTGGCCAAAGGAGATCCTGAGAGAGAACAAAGGACGCGACCCCAAGTGATGGCCTCGAGGGAAACGAGCCGGCATCAGGAACAGGCTACGGGCTCGCGCACACCGCGCACCCATGCCCGGTATCCTGCTAGCCAATGTTCAATCCATCGAGAACAAGCTTGATGACCTCAGAGCCAGAATCAAGTTCCAGAGAGACATTCGGGACTGCAACCTCCTCTGCTTCACCGAGACTTGGCTGAACCCAGTGATACCAGACCACGCCGTGCAGCCGACGGGGTTCTTTTCGGTTTACCGCATGGACAGGACAATGGAGTCGGGGAAGAAAAGAGGTGGTGGAGTGTGTTTGATGGTGAACAACAGATGGTGCGACAGCACAAACATCTCCCCACTCACACGCTCTTGCTCGCCCAATCTGGAACTTTTGATCATTAAATGTCGCCCTTTCTATCTCCCTCGGGAATTCACCGCGGTCATTGCCTGCACTGTTTACATTCCGCCTCATGCGGACTCGGACACTGCCTTATGTGAGCTACATGGGGCTCTCACACATCAACAAACACTTCACCAAGATGCCGCACTCATTGTTATGGGAGATTTTAACAGAGTGAATCTCAACGGACATTTCACAACCTTCACCAGCACATCAACTGCCCCACCCGGGGCACTAGGACATTAGACCACTGCTACACCCCGTTCAAGAACTGTTACAAGGCTCAGCCCCTGCTGGCATTTGGTAAATAGGACCATGCCGCCATCTTCCTCATGCCTGCTTACAAACAAAGGCTAAAGCAGCAACCACCAATCAGGAGGGAGGTCGCTCACTGGACGGACCAATCAGTGGCCGCGCTGCAGGACGCACTGGATGACGCAGACTGGGACATGTTTCGGCGCAGCTCTGATGACATCAACATGTTTACGGAAGCGGTTGTGGGATTTATCGGGAAACTAGCGGACAGCAGAAAGAACTATCATCCGAACATTTCCCAACTAGAAGCCGTGGGTGGATAAAAACATCCGCGACGCTCTGAGATCATGCACCGCTGCCTACAATGAAGGGCTCGTCTCCGGTAATATGGACCTATACAAGGCTGCGTCCTACAACGTGCGCAGTGCGGTCAGAAAGGCAAAGCGGAGCTACGGGGAAAAACTAGAGTCACAGCTACGACAGTGCAACTCTAGGAGCCTGTGGAAAGGACTGCGGACTATAACGGACTATAAACGACCAGCTTCTTCAATGATGAATGCCGATGCTTCACTGGCTGATGAGCTGAACACGTTTTATGCTCGCTTCGATGCCGCAGCAATTAAAACAAACGGCTGCGCGCGCTCGGAGTGCACCAGTGAAGAAAATGCATTCATCATCACAGAGCATGCCGTGAGGAACACCTTCAGGAGGGTGAACACCAGGAAGGCAGCAGGACCAGATGCAATCCCTGGCCGGGTCCTTAGAGCCTGCGCTGATCAACTAGCACCGGTGTTCACAGAGATCTTCAACCTCTCCCTGGCCCAAGCAGTCGTTCCCACGTGCTTCAAACAGTCCATTATTGTTCCTGTTCCAAAGAAACAACAGCCCGCTTGCCACAATGACTACCGTCCAGTAGCACTGACTTCAATTGTGATGAAGTGTTTTGAAAGACTGATGAGAGATCACATCACTTCTTCACTTCCTGCCACCATCGACTCACTTCAGTTTGCTTACCGGACTAATCGTTCCACAGACGATGCCATATCTCACCTGCTCCACACATCCCTGAGTCACCTGGACACTGGCAGAGGGAATTATGTTAGGATGCTGTTCGTGGACTACAATTCAGCATTCAACACGGATAATTCCCTCTAAGCTTTTCACCAAGTTGACGGATCTAGGACTCAGCTCATCACTGTGTCAGTGGATCCTCAACTTCCTCACAGACAGACCCCAATCAGTGCGGGTGGGAAAACAAGTCTCCCCCTCCATCTCACTCAGCACTGGAGTGCCTCAGGGCTGTGTTTTAAGCCCCCTGCTGTACTCACTGTACACTTATGACTGTGTAGTCACATCAGACACCACCTCCATTGTCACTTTTGCTGACGACACTGCTGTTGTGGGCCTGATCTCCGACAACATCGAGACGGCCTACCTGGAGGAGATTAGGAACCTGGAGACCTGGTGCCAGGAGAATAACCTGCTCCTAAACATCAGCAAGATTAAGGAGCTGATCGTGGACTTCACTACAAAGCAGGCGAGGAATTACAAACCCCTCATCATCAGTGGCACGCCAGTGGAGAGAGTGGACAGTTTCCGATACCTGGGTGTCCACATCACAGACGAGATCTGCAAAGAGTGGTGCGCTCAGCCAAACGCATCATTCAATCAGAGCTCCCTGACCTGCTGTCCATCTACACCAAGCGACCAAAGCTAAGAAGATTATGATGGACCTCTCCCATCCCAACAATGGACTCTTCTCACTGTTGAGGTCTGGGAAGCGCCTCCGCTCCCTTAAGGCCAAAACAGAGAGAATGAGGAGGAGCTTCTTCCCCCAGGCTATTCGGGCCCTGAACCAGGTGTAGGACTGAACTCTCCCATACACGTCACTATAAGACTGGACTCTCACACACATCACATCACCACACGCACCACCACACATTTCCTATAATCCTATAATTCCTATAATTTATAATCTTTATAATCTTTATAATCTCTTCTGCTATTTGCACATTCTTTACTGTAAATTCCCAAGTTAATTTGTAAATTTTGTAGTAACCTCTAAATTGTAAATATTGTAAAACCTTTTTTTCTGTCATTTAATGGTCGGACATTGTACAGCTACAAGCATTTCACCCCCACGTCATACTGTGTATGGTTGTGTGTGTGTGACAAATAAAATGTTAATTTTGAATTTATTAAATATCTCTTCTTGCTTAACAGTTGTTTTCATTTTGTTGTTTCACAGATATTTCAGAGGAAGCTTTTATCACTTTTATTCAAAGTGCCTCACTCTACTCTGAGAGCATGAACGCTCTCAGCCTGTATACATGGCTCCTGTGGGAATTGAACCCCTCACCCTGGCAGTCATACAGTAGCACCCATTTAAGATCAGTGCTATCACTGCCAGAGAGTGGGGTTAAATTCCCACGGGGCCCCACACCTGCCACTCTTTAAAAATGCATGCTCTTAAGGCACTTTGGATGAAAGCACCCTCCAAATGGCGGCTGTAGGTAATGAAAATTTTTCAAAAAATTCTCAGCTAAAACTGATATATAGAGTGTTGGAAATGAGCGGCGCAGATATAGAGCTGCTATTCTGTGGCAGCCGACTGCGGTATTGTCAGCGGTGATAATATTTTCTGTGAGCTGAAGATAGCTTCTCCCTCAGCACGCCTGAGGGGAGGTTAAGCCTCATAGCTAGTGGCCTGTGAACCAGAGAATGGGAACTCCTGTGTGTGTGTGGGTCTGTGTGTGTCTGTGTGTGTTTGCGTAGATGGAAGCTAGTGAGAGGAATTGGAGGTTGTGAAAGGGAGAAGAAAAGTTGTAGCGAGAGAAGGAAAAGAGATTTGTGTCCTTTCACTCATATCTGTTTCATAGATAGATGCATAGATGGATACAGGGTGATTTAATGGGAACTAATGCGATAAATGCACTATTTTCTTTCTACTTGATCACCTCATCTCACCGTCTTTATTTTCCCCTCCATCTTGATTCCACCCGTCTCTCCCTCTTTCATTTATTTTCCTGCTCCACACCTTTCCTTCTCCTCCCCCTCCTCTCCATCTCATCCATCAATCCATTCATCCATCTCTCCTGATCGGCCCTCAGCCCACAGAGAGAGAGCAAGAGAGAGTTAGCATCAGGATTATTTGTCTCCCTTACTATGCTGTCATATCTCTCCCTGACCCCCTCTCTCTCTTTCCCCCCTCCCTCATTATCTTTTATCTCGCCCCACCTCTCCTACCCTCTACCTCCAAGCATCCATAACTCCTCCTGATGGGGTCCAGTGCCCCAGAGACACAGGTTCTCTCCACACCTCCTCCTCCCTCTACATTACCAACCTTTCCTCCATCCATTCCTCACTAGTCTCTTGCTAATTTTCACCTCTGCCATTCTTCTCCATACACAGTACCTCCCTGTTTTTAGTCTCAATCAAGTGACAACCCTCCTACTCATTTCCTCCTCCTTCCCCCCATTTTTCTTTCCTCTATCTATCCTTTTCTACCTGTCAATTCAGTTTGATTTCCTTTTTTCCCTCCTTTATGCTTGCTCACCCCTCCTTTAGCTCTTTTCTTCCCTCGTCTTCCTTTAATTTTCACATTTAAACTTTCTCACCCTTTTCCCCACTTACTCCCCCTTCCCATTCCTGCTCTCTCTTCATCCTCGTATCTTTCCGCCCCTGCCTGTATCTCTTTCTCATTTTCATCCTTTGGAACAGGATAAATATGAAGAAGGAACAGATCTCTTTCCTTTCTCATTCCATTTCACCTTTTTTCTGTCTCATTTGGTTTCTTTCTTCTCACCTTTCCTTTCCCCCCCTTTTCATTTACACTCTTCAGTCTCTCCCTATTGCTTTTTTAATATTTTCTTTTATCTTTCCTTTCTTCCTCTGCCCCGTTCCCTCAACCGTGATCCTCAGCCATCGATTTTCTACTTGTTCATCTTTCATGTACTTTCTTGTACCTTTTTACCTTCACTCCCTGTCTTCCCCTTACCATACTTCTGTTCTTCTCTTCTTCCTCCCTGATTTTTCTCTTTTCATTTCTTTCACTTTTCTATCCTCTTTTTTTATCTACTCCATCCTCTCATTTCTTCATTCCCTGTCCCACATTCATCCTCCTCTCCTTTTCTCCCTTTTTTACATTTCTCCAGAGGACATGATGAATGCAGAGGTTATTGAACGGTAGAAATAATGAAATAAAATGGAACAGAAACCCACCCAGAACAAAACACATTTTCTCATTTTCTTCTAGTAAAAGTTATGAATTTTTTATGTTTCAATCTTCCTCTTTAATGAAATAGTTTTTTTTAGAGGCGACACGTCATACATTTTCATAACAGGAATTTGGGCTGACATTTTCAATATGTTGTTTCGTATGGCGTGTGCTGCGTACATAATGAATTCATGAGCACCTGAGTGTGTGTTTGCATCACTGCAGGTTGGCATTTACTTGTCAGCTTTTTCCATGCATTTATGCATTTGTTTTGAATACTTATTTATGATTGTGCAAACTGACTAATATTTTAAATCACTTTTTTTTTTGTCTTCTCTCCAGTGTTTTAAACAGGACCCCGGTTCATCTCATCTATGAGATCATTCTGGTGGACGACTTCAGTGACGACGGTGAGCTGCAGCTGGACACACACATTCATATACACACTGCAAATATACACATGCCTGGTTTCTTCCAGGTCAGAGATAACAAAGATGAGACCTACAAAACAGGTCAGAGGGAGGAATGTGTCCACAGCAGCTGGGTCCACAGCTTCAGGATTAAAATGGAGTTTAAAAAAAAGAGAAGAAACTCCGTTCTGGGTCAGAACGGAGTTTCGTTCACAGCGTGCACACTATCTCATCCACAGATGTGCCCAGTCCATCTCCAGAGGTTCAAAAAGTCCTAGTGAACTATATCAAACAAGGTCAAGGTAACTTTATTTATACCCAAAGGCAAGGTAAATTTGCTTTACAGAAAAATGAAAAATTGGCATCCCTTTAAAAACACACATACCTAGTAAATATATAAAGCTCACTGTGGCACATATATAGTATATTTCGAATCAAAAACAGTTCTTATTTAATTCAGTGACAGCAACGGGGACAAAGCTATTTTTATAACGCTTTGTCCTACATCTCGGAAATAGAAACCTCCGTCCTGAGGGAAGAAGCTGAAATTCACCCCTTAGAGGATGGGAACCATTTTTAAGGATTGATAAAGCCATCCTCTGTACCTGCTTAGAGTACAGGGAGGCTAAACAAGACTGTGGCTCACCTATCAGACGACTGGACCATCTCACTATCTGATTTAGAGAGTTTTTCTCTGTGACAGAGGTCTGACCAAACCATGCCACCAAACAAAAGGATAAAACAGACTCAATAAAAGAACGATAAAACAAAGTTAAAAATTTTTGGTCAATGTGGAAGTGAACAAGTTTCCTAAGACAATAAAGGTGCTGGTGACCCTTTTTACAAACTGATTTGCAATTTTGATCAAAGTTCAGTTTTTCATTTATTATTGTCCCAAGATATTTATATGATTGTACTTGCTCTATTTTCTGACCTTTAATTAAAGTGACTCCGTGCCCATTTTGTTGTTTCCTAAAATCAACAACCATATCTTTTGTTTTAGATATGTTCAGCTGGAGATAAGACTCCTCACACCACTGAACAAAGTCATCAATGACTGGACCGTGGTTAATTTCACCTCATCTTTCAAGTAAAAGATGTGCCTCACCTCTGATACCACCCCATTTAAAAACATGCAACTTTTACTTTGAAGGCAAAGGTCTCTGATTCTGCTTTGCATCACACTCTTTACAGTTTCACTACTGCTTGGCAAGTGGTTGGAGAGTGTTTGCAGATAATTTGGCATCTTTGAAACAAACTACCAGCTTTTAGTGACAAGCAATAGCAACAGCAGGCAACTTCTAGCAATCCCTCATGACCCTTATTCACAATAGATCATAGAAATATCGATATCCTATTATATATATCAAATATCAAAGGTTTAAATTGTGCCATTTAAAAAAACCCAAATAAGCCCATTTTGAATTTGATGAATGCAACACATCTAAAAAAAGTTAGAACAAGGCCATGTTTACAGCATCCCCTCTTCTCGTAGGTCGTGGATGGAGTAATATAGTCAACAAATGAACAAATCCAATGAAAAGTCCAAAATCAACAATAATTTGATCCACATAAGTATTGTTTGTGTGTATTGGGCACCTAATATATTTTGCTCTGTTTATACCATTGAGTTAGCTCTTTCTCCCTTAAATTGGGACTAACTGGATGGTTGGAGCTTCAGTCTCCAGCTTTTCCATTAGCAAGGTTGAAATGCCAGATACAGTGGGGCAAAAAAGTATTTAGTCAGCCACCGATTGTGCAAGTTCCCCCACCTAAAATGATGACAGAGGTCAGTAATTTGCACCAGAGGTACACTTCAACTGTGAGAGACAGAATGTGAAAAAAAAAATCCATGAATCCACATGGTAGGATTTGTAAAGAATTTATTCGTAAATCAGGGTGGAAAATAAGTATTTGGTCAATAACAAAAATACAACTCAATACTTTGTAACATAACCTTTGTTGGCAATAACAGAGGTTTACTATAGGTCTATACCAGGTTTGCACACACAGTAGCTGGTATTTTGGCCCATTCCTCCATGCAGATCTTCTCGAGAGCAGTGATGTTTTGGGGCTGTCGCCGAGCAACACGGACTTTCAACTCCCGCCACAGATTTTCTATGGGGTTGAGGTCTGGAGACTGGCTAGGCCACTCCAGGACTTTCAAATGCTTCTTACGGAGCCACTCCTTTGTTGCCCGGGCGGTGTGTTTTGGATCATTGTCATGTTGGAAGACCCAGCCTCGTTTCATCTTCAAAGTTCTCACTGATGGAAGGAGGTTTTGGCTCAAAATCTCACGATACATGGCCCCATTCATTCTGTCCTTAACACGGATCAGTCGTCCTGTCCCCTTGGCAGAAAAACAGCCCCATAGCATGATGTTTCCACCCCCATGCTTCACAGTAGGTATGGTGTTCTTGGGATGCAACTCAGTATTCTTCTTCCTCCAAACACGACGAGTTGAGTTTATACCAAAAAGTTCTACTTTGGTTTCATCTGACCACATGACATTCTCCCAATCCTCTGCTGTATCATCCATGTGCTCTCTGGCAAACTTCAGACGGGCCTGGACATGCACTGGCTTCAGCAGCGGAACACGTCTGGCACTGCGGGATTTGATTCCCTGCCGTTGTAAGGCAAGGCAAGGCAAGGCAAGTTTATTTGTATAGCACAATTCAACAACAAGGTGATTCAAAGTGCTTTACAGAGACATTAGAAACAAGAACAAATAAAAAGCATGATTTAAAATTGATTAAAACAAGCAAATAAACTAACTAACTAATTAACAAACAAACAAACAAACAAACAAACAAACAACAGTATATAAAATCAAAACAGATAAAATCAGAACAGTAGATAAAATCAGTAGTTAAATGTAAGTTTTGAAATTTAAGCTTAAAGTGTGGATTTGGTGCTTTATTCAAATGCAGCTGAGAACAGGTGAGTCTTCAACCTGGATTTAAATAAACTGAGTGTTTCAGCTGATCTGAGGCTTTCTGGGAGTTTGTTCCAGATATAAGGAGCATAAAAGCTGAATGCAGCTTCTCCGTGTCTGGTTCTGACTCTGGGAACTGATAAAAGACCGGATCCAGATGACCTGAGGGATCTGGATGGTTCATACTGGGTCAGGAGGTCATTGATGTATTTTGGTCCTAAACCATTCAGAGCTTTATAGGCCAGCATCAGAACTTTAAAGTCTATCCTCTGACGGACAGGCAGCCAGTGTAAGGACCTCAGAGCTGGACTGATGTGGTCCACTTTTTTGGTCTTAGTGAG
The DNA here is from genome assembly GCF_057381915.1 of Diplotaxodon limnothrissa. Taxonomy (NCBI): domain Eukaryota; kingdom Metazoa; phylum Chordata; class Actinopteri; order Cichliformes; family Cichlidae; genus Diplotaxodon; species Diplotaxodon limnothrissa. Next base: position 23,144,897 of record NC_140610.1, read on the forward strand.
GACTCGAGCAGCAGAGTTCTGAATGAGCTGTAGTTGTCTGACTGATTTTTTAGGTAGACCTGTAAAGATGCTGTTACAGTAATCAAGCCTACTAAAGATGAATGCATGGACTAGTTTTTCCAGGTCCTGTTGAGACATCAGATCTTTTATCCTTGATATATTCTTGAGGTGATAGTAAGCTGACTTTGTTATTGTCTTAATGTGTTTTTCTAAGTTTAGGTCTGCATCCATCACTACACCCAAATTTCTCGCCTGGTTTGTGGTTTTTAGATGTATAGATTGAAGTTCTCTGGTGACCTGTAATCGTTTTTCTTTGGCGCCAAAGACTATTACCTCAGTTTTGTTTTTGTTTAGCTGGAGAAAATTGTGGCACAACCAGTCATTGATTTCCTCAATGCATTTACCAAGAGCCTGTACAGGGCCTCGGTCTCCTGGTGACATTGTGATATATATTTGTGTGTCATCTGCATAGCTGTGATAGTTTATTTTGTTGTTGTTTATAATCTGTGCCAGTGGGAGCATGTAGATGTTAAACAGAAGGGGTCCCAAGATGGAACCTTGGGGAACTCCACATGTGATACTTGTCTGCTCAGATGTGAAGTTACCTATTGATACAAAGTATTTCCTGTTTTCTACGTATGTTTTGAACCAGTTTAGTACAGTTCCTGAAAGACCTGTCCAGTTCTCCAGTCGTTTGAGTAATATGTTGTGGTCAACTGTATCAAATGCTGCACTGAGATCCAGTAAAACTAGGACTGACATTTTTCCACTGTCTGTATTCAGACATATGTCATTAAACACTTTGGTCAGAGCGGTTTCAGTGCTGTGGTTCTGTCTAAAACCTGACTGGAAGGCATCGTAGCAATTATTCTGTTTTAAGAAGTAACTGAGCTGTTGAGAAACTGCTTTTTCAATGATCTTACTTAAAAACGGGAGATTTGAGATCGGCCTGTAGTTGTTCATTTGTGTCTTGTCAAGATTGTCCTTTTTCAGTATAGGTTTGATTACAGCAGTTTTTAGTGATTCTGGAAACACACCTGATAATAAAGAAAAGTTGACGATCTGCAACAGGTCTGACTCTAAAGTCTTTGAGACCTTTTTGAAAAAACTTGTTGGCAGGACATCTAAACAGCAGGAGGAGGAGTTCAGTTGACCTAAGATGTCCTCCAGGTCTTTGCTGTTAATAGGTTGAAACTGTTTCATGGTGTTTAAACAGTTTTTTGGTGGACACAGTACATATCCTGGATCTGCTGTTGATGTACCAATTGCTTGTCTAATTTTTTGGATTTTTTCAGTGAAGAATTTGGCAAAGTCATTGCAGGCCATGGTCGAATGAAGTTCAGCTGCCACTGACACAGGGGGGTTTGTTAGCCTGTCAACTGTAGAAAATAAGACCCGAGCATTATGGCTGTTTTTAGTGATGATGTCAGAGAAGTAGGACCTCCTTGCATTCCTCAGTTGTAAATTATAATTGTGAAGTTTCTCTTTATAAATGTCATAATGAACCTGGAGGTTTGTTTTTCTCCATCTGCGCTCAGCTTTCCTACACTCTCTTTTTTCATTTTTCACCAGTGTGGAGTTTCTCCATGGAGACTTTTTCCTTCCAGAGATAACCTTCACCTTAATGGGAGCAATAGTGTCCATTACATTTAACATGTTAGCATTGAAGCTATTGACGAGCTCATTGACTGACCCTCTGGACAGGTCAGGTGTTAATGGGAAGACCTGGTTAAAAATTGCACTACTGTGTTCAGTTATACACCGTTTTGTGATCACTGTTGTTGATATATTTGTGTGGGCTGAGATTTTACTTTCAAAGAAAACACAGTAATGATCAGACAGGCCCACATCAGACACAGTAACCTTTGAAATGCTCAGGCCTTTGGAGATCAGTAGGTCAAGAGTGTGTCCTCTATTATGTGTGGCCTCTGTTACATGCTGAGTCAGCCCAAAGTTGCCCAGAGTGTTACTCAGGTCTTTAGTCCCTTTGTCCTGAGGGTTGTCCACATGAATGTTAAAATCCCCAGCAATAATTACACAGTCAAAATCAACACAGATCACAGACAGCAGTTCACTGAGGTCATTAAAAAAGTCTGTGCAGTATTTGGGAGGCCTGTAAACATTAAGAAACACAACTTTGGATGGGGCCTTCAGCTGTAAAGCCACATATTCAAAAGACTGAAAACTTCCAGGAGATAGCTGCTTACATTGAAATGATTCATTAAATAAGACAGCAACCCCTCCTCCTCTCCTGCTCGCCCTGACCTCACTGATAAAACTGTAGTTAGGAGGGGTCGTCTCGATGAGAACAGCTCCACTGTTACTTTGGTCCAACCAAGTTTCAGTTAAAAACATAAAATCAAGGCTGTGCTCAGTGATTAAATCATTAATTAAAAATGTTTTCCCAGCTAGAGATCTAATGTTTAATAAAGCCAACTTAAGTGTTTTAGAGGTATTACTTGTCCCCTCGTGTTTGGGAGCAGTCTGTGGCACACAAGGTATGTTTACTATGTTTAAAGATCTTTTAGAGTGCAGCTCTCTGTGTTTTGACCAGGCCACATGTCTCCTGTCACCTAAAAGTACAGAAATTTTAAAACCTTCTAGTAAACAGGGTCCCAGCTTCTCCTGGGAAAAGTCATCACTGCCATAATCCTCACAGCCCGGACCCTTCACACATCACGCATCAGACTGCGGAGACAGGGCATGAAGAGGAACTAAGGGGGGCGAGGCTGGGCAATGTGACTTCGATTGCTCTGTTGAGGGTGGGGCTCGATGGCGAACCTTTGGCCGCTCTGGTGGGGGGTTTATGGGGGACAAAAAGGGATTGGGACGGGGGGTAGATCTGAGCCCAGCATTGACCCGCTCCATCATCTCCTCAGTGAATTTCAGGTGTGGGGAGGAGGGAGAAAGGGAGGGGGAGGAGGGTGATGGCCTGTCAGGGGTTTGGGGGACTGGGGAAGGTCGTGGTCCCTTGTCCTGGTCGTTGGTGTTGTTGAGAGAGTTGGAGGCAAATAGGGACCCCTCTTCTTGCCTTAGATGTCTCTCCTTTCTGAGGCTCTTCCTCAGATGCCATGGATGTCTCTCCTTTCTGAGGCTCTTCCCGGGTGGGGGCAAATGGAGCTCCTCCTCAAGGTTTCTGCTGGGCTTTGTCTGTTCTTGGAGTACTGTTTGTTCCTCTTTATGAGATAACTCCTCGTTTATCTCAGCCTTGGCACCAAGCACAGATGGATGACGTATGGAATAAAACAAGTTGGAGGTGAACAGTTTCACCCCTGACTTGTTAAAACTAAATCCATTTGCTTTGAACAGATGCCTGCGTTCCCAAAAAATATTAAAGTTGTCGATAAAATGCACTGAGTGGTCAGCACATGCTGATATAAGCCATTTATTCAGTGTAAACAACCTGCTGAATCTCTCGTCTCCTCCTCTGACCGGCGGTACAGGTCCACTGATGAATACAGCTGCATTCAGAGAGTTTACAGTATTTAATAATCCAGTAAAGTCCCGTTTCAGAACCTCCGACTGTTGTTTGGACACATCGTTTGACCCTGTATGCAGAACAATGTTTGTCACAGTTGGATATTCATCTGCAATTTGAAGAATTCTCTCCTTCAGGTTGTTGACCATATCGTTAGGAAAGCAGAGGACTTTAGTGTTCTTACCGCACATCCTTTGTACATCCTTTACGGCAGAGTCACCCACAATCAGAGTTTCAGGCCTAGCCTTTAGCTTTCCCTGTGGCCTTTCACTTTTCAACAGATTTTCAGACCTTATTTCGCTGCTTTTAGATGGATGGTTGTCCGATATAGATCCAGGGTCCTTTGATAGTGGAGCAAATCTGTTCTGCAGTTTCACATTCAGTTGTTTTGGAGGTTTGTTGTTAACCTTCCTATTCACGGTTGTCCAGTCCTGTTTCCTCCTGTATACAGGGGTAGAAGAGCTTCTCTGTCTCGTAGGAAGTGAAGGCCAGTCGGTTTCAGAGATTTCAGCTCGCTGTGCCCTGCCTGTGATACGTCCTCCCCCTTCCAGGAGACATGATTTATGTCTTGGTTTTGCACCAAGACAGTCTAAGGGGGGATTATCACTTGAGGATTTATAATAATGCACAGAGTCTACTTTCTTGGTCATGTTATCTGTGCTCCTTAGCTGTGTACTAGCTTGCTCATCGCCATTGTTTTGAATCAAAGGCAAGGTTGTTTCATTTCCACACAGTCCATTTACCTCCACGTTTACTTCTAAGCGATGAATTTTTGTCTCCAGTACTGCAATCTTCTGCAGGAGGCTGTGGTAGTCATCTGTGGAGAGGGAAGGCATCTTGTTGCTAGTTAGCCTAGCGGTTAGCACCTTTCCAGGCTATTGAGGCTGCTCGGTGCCCAGACGCTGTAATCAGGCTTCAGCTGTGTCTAGGCCACAGACACACGGAGCGCTGAGGACAAGGTAACCATAAAATGTTGCTGTTTCTGTTAAGAACACTCTAGTCCTAATGATCTACAAGTGTCCAGAAGTTATCGCAGGTAAGCTCACACGGAAAAAAGGGAAAAAATCAGCATAAAAATCAATAAAAATCAATATAAGAAGCAAAGCATTCAAGAGTAAAGAGATGAAGCGTCCACACTCACAAAGGGGAGGAGCCAAAAAAAAAAAAAAAAACCTGACTGTTTGAGGCTGTGGACAGGTGTCTTTTATACAGATTGTAGTTGTAGTGTGTTACTGATGGTGACCTTTGTTACTTTGGTCCCAGCTCTCTGCAGGTCATTCACCAGGTCCCCCCGTGTGGTTCTGGGATCTTTGCTCACCGTTCTCATGATCATTTTGACCCCACGGGATGAGATCTTGCGTGGAGCCCCAGATCGAGGGAGATTATCAGTGGTCTTGTATGTCTTCCATTTTCTGATGATTGCTCCCACAGTTGATTTTTTCACACCAAGCTGCTTGCCTATTGTAGATTCACTCTTCCCAGTCTGGTGCAGGTCTACAATACTTTTCCTGGTGTCCTTTGAAAGCTCTTTGGTCTTGGCCATGGCGGAGTTTGGAGTCTGACTGTTTGAGGCTGTGGACAGGTGTCTTTTATACAGATGATGAGTTCAAACAGGTGCCATTCATACAGGTAACGAGTGGGGGACAGAAAAGCTTCTTACAGAAGACGTTACAGGTCTGTGAGAGCCAGAGATTTTCCTTGTTTGAGGTGACCAAATACTTATTTTCCACCCTAATTTACGAATAAATTCTTTACAAATCCTACCATGTGAATTCATGGATTTTTTTTTCACATTCTGTCTCTCACAGTTGAAGTGTACCTCTGGTGCAAATTACTGACCTCTGTCATCATTTTAAGTGGGGGAACTTGCACAATCGGTGGCTGACTAAATACTTTTTTGCCCCACTGTATTGATATTGCCCCCCTGCACCCGTGTATCTATGTGTGATATTGAAAACTAATTTTTATTTTTAATTAATGCATATGAGTCCTGCTGCTGCCCCAAATACATGCTAGAGTACCAAATGGAAATTAATCAACAAAATATATAGTGTCATATGATGTTTTATGTATTTGATTACCAAGAAATGATAGTATTGAGGGTTTTTTAGTAACTGTAATTTGATAATCCTTAAAATAAAATGTAGTGAGTGTCTGAGTTTGGGACGATCGTGGCTCAAGAGTTGGGAGTTCGCCTTGTAATCGGAAGGTTGCCGGTTTGAGCCCCGGCTCGGACAGTCTCGGTCGTTGTGTCCTTGGGCAAGACACTTCACCTACCGCCTACTGGTGATGGCCAGAAGGGTCGATGGCTTAAGCTTAAAACTCTACTCTCAAAGCCCTGTTTGTTGATTTAATTTATGAAGTAATTTAAGGTGGCATTTTTAAAGTGTGGACAAAATGCATGATGTCCATTAATTGGCATCCTATAAATTAAAAACATGGTTAATCACACAGAAAGAAGTGAGTCTATGGAAAATTTGTTTATCAAAAACCATGATTTGAATCCTTTATATTGCCTATATACTCACAAAGTGATGTCGCAGAGATGTCCTTTAGAAGTTCCTCTTCAAAATAAGACCAGCCTCACTAAAATAAAAACAAACCATTTATAATGCAAGTGGTTTTTTAAACTTATTAAACACAGTGTACTCCTTTTAAAAGGAATTCCAACATTTTTCTAAATACTATTATTATTTTACATTTTAACATTGATTTCAACAGTTTTTGCCTGGTTACAAAAAAAGTTGATTAATTAAAATAAATAAACCAGTTAAAAAATGTCAAATAAAAAAAAAATCAATAAGCTAACACGTGAGAAATTGTGTTTGTTTATAAACAATCTGTATTCACGTGTCATGTTGATAACAACAATGTTGATATTTGTAAATAAAAAAAATCTTACATTACTTAACCATGTAAGCTCCCTGCACCTGTCATAGGCGTTCACATGACGTCCCAAAAAATGATCCAGTCTGAAATGTTGAACATCATAGGTTGGGTTGGGTCATGGTTGGACGTCCAAATTGTGGACCAAGTCGGATGTTGTATAGATGTCCAGAATTGGTCATGGACCAACGCACCCAGTGTAGAAATGTGTACGTCTATGTGATTTCCAATGTTTAATACAATATCTAAATGGTCTCTGGTCCTATAAATCAGTTTGATTTGCGTAATTAAAAGTGAGATGATCAGAGTATTTATGTAGGGACCTATTTTTGCTACTGTTCCCCTAAAGATTAAAAATTAAATTGCTCATTAAGCAAAAGGGTTATTCAAAGTAATATATCAATCACTGGATCATTATTGGTGTCAAATGAATATGCAGCCACAGTTTAATGTTTTAGCTGGTCATAGTGGAGTTAATTATAACTACTAGGGGTAGTAAAATGGTTTAATATTCCAGGATCATATGATTTGTTTTAAATAGAAGCATAGTGGAATAAAAACTACAGTATGTCCAAGAGCAGAATATAATGGAAGTCAAATATAAATAGCTTCAAAATGTTACTGCAGACCTAGTAAGATAGTATGTTAAGAGGTGCAGTCGTTTGTAGTTTTCAGTTTTCTGTCCACTCCTGCTAGGAAATAAATTCTGGCCAGCAGACTTTGATGTGATCAGAAAAAGTGTCTGCACTTTGGTTTTTGTGGTCAGGGAGTAAAGCAGTGATAAGGAAAGCACAAATATACAGGCAACTGAACACTACATGGTTTACATTGGAAACAGCAGCTTCAGGAGAAGCTAAAGCTGCCTGACAAGATTTGATTTGTTCCTGCAACTTTCTCCAGTTTCACCGACACACAGTTTATTCTTAAAGGCTGCTCAACTGCTTCAAGTGTAGTTATGCTCCTCACTATAATTTTAATTCACAATTAAAGAATTTTTTAAGAAAACGATAGAGGCACCAACAAAAAACTTGTGTTTAGGTGTTTTTTTCCCTCTTCAGGCTTAATGAGCACGTAGCAGAGAAAATAACCACAGTGAGTGCTTCAGCGTCCCTCTTAAATTTGAATAAGATCAAAATCAGCGCAGGGAGATTTTTCACTTAACGATATGTGGCAGCTGAGTGTTTTGAAGATCAACTTGTCAAATTGCAATTCCAGCCAGTTTTCCCAAAAGCATCTTAAAGATAGGATGATAGTAAAATTCTGTGAACTTTCTGAAATCCAAGAGCCATTTCCCCAAAGCATCGTAATTTCAGATGTTCTTAGGAATTCAATTATATTAACGACTTTCTAACCATTTACTGACAGCTAAGAGTCTCTTTAAAAAGCCCTGTGATATTTTTGGTTTTTCATTTTAATTTTTTTTTATTTAGGCTATATGCATCACAGGACGTGTTATGCATCTTTGTTGCAAGTTTAGTAACCCGTAGCTAAATCTCAATGCATGCCTTGAGCAGCAGGATGTAATATAATGCTAACATGCCTTGAGCAGCAGCTAGATTAATTGAAGGTTTCTTATAGTCTTCTTATATTTTCTTAATTCCATTATCATTAATCAAAGCAATCCAGAAGCTAAACCAATTTTCATGTTGTCTCTACATTATTACATTTCATAATGAACATGGGCAGATACAAAATATTTCACAGTATTTTTAAAACATTTAAGAAAGAAGTCTACAGAACATCTATATTCAAACGCTCAACATGCAATGTGTGCATTTGTTTGCAATGTTAGGAAACACTGTAAATAAAAGATGGCTTTAGCTATCACCCATTGTATGTTTTGAGAATGACAAGTCTCAAAAGACTGACTGAATGACAAGTGACAGACCAACCATGACACCGAGGACACTGTATGCCCACTTTAACATGCTTTTTGATAATTTGTGCTATAATTTACTTAAAACTGTGTTTTCTGATTCATCACACTGCACTGGGGGACTTTAGCCTGTTTGACTGGTCAATTACAAACCAAACAGCAAATAGAAACAAAAAGGTTGTTTTAAACATGGAAGTTAAAACATGAACCCCAAACCCGTACAACCTTTGTAGAACAGGCTTTGTGTCTCATTAATAACTCGTGATTTTCCAATGTTTTTTCAACATGCAATTGTTAAAACATTTTTCTAACTCACCAATCTGAGAGCGACAGAAGTGAAAACCTGAGTGATGAAGGTTAAATAACAGCAGATTTAGACTATAAAGACATGATTGGTGTAGGTGAGGCAACAGTGAATAGATGCAATCAGCAGTGGAGACAGATACATGCCAGTAAACAACCACAGATGGATGTGCAAATCAACTACCGACAGATAATCAGTGTTAATAATACTGCATATACACTTATACAACCATATCACCAGTGCATATGCATGCTGATATACATAGCCAAAGAGAAAACAACTTTTCCAGCCGCCCACACAGGTGTGAGTCAATAAGTTTAATGCCTTGCCTTTGCTTATTTGCGGTGATTTGTTTTAGGATATTTGACCTATCATAAACAACTTTTCTCTTACTACCTTCCTCAAGCACATCAACTTAATGTTTCTGTCTTGTTCACTGTTCCTATGTTGAGGCAGTTCTCTAGATTATAAACTCTCATAAAAATCTTCTTCTTGATGTACTAGAGTTGATACATTTATAATATCACTTCTATTTAAAAATAATAATAATTATCCAATAATTTATGGTACTACCACCTAACCTCTTGCACTTTTAGCTTTCTCCTCTTTCATTCAAGAACTATTGTTGCCATATGTTTCCACAGAGAGCTGTCCTATAAATCTATATATCTCGACAACTGTTCATCCGATCTGCTTTAAACTGTGCACCAAAGAGATTTCTTTTTCTTCTGGCAGCTAAAAAATGCCAGCTGCGAGTGCTTGAGAGCAATCTGGAGATGAAGTATTTCTTTCGTTGCTATGATACAGAATATCCAAGGAAGTAATATCTTGTAAAAACCGTGACTCTAGATGACTTTTGTTTACCTGCTATACCCACTGCAAACTAAATCGTCCTGCAAGCCAAACTTTTCATACAAGCAGTAAAAAGTCCCCATTGTTCAGCACTAGTGCGAATAGGACGTGATCTTGGTTCACTGAAGTATTTGACTCACCCTTTTGCCACTGAAAATGGAAGTCTGGTTAAAAAATGACAGCATTGGCCATAATTGTTTATGAGAAGTTGAACATTTTTCAACTGAAAAATCTGGAAAGAAAAAAGATGACCTGCTTTTTTTTTTTTAATTTTTCTTAGCATATTATCAAAAATATGTTTCTATCATTGCAAACAGCTGAGAGGGCAGTCCATGAGATGTATGCTGTGGTGGACACAGCCCCTGAGGACAATGACCAAGAAGATTTTATAATTAAGCAAGCATAGCTGTAGCTGGATCTAATCTGCATAGGAGGTAATGACTGTCTATATGTTCTACTTTTGCTGATGTTAATATACAGTATAATAGTCGTCTTAAGCAGGTAGGTACAAAGACGTAAAATGTCCACAAACAGGACTTAATTACAACAATAGTGTAACGGGAAGAGTATTTACAGTGGGGCAAAAAAGTATTTAGTCAGCCACCGATTGTGCAAGTTCCCCTACTTAAAATGATGACAGAGGTCAGTAATTTGCACCAGAGGTACACTTCAACTGTGAGAGACAGAATGTGAAAAACAAAATCCATGAATTCACATGGTAGGATTTGTAAAGAATTTATTCGTAAATCAGGGTGGAAAATAAGTATTTGGTCACCTCAAACAAGGAAAATCTCTGGCTCTCACAGACCTGTAACGTCTTCTGTAAGAAGCTGTTCTGTCCCCCACTCGTTACCTGTATGAATGGCACCTGTTTGAACTCATCATCTGTATAAAAGACACCTGTCCACAGCCTCAAACAGTCAGACTCCAAACTCCGCCATGGCCAAGACCAAAGAGCTTTCAAAGGACACCAGGAAAAGTATTGTAGACCTGCACCAGACTGGGAAGAGTGAATCTACAATAGGCAAGCAGCTTGGTGTGAAAAAATCAACTGTGGGAGCAATCATCAGAAAATGGAAGACATACAAGACCACTGATAATCTCCCTCGATCTGGGGCTCCACGCAAGATCTCATCCCGTGGGGTCAAAATGATCATGAGAACGGTGAGCAAAGATCCCAGAACCACACGGGGGGACCTGGGGAATGACCTGCAGAGAGCTGGGACCAAAGTAACAAAGGTCACCATCAGTAACACACTACAACGGCAGGGAATCAAATCCCGCAGTGCCAGACGTGTTCCGCTGCTGAAGCCAGTGCATGTCCAGGCCCGTCTGAAGTTTGCCAGAGAGCACATGGATGATACAGCAGAGGATTGGGAGAATGTCATGTGGTCAGATGAAACCAAAGTAGAACTTTTTGGTATAAACTCAACTCGTCGTGTTTGGAGGAAGAAGAATACTGAGTTGCATCCCAAGAACACCATACCTACTGTGAAGCATGGGGGTGGAAACATCATGCTATGGGGCTGTTTTTCTGCCAAGGGGACAGGACGACTGATCCGTGTTAAGGACAGAATGAATGGGGCCATGTATCGTGAGATTTTGAGCCAAAACCTCCTTCCATCAGTGAGAACTTTGAAGATGAAACGAGGCTGGGTCTTCCAACATGACAATGATCCAAAACACACCGCCCGGGCAACAAAGGAGTGGCTCCGTAAGAAGCATTTGAAAGTCCTGGAGTGGCCTAGCCAGTCTCCAGACCTCAACCCCATAGAAAATCTGTGGCGGGAGTTGAAAGTCCGTGTTGCTCGGCGACAGCCCCAAAACATCACTGCTCTCGAGAAGATCTGCATGGAGGAATGGGCCAAAATACCAGCTACTGTGTGTGCAAACCTGGTATAGACCTATAGTAAACCTCTGTTATTGCCAACAAAGGTTATGTTACAAAGTATTGAGTTGTATTTTTGTTATTGACCAAATACTTATTTTCCACCCTGATTTACGAATAAATTCTTTACAAATCCTACCATGTGGATTCATGGATTTTTTTTTTTCACATTCTGTCTCTCACAGTTGAAGTGTACCTCTGGTGCAAATTACTGACCTCTGTCATCATTTTAGGTGGGGGGACTTGCACAATCGGTGGCTGACTAAATACTTTTTTGCCCCACTGTATATGCCAACAGTCAGTATGTTGAAAAAGCTTGAAATGAGGAGCTGGGATAGAGTTGGGTTGCAAAGTGGCTTGCAGATCATGGGCAGACTAATATAGCTTAAAGTGAGCCATAAATGAGGTTTGCCATTTGAATCCATAGGTTGAGATATCAGCTGCCGCTGAGACAAGCTGACCTGTCCTCATTGTTTTTAAGCTTAACTTCGTCCTGCCCCAACAAATGCTGTGGATGATTTCAGATATGAATATGACTGATTTTATAGTCAAATTATGTTAAATATCTGGTTATATTTTTCCTCACAGCAGGTACAGTATGTGGGTTCAGAGGTTATGTGTGCATATCCTGGACAAGCCCCCAAACATGTAACGGTTCCTATGTACATGCCTCAAAGGATCCTAATATAGAAGAAGATAAAGTTTTAAATTGAAACTGATATTGAAAGTGTAAACTGAATTACTTACAAAGACCAAATACAAATAAGGGACTTGCAGTCCTAGCAAAAACAAGGAAAAGATCAAAAACACCAGGAACTGACCATACAACTGCCCATTAGTTCCGTGCTTTTTCCCTAACCTGATATTAGCCAAGACTAATCCAAACTGAAACTGAAACTGATGCCAACACCCAATTAATAATATTAACATAACTCCACCTTCTCTGGCCTTTTGTGCATACCTTGAGGGTTTTGCAGCCAGTCAGCATTAAGGCATGTGGAACAGTAGTACACAAACTTTTCTAGCTCTGCAAAGATGCTGTTACACCAAAGCTTGCAATTAAAATTTGAATGCCTCTCAACCTTTCGAGCTTTGTCAAACATTAGTGTCTGTTTATATGGTTATTTTGTTTTTCTTTTTTTTCTTTTTTTCTTTTTTTTTTACTTTGATTTTTATTAGGTTATTTTGACATTGTGGACATACAGTAAAGAAAATAACAAACAGACATACATATAAACAAACATAGAGTCTGGAGTTTACATATCTTTCTCCATTTATCACGTTGCAGAAAAAAAAAAAAAGAAAACCTATTATGTTATTTCATTTGTGTCACTTCTGAATGTTTTCCACTTCCTCCATAGTCTGTCGTATTTACCTCCCATCAAAGGTTATTTTGTTTTTCATCATGCAGGGCATCTCAGGCTGAGAGAGAACCACAGAGCCAAATTAGTATATAAAAACAAAAAATATTTATGGGGGTGTGTCTGAACTTTAAGGTTTTTGGAAACTGTGTTGTTTTAGTTCAAATTCCATATAAAATAACAATAAGAATTTATCCCCAAACTGAGTCAAAACCTTTCTGCTTGGATCAAAGTGCATATGCTCTTGGTCACATATATTTTGTCCACTTGAAGGGAGAAGTTCAGTGGAGAGGGGAACAACCATGGGGCATTGTTTCTGGGTCAGAGCGCTCTGATGGAGGTGTTAAGTCATTCAGGGTCGCTATACACAAAACATCACATACAAAACCATTTGAGAAAAAGCTGTTATATTGTGTAAAATATAATACTAATAATAATTTTTAAAAACTGAAAATGTCATGCACCCATATGTTACTCACAATAGAGCACAGAAAATAACTTGAATATTAATATGAAGAAAATGTGTTTATTTTTAATTTGACTGCAGGAACATATTTCAGAAAAGTTTTAACAATAACACTTACAGGGAAAAACAAAAACTAACTGTTAAGAAATCTTTTGAGATCCCACCACCATTGTGATTAGGAATGTAAGACAGAACATACTCATCATATTATCATAAGTCATGACATTTTCCAGTTTTTTGAGCCGTGACGGCTTCTCTTTCTTCTCTAGTTTTTTTTTCTTCCAATCTTTGACTCATTATTCTGAAATTTATAATGGAACGCTATTGAAATCCTTTTTTGATATTGTAAGTACATTCACTATTTTCCTGTTCTAAAAATCATTAATATTAATTTCACTTAACTTGACTTCATTAAATGACTCACATATTGTACACCAGTGATTCATTTTTTCTGCTTTCTTCTTTTCATTTTGAGACTTTCAACCAGAGTATTTTTGACAGTTTTATTAAAAAAAAGAACAAAATACAAAAAAAAAAAAGAAATACAGCTCAGAAATTCAGTGGAGACCTCACAGCCGGCTGAACAGCAACTAGACAAATGTCTAACTTGTCAAACCTTAAGCTTTGAATTGTCGTCATTTTTTTCAGTGGGCTACTATTTGGTTTCTCTGCAGACTTTCAAAGAAATTATCAAGATATACATTACACGGCACACAATGTTTCCTTCTATTATTCGTATTCTGCTCATGCTGTTTTTTTTTTCTTTCCCAGAGAGTGACTGCCAGCTTCTCACCAAACTGCCCAAAGTTAAATGCTTTCGCAACAACAAGCGAGAAGGTATGGAAGCAGTTGCGTTTGAAAAATTTCATTAGCATTTTTAACATGCTAGTGTGTATAAATTTGCATGCTTAATCATTCTTATGTTCTTTGTAGGTTTTTTGGCATCTCATTTGTCACCGGTGTGCTAGATTTGTGTGTGTATGTGTATAAAAAGGTGTTATTCAGGGTGTGTATAAAGAATATAAATTTCACTGGTGGTACTGAAAACTCTCTGCCTAAACAATCCCATGCTGTATATAAACACACAGAGACGGGTGGACAGACAGAAAGACAGTGAGTGAAGTGAAATTGATTCATTCATCTCTGGCTACATATTGAACTGCAGAACTGAAATGACCTGAAGTGAATTGAAGTGACAGGAGAGCTACTGAAATAGAGCCCAGAGTGGCAAGCTATCATAAAAAAAATGTCACAGAAAAGAAAATGTCTTCCACAATCTCAAACCAAACATACATTAATTCAAAAGCAAGCTTATATGCTGAAATTTAAAAAAAAAAAAAAAAGAAAATTTATAAATAACCTAATCACAGATGACAACCAGTTTGAAGTTAAAGCCTCAGTCACACTAAATATGGATGGTGTTCCTCATTTTAATGGTTAATACAGTCATGTGTCATGGCTATGCTTATCATTTTTCCATATAATCCATTTGGAGCTGCCTCCATGCTCTTAAATATAGAATACGAATGAATGGAATACATAAATTAACATGACAGCTTGACAATATGGCGGGGTCAGGAGTATACTGTGAATAAAGAAATGGTTAATGGCCAGAAAAAGGTTTAAGACATATATAATCTTCCACTGTAGCTGACTGAAGATGTTTGGTATATGCATGATTTTTAAGGAATTGAAATGGATTAAATACTTCGGGCTGAAAGAACATTTTATTTGACTAAAACAATAGTGGAGGTGGCATGCTGTGGTTTATTCAGGTCTTTTAATCGTTTAACTTTTTGCCACTGAATGTTGCACTTTAACTACTACACCCCACTGTTAGAAGCAAATTCACAAAATAGACCCAAGTACAGACACATACTGAGGCAGACAGTAGGGGTGCAACGATACACAAAATTCACGGTTCGGTTCGGTTCGGTTCGATACTTTGGTGTCACGGTTCAATATTTTTTCGATACAAGAAAATGTTCATGCTTTTTTAATTTGTCATTTATTAAAATTATAAATATATATTTTAACTCCAACGTACAGTTTTTAAATTTAATGTTGCTGAAACAACAAGGGGAGAAAATAATAAATCTATCTGATCGAGAAATCACTCATCTTTGGAAAAGAGAGTTTATTACAGAGAAATGGCTCTTTCCAAAATAAAAGCTATACTATACACTTCTTCTGGGGTACACTCTCAGCAGCATATTAAACATATCAGGTCCCCATGAGGAGAATCATGTGCTAACGGCTGACTAAATGACTCGGGTAAAGTTTGTAGCATGCGTGCTTGTTGTTTTTGTCTGCTTCCACTTGTCTTTGCACTAGGATGATGTCGGCGTAAATGTGCAGTCATATTCATTGTGTTCCCACTAATGCTGTCAGCATTAATCTGAAATGACGTTAATGCCACAACACAGCAAATCTCCTTTTTTTTTTTTTTTTTTGCCTGTCCCGTTTGGCTCTTTTGCCATCAGAATTATTGTCTAAAGGCGAAGAAAGATGCCCAACGGATTTACTTTACCAAATTGACCATCCCAGCCTTGCCGTAATGGTCCATTTGATTCACCTTTTATTGTTTATTTTATTTTCACTTGCTGAATACGGGACAGACTTGACTGGGGAAAAGAAGGGGAGAAAGAAAGAGGGAAAGAAAATCAGCTGAGAAGAGGGACGGGGGAGAAGGGCAAAAAACAAAAACCAACAGAATGGGCAAGAAAAAAAAATACATATATCGATCACCTGGATCACCTGTTGAGAAAGAAAAAAGAAAACAAGCAGAAGAAAACGAGAGCAATACAATAAACAACATCACAATGATATATGGGAATATGACAGTAAATACTAAATATTAAACATTATTGTAAGATCGACAGCGCACAGTGTGCTTTGAGGTAGGAGCCAAAAAGGGTGTAGTTTGCGTGTGTGATCACCTGTGTGTACACCTGTGAGCATGGACGTGCTTGTATTTAAAAGGTTCCTTCATGTAATGATCTGCTAGAGGGTGTGGGAAGCTACTGCCCCGTCCACCAGGGCATGAAGCAGGTATGGAGGAGATCAAAACTCCAGACATCCAGAGGCCCCCAGAACACAAGAGACCAAGGAAGACCAACAGAGGGGCAGCCGCGCCACTGTCCCAAAAAGAGCTGAGGAGAGTCCCAAATGAGGGCTCACTCAACAGCCGCGGAGCAGAAGCCAGGGGGAGTTGCAGTGACGCACCCCTGAGCTCCGCCGGCAGCCAGCTGTGCCTGAGTGACCGAGCCCCAGGCCGAGAGGCCGGGGGCACCCCACCTCCGAAGTGGCCCGAGCGAGCCCCAGGCTCCAGGCCCCGATAAGCGGCCGCCAAGGAGTGAGCCGGTGTGTACCTGGATGCCCATCGCCAGACACAAAGAACCACCAACGCACCGATGTCTGAGGGAGTCCGCCACCGGCAGGGGAAGTGGTGGGGGGAGATAGGCCTCCAAACCTTGGAGGGCCTGAGATGTCCCCAGAGAGGTGGCGTCTGATACCCAACCTGACATATAGACACAGACATACAGGCACACACAGATACAAACATCCATTCCTACCCTCATGCTCTCATATGCACTTACTCCACACTCAACCAACGTGGAGACAGACATAAAGAGACGCTGTACACACAATCACACTCCCCAAGCGTACTCTACGAACCGGGTCTAGGTACCCTTGCCCCTGGAGGGGGGAACTGCACCCAGACCCAGGTGGTGTTACCCTTTTCCCTGCGGTGGGGAGAAGCAGACCGCCCCGACTCCGCAGCAGCAGGGAGGCCCCACATTCCAGACCCCAGTCGGACGGCCAACTCCTCCTCCTAGGACCCCCGCTCCAGCAGGCCGCAGAGAACGGGGGTGAGAGAAGACTCCAAACCTCCCTCCACCCGCTCATTGTAGTGTTGATGCATGTGTGTTCTAAGGTGCATTTAAAACCCAGGAGGGCATGGAGCTACCTGCCAGAGAGCAGCAGGTAAGCGCATAGCCCCTCCTGATAGCGCTCAATGTCTACGTGTATTTAAAATTGAGAGGTGGGCAACGACGCCAGGGGTGAGGTGTACACCCTGATGGTAATTTGGATTCCGTGTATCGTGCCCACCCCCAAGATCCTATATGTATGTGTAATGAGAGTGTGAATAATGTGAATGTCTAAGTTGTGGGATAAAATTGAGGCAGAGGCAGCCAGAAGGGAACAGAGGGGGGGGGGGGGGGGGTAGCCTCCTCTGCACCCTGGTGACCCTACTTCAAGGCCCTGCATGTGTGGGTGGTTGTGGTGGAGCAGGAAGAGGGAGGCAGCTGGAGATGGGGAGGGAAGGAAGGGAGGGGCAAGTGACCCCTCCCTGGGGCCAGCTCCCCCGCTGACCCCAGTAGGCACCCCCATACTCCGCGACCCGCCAGGGAAAGGAGGCCCAGGCCCATCCGGACCGGGGCCCAGTGCAGCAGCGCCGCCCGGCCCCACAGAGCCCGGGACAGCCCACCCGACCCCACCACAGAGAAAACTGCACCCACCCCATCATCCACTCATCTTCCAGACTACATAAGACAATAGACAACCAGGCTGAGATCTTCCTCCACCTCTCCTGTATCTCCACCTCCTGCAGAGAGAGTTCCTGTAGAGAGGAAAGCTCCTGCAAGATGTGACAACCTCCCCCACCAGTTGAAGAGCCCCCCAGGTGGCTCGACGTACCGGCGGCACCCTGCGCCAGGACTGGGCCCCCATACACCCACCCGCCCACAACCCCGGCAACACACCAACCAGGACCCAAGCCCCCGAGGCCCGGCCAGGGCCCCAGCCCAGAGCCGGAGCGCCCCCAGAACCTCACGCCCATCCCGGACCCACCCAGGGGCAGCCAGGCTACCAGGTCAGTAACCCACGTCCGTCAGCACAGACCCTCCCCTAGCCCCGCTGCACGCAGCCACGAGGAAACCGTCACCTAAGAGCCAACAGAGAGCCCCTAATTGGCCATGACCGCTACCCTGGGTTGAGCCCCCCAAGGACACGGCAAATCTCCGTTAACGAGCTACCACAGATCACCCCGTGCGTGGGGCTGGACGACGTCAACACGTTAACGAGCTAACTGCGCTAACGAAGTAGTTCCCACACATGTAATTGAGCATTGCGTGGTGCATCCGACATACTGTTTTACTTTTGTCCATGACGCGCTTACCTTCAGGGTCATATTTCACATGAAGACCAAAATAGTTCCAAAGGCCAGATCTGAATGAGGGTGGGGGAGGTTCAATTTGCCATGTTGCAACAAGCTTAGCTTCTGTCTTGCTAGCTCGACAGTGCAGCCTAGGCGGAGTAGTCGAACGCAGATCCACTGAGCTCTCAACACAGACAGCATTGTCAGAAGAAAAGTTGATCAAATAAATTAAAAAATTTTATTGTTCGATACATATGCATACCGAACCGAAAGCACTGTATCGAACGGTTCAATATCGATACGAGTATCGTTGCACCCCTAGCAGACAGGTAGCTGCTTTAAAGACTTACAAAATAGTATAGAAAATAATGGCTTTATTTGTATAGCGCTTTTGAGAACACAGTTAGAAAGTGCTTCACAGTTTGAGTAAAAGCCACACAATAAAAATAAGCATGCATATTCCATAAGACAGACATAATGAACTACAGGGTCACGCATTCATTCCAACATACGCACTTTCATACAAATGAAAATAGATGTACATTGTGGCATAAAATAAGGGGGAAAGATTAAGGGAACACTAACCTATAAAAATTAGTTTTCAGCAGTTGATTAACGCAAGTCAGATTCAACAGAACTGATAGGCTGAGGGAGGCTGTTCCAAACTTTCTGAGCTACACCGTCAAAAGTTTGATCCCCTCTGGTTTTATTTAGTGTGTGGAACAATTTTTTTTGAAGATGTTGATGAGATTATCTGAGAAGTTGGCTGCTGTGGTACGGTCTAAGTAATTCTGATATATAAGCCAGGCCATCTTCATGTAGAGCTTTATGAGTTAATAATAGGGCTTTAAAGTGGATGTTTGTTAACTGTAAATCTCTGACAAATATGTTTGATATGTGAGTGGTGGCTAGCTTTTGTTAGCAGCCTTGCTTTCTGCAACAATGGGAGATGCGCTACAAAGGACCAAGAGGTATATGTGAAAAGTGGGTTACAGTAATCAAAGTGGGGGAAATTAAAATGTGTTTCAAAAGCATCAGATGATTGAATCAGAGTAAAGATTTTATTTTAGCAGTATTTCTGAGGTGACGTAAATGAGAGTGGGTGACTTCCTTAGAGAAACTGGCAGGTCCAAAACACTAGAACCTCAGTTTTACTAGAATTGAGATATAGAAAATTTGTATACATCCAATTAGTAATGGCAGAAAAGGTAGGAGAGACTGTTGAGTTGTTGGGCTTAGCAGAAAGGTGCAACTGTCTATCATCTGCATTGCAATGGTAGGCGATTCCCTTAAAACAATACAAACACATGCAAGGGTTGCAGATGAAGACTTAAATAATATGAATTCTGTTGGATAAGCACAGCACAGCTTGGCTAATACGTTGAGAGTATGATGATGGTCTTCCCTGAAATGGTCAGTATGAAAAGACATTTAAACATATTCTAATGATGCAAATCATTTTGATTTAATTTGGACAGACCATCTCCAAAAGTGGAAAGAATGTCATTAAAAGGTTAGAAAGGTCAGAATAATTTAGAGCTTTGTTTTAAGTGTTACTCCATTCCATAGAGAATAATTTTAAATAATTCAGAACAGTACAGATATTTAATTCCACCCGTGTGACCTTGAATGAATTGACTGTTTACAGTTTAGCCGATGCTCATTATTTTTAGAAGTAGAATAGTGATGCTAATTCTTCATGGCACAGATTGAGCAAGGTGGCCAGAAAAAGGCTAGTCCATACTGCCATGATGGCATCACACAGTTGCTGCAGATTAGGTGGCTTCACGTCAATTATGCAAATCTCCCCTTCCACCACATCCCAAAAGTGCTCTATTGGATTGAAATCTGGTGACTGTGGAGGCCATTTGAGTACAGTCATCTTCCTGTCATGTTTAATAAACTAGTTTGAGATGATTTGAGCTTTGTGACATGGCACGTTATCCAGCTGGAAGAAGCCATTTGCAGATGGGTACACTAAGGTCATAAAGGGATCGACACAGTCAGCAACAATACTCTGCTGGGCTGTGTTGCTTAAACAATCCTCAGTTGGTACTTAGAGGCCCAATATGTCCTAAGAGGTTGCCTACGCCTACAGGCTGTCTTTACAATGTCTACTTGCCTAAATGCATTGAGTTGCTAACATGTAACTGACTGATTAAACATCCATGTTAACAAGCAGATAAACAGCTGTGCCTAATAAAGTGATTTAAATGCAATGATTCATGGACACAAACTCATAATGAAAGAAATATGAAAATAATGTGTGTCATGACCAACGTCAGTCAGGATTCAGATGTCCTAAAGTCACAGATTGGCTTGTATTAGTTGCTCCTCCTATGATGTAAATGTTTGATGCAGTTTTAAATGAATACTAGTTTGTGATGTTATCTGACTAATAGCCAAAGAAAAGGATGAATTGTTTCTCAGTCAGAACCAAAGCTGTAATAATAAAATGATGGTAAAGGTAGATTAGAGGGCAGCCAGAAATTTCTCTGTAGTGATACACTGTTACAAAGATGTACAACTTATTGGGTGTTAGTAATTACAGCCACCATTTTATATACAGTATAATAACACTAATTGGATCATAGCAAGCACTTTGCAAAAGATGAAGGGGAGTTCAAATATAGTGTAAAATAACAACATGGTGCAATTATAAGAAACCCCCCCCCCCCCCCCCCCCCCCCCCCCCCACCAAATAGAGATCACAGACTAACACAAAGTTCATCCGTAGAGTTAGTTTGAAAAACAAAAAGTAATTTCTGGCTCTCGATGGTACATGGCTCCTTTTCCCCATTGTTATTGTTTGACAGTGATATTAGGGGTTTAAAAAAAGATATTTAAAGCCATTTTACAGTAATAATATTTCTAAATGGTGCCCACTGATGTTGGACCTTTACAGCAGAAGACAAATCCCTCTAGTGGAGCATCATCTGTGGAGTATTCTGATCAAGTCTTTGCTACAGCTTACTTTCAGTGCAGTTCCTCTGAAAAGTGATAGAAACATTTTCAGACATCTCATTGCTTCTGAAGATCAAATGGCAGCATTTTTTACAGGAACAAACTAAAGGAAAAAACACTCAGAAACCACTTCTGACATGCTTGTTGTTGCCTCGGTGAGAGCAGCGCCGTTTGAACTCCGGTTACGGCACTAAAACGTCTGAAAATACGAGTCCCCTTTCCACTTCACTAATACCTCTCTCTGTGTTCTTCTTTCTCCCTTCTTTCTTCCTCTTGCTGGATGCTTTATTTCACCTCATATTTTAAATTTATCTCGCTTGGCTGTTCTGTTGCTTGCATTTTATAGTTTCCCTCTTTCTTTCTCACTCACCTCTCTGTCTCTCTCTATAACAACAGGAACACTTGTCCTACATGCTGTCACTGAAGGATTTCATTATAGCACAGTCATGCTGATCACACAATGACACACACACGCACACCCACACATAGACATCGGCAGGGTTCATCAGTTCAGCTAGTTAATAGTTTATGGCTTCAGGCTTTCTGACTTGATTGTCTTTTTAATGGCCATAAAAAACACACCAGCCTGATACTGTATGTCTTCTCTGACACACTCACACAAACACAGGTGGTTGTACGTGCACGTTTGTGAGAACATAGTGTTGGCATGTACCATTAATCCAAACATCAAGTTGTTTTAGAAAAAACTATATCTAAACAATGAAGCGCTTTAGTACTTGCCCTAAAAAGCTAACCCCCCAACTGTATGAATATCCTTGCTAGCTTCAAAAACACACTGTGAAATGTGTGAAAAGACCCGATTTATGTGTGTGCATCTTTTTTTTTTCCATCTAGCATTTTGCCATGGTGCCTAACTAGATTTGAATTTTAAGAATCTTTCCCGTCGGACATTACCTAATACATGTTCCAGTCTGGAGACGTTCCAGGCGTGAACTCTAATTTTCCCACCTAGCTTGATAAATTGTAAATTGATTTCCTTTATATGGAGTCTTTTTGCTCTGGTAATTTGGACAGCTCAAAGCAATTTCAGTGCATCTTTATCCTAGAATGCCAAATACTGTTGGTCTTGCATATATATATATATACAGTCCATTGGCACTGGCCCCTTGATGCACCTGCCATTGAGATATTGTATGCTGAAACACAAGGGCTCTCTTTTAAGATGCAACAAATCCCACAAATGGAAATAGGATGGGTAGCGATCAAGTTTGTTTCAAGTTTGCCAACCAGGAGACCACAGTTTGGAGCTTTGTATTTGGCAAAACCCAAAGATATTCTAAGTAATTTTCCTTTTCAGTTGGTTTTCATTAGTGGTACAATTGATCATTCGTTTACTAAACACAAATTAACTCACTTACATGCTTGATAATTGGTTCAGTTTACTGCACTCTCAAGCCAGTGGTCTCAGAATAGAAAAAACAAAACAAAACAGTGGGCGTGTGACATTGTCATCATTGCCACCTGGCAGTAATGTTGACTGAAGCCGGGCTGTAAACATGCTGAATGCTGGACTGTGTGTCTGAGGTGCTGCATGAAAGTGCCATTTGTAATCAGACTATTGTTGATAGAGGATGAAGTTATTAAGATGAGATGCTCCAACCTGTACCTGTGGCATGGCTGCAGCCCAATCTGCAGCTGTTATTGCAGCCTAATGTCTGCCGCTACACTGCCAAGGTAGGACAGACCATGCTAGTTCAGGTACATATGCAGACAGACAATTCCTTCACCAGGATTTAGTCTAGATATGTTTCCTTTTAACCACACTGGGTTGACATGTTCACTGGAGGCAACCACAGCTAGTGATTGTTGCAAAGCAGCAGGCTTTTAGATAACCAAATGTGGTTACATTTAAGAGGTAGAATCTTATTTAGTTAGGTTTAAAATTAAAATTGCCAAAAAAACAAAACTGTTTAGTCATTTCAGATGACCATAACTTCTTGGCTAAGTTTAGAAATACACTCTTGTCTGAAGGAAACCATTGGCGCTCACACTTTCATCATTTGGTGGTTTTAAACAAATGTGTATATGTTTATATCGTATATGTACATCAGATCAGCTGGCTATTGCATTTGTTATATCCCATGTTGCCAAGAGGGAAGTTGCAAATTGCCCTCTTGTGGACAAACTATGCAGTATCAACACCTATAAGGCTGTTTCTCCGATTTCTTTTTTACTTTTTGCATTTTTTATTCACGGTTATAAATCCTGATACTGATATATCAGTAAGTATATCAGTATCAGCAGGGCTGACATACTAGTCTGGCTTTAATACAGTGTATTTAACTGCAACCTCAGGATCTCTTTCAAAGTGCCCATATGGACAGACTTAAGAATGAGATCCACTTCTGCAGTACCTTGCTGACAGACACCTATTGTGTATCTGCAAGATGCCAGTGGCTCTGGCAGAAAGGTAGTGTTTGATGTCCTGAATAAGAACACGTTGTACTTTCATACACCAACTCTACACATACATTCATACACAAATGACACACGGGGCAGTTTCTGAAATTTTGTCTAAGGATACTTTAATATGAAAACTGCTGGTGGATGACCCCTTGAGTCACAGTTGCTATCGTGATCAACAATATTGACACCTTTCCAGCTTCACATTTTGGAAGGTATCTCGCCAGCAATTTTGGTAGTATTCTGAAACTGACACACCAACAACTACACCAATGTAAGCCATTCATGCAGCACAGAAAAGGGAGAGCAGGGTTTGAACTTCTCTCTAAAAGTGCCATCACTCACGCTTTTCATGTCTACAACCAAATACAACATAGTGAATTCTTTGTGAAGAGCATATGATTATCCTTTTTAATGACATGGGGCTTTTCATGATGCCATCAAGTGTGGCCATTCATAACAGCTAAACTGGACAGACAGCACTTTGTACTAACTAGTTCTTTTCAAGCATAATGCACTCTTTGGATCAATTGCCAGACAAAATGCCCTCACTTCTTACAACTCTAATGGATCCACTCAAGCGTAGAAGTCCAATAGCACACAACAATGTCCATTTGTACAATAGTGAAGACACATTAACAAAGACATTATGCATTTTCTTATCTGATATTAATCTGTTAAGATGTTAACCTTCAAACAGCCCTTTAAAGTTTCAAAGCCTGGCCAAAATGTCCTCACTACACTGGCTTCAAATAAAAGGTGTCTACACAAACACAGACCCACATCTGATAGGTGGAGACAGTTAAGAGTTATCGGTGTAGATTAACACTCTCCTCTGTACAAAGTCAGCCCGCCATGCACTGTGTGTGTGTGTGAGTGTGTGTGTGTATCTAAGTAAACGGGCGTCCACTTCTGCCAGTGCAGATGTGTGTGTGTGTGTGTGTGTGTGTGTGTGTGTGTGTGTGTATCTAAGTAAATGGGCGTCCACTTCTGTCAGTGCAGATGTGTGTGTGTGTGTGTGTGTGTATCTAAGTAAATGGGCGTCCACTTCTGTCAGTGCAGATATGTGTGTGTGTGTGTGTGTGGGTGTGTGTGTGTGTCCCTGCTTGTATGTGAGTCCAGTTTATGTGTCTGGGTACGTGTGTGTGTGTGTGTGTGTGTGTGTGTCCATCCATCCAGAAAATAAAGCCTTATTGAGGATGAAATGGGATTTTTAATTGGCTGAGCCTCGGCCTAACGGCGCCGCGTGAAACTTCACGGCCCTTTGTACAATGTCACCGACACACACACACATTCACAATGGGCCCCAGCACTATCACGATAACACACATACAACAATGCAGACTCCTCTGTGGGCATGTACCGCACACATATTCAACAGTGCACGCACTCACACACACATTACGTCTCCGTGTCAGGGAGTATCGATTAGACCATTTAGTCCAAATAGAGGGGAACACTGGACCCCGTCAGGGAGACCTCCTTAACAGGCTCATTTACACACAAACACACACACTCTGTGTGTGTCTGTCTTTGTCTTACTAAAACACAACTGCAGTTAACTGACGCACACATTTGGCCTTTTGCTCCACTCCCTTCTTTGCTTTTCTCTCCCACTTGTTTAAAAATGGATACGCAAACCTGTTCTCCAACACACACACATACAGACACACAAATGCAGAGAGTGATGCGCCTGTTAAAAGGTTGTGTCCATGTCTGACAGGCCCTCTAAGAGCACTGCATCGATTTTCCCCTCTGCTGACTGACTGCGAGAGCAAGTGAAAGAAAGTGAAAGCAAGAAATGTGGTGTCAATAAATGGAGCAAGGCACTAATACATCCAAGGTTACGGGTTCCATTCTCACCAGTGCCTGAAATATTCTTTGTCTTGTTCTTCTGCTGCTGTGGGGCCTTTTCGATGAAAGTCTTCGTGTATATTTATAGCGAGCGGATGGAGGATGTGTGTGTTTAACTGATAGTCACAGCTTGTGAGCATGAAACTTGAGTATATACTGTCTTATCCGATCTGCCGCCCTGAAAAGAATCAATTTCAGACGGCAACGCGGAGGATTTCAATTTAGCAAAGAAAAGCTGGGAGGGCTTTAAGTTCAATATCGACGGTATCCAAGTGAACACTGTACACAACATTTCAATGTTAAAGTGTGTATGAGACTGTAAATGGGACTGAGAAAGGTGCAGTAAATCGACACTATCAGTACCATTTGTGCTCGCTGTAATTATGGCTGTTTCTTAATTGTGATTGGATGATTAAATGTTGTTACGTTGTTTACAAATTTAGATCTGTTGTTTACAGAAGACTGAAATTAACCAAAAGTCTTTTGAGTTGGCACAACAACACCATGTTGAACTGATGATTGTATCATACTGTAGTCGTTTTTTCAGCGTTATGAATCATATTTCACAATTTCACAAACACCGTAATTGTTTTGTTTATTTAGTTGTATTTTTATCAATAGTTATCTTTTTCCTTTGTTTTTTTTTTTTTTTTTTTTTCCAAATGTTTTGGATTTTTTTGTTAATCAATGCAAATGTTGTTCCACTCCACAACATTTTTAGTTTTTTTTTTTATGGAGTAACTGCATCACTTTATGTAAAGCTACCAGCAATATGTAATTACTTCATATAATCAACAATTTCAATATTAAGGAGATGCTTTAATAATATTAATGATGCAATAGTAAATCTAAAAGTGGCATTAAACATATTGAATATAGTTACTTTAAGTACAACTCAAAATTATGTTGAAAATCTTGTACAGCACCACTTTCATGTAATAAATCTGTATCTCTATGACAGTTTTATACATTTATTTTACCCCCACCCACCCTGTACCGGGTACCTTGTGGTTAAAGCTTTATTACAGAAAAGATACAGTGTTTTCCAAACCTTATTTTAAAAGCTAAAGCATGAATGACAAATTAAAATCAAACCTGTTGGTTCTGTTTATGCACAGGGACACATTGTCTTAATGTGCTTATCAGTGGGTGATTCAGTGAAATGGTTTTCAGTGCAAAAATAATTATAGATCTGGATTATATGCATTTTTCAAAAGACCCTTCTATTAAATGTCTTCTCTATTCAGTTCATTTTGTATTTATTTATTTATTTAAAAAAAACATGTTGGTGCAATTGCATTGTCCTTTATTATATATCCATCAGCCACAACATTTAAACTGCTGGCCTAAGTTTGTCAGTGATATTTAAACGTGCAGTGTGAATAACAATTGTTAATTAGGTCTTGTGTAATAAAAGTTATAATTTTAAATAGATGTGGTTAATATTTTGAAGGTTTTGCATGAACAGGAATGAGATTAAACTGTCTTTCTATTTGTCTGCTTAAGGTCTCATCAGGTCCAGAGTGCGGGGGACGGACGCTGCAAGAGCCAAAGTGCTGACCTTCCTGGACAGCCACTGTGAGGTCAACAAAGACTGGCTGCCACCCCTCCTGCAAAGGATCAAAGAGGTGTAACTGCATGTTCATTTATAAACCCTAATGCAACAAAGTATATGTGAGTCTGAAAGCTTCTCTATCAAATTACAACCCTCTCATGTTCCAGATGTGTCTATATATACACACAAATATATGTGAGTCACGAGGCATAATGACCAAGGCCAATCTGCAAATATGGCATGCTTTACTACTCAACAAAAAGCCTCTGCGTGATGACTCCAGTGGTCGAAGTGAAATCGTGCCATTAAAGAAAATAGATGCCGGTCTGATTGCCTCTCATTAAGAAATAAGTGCGGTACTCTCTTCTTCACCCCTCTTACTCTCCCGTCTGCTGTCCTCTGCTTGTGTCTGCTCTTCTTGTCCTCCCCATCCAATCTCTCATCACCTTGTTTTGCCTCCTCTCACCACCTCTTCTCCGCTCCCTTTTGTCCTGTCACATCTCTCTTCCTTTCTTCCCTTTTTCCGTCTCTCGTCTCCTTTACTTTTACTTACTCTTCGGTACCATTGCACCTTTTCTTTTCCATTTTCATCTCCTCTCCTGTTTTCACCTCTTATCCAACAATTTTGGTTATCGCACTCTGTTCTACTTTCCCCACCTCATGTCTTCCTCCCTGTGCTACTGCCATTACTCTCACACCTTTGCTTTTCTTCCTTTTCTCTTTACATCTCCTCGTAATTTTCCCCCTCCTTTCTCTGGCCTCCTCTCAGCTTCTTTCTGGCCTCTTGAAACGTCCACTTTTCTTTTCTATCCCCATCTCTTTTCCTCTCTCGTTTCTCTGCTCTCTTGAAATCTCCCTATCCACTTCCTCTTGCATCCTTTTCTATCCTACCCTGGCTTTACACATACCATCACCTTCCTTTGATTTGCTTTACGACGTTACATGGCCTTTCTCATCTCCTTCCCTGTCCATGTGCCTCGCATACTCTCTTCTCCAGTTCATTTTAATTTTAACACCTGTCTTGAACTTCTCCAATTCATCAAGTCAACAGTTGTTTGCCTGCTATTAAAGACCTTTGATCTCAATCTGCAGAGAAGCGATCAATAAATCCACCAGAGAGTCTGATCTGTTTCTGCTGCTGTACCATCACCATCCATATTTATACTCGTGGTTTATTCGTGTGTGTGTGTTTGTGTGTGTGCACCTGTGTGTGTTCAAGCACAAAAGTGATCTGTCACTGTCTATGTAGTCACTCTATAGTCGTATATTTAGATTTAAATGTATGAGGTATTGATCCGATTAACACACACGCGTAGTCAAAACTCCAGGCTACCGTAAAATCACATTCCCCGCAAAATAATTGTCTGTCTTATTGATATAGAGAGCTAAAGTCTTGTCCAAATTTCAGGTTATCTGCTTTTCTGTATTTCACATCTGATCAATTTTATCATATATTTTGATTTTGTTCTCTTTTAGTTGTTGTCAAGCTTTTTCTGTTTTGCCAAAAAAGCCTTTTTTTGAATACTTTACTGTTTGATGCTAACAAATCATTTTGTGTCAAATAAATGATTTATTGTAATTCCATTGTCAGGGAAGTAATTGAGAAATAATACATGCAAATATGCATCTTCTCATTTGAATAAATAGAAATTTCCCAGCTTTTTACCACTGATTGAATCTAGAGAGTATTTACTCAGCCCCATGTCTATCACATTACCGCTTTTGCTTTTGTCTTTCAGCACCAAGGCAACAATTTATTGTAATTGTTCACCAGTTAACAGTAATATTTTCAGAGCATGTCAACATAAAAGGATCCTGGTTGTGTTTAGCAACATTGCTCATTTGTTGCTATATGTGCATATGCAATCAAAGAGAGCTGCAAAACAAAAGCGATAATCACAATGAACGGCCAAACATGTAGTGAATATGTTGATGGTTTCATTAGTATTTCCAGTCATTTCCTAAGAAATGACTGGAAATGAAATAGGACAGTGACAGGGCTATTTAGGCACTATGGACGCTCAGTGAACATCACCTATAAACCTCACTCCTAAATGAAGGAAAAGAAAACAGAATAATTGTTTACATGAAGAGCAATGAACAAAATTAACACTAGCACTCCCTGCATGCACTGTTGGATTTAAAAAATGATTTGAAAGATGGTATTAGTGATTAAAAATATATAAAGAATTGCATTAAAGCCTAGAGTGCTTGTTGTTTTGGAATAATGGGTTTTCTGAAGGGACAATTTAGATGATAATTTTGTCAATAGTCAAACGTCTGCCTCGACACAACTTCCTTGCATGCTTGCATAAAATACTCAAGGACGACTATGTAAAACAGGTCATTTATTAAAATTCAATATTCATTTATAAAATCATTTATAATTCATTTATACATTTATTCATTTGTAAAATTCAATAAATGTTTGAAAGTTGCACTTTAAAAACAAGAGTCCAAAACCATAAAAGAAGCAGATTGCTTTGGGGTCAGATTCCTCTCAACTTACTCATCAAATATTCTCATTTCTATTCAGGTGAAGGGAAAAAAAAAAAGAAATGGCTAAAATTAAGAAAATGCTCCAGAGTGATTTGAAAATAACAGTTATCCGGTTACGACAGTAATGTCGTGATGCTTCACCCTGAGTGCTGCACAGTGTCATTACCCTAACAGCTATTAAAGCAGACAGAGTGCTTTGTAATGTGGCTGAAGCTGTAGAAGGATGCAGCTTGCGTCCCCTTGCACTGACCCTGCAGCTAATGGTCCAGAACCGCTCCACCTGCTCTGTAATATCACTGGCTGAAGATGCATCCAGCCGTTTGACCAAACTAATAGAGGGACACTTCATGATTTAAAAGGGAGTGCAAGTCTGGCAGCGCCAGTGTGTGTGGGTGTGTGCAAGTGAGATTTTGTACCTTTTATCCTTGTAAAGAGCAAATGGCACCATCAAGGAAAAAATATGAGGAAAATCAAGTGCAGCCATTTTTGCCAGTTTTCACTTTAAAAGGATTTAGGACTCTGTTTAAGGGTTAAGGAGGCAATAACTAAACTAAATCCATGAGTATCTTATGGCCTTATGGACGATTACACAGGGTTGAGGGATACGGGAATTTTTGTTGGTGCTTGATATTATCCCATTTTTTACAGTCTCATCAACCAGTCACAAATATCAAGCATTACATTTTTAATGGCTTTAAATGTTCACTTAAAAAGTTAGAAATGCTTTACACGCTAACCTTTTTCCCCGCATCCTGTCTGCATGATTTAAGCTTATAAATTTGCTCATTTCCAACACAGAAATGAAATCTATCTATAGGATTAGTTGCTCCACTGGGACATGAGTTGAGGTCTATCAGCAAGCTTAGTAGAAAACTGCCAGCTGGATTTCATGAAAGTTGGTAGAGGTGAATTACAAGAAACACCAGAAAAATAGAGGAAAAAAAGGTTTGGTGCATTTCCAGACCACTTTGTTTAAAAGTGGAAAATAGTTCATTGATGGAGGATGTGCTTTCCAAATGTTTTTTAAAAATTATTGTTGCGCTACACTGAGGATCTTATTCTCTGAACCACATGAACCAAACTGTAGAGTTGAGTGGGCAGCTGCTTGGTTGTTACTTCAGAAAAGTCTCAAAAGTGCCATAAACCAGAAAATCACTGTAATAAAGTGGCGTGCAGAGCACAAGAAATACAAATTACAGTGGCTGAAAAGTCAAGCAAATGAAGCCAAGATTCAGTTTCTTAAATAACCACTTGGGGTTGGCTTAAACACAAAGGGTCAGCTTTAGAGCAGAAATACATTGTCTTACAACCAAAATCTCTCTGGTTTTGATCTCTCTGGTTATTTTCTTCCTTCTGACAGCCCTGTGAAGGAGGAGTTTTATATTACTTACCTTAAAGTTAAGGATTTGGTTGATTTAAAAGACTAGTAGGTATGAACACAAGGGGCATGCTGAACTCTAGCCAGGTAGTAAATTAGCTCTCCCCATCTCTAATCAAAAAGTATCTTTGTCTGTGTCTCTACTCCAATATGGTCGCATCCACCAAAATAAACAGAAAAAAAAAAAAAGATTTGCAAGCCAATAATTAAAAACATGTATTAGTAATATCAGTCTTTTATATAGCACAGTCAATGTCATGCTCTAAATATGCACTGTGCTCAAACATCACTTGACAAAAAATTATGCAGCCAGCTTTGCTGTTGTAGTAAGACGAAGACAAAGCTTTCCATCAGGATAGCTAGGTGTCAGACCTTTCTTTATTCGTCAATTCCAATATAGCCCTAACACAAATGAAATGAAATACCAGAGCCCGTATTGAACTTCGCAAACTAAAATATTGAATTCTACACAGCCTACACAGTTTACCTCCAGTAACCTATTGATGTGTTACTCATTTTCTCTGCTGCTTCTTAATAAATTGTGTTGTCACCTAAAAGCATTTTCTGTATCTCTTCATTTCATGTGGCTCAGTGGTCTGACATTAATGACAGAGAAGGGAATAAAGTAGCACTGAATTAAAGTCAACAGAGGTAGTGGTCAATCTCACCTTGCTACATTTGCTGTCTGCATGATTGTTGCTGAATGGCTGAAATTCCCTTTCGGAGAAGTGCAGTATAATGACCTTGGAGTTTACAGTCTGTTTCACACACAGATGAACACACTGGACTGAGCGCCTCATTTATTCGAACAGAATTTGGTGATGAAAGCAGAAACACATTCACTTCTTTCTCTTTTTCTTCCTTGGTAGCTTGTTTTATTTCCCTTGCATTACACTTTTTAAAAAATTAATCTGAAGCCCTACTTAAGCATAAATGTGTGTGGTTCTTTTTGTGTCTCCAGGACCCGTCTCGAGTGGTTAGCCCAGTCATCGACATCATCAACATGGATACGTTTGCTTATGTGGCAGCCTCTGCCGATCTCCGTGGAGGTACACAACCACTTTCTTCCATCTACACTCAGAAACAAACGTCTCTGAGGCACCTTTGGGTTGTGTTTTGATGACAGAGAGAAACCCCTTTGGGTTTCTGACTTATGAGGTGGCCCTTGATGATAAGTTTGTGATGAGTTCATGAACCTGTTCTCTCTGGCTGCTGTGAACATTAAATGCTTTGAGATATTTTTTTTCCTACTTCTTCTTCTTCTAGCAGTGACTCTTATTCGCTCATATTGGACCCCTCGAGAATAGTTGCTGTCCTTGAATCATCTTATCTTTGAAATGTGCACTAAAGTCCCTCAACCGTGTGTCCTTGAATATTCAGATTTTGTTAGAGTTGCCCTTTTTTTCTGCCCAGTTTCTACACAGATAAGTGCTGATGTCTTGGTTTTAAACTGTGCAGCGAGTGCACCAACTTTCTTTCCATCATTGTAAAGGGAACTAGAGACTGTAGGTTTATGTTCTCAAATTTAATTGTTTATTTTTAAGAAATAAACTACAACAGTCTTAAGGTCTCATATGTCTCAAATGCTGTTTGATGTTGAAAAAGCAGAGGCATGAATCTAAATATATTTCCAAATAAAAGAACGAAACGCCTTTTATTATTATTTATCATAGTTTTGTCTTTCTGTTAATAATTCTTCTAAGACAAAAAAGGCTAGCAGGTGGAATTTTGCATATTTAGTTACTCTCAGAAAATGTCCCCCAATCACATCCCCAACTTTTCAATTGTTTGATTAATTGACTACAGCATGGCATTCAGCTGTGGACTGCAGATGTTCACTTACCTATATAACACAAACTCTGTGAAAAACATGGAGTTTCAGAGAACTGTGATGGTCAAAAAGACTTAGGACACAGCACTAATCCAACACAAGAATCAGTTTGCATGCAAGCTGTGAAAGAATGATCACATCTTCATATTTTGTATCCAAGGATCCCAACCTTCTTGTAATTTTAAAGTGGTCTTTAAAGCAATTGGTCTCCAGGCTTTCTGAAGGACTTTTAAAGTGTTTCTTTGCATATTGACTGCTTTGTCACTCATCTTCAGTCCAGTCCAGTCGCTTTACCTGACTGTTTCCAGTGTATTTTTATCGTTGTTTGTTTTCTTTTAGGTTTTTCTTTCTTTCTTTTGTTTGTTTCTTAATGATTCTATGAATCATTCAAAGAATGAACTGGTGTTGTGTGCAAACTTTGATTTAGTGTTTGTCATAATTTAAGCTTCTAGATTCTTTTAGTTTGAGTTTAGTTCTAGTTGATTAAATATGATAAGATTATAGTAGACTAGACTGAAGTTGTTTCAGTTGACTAAAATATAAAGTGTAAAGGTTTGTCGTGTTTTCACCAGTGACAGTGGCGCCACATGTTTCACGTGTCTTATCTTCCTTGACATCAAATGAGAAACGTGTCCATATGGCTGCTCTTGTCTTTCTACCAAGAGTTGACATTTCATCACGTTTTGATGACAAACAGGGAGCGTGGGAGCCTCCCCCTCACACCCTGTTTTTTCTGTGACAGATCAAAAATGAAAGAAAGATTAAGCTGTGCCAAGTTACACAAGAACTGGACTGAAAATCAGTGGAAACAGGTCTTATGGTATTATTTAGCATGACAATAATTCCAAACACACAGCCAAAGCAGTAAAAGCACACAATGGACCACTATCAGCATGGATTGGCCTCCCCAGACCTCTACATTATTTAAGTAATAAGGGTCATCTTGACAGAGAACAGAACAAAAGGCAGCAAACATGCAAAGAACTTTGAAATGTCCTTCAGGAAGCCTGGGGAACTATTCCTGAAGACTACTAATAGAAATAATAAGAAAGATACCTAAGAGAGACCGATCTCTCACTCCAACCGGTCGTGGCAGATGGCTGGCCCTCCCTGAGCCTGGTTCTGCCAGTCAGCGATTGCCTTGTATACTGTATTTCCATGTATATGTGCACTTTTAAATAAATCCCTGAACATATTGAGGGGTGGCTCAAGACTCTTGCCAAGCATTGTCTATATGTGCACAGTAGGGTTCTCTCACACAGCTTTGAAATGTGCTTAAAGTGTTGGCACATAAAATGACTCTTTGAACAGTTAACACAGTCCTTTTAATTTGTTGATATCAAATTCTTAGATATCAGTCAGTTCGTTCGCTGCCATCAGGATCCTGACATCATCTTTAAGACCATCATGCTTTTGTAAATGCTTTTTAAAACATTAAATTAGTAACTTG
Source organism: Diplotaxodon limnothrissa (assembly GCF_057381915.1). Taxonomy (NCBI): domain Eukaryota; kingdom Metazoa; phylum Chordata; class Actinopteri; order Cichliformes; family Cichlidae; genus Diplotaxodon; species Diplotaxodon limnothrissa. The sequence goes on from NC_140610.1 coordinate 23,179,124, forward strand.
AATAAATGTAGAAAGTGAACATTTCTATTAGCTCAGCAGGATTATACTCGCAGATGAGCTAAAGCTAAACGGCCTGTAAAAAAGCCAGAACAACACATAACTGTGTTCTCTGTCTGCGATCTGCACTACCTCCCACTTTATCTGTTGACTTCATAGTACCTCTCTCCTTCCATTAGACTCTTTTACCAGTCTTATTTTCTTGGTGAAAGCAGTCCGCCAATCAATGCAGATAATAGGGCTGTCCACTGTGCACGCACAATCACACAGGAAGGAGAATCGATAACGATAGTCGTGCTTATAAAGAGCATTTTAATTATAGATGAACCTGTCGCTGAAATCATAAAAAAGACGGTCATCAGATCCATCTGCATTGATCCTGACATTCACACACATGTTGAAGTCTAAAGACATGCCAACAGAGAGTGGAGGGGGAGTACTGTGGTAGCTAATCCGTGACCTGGTGGACTGTAAGCACACAAAAAACTACACAAGCCAACACAACATTTTCTTTGCTGAAGTTTTTCCTCTAGTATCAGAAAAATAAAATATATCTCTATTTGTCTTTTCATTAACTATTTTATATACATATTCTAAAGAAAGCATAGCATAACAGTGACCTTGATGTTTTGGTACAGCACAGTAGCCTCTGTACTCAGTATTATTTAAAGCATGTTCTTTACTCTGTTGTTCTCCCTCAGGCTTTGATTGGAGTCTCCATTTTAAGTGGGAGCAGTTGTCGCCTGAACAGAGAGCCCGCCGGACTGACCCGACCCAGCCAATCAAGTAATGCACGCATACACAAAAACTCAAACATTAAAATGTATAACTGTGGGTGTATAGATTCTGAACCCAGGGCTCATTAAGTAAGTGCAGACAAGTGGAAACAGAGAAGGCAGAGAAGAGGAGGTTAAAGAGTAGGAACAAAGGACAAGAGGGGGAGTGAGGAGACAAAAGGAAAGAGATGCACTGAAGTCTGATGAAAGGATGAAAAGGAAAAAGTGTAATAGCACGGGTTTAGTTGTCTTCTTAGGATGAATTCTGAACAATTAAGTTCATTAAAAACTTGAAGAGTAAATGTTTTAAATTTTCACCAAATCCAGAAGATGCTGACGGTGAAATAAATAGATAACATTTTCATATGTATCGTTTTACAGACTTGAGTGCAGGGTTTTACTTGTTGCTAAATAAAGTGTGTGTGTATTTTTATGTGTGTGTGCGATTGATCCATACAGCATAATTATTATTAGGGACTCTGCAGGAGAAAAAATATTTGACTCAACATTTTTAGCAGTATTTAACTCCACCAATAACATATTTCTGTCTACAAGCAGAGGTTAAAGTGGGCCAGAATGATCTGGAATAACATTCTAGCAGCTTTCATTAATAACCAATTAAGATAAAAGCAGATAAAGTAAAAATAATCTGCTTTGCTTATCCCCAATGTTGGAAAGGACAACAACCTATAACAAAGAGCTTCAATAAAGCAGAACAACTCAGTATCTTAAAATATAACATGACCATAAGACAAAACAAGGAGGGCTGGATTTGGATAGATCCAGCCCTCCTTACTCATCTATAATTATAACCATACACTGGACCACATTTACAGGCTGCACAACGAAATCAAGCTACTTTGAATCATATTATGAATCTCTGTGCCAAATTAGAAACATACACGTGGATGGAGGATTGTAGCCACAGTGCAAAATTATTTTTCTTTATGTGAGGTAAAGTAGTGCAAATGGTAAGAAAGGTGATAAGTAGACAGCATCAGCAGACTGGTCAAATTTCTTTTTAGTGTATTTTTTTTTCTGGCATCTCCATTCTGCCATCTTAAAACGACCTCTGTTGTCAAAATCTCACTTTTATATTTTACAGAATTTTACACACACCTGAACCTCATTAGTCTCTACTGTTTAAAAAAAAAGGCTAAACCAAACAACGAAATCTAAACAAAGAAACAGGAATAAGATTATTCATCTAATTTACAAACTCATTTACACAAATAAATGGTTTGAAAAGAAAACAACTTCACTATGCAAAAAGGAAAAACCATTTGGTTGTACCCAATAATAATGGATTTGATTTATATAGCGCTTTTCAAGGCACCCAAAGCGCTTTACAATGCCACTATTCATTCACTCTCACACACTGGTGGAGGCAAGCTACAGTTGTAGCCACAGCTGCCCTGGGGCAGACTGACAGAAGCGAGGCTGCCATATCGCGCCATCGGCCCCTCTGGCCAACACCAGTAGGCAAGTAGGGTAAAGTGTCTTCTCAATCAATGACATCATGATATAAACCCTATATAAACAGGAAGTGCTGGGCCGGCCCCTCCCCCACACCTGTTTTGGATGTAAGATCTGAACAAAGGGACAAACTATTGTGTAATTTACCAGAAATTGACCTTTCAACAGAAGAAAATTCAAATGATCTTATGTTTCAGTAGTATTTGCATACGCATGGATGTAAACTGTAACATAAAGCTACCACAAACAAACCCGGGATAGTATGTAGAGCAAAGTTACAACAGCAATGTCTAAACTATAGCATTATGGCCAACTGTAAAATAACATGGGATAAATTATAAATATGTTTAAGGGACAAGTGGTAAATAAATTCAATCTTTTCTCAAGGTGTTAGAGCAGGTTAGCACAGTACATGGCAGTTCAGAATATCCTCAACACATTTCTGTTGGTTTTCCAGTGGGATCACACTTAAAGTAAGCTGTGCGAGGTGATGAATGACCTCCTTTTGCTTCCAAAGAGACACGAGTGTAACTCCTCAAAGTCGTACCGTGCCCTCCTCAGTCATGCTGCCAGGATTGCTGCAGATACACGAGCTACTATTAACTGAATAATTAAAATGAGCATGGTTGGTACTGCAAAAGGTTATTGGTGATGTGGGTGGTTGATTTTTTCATTACCAAGCTGCATCAATTCATTTTACTTATAGTTGTAAGGTAAAAGTTATGCAAAGGAAATCAGGACAATTCGATTTTAGAAAGCACCCACTGCATAAAACAATAAATAAGATAATATAATGCCATGTAAAAAGGCAGAGTATAATACAACAAGGAGCAAAAATCTAAAGAAAATGAATACAGGTGTTGTGGTGTGAGGTAAAAGTATTTCTGTCATTTGGCAGTGGAGCTGAAAGCTGAAAATGTTATTACAGAAAGCTCTGCCTTTCCAGTAAGTGGTTCAGTGGGTGGCCTGGATTAATGGCAGTTCTTTCAGTGGCCTCCTCTCTACCACAGCCACCAGTTATTTGGATGCTGCGTCTGCAGGTTTGATACATTTAAAGATGTCTCATGCTACATCTGTGTTATTGGCAAATTGATACGTGTTACCAGCTTAGTTAATTTTTCATCTGACGCATCCCGGTGTCCCTTCCCACTGATGCAATTGAGATACTCAACAAATCAGAAAGTAGTGTCACCCTATGGTCCTGTCTGTGCTCATTTGATCACAGACTTGTCGTCCTCTTGTCATCCCTGTCATGTGTTCATGCTTGCTGATGTCAACAAAGTTAATCTGGGAAAACGTCCGCACCTACAGAGTGGCTGGTAATTTCAAACAGCTCAACAAATACCACCAAGCATACATACAAACAAAAAAGTTGATATTTTATATAAAAGTTGTGATGTTCTGATTAAATTTATATTATTTTTTTAAAACGATGATACTGTACTTTTGCCAAAGGTTATACTAGACAGTAGGTGCAGATTATGGAACTGTGGAGTTTGCAGTAGTGTGATTTATAGTAATTGATGATGCAGGTGCAGAACAGCCTGTAGCATCCATTGGCACTGTTAGGTCAAAGGTACCAGACTTTAAATTAAACGTAAGCTGATGGTGGTTTTTAATATTGCTCACCAAATGTAACTTTTTTAGAAAACAGTCCGGGTGGAATCAAACCCAAACCCCTGCAGTCTTTCACCATATAGCTCACCTCACTTATTCTTAGCAAAGTAATATTTCTCTGCTACACCAAATTGTACCACCTTCAAATTCCCTTTTTAACCCATTTCTATAATATTTTTGTTGGAATAGCTTTTTGGTCCAATTATTTATACTTTTTATTTTATCTTATAATAAACTTGCCACACTCATGTGCTTGTTACTCCTTTCAAACCAGATTTCTTATTATTTTCTTATTATTGATACTTTTAAAGCTAAACTGTGAAGGTTTTCTTCACTTTCGTGTTTTTTTTGTGCATAAACGTTCAGAAACATATAGACAGAGAGCAGTCAAAGAAATGGTGGAAAACTGAGGCGCATAAAACTAAAACAGCATCAAAATTTACACCCAATATTTCCTTTTATTAAGTCCACATTGGCAAATAGAAATGCAGCTATGCCTTCCAGAAACGCATTCCTCAGTGTGCAATAGTTTTTCATGTGTTTACATTTGCCTTTGGGAAGTTATTAAAAACAAAAATCTACTGATTTTGCCTTTCAGGCCCATTTTTCTGCTTTTATTAAAAAAACCTGAACCCATTGTCATCCTTCTCTTTGTGGAATTTTTGTATTTGTTATGTATGTTCTATTCAAATATAGAGTAATGATATATGTATAATATGAAGTATATATAATGAATATCTTGTTTTTGTACAATGAGCTTAAACTTTTGTCTTTACAGTCTAAATTTCTCTATAGGTTGTTTATTATGAATGCATGTAAGTTTATCAGACCTCATTAGCCCCCGAGAGGGACAATGGACCCCCTAATTATCCTCTACCTAATCAAATGAGCCAAGGTGTGAAAACGGGCGTAGGTCACAATCAGCCAAGGTTTCGATGAGCTAATTGTGAAACCTAGGCCCACCCTATCATGTGACTTCTTGAGGTCAGACGGCCCAGGATGTGAGTGGGCATTAAGGCGTCTGGGAAGGGATCTCAAAACTGGATTGTAGATGGCAGACAGTTGGTGTCATAAACTACCGCCTCTGTTCAAAGATGGTCACTCACAGTGGACATAGATGGCCTCTTTTACTCCTCTTTCAAACCATCTGTCCTCTCTGTCCAAAATGTGAACATTGGCATCCTCGAAGGAGTGACCTTTGTCCTTTAGATGCACATGGACCACCGAGTCTTGTCCCGTGGAGGTGGCTCTTCTATGTTGTACCATGCGTTTATGAAGTGGCTGTTTGGTCTCTCCAATGTAGAGGTCTGGGCATTCCTCGCTGCACTGTACAGCATACACTACATTGTTAAGAGGTTCTTAAAAGGTTCCTTTTTCATAAAGCTTAAACTTACTGTTGGATCAGGTGACCCTGAACCATCCTTCATCATGATGCTTCCAGTAACTATTATCTACCGTCAACCTCCAACCACACATAGTAGGTGGCTGCTTTTCTCTGGGCTTGGTTCTTCTGGGGATGCCTTCCTGTAAAAAGGGAGTTCTTTCTCCCCATTTTCAAGTGCTTGTTAATCGGTATCACCCATCAGATCATTGGGTTTCTTTCTTTAATATTGCAGGATCATTACGTTAGTATAAAAAGTGCATCGAGATGTGTTGTTGTGAACCAGTACTAGAAAAAAACTGCTGAATTCATAAAATTCCAAATAGACCACAGTAAATGCAGCTGACTAACTAATGTTGGTTACCTTATGTGCTATACTGCATGTAGACTAATTTTTAATAAAAAGCCCCAATACATAATTAATTTAAAATGGCAGTAATGGCCCACAATCACAGACTGTCAGAGTAGTGCTTAAAAAAAGCTTCTATGTCTACATAATGTAATTTTCTGTGGGGTGCTGTGATTAATGGCAGTGCTGATGTGCCCCACCACTGCTAGAATAAAAAAAAAAAATGCAGTTCAGAAATCAGTAAGAAATTAATCATCCTGCTCTGACCTATTATTACTGCAGTGACCTCAGCAGGGTTGTGGCAGGCTGACCTCATCAGAAAAATAACAATAGTGGTCAATTTTGATTGGGTTAAAATAACTGCTGTTTACAGAGGAAGCCTTCTAAGGTCATGTAAGTAAAACCTCCAACCTTTCTCAGACAGGTGTTGACTGAGGCCATATATGTATATATTATGAAAGAGAAGTTTGACTTCTAACCTTTAATTACACTGTTATTTTTATCCAAATCATTTTCTTTTTCCTAAACACTGCCAAGTAGTTTAGTTGCCAAACCCAAGTGAACAATTAGTCAAAATTGTTATTTTCTAAACCTAACAACTAAAACTGTGTGGAAAAAAATATAAATAATTGAAACAATATTGTGTACTTACTAAACAAACTTATATAAAATGAACTTTTCTTTTCTTTTTGGTCTTTTAGTTAAGTTTCTGTGGTTTTGAGTGATGCTGAGTTTTTTTGTGATATGATGCTTAAGTTTTGATTTGAATCTATTTGTTATTCTAGCCTCCCTGTGTTTCCCTGTCTGTTCACCACTTTGTCTTACTATGTTTAGGTTAGTTTCCGTGTTTCCAGTGTCTTCTCTTTCTTTCCTGTGTTGCTTTAACATTTAGTGTTCTTTTGTTTTTGTTGCAATAGTTTTAGTTTCTCCATATGTGATCATCCTGAATAAACACAAAAATCGGCTTTAATGCTGTTAACTCACAAGAGTTATTCACAAGAAACAAAACAACCATGAAGGACGATGCAACAAAGCAAGACTGAGACAATACACACACACACACACACACACACACACACACACACACACACACACACACACACACAGGATAACGAGGGCAGAGGTAACAGGTGGGAACACAACTGAGAATAATTAACTTAATGAGTCGGGGGAACCAACACACGGAACAACAGTCGCCAAAATAAAATATGGAAGAGAGCCACAGCAGAATGGGGAGACAGCACTAACTTGACACAAACAGACAAAAGGAAAAACAGAGAGCGAGAAGACTGAAGGAACATCATGAGAACACAAAGGGGAACTAACAAACCTGACGTCATCTAAAGCTGAACTAAAAGCAAGAGACACATAAACTAACTCTCAGAAGCACAAGAAATCTTTGGCTCCTTTGGTGGTTCGACACTGGCACTTAAATCTACTCAAGTTTAGTTTAAATTTAGTGAAACATTGTGGTTTAGACTAAAATCCGCCCCTTCACAACACCAACCCTGCACTGCTGAGCTTGATGCCTTGGAAATGAAAGCAGGTTGCATAAGGACACATTGGCTGTGATGAAAAACCTAATACGCTAAAAGTTTACAAAACCTCAAATCATCGATGCCTGACAAATCATTTGCTATGGAGAGATGAACAAACAAACAAAGGGAAGCCACAAGAGCCACAGAGCAAACACACATGCACGGTTATAAATAATAAACTTTGGCACTGCTCCTTCGTCATAAGTCAGATTGGTGGCAGGAACCCAGATTTGCTGCTGTGCCAACTTATGACTGCCTGACTTCATGCATGGTTTTTATTTTTATGTTTTGGTGGAGGCAGTGGGGCAGGCAATCACATATGGTGCGTGTGTGTGTGTGTCCCTGTGTTTGTTTTTTGGAGATGGATGTAGAAAGATTGTGGAAAGGTTGTAGCTTGTTCACTGTCATGGTTTCTACCTGCAAGTCAATGCAATGCTTTTATCTGCCATGTCAACCTCGTTACCAAGAGTTACCATTTATGCATTTATAAACTATACGTATGAAGACCATGATTGGCATTATGTATTTCAAAGCCTCCAACCCTAACCTTTACAACCACATACATCATATATATGCACTGTAACCTGTAACACAGATACTCGAGGAGATGAGTTGGGGTGCTTTTCACCACTTTTTTTTTAACAGCATCAGTTTTTGGAACAAATAAACACACAGGGGCAGTTGAACATTTAGAAGTGCTTTCATTTACTCTTATCCTGGTGTTTCAACCATGCAAACATTTCCATCTAGTATTAATTTACTTCTAGAAACAAGTTTCACCACTTAGCAGCCGTCTCAGTAATAACATAAAAACTGCGTGCATAAAATCACCATCTATCCATCCATATAATATCTTTACTACAATATTTAGTGGATGTGCCAGCTGCAGTATAGTTGAAAACTTCTGCTGCACCACATTTTCCCATATTTATCCTGCATGTCCTGTTTTCTCCTCTGCATTGATGATAAACACTGTAAATGTATTTTGGTACTTACTTACTGCAACATAAAAAAAAAAATAATCAAACCTTTGCTGTCAACCAGGGGTCTGAAACTTTTAGTGCTCAGTTTCATTCTCTGCTGTCTTTAATTCTGTAATTAATTTTTTATGTGTACAGGGAGTGCAGAATTATTAGGCAAATGAGTATTTTGTCCACATCATCCTCTTCATGCATGTTGTCTTACTCCAAGCTGTATAGGCTCGAAAGCCTACTACCAATTAAGCATATTAGGTGATGTGCATCTCTGTAATGAGAAGGGGTGTGGTCTAATGACATCAACACCCTATATCAGGTGTGCATAATTATTAGGCAATGTCCTTTCCTTTGGCAAAATGGGTCAAAAGAAGGACTTGACAGGCTCAGAAAAAGTCAAAAATAGTGAGATATCTTGCAGAGGGATGCAGCAGTCTCAAAATTGCAAAGCTTCTGAAGCGTGATCATCGAACAATCAAGCGTTTCATTCAAAATAGTCAACAGGGTCGCAAGAAGCGTGGGGAAAAACCAAGGCGCAAAATAACTGCCCATGAACTGAGAAAAGTCAAGCGTGCAGCTACCAAGATGCCACTTGCCACCAGTTTGGCCATATTTCAGAGCTGCAACATCACTGGAGTGCCCAAAAGCACAAGGTGTGCAATACTCAGAGACATGGCCAAGGTAAGAAAGGCTGAAAGACGACCACCACTGAACAAGACACACAAGCTGAAACGTCAAGACTGGGCCAAGAAATATCTCAAGACTGGTTTTTCTAAGGTTTTATGGACTGATGAAATGAGAGTGAGTCTTGATGGGCCAGATGGATGGGCCCGTGGCTGGATTGGTAAAGGGCAGAGAGCTCCAGTCCGACTCAGACGCCAGCAAGGTGGAGGTGGAGTACTGGTTTGGGCTGGTATCATCAAAGATGAGCTTGTGGGGCCTTTTCGGGTTGAGGATGGAGTCAAGCTCAACTCCCAGTCCTACTGCCAGTTTCTGGAAGACCCCTTCTTCAAGCAGTGGTACAGGAAGAAGTCTGCATCCTTCAAGAAAAACATGATTTTCATGCAGGACAATGCTCCATCACACGCGTCCAAGTACTCCACAGCGTGGCTGGCAAGAAAGGGTATAAAAGAAGAAAAACTAATGACATGGCCGCCTTGTTCACCTGATCTGAACCCCATTGAGAACCTGTGGTCCATCATCAAATGTGAGATTTACAAGGAGGGAAAACAGTACACCTCTCTGAACAGTGTCTGGGAGGCTGTGGTTGCTGCTGCACGCAATGTTGATGGTGAACAGATCAAAACACTGACAGAATCCATGGATGGCAGGCTTTTGAGTGTCCTTGCAAAGAAAGGTGGCTATATTGGTCGCTGATTTGTTTTTGTTTTGTTTTTGAATGTCAGAAATGTATATTTGTGAATGTGGAGATGTTATATTGGTTTCACTGGTAAAAATAAATGATTGAAATGGGTATATATTTGTTTTTTGTTAAGTTGCCTAATAATTATGCACAGTAATAGTCACCTGCACACACAGATATCCCCCTAAAATAGCTAAAACTAAAAACAACTTCCAAAAACATTCAGCTTTGATATTAATGAGTTTTTTGGGTTCATTGAGAACATGGTTGTTGTTCAATAATAAAATTATTCCTCAAAGATACAACTTGCCTAATAATTCTGCACTCCCTGTATTTCTCAGTCCTTCGTAGCTTGTCTTCATTTAGTCCACAACTGCTAACAAAAACATGCCTGTGCCTGCTTATCACCTCTAATCTAGCTTCCCTTCATTGGGCAACATTCAGAATTCATTGTAAAATGTAGTAATTTCATCGGCAGGCTCCTCCTATTATTGCATTAGTTGGCCTGTCCAATCATCTGGTCAGAGTCTTTTCACTGTACTGTGGTCTTCTTTTAAATTCAGACACAAGGCTGCAGGAACCTTTGGAACAGCCTTCCTAAGCTCCTCCGGTCAGGGGTCCGTTCTTCGTACCTCGCTTACTACATCCAAGATCAGGGGTGCCCAATCCCGGTCCTCGAGAGCTACTATCCTGCAGCTTTTAGATGCATCCCTACTCCAACACAGCTGAATCAAATGGTTTGATCTCTTCAGCATGCCATCATGTTTGGCAAAGGCCTGATAACAAGCCATTCATTTGATTCAGGTGTGTGGGAACAAGGATGCATCTAAAAGCTGCAGGACGGTAGCTCTCGAGGACCGGGATTGGGCACCCCTGTCCAAGATCAAATGACACATCCAAGATCAAATCATCGCGCTAACTTTGAGCTCGCTATTCCGGTTCTCCGAACACACCTGTTGTTGACGATTAGTATAGCTGGATGAAGTAATGTGAGATAACTGGGTGGCTTAACAGGGGCTACGCATCGATAGTAGAAACATTGATCGGCAACCCTTTGATTGGTCGGCGAAAATGTCGAAGGAGCGCGCTCTGTATTTTTTGGCAGCAGAGCAAGAACTCTTGATTGAGGGATTTCAGGAGTTTCAGAGTTTAATTAAAACGCAAGGGAACACTGCAAAGGCTGCAAAAGCAAGGAGAGAGGGCTGGCAGAAAGTTGCTGACAAATTAAACTCGTAAGTAATTTAATAATAATAATAATAATAATGGATTGGATTTATATAGCGCTTTTCAAGGCACCCAAAGCGCTTTACAATACCACTATTCATTCACTCTCACATTCATACACTGGTGGAGGCAGCTACGGTTGTAGCCACAGCTGCCCTGCGGCAGACTGACAGAAGCGAGGCTGCCATATCGCGCCATCGGCCCCTCTGGCCAACACCAGTAGGCAGTAGGGTAAATTTATTATATTACACTATATTATATTATATTATATTATATTATATTATATTATATTACATTATATCCTCTTTCACATTAGAGCCACGACAGGACCCACTAGAACATGGGAACAAGTAAAAGTGAAATATAAGAATATTCTACAGAATGGTAATATTTATCACTTATATTGCTTTTAGTCTCTTGGAAAGAGACCCTGAAATAATCTGTTTGTTTATAACAGCAACCAAGAAAAGGGCAGAGCAAACAAAGACAGGTGGTGGTCCTGCACCCCCTCGTCAACAAGTTGGTTAAGTAAATAATACCCTCACGGGAAAATCGATATCTCTCTATGAGCACACTGTCGCGCTGAGCTAAAGGATCCTGTCTATCCCGCAATATACGCTGAATTCTGAAAACTCTCCTTATCAATCTTGCACCTTCCGCAATGGGTTGCTCGCGTATACGGACAGGACATGGCTGCGACAGACTTCCCAAATCCACCTTCGCTTTTATAGCCGTGGTCTCTCATCTTGATTACACGAAGTAATTTACAATTACTACTCTAAAATATGAATTACATCTGAAATAATCAAATACATGAAATAGAATGATTAATAGTACATTTCCCTTTTTTTAGGAAATGACCTGTATGTATCTGTATGAAATCAATAAAAGGATCAAATACTGCATTAACTTTAGTTACATTGATAATATTTATTTATGGTAAAACAGTGGTAAAATATCGCTGTTGCTTTCGTATAAGTGAAGCGGACATACCTGAGTGGCCGCGATTTAATCCTGTTTACATAAAGTAAGCCTGCTCCCGAGCAGGTTTACGCTTACGGATCTGTTGCTATGACAGCAAGTCCCGGATGAGCTTTGGAGAACCGAACGATCCAAGATCACGCAAAATCGTCAACAATCAAATCCAGCTAACTTACTTAGCGCGGTACGAAGAACGGACCCCAGGTCAATCTGTGCTTTGGTTAAATTACTGCTGAAAACACATTTTTGTATGTATGCACACTTTTCTAATGTGTGTTTTCTCCAAACTGAAAAGCACTTTGTATCTGTATCAGAAACTGCAATACAAATAATAATGTTATTATTATTATTGTTACTCATTTCAGTGAAACTGCTCCATAATGCAGTGATTTAAACATTTGTCTAACAAGAAAAAGATCCTGTAAAAGCTCGAAGTGTGCAGACAGACTCGCTGTGGTCACCTTTTGTGAATAAGGGAGAAGCTGAAAGTAGCTTTATTTAAGTGACACTGCGGTAACGTCATCTGAAAAAGGAACGCGGTGGGCGGTCGATTGTGATGAGGTCTGCATTCCCGTAACCTTTGAGCTTAATTTCTTAAATGATCATTACTGAGATTTCTGCTGTTCCAGTCCTATGTCACATCATCGCTGCTGCACTGTGTGGTGTTGTCCGATCGGCCTCGACACTCTAGAGAAAAAATAGCCCTCGAGCATCAGTCCTCATAAAGATAGGGACACATACACATAAATGTCCACAAATAAACGCAGTCTTGTTTGTCTCATCCTATTCATTGCATTTGCCAAGTTATTTTATGCCATTTAACATCCTCACTTTCTGCAGTCAAAGTCTTATACACACACACACACACTGCTACATTCCTTTAAACACACAAGGACAAATTGAGCTTGAAAAGAGTTTATGTTCTGCCACCCACATACGGACACACACACTCGGGGTGCTATTTGCAGGCGATGACAGCGGGATAATTGTTGATAAACAGAGGGTATTTGATGGCGCGTGCTGGCCTTCAGCTATTCAGTCGTCTCATTGTCCTGCATGTGTCTGTGTGATTGTGTGTGTGTGTGTTTGCGTTATGGCAAACAGAAAGGAAACGGCAAAACTCAAAGAGAAACTACACAGGAGCTCCTCGTGTTTGGATTAGATGTGATGAGATTCTGGAGAAATGTGAGGACAAATGTAAGCAGCACAAGCACGTGTGAGGGCTGAAGCTTTTACTTTTCTTTCACATGTTTATGTGTAACTAAAAAGTTAGGGTAGTGAAGGTAGTGAAGATTTATGCTTTTGAAACTCCCTTTTCATAAATGTTTTTTTTAATCTGTTTTGTCATCTCTGGATGTTTTCGGGTCAGTAGTGAGACATAAATCTAGTAGACATGCTTAGGACTTAATTACAAATTACAAGGAAATGTTTTTCTCATCTTGTGACTCCCTTATTTCCCCCCTTTTGTTGTTTCTCTCACAGGACCCCCATCATTGCAGGCGGACTGTTTGTGATTGACAGGTCCTGGTTCAATCACCTTGGAAAATACGACACTGCCATGGACATTTGGGGTGGTGAGAACTTTGGTGAGTCATCGTACTTGGAAGAAAGGTGCTGTGAAGTTTAGAGGGAACTCGTAAAACATTGGAAACTAATATTAACGGTTTAAGCAGTAATATTAATGATGTTTTCTGTTGAGTAATTACATTTTTGCCACTTCTACATTTTTAAAATCATTTTATTTTTGTTGTTACAGACCACCCATCTCAAATGGACTAAACCAGTGAAACCATTATATCCTAACATTAGCAAAAAGTCAACCATCCATTTATGAAACACAAAATAAATAGCTCAAGCTGCATTTTCATCAGTATCTTTTGGTTTATTTACATTCAGTCAGTCCACTCTCACTGCAAAGAAACTGGAATGTATCTTTGGACCAAAGGAGGCCCACATTTTCAGTTTCCTATGAGCTGCATTAGGCTTTAACTGCCAGTGTTGCTTCGGGGTGAGTCTGGCCACAGTGACACAGTCACAACTCCACATCTGGAGCTCAGCTCAGATTAGCCCACAGACTATTTTCCTGTGCCATGACTGGGCATAAGAGTCCAAAGTAAATCAGATTAGGTCCAAATGTGTCTTCTGTCAGGCTGTGGATGGTGTCTTTGTCAGTACGAGGGCCATAAAACTGATTCAGACATAAGTGCAATTAAATTAGCTCGAGTTCGAACCATGACTGATGATTGTCATGCATTTTTAATGATTTAGTGCAAGGTGTACTTACAATGTGCATCAAAACAGCAGGATAACCTGAGTCATTTGTATGGGATCAGGTCCACTCTAACCTGGCTGATCGTAGCCAGGTTAGCCAAAAACGTTTAATTTACTGAATGCCAATGTGCAGACTTAAAAATGCATTTGTCCTAGCTGCCACTGGTCTTTTGAACAGTGTTTTTTATGTTTTATATGATTTGTTATTTATTGCATTTTGCTTTATGGTTGTGTGATTGATCCTTTATCCCAAAACATTTAAAAGTCCAAATATAAGGTGTTCTTCCCTGCAGATTTCACATTATGCAAAAACACATCAAGTAACGCAGATTGGTCCTTTTATCAGAGGAGTTATTACCAAATGTAAGGAGTTAACAAATTCTACAGATTCTTCTTCTCTCTTCCCTTATCGTCTCTTCTCTTCTGTGGCAAATTAAGGTATTCTGTGTTAAATTAAATGACGACTGCATTCATTATTATTTCTCAAGGTACAAAATATAAGCAGGAAAAAATATTAGTCAAGCACTCAATCTTATTTGCTAATGTTTGCAACATGCAGCTTACTGCCAGTTGCGCTGATTTTTAACACTGGAAAAACGCATGTAGGATTTTTTTACGTTTATTGAAATGAACTGACTTCTCCTGTGTAACTACAAAATAAGTCGCCAAACTGACCATCTAAAAACATCATAACATCACAGAGAAACCTGCTGGATGTCTGCAAACTTGAACATCGTCACAAAATTTGTAGGATTATTACCTTAAGGGAAAAAATCATGGTTTTAGTTAAATATTTAAAACGTTAGCTTTCACTTGAAGGAGGAAATGGGCTAGTTTGCTTTTTTCATTTTATACCAAACGCTGCTATTATTTCCTAATCATAATCAATCTTAAATAACAGTGCGAGGGGCCCGGCCCTGGAGCGGGGTGCCGCCGGTGCGTCGAACCACCTGGGGGGGCTCTTCAACTGGTGGGGGAGATGGTCACATCTTGCAGGAGCTTTCCTCTCTTCAGGAACTCTCTCTGCAGGAGGGGGAGATACAGGAGAGGTGGAGGAAGATCTCAGCCTGGGCGTTTACTGTCTTATGTAGTCTGGAAGATGAGTGGATGATGGGGTGGGTGCAGTTTTCTCTGTGGTGGGGTTGGGTGGACTGTCCCGGGCTCTGTGGGGCCGGGAGGCGCTGCTGCACTGGGCCCCGGTCTGGATGGGCCTGGGCCCCCTTTCCCTGGCGGGTCGTGGAGTGTGGGAGTGCCTACTGGGGTCAGCGGGGGAGCTGGCCCCAGGGAGGGGTTACCTGCCCCTCCCTTCCTTCCCTCCCCATCTCCAGCTGCCTCTCTCTTCCCGCTCCACCACAACCACCCACACATGCAGGGCCTTGGAGTAGGGGTATGTCACCAGGGTGCAGAGGAGGCTACCCCCCCCTCTGTCCCCTTCTGGCTGCCTCTGCCTCAATTTTATCCCACAACTTAGACATTCACATTATTCACACTCTCATTACACATACATATAGGATCTTGGGGGTGGGCACAATCACGGAGTCCAAATTACCATCAGGGTGTACACCTCACCCCTGGCGTCGTTGCCCACCTCTCAATTTTAAATACACGTAGACATTGAGGGCTATCAGGAGGGGCTATGCGCTTACCTGCTGCTCCTTGGCAGGTAGCTCCATGCCCTCCTGGGTTTTAATTGCACCTTAGAACACACATGCATCAACACTACAATGAGCGGGTGGAGGGAGGTTTGGAGTCTTCTCCCACCCCCATTCTCTGCGGCCTGCTGGAGCAGGAGGGCTAGGTGGAGTTGGCCGTCCGACTGCGGTCTGGAGTGTGGGGCCTCCCTGCTGCTACGGAGTCGGGGTGGTCTGCCTCTCCCCACCGCAGGGAAAAGGGTAACACCACCTGGGTCTAGGTGCAGTTCCCCCCTCCAGGAGCAAGGGCACCTAGACCCGGTTTGTAGAGTACGCTTGGGGAGTGTGATCGTGTGTACAGCGTCTCTTTATGTCTGTCTCCACGTTGGTTGAGTGTGGAGTGAGTGCATATGAGAGCATGAGGGGGGGAATGGATGTTTGTGTCTGTGTGTGCCTGTATGTCTGTGTCTATATGTCAGGTTGGGTATCAGACGCCACCTCTCTGGGGACACCTCAAGCCCTCCAAGGTTTGGAGGCCTATCTCCACCTACCACCACTTCCCCTGCCGGTGGCGGACTCCCTCAGGTGTCGGTGCATTGGTGGTTCTTTGTGTCTGGGGATGGGCGTCCAGGTACACACCGGCTCACTCCTTGGCGGCCGCTTATCGGGGCCTGGAGCCTGGGGCTCGCTCGGGCCCCTTCGGGGGTGGGGTGCCCCCGGCCTCTCGGCCTGGGGCTCGGTCACTCAGGCACAGCTGGCGGCCGGCGGAGCTCACGGGCGCGTCACTGCAACTCCCCCTGGCTTCTGCTCCACGGCTGCTGAGTGAACCCTCATCTGGGACTCTCCTCAGCTCTTACTGGAACAGTGGCGCGGCTGCCCCTCTGTTGGTCTTCCATGGTTTCTTGTGTTCTGGGGGCCTCTGGATGTCTGGAGTTTTGATCTCCTCCATACCTGCTTCACACCCTGGAGGACGGGGCTGTGGCCCCCCCACACTCCCTAGCAGATCGTTACATGGAGAAACCTTTGGAATACAAGCGCGCTGATCCACACAGGTATGCACACGGGTGTTCACTGCTCGTAGACCCAAATTACACCTTTCTTGGCTGCTACTTCGAAGCACATCTGTCCTGCGTGCTGCACAACAACATTGAATATTTAGTATTTACTGCTGTTTACACTTAGCTAGATTAATGCGATGGTGTTGTGTTTAGTATGTTGCTTTGTTTTTTGTTTTTTTTGTCTTTTTTTGCTTGTTTTCTATTCTTCTCTCAACAGGTGATCCAGGAGATTTTTATTTTTTTTCTCCCCCCCTTTCTCACTGTCCCTCTCCCCTTCTGTTTTTCCTTTCCTTCCTCTTTCTTTCTCCCTTTCCTATCTCTCACTCATGTCTGTCCCGTCTGTAACATCTGAAAATAAAATATAATAAATAATAAAAACAAAGATCGACCAAATGGACCAATACGGCAATGCCACGATGATCCATTTGGCAAAGTAAATCCATTGGGTATCCTTGTTGGTCTTCAGACAACAATTCTGATGGCTAAAGAACCAAATGGGACAGGCGGAAAAAAAAAAAAAAAAAAAGAAAAAAGAAATGAACTGACTTCTCCTGTGTAACTACAAAATAAGTCGCCAAACTGACCATCTAAAAACATCATAACATCACAGAGAAACCTGCTGGATGTCTGCAAACTTGAACATCGTCACAAAATTTGTAGGATTATTACCTTAAGGGAAAAAATCAGGTCAGAATCAGTGAGTGGATGAATTATTAGCGGGTATGAGTTTCTCTCATGTTCAATAAATTTGGTACCTAACAAATTAAAGGTATTCATCACATTAATGCCAATTCCTATAAAAACCCAGAATTGCCATAAAGCAGTTACCGTATCACTTTGTACCATTGCACACAAAGGTCTAATTTGCCCAGAGATAAGGCACTATATCATGATCAGCTTTAATGAGCTCAGTGCTTCGGTTACAAGAAAGCCAAACCTCCTCTTCACCTGCAGTTCTACTGTTTCACATCTAAACTGTATTTTCTTCACTATAGTTTTAGCAACCCTGTCTTCTCACCACCAACATTCAGAAATGATTAATTTACCCAGAGCAAATCTGTGTGGTTGTCATGTTCACTGGCAGGATGATGCTTTAATGCAAGATTCATGTTTTTTATGGTTTTAGTTAAATATTTAAAACGTTAGCTTTCACTTGAAGGAGGAAATGGGCTAGTTTGCTTTTTTCATTTTATACCAAACGCTGCTATTATTTCCTAATCATAATCAATCTTAAATAACAGTGCGAGGTGCAGCCATAGTTAATAAGCATGCCTAAATTTAATTCCTCATTGTGCTTCCAGTGCTGCTGAAATTTTTAGATGGCTATTATATGATGGATGTCCCATTTTGATGGCTTACACCTACAGTCTGTGATTTCACCACATGAATCGAAATTGCACCAACTTCAGTGTCAAGAAGACTCGAGTTTCATGTCAGGTATCATCACTTGTGATGAGAACTGTGTCTGTCTGCAGCTCTGAGACAAAACAGCAGTTTTCAGGAAAAACAGAGACTCAGTGTGCAAGTTTGAAGGTTAAGCATCAGGTCAGGGGTATTACAGTTTTTTACAGCCGCTAGGACACATTTCCCAATACTTAGGTCACTTTTGCAAAACTCTTCACACAATCCTCCTAACTGACCGTCAGCTTGGCAAAGCAGTTCATTTCACATTCAAAATGCACTACAACTACCAAAACACTTCATTCAGGTCTCAAATAAACTCATTCTTCCAGAACACTAGCAAAGGTTGACAGCCGACAAACACACTTTGTCACCCACAAAACAATGACCTGAAAAACACTAACAACATGTAGCATTACACAGTGTTTTCTTGTGTAAAACAAGGACACATCTCTGTTTATAATTTCAATATATGTTACTGGAATGAATCAGACATCATGCAGAATTCGTTAATATTTGTTTATGTATTTCTATTTTTTTCCACTAAGTAATCCCAAAATACAAGAATTTGTATACACACCATCCACTGATACACATACAATAGTAATGCTAATCTACTCGGTCTTCTCCATTTGGCCACAGGTTCTCATCCACATCACATCTTATGTCATCTAGGGCAACACACCTAGGAAAGAATCTTCTGGCATGCCAGAATTGAAGGAGTTGAACAATTGAAGGAGTAACACCTGTGCAGATGTTCATCTACAATGAGAATCAGCTGTGGCTGGTTAAACTGCATTTTTAGATTTAAAATATGTTTCAATAAAATATTGCTGTTGAATTTTGCTGTCTTTTCAAGTTTTGCATTGTGTTATTGTTTTGGCCATAAGTTTAACAGTTTTGACAACAGTATGTAAGCACATGCAAAATGTCCTGTACGTACAAAGATTTTTGGCAGTTGTTGTGTCTGAGTGAGAAGATAATTCATGAAATTTGAGAGATGTAGTCATTGAATGCATTTTGTGCCAAAACAATGATAACTGGTCCTCAGTTTAGCCCACATAGACTTCTGTTGTGCTCACTGTGTGAGGAGTTTTGCAAACGTGACCTAAGTATTGAGAAATGTGTCCTAGCGGCTGTAAAAAACTGTAACACGAGCATACTTGCCATTTTGTTTTGACTTTCACAACACACAAAGACATTGTTGCCCAGAGTCACACTGTCATGGCAGAATTATACCATCATGTCCAGTGGTGTCTGAAAGATAACATCTATTGCAAACCAGCTGAACTGTGCATGTGCCACTGTACCCTAGCACACAGCACAACCTTCACTTACCACGAGCTCGACCAGATGCTCTCTGTAACCTTGTCCTTTTCCACAGAATTAAATTCAAGTTGAAGGTTTGGCCTTTCGACACAATAGTGGGTATCCAGTGAGCATCATTGACGCATACAGAATTTGAGATAGTGATCTAAAAGTAGGAGGACAGCTGTGCCCGAAGGAGACAACTTTAAAGGCGACTGCTCAGTAATTTAAATCAGATTTGAATTCAGATTTGTAATAGTGGAGTGACAGAGGGGGGAAAGTGAGGAGATAACAGCTTGTAGTTTTAGCATACACCTAGCACTGCATCAGATGCATGACTTGAACAGTTTCCCTGGTGTTGACTGTGTGATCACAGACAGCTGAGCCGATTGCAAAGACAGAGGGATGATTAAATTAGTGAGATAACTGCCAGAAACAAAGGTGAAGTTTTCATTCAACAAAAAAAAAGTCTTTACCTTCTGACATCCATCCAGCAGCAGCATCTGGCGCTCCTGCTGCTACCTGCCTCCAGTCATCTGAACTGTGCATGTGTGTGTGTGTGTGTGTGTGTGTGTGTGTTTGTGTCTGTCTGTGGGTGTCTATGGTGTTGAATTCAGTTTGGTGATTGTTATACTGCTGCCTTTTCTCTGATCACTGAAAGATGGTTAGCCTGTTTTTCATCTCCCTTTGAGAAACGTGCGCACACAAACACGCACACACAAACACGCGCACACACACACACACACACACACACACACACACACACACACACACACTCATTTGCTCTCTGTCATGTTTCTGTCAGTCTCACAGGCTCTGTGTCAATATCTCAGCATCTTGCTGACTTCTCTTGTTCTCCTTTGTACTCTCTCGTGTTTCATCTTTGCCTCCATCCCTCCTCTCCCTCATCAAACCAGTCCATGCTCTAATTTTCACTTCCTCTCTCTTCCATGCTCTCACTCTCCCTCTCTCCCCCCCTGTTACTGCAAAAACTTTGTGAAATTTTCAGCTTCTCTTTCTTTGGGGGAACGCTTGTTTCTTTTTTTCTCTGTGGACAGATAGAAACTCTGAGAATTAACACACACACGAGGAATGATGTGAAATGAAGTGAAGTTAGTTTTGTCTTTCATCTGTGTTGCAGTGCTCACATCAGAGAATGAGCACAGTGTAAGCAGGTCATATGAATGCATCCGCACACACATTCTAACACACATAACTCAAACAAACAAATCAGAGTCCATCAGTGTGTCATCAAATATTTAGGGAGGGTTGTCCCACTTAGCTGTGATGTGCCGAATAGAAAAGATACAAAATAGAAAAAAAGGACAACACTTCAAATAAATAAGCGTGAGAGACAGAATGGAGGTAAATTTAACCAGTTAACCTGACACACTTGATGTTTGCCTCCCAAAAGTATGTTAAAACTGGTTTCATCCCTAACACCACCTCTTACTTTAGTGAAGCTTGTTCTAGACATTTAAAATGAACCCCATGTCTGTGAAGGTTCTCAGTCATCCAGGTCATTGTAGTCAAATGAGCTTACAAAGAAAAGCGTCTGGACTTCTTTAAGTTGCTTGAAAATGGTAAATGGCCTGTATTTATATAGCGCTTTACTAGTCCCTAAGGACCCCAAAGCGCTTTACATATCCAGTCATCCACCCATTCACGCACACATTCACACACTGGTGATGGCAAGCTACATTGTAGCCACAGCCACCCTGGGGCGCACTGACAGAGGCGAGGCTGCCGGACACTGGCGCCACCGGGCCCTCTGACCACCACCAGTAGGCAACGGGTGAAGTGTCTTGCCCAAGGACACAACGACCGAGACTGTCCAAGCCGGGGCTCGAACCGGCAACCTTCCGATTACAAGGCGAACTCCCAACTCTTGAGCCACGATCGCCCCACAAAGTGGAAGTGGAAGGGGTTACATGAATAGGATGAATAGGATGAGGGATCTATGGATTCTTCGATACCCAGCATCCAGATTGACAGTCAAACCACTAGTAGCTCAGTGTTCCAACATTCAGTAGAAGGAAATATTCTCATGTCTAGAGTTTGACAAGGTACAACACTAATGCTACGGCAAGGGGGAGCCAGGATGACGGCTCATGGGGGCGATATCATCACCTCCACCCGAGATTGGGTACCAAGCCCCAAGTGCAATGGAAGGAGGATTGTTGAGTGCTTGAGGAACTGTCCTGAGAGAGGGTATCATGGCAAAGCTTGAAACCTGGATCCTCCGTAGCTGGTTACTAAGACTAAGTGAAGTACCATCTGAGGATCTGCTAGATAATGTGAACGGAGTACTATGGACAGTACCTCTGAGATTGCAAGTCCAGACTGACCAACCTGTGCCCTACCTGGATTGACTACAAGAAGGTCTATGACTCCAGTGCCCTGCACCTGGATCCTGGAATGCCTAGAAATAAACAAGATCAACAGGACCCTAAGAACCTTTATCAGGAACTCCATTGGGATGTGACGTACAACACTAGAGGCCAACTTCAAGCCCATAGCACAAGTCACCATCAAGTGCACGATCTACCAAGGAGGTAGTCTGTCCCCACTGCTGTTCTGTATAGGCCTGAACCCCCTCAGTGAGATCACTGACAAGACTGGCTATGGATACCGACTACAGAATGGAGCAATCGTTAGCCACCTCCTCGTTAACCAGGGGGAAGGAAGAAAGAACTTATGGGATCATGCTACAAGTATCTTGGAATCCCACAGGGAAATGGGAACCACTAACAGGCTGCTAGGAAAGCTAGAACCACCAAGTACTTGCAGAGAGTGAGGCAAGTCCTGAAGAGTCAGCTAAATGTTAAGAACAATATCCGGGTTATCAAAACCTACTCCCTGCCAGTGATCAGGTACCCTGCTGGGATAATAAGGTGCCCAAAGGAGGAGATAGAAGCCACAGACATCAAGACAAGGAAGCTCCTGACCATGAATGGAGGGTTTCACCCCAAGCCTAGCACCCTGAGACTGTACACTAAGTGCAATGAAAGAGGCTGAGGACTAGCTTGAACATCCACACCCATGAGCACATCAGGAAGATGGCCTTCACTGACAGCATGCTTAGTTAATACTTCAGGCAGCAAAAATCCAAGAAAAAAGAGGTGCAATAAGGACATGTAAGGACAGGTCCTTGCAGATACCACCAGCAGATAGAAGAACTGTCTGACAATCAGAAATCCTACCAGTGGCTGGACAAAGCTGGACTGAAAGGCAGGAAAGCGGCACTAATCATGGCAGCACAGAAGCAAGCTCCAAGTACAAGATCCATAGAGGCAGGGGTCTATCACACCAGGCAAGACCCCAGGTGCAGGCTGTGTACAGTTGCCCTTGAGAAAATCCAGCACATAACAGTAGGGTGCAAGATGCTAGCAGGCAGGGCATACATCGAACACCATAACCAAGTGACCAACAGGAACAAGTCCTGAGGTCAAAATGGGACACCTAGGGTAGTTGAGAATGACGGATCTAAGTTCCTGTGGGACTTCCAGATACATACAGACAAACTGGTGATGGCTAACCAACCAGACATATTAGAGGTGGATAAACAGAGGGAGATGGCCGTAGTGATAGATGTAGCTATAATGAATGACAGCAAGATCAGGAAGAAGGAACATGAGAAGCTGGAGAAGTACCAAGAGTTGAGAGAAGAATTTGACAAGATGTGGAGGGTGAAGGTAACAGTGGTTCTAGTGGTAATCAGGGCACTCAGTACAGTGACCCCCAAGCTAGGCGAGTGGCTCCAGCAGATTCCAGGAACAACATTTGAGATCTCTGTCCAGAAGAGCGCAGTCCTAGGAACAGCAACGATACTGTGTTGGACCCTCAAGCTCCCAGGCCTCTGATAGAGGACGTGAAGGATAGACTGAAAAGGGGATTTTGAAGTGCAACATTTATTATTTACTGCTTCAGCCATGCCATTTGAAGCACTTTGGGCTATGTGACAGGTGCTTTGTAAAAAACAAAGCTTAGGATGAAAGGCGACATTTATTTAGGGTGCCTTTCAAGAGCAGAACATCACAAAGTGCTTCGCAGAAGAAATAAAACATTTTTGAAAAATTACATAGTGACACTGATAAAGATACACAGAACAGATAACTCTATTCTTGGCTTTGTGTAAGGGATGAGCATTCTTGGGTCAATTGTCATTTTGTTTAGGATAAAAGAGAACCCCCCCCCCCCACACACACACACACACACAACTTTAGCTTTAAAAAAACAAGAAAAATAAAACTTACATCACTGAATAAAGCTACTTCAGCCAAGTCATAAATACTTTTTTTCTGATCCCTCTTATTACAGTTGAGCATTAGTGAAAATACAGAGAAATATTTGAATAAGTATAATTTTACCATTCATGGCAGTTAATTGAGCTGGATGCCTGAATATCTTTAAACAAAAACATCCCGCGTCTTCATATACGAAATGTCTCTACCTGAATTTAATTATTTTTGACTTTGCAATCAAATTTTGCTGTAAGGCTTTTTATTAGATATTAAGCCTTCAGTTTCATTAAAGTCTTACAGACAGATTTACTCTTCGTCATTATTTTATTTTGAGACGTTTCTGTATTTGACTATAAGAACTCTCATCATCAACTTTATGCCATTAATACAAAATAATCAAAGCTGCTCCCAGTGATCAGCTCAGATTGTTTAAGTTTACAGTTTGTCACAGCTGCATGAAAACCAAACCAAAATTATCAGTGATTTTATTTACATTTTTCAGTACAACAGGAACAGTAACAGACTGAACTAAAGTAAATAATACAATATATTACAGAGTTACAAAATATAACAAATAGCTCAATTATAAATATCCAGAATATTACAGAGATTAAATATATATGATTGACATTTTATACAGCTTTAGTGAAACTTTAATAATCGCTTCATATATCAATATCAGGGAATTTAAAAGTCTTTCTTATGTCTGTTTGTGTTGTGTGCAGAGATCTCATTCCGGGTTTGGCAGTGTGGCGGCAGTCTGGAGATCCTGCCCTGCAGCAGAGTGGGTCACGTCTTCAGGAAGAAACACCCATATGTGTTTCCTGAAGGCAACGCCAACACATACATCAAGTAAGTGTCTGAAGGATAATTTATAGAACTATTTTTATCACGGTTTAACAAAAAAATCAGTAATACTTGAGCATGAACCTTTGTGAATTCACTTCACCTGTTTCGGTGCAATTCAGAGGGACAACAGAGGTGTTGGAGAGGTGGCAACAGACCCTCTTCTTATTCCTCCTGACTGAGTTTTTTCTACTTTTTCTTTTTGCTCGTTTCCTTGTCACTGCTGATAGTATGAGACGATACCTGCAGCAAATTTAGGCTGCACATGTAGCCCAGCTCCTCCACAATATTGTAAGGTTTGTTTAATCTCTGGGAACAGACTCAAGAGCATGGAGGAGATACCAAGAGGTGGCTCCTGTTGCTGCTGTGTTGATGCCTTTCTTTGTCACTTTCATTTGTACTAAAGCAGATGAAACTGATCTATAATGGCTTATGTTTCTTTTTTTTTTCTTTCTTTTTTTTGCCATGTATAAGAAATATTTGAGAAATTCAATGTTAGATTGAACAAAGTTATAAGTATCACAATTTTTTAAAGTGCTACACTTCTTGCAGCAAACAAATGTATTTTTTTTCCCGTCTGCTCACTCATTATTGACTCAGTGTCATGAGTCGACAGTGAATCACTATAATGACCATTTGGACCGAAGGAATCTGCTCTGTTCCTGACATTTAGAAGATCACAGTGTTAACACGCAGCCGTCTGTGTCCACACTCCAATGCTTTTGAACTCTCTCCTGGAAAAATTCAGTGAAAATATATTTTCAATAAATAAACCCTTCCAAGTGTATCTGTAGGCTCGGGACAAGAAGAAGCAGAGGGTTTCTGCTTGTACTCAACTGGACCAATCACATTTGAGCAGGCTTTGATTGCATCCAAGGAAAACATCAAACGCAAAAATAAAACGTTTACCAAAATAGAATCAGCTCTAACCCAAAGTCCAGAAAAAGTGGTCTTCAGACCTGCATATACTGGGTCTAAAGACTAGCTGGTCATAGGAATGACAAGAATTCAGCCTCAGCTTTGCTATTAAATCTCACAGCTAAGAAGTTTACTTTCTTCCATCAGTGGTCTCATTCATACTTGGCTCATATTTGGCTCTTTTCTTCACTTTTTTTGTCTTCACTTTCTAAAATGCAGCTGCATAAATATCAAGAATAACGGATCCCCTTTGAGGATATGTGCAAACTCATATTCCCACAGAATCTTTGATTTATATTATACCATTGCAGCTGTTATTAACATTATGCATGTCCTACCTTCTGTGTTTGCTCAGTCACTCAACATCTTTAATTTAATATGCTGGAGGTAAATTAATTATGTGAGGAATATCGTGTCTGTCTAGTTTCTGCTATCTCCGTGGTGCTGACCTTCTAGCCTAAATACTGTTTGTTAACGAACTTTGGTACTGAATTAATAACATATCTGACTTTTTTGTAAATTTATATAATCCTCGAGCATGCGCTAACCTTCCTGCCTAACTAATAATACGAGATCACTTTTGTGTGACTGAATTGCTGTGGCATGCAGAGGAAACAGACATGCAGCATTGCCATTCGGAGCTGTGTGTGTGTTGCAGCCTCCAAATGATGCTCCCATCATTGTTAAAGTGGATTTACAGCTGCCTGGGAGCCTTTGAGCTGCGAGCACAATATTATCCTATTAGCATAAGCTGTATTCTTATTCTGCCCCTGTCAAAGAGTTTGAACAGAAAGATGCTTTCAGGCAGCCCAATAATCCATTAACAGGACTAATGTGCTCAGAATGCTTCCGAATTGGTCTTGTATAAATAGATCAATCATGGCTACAATAACAACTCCATTTAGATTACAGGGTCAAGAACAAAGTAAACATGACTGCAAGGTGTGTTCCTAATAATGGCACGGTTTGGGATTTTGATCATGTTTGTGTCAAGTGATTTACTCAATTATTTTGTACTCCCATTAGTTTTACTTCCTTCCTTTGTTCTTCCCTTCAATTTCCTACCACACACATGCAGACACGCTTACAGTATAAGAAGTTTCTTGTTTTCCTCTCATTAGTCAGAGTAGTCAAGCTAGTTTCCTTTTTTTCTATTTATTTGAATATTTTCCTTGTGCTTATAAAAGGATTTCCTTGGGTATGACTACTGGCTACTTTTATGCTTTTATGCTCTTCTGGATTGTTTGCCATGTTTATTGACCCCTTGTGTATGACCCGAGCCTTCAAATTCTTCCCTTTTGGACTTTTACTTTGCCTCCCGTGTCCCGTATTTTGCTTTTCATCTTATGCTTTAGACTCTTCAATGCCTATTAGGGAACATGAGCTAAAAATTTACATTAAAAAGTTGCCACAAGAGAGAAACTCAATTTCTTCATTTAATATTAAAACCCATTAGTTTAATTGGGCCCTTTGCTAGTGAATATCCAATATTATGTTGAAGCATGTATTAAAAGTCATTCTGGGAAACGCTTAAAATGACAAATGAAAGTAGAAGACCAGTGAGAGGTTATCGAAACCCAAACTGCGGTGCTTTTTTTTCACAAATTAACTCACGAATATATTGATGATTTGTCAGGTGATTTTTTTTTCCTTTAACAGTTCACTAATTCATAAACCTCAGCATGCAAGCAAGGCGCTAGCACTGCCAGCGTTGGGAGTTGAGGTCCCCTTTGTGGCTTAATGGACAGAGCAAGGCACTAAAGATGCCAGAATGAAGGGTTCTGTTCCCAAAATGAGCGCTCCCACTGCTAAATGGCACTTTGGAGCGAAGCCTCGGCCAAATGGCTCATATAAATTTATTGTTTTGTGTCAAGCAGCTAATCCATGCCAACACTGATACTTTTTTTTCAGTTGGGCTGTTTAGTTGCTCATTTTGCTCCCTGTTGGCCGTTACCGAGGCAACATCTGTTCTGCGCAGAAGAAGATGACTTTTATTTGTATCACGATGGCCTGATGTTTGTGATCAACGCTGTCCTCCCAAACAAAGCTGCTGTTGTCTGCTCTCGTGTTGCTCTGCTGGTTAATTAGCTCGAGGCTTCAGTGCTGGCAGTCTGGATTATGAATATGCTAAATAAAAAGGGGCTGCTTAATAATTCGATTACAAAGTTTATGCTGTTTCCTCCCTCGCTGAGGTCTGCTGCTGTGACCTCGTGTTTGCCTGCTTGCGTGTGCACAGTGAGAGGATTTAATTGTAAGCCTGCATGTGACACATATTTATGTTTATACGCCTACAAGCATCTCATATCCCCTCTCTCTTCCCCTTTCATTAAGCTGCCACAGCCAGTGTGTGTAATGCCTGTAATGGAGGGTTTCTGTCATTTCAGTGAGATTGTTCACAGCTCACAGAAACTCAGCTAATAGCTAATTACTACAGAGAGACAGAGGGAGGGAAAAATAGAGTAAATGGAGATGAGAGATAGTGAAAATGTGGTTTACTGTTAGCGCTGTGTGGGTGAATAAAGTGCAGTGAGTTGAACCGAAATGATGAGATACAGCAGTAGCTATGACTTACACTTGGTATCAACATGGCTCTATATGTGGAAGTCCTGCCTGAATAGAAGAAAACATGATGTGCTTGAATGCAAATGCAGAAAACATCGCAGCCAGCCATATGACAGCCTTTGTTGTGATCTCTTCTACACACTGCGTTACAGCTTATATTGTATGTACACTGAATGCCACTGAACTGTACAGTAAAAGGTGGATACAACCAATGTTTAAGTGCCTTAAACTTGCATTCTTTCTGATGCAGTCACAGGTTTCGGGTCATATTAATTACACTTTGATCGTGATTTTGTAAATTATTGACTCGTTCAGCATCTTCTCAGTGAACAAGTTGCCACTGTACATGTATGAACATGCGGTCAAGATGGTGTTTGCCAAAATTCTCAGCTCAAGGCTTTCAAATTAGACTTTAAAAAGTGCGTTAAAGAGATCTCACAGAGGTTATGTGTACGCTTGTATCTGTTATACACACTCCATGGTTCCATGGTTTCTCTGGTGCCCAGCTGGATTGAGATCTGGAGCATCTGATATTCAGGAAGTTGTTTTTGAGGTCAGCAGATCAAATTGTCCTATGGGGACGAGCAGGGGTAGTGACGTTAGAGAGTCCTATTTTTTCATTGTGGTGAGGGAGTGTGCTCGAATCAGTGTTGAGGTGTGCGGTCCAAATAACGTCTACATGAATTATTCCCTGCAGCTGTCAGTTGTTTGAATATCATGGCTGATCTGTTTGTAAATGTGCACGCTAGGGCAGGTGAACATGCAAAGAGACTCCAGTGAGGTCAGAATGGGATCTGATTGATCTGGCTAAGGTTCTGATTGAGCAGGTGATCCGGCTCACTTGGTTAAGTATGTGATCTATATACCAACGGTGGTGCAGGAACCAGGGTTTAGGTCTCCTCCAGACCTTTTTCTGCATTTATGTCCCCCTACTCTCTACCTGCTTTCTTGTCCACTCTGAGCTGTCCTGTTGAGGCTAAAAATGCAAAAAAAAAATACATTTTAAATAAATAAATCAGCCAGACCACATCTAGAGGTGGGTTGTTTCTTTGTGTGTTTAAAGGCAGCAGGTAAATGATGTCTGTTTTTACTTCCTTCCATTTCTCCTTCCTCCTGCAGCCGCTCATCTGTTCGCTGTGGTTAAAATAACAGCTGGATCATATTCAGAAGTAGTTCAGACTGCAAATGAGGGCGAGACCTGACCTTACATATATATGCAAATACTACATTACATTACAGCACAGAGGTTGTGTTGCTGTATCTGAGATGAAGCTGTTCTGTTTGTTCTCATTCTGTTTGTATGTGATTAATAAATTACCTCTTGGTTTCACAATGCATTTTGTCAGTCATAATCACACATGCATAAAATGATTTTTGATGTCTCACATAGTGTTAAATAAAAAGGCCAATTATGCACCTCCTGTTTTTATATTTATGAAAACAAAATCTGCAGCCTGAGGATCAAATTAGAGACATAACATCATTTTAAGTCCCAAAGCTCTCTTTCTCATACACAATTAATATATTTCACAGAGCTGGGAAACACAAAGTTGAAATTAGTCTTGGGTCACATTCTTATCTGAGTGATTAAAGCAAAAACCTTTGTTGCTCAAGAAAACTTTAACATGAAAAATTTCTGTTTTCCAACTAAATTGCAAAATGTCTTTCAGGAACGTGACGTTAGCTTACTCGTTGTCTGGTTTAAATTTGTCCAGTGACCTTGTATAAATCAACAAGAGGAATATTCAGAGTAGCACATGGTCACCATTAATGATTTTTAGCCTGAGTGTGATGTAAGTGTGTGGTTGTGCGTTTGCAGGAACACACGTCGTACAGCCGAGGTGTGGATGGATGACTTCCGGCTCTTTTATTACTCCGCTCGCCCGGCAGCACGAGGCAAATCCTACGGAGAGTAAGAACACACAAGTACATCTGACTCTCACATGTCAGTGTGTCATCTGCGTTGCCTCTTAGTCCTCAGATATTCAAACAGGACTGGTGTTTCTTTATTTGCACCAAAGCACGGGGACTTGTAGTATCGTCTTACCACAAGTAATTTAATGGAAATGTACCCTAACTTTGTTCACCATTAAAATTCAAGCATAAAGTAAAAGAAAGGGACAGATTGTTACATTTTACCAAAGTTAACTCACAGAAGTATAAACTCCTTCCTTTATCAAGTTAACTGCCCCTAGCAGCTACCACAATCAAACTGAATTAGGGCACAGAATAAGGCCATAAAATAGTGTGTTCATTGATTTGCACAATGGAATAATACAATCAGAGAAACTAAAAGGGTATTTCCTTTAACTCTTAGTTATTTAATGTGCTCTGAAAGTGTTGCTTTTGTTTTCTTTCAGCAATTTAAACAGTGAGAGGACTGCAGCTCAGCTTTTCAGCCTGGTGTGTTACTCTTAAAAAAATAAGGGTTAAGCCTAAAATAAATGGTTTATCTGTTTTGATAGCAGAAAAGATATGAGTATCAGAAATGCAGCCAGTAATAGACGCTGGCGACAGTTGTCGGTGAATACATGTCAGTGATTATCAGTCCTGCACATGTAGATGATGCTGCAGCTCTGCTTTAAGATTTTACCTGTTTTCATATCACACACCTCCGTTATTGGTAATGGTTGAACTCTTAGTTTGTCATTACTTGTGTCAGTTTTATTTTGTGTAGTTGCCTTATTGCTTTTTCTCCCCATATGATAGTGGCAGAGAAAAATAATTTTAATGAAAGTTGTTTGCTGATCATCTGCCAGCTTCTGTATCAATCTGATTGTCTGTTTCTGCCTGTGTTCAGTATCCGAAGCAGAGTGGAACTTCGGAAGAAGCTCAACTGTAAATCCTTCAAGTGGTACTTGGACAATGTCTACCCAGAGCTCAAGTAAGTATGTGTGTGTGTCTGTGTGTGTGTCTGGAGACTTATCTGTCTAGGAAAAGCTCCTGCTGAGTATGCAAAGTGAGAAGAGAATTTTTAAAGCTAATGCCGAAAGTGGCTTAAATACTGCCTGGCTCATTGTTATGATAAGATAATTTCTTTTTGTGCTTTTCTACCTTTTTGTTTATCCTCAACTTCTAAAGAAGAACATTTTGCTGTATACACTTAAAGTTTACTTTGCTCCCCATAGGGGATACCTCTATCTCTGCGAAGCTTTTTAACAGCTTTGTAAAACTGAGTGAGTTATTCCTTTTTTAAAAAAACAGGGTCACAGACAAGTTTTACAGATTAGCCATTATCCAGGTCTACGCCAGCCTCTGCTGCTGGAGTTGTAAATGCTCTGTTTTTAATCTGTGTCCTGGATTCTTTAACGCTAATTCTATTCATAAAAAAGTGATTTATGCTTGGCCAATCTCCCCTTCGAGGACAACCACTTAAATCACTTCAACCACAAGTGCCGTTGTGACCATTTGTGATTTGTCAAACTCAGGCAGCCTTCATTTCAATGTTCACTGCTGTTGATTATATCTCATGGATAAATCAGTAAAAACACCCAGAGTGTCTAAACCATCAGGTTAGGTGTGGGTTTTTTGTTTTTGTTTTTTTTTTTACAGTAAACCATCAATGCAGGTCTCAACTTCAATGTCACGAGACATCTGAGGGAACATATGTTTTAACTTTTTGTACAGATCAATACAATAATTGCTCCCCAACCACTTTACCTAATTGATTTTAATGCAATGGCAGCACCGTTTATAAATGCATACATATGAATACTACAAGTAGTAGTAGCAGTGTAGAGCCACTGGTGCATAACTAGCGATAAAGCTCAGCTTGGTTTTTTGCGCTCAAAAACACAGCTGCAGCAGCTATAGCATGGCTGCTCATGAATGGAGTCTGATCAGCACTTTGTATATGGCTTATTTAGCAACTCACAAATGCATCACAAGTTTTACTAATGTTTGCATTCACTGCCGCCACCTTGAAATGTTTGGAAAGCAGCAATGGTTAAGAGACGTGTAAGCAGTTTGCATCATTTCCAATGTTAACAGCTATGACACCCTGATTTGAGGGTGTGAAGAAGCAAAGGTCCCACTGGGTTTGCGTCAATGTGGGACCTTTGCTTCTTTTTTTTTCCCCCTCACTTCTTACTTTCGCTTCCATTAAAAACTACTTGGTTGTGGTCATGAAAAGAGGTTCAGGTTAAAGTATGCCCTTTCACACCAGTAGTGAAAAATGATGAGTTGTAACTGGTCGCTCTCATTTACCTTTGCATAAATGTGCAACTCAAGCAGTTTTCAACCACATCTGCTCACATATACAGCCCATTTTCATGTCCTCTTCAACGCCTAACTGTCTCTGTGGGTTAAATGTCTCCCCGTGTCCTGATTGGCTGAGTTCCCATGGGATCTGCTTCCTCAGACTGACTCCCCTATCTGCACACAACACACACTCACACACAAATATAACTAAACGGCCACACTTAAGTGTGCCCTAAGCTCTGGCAGTGACTCTTCCTTACAAGCACACAACCTAGCAATGCAAAATACCTTTAAGACACATAAACACTTTCATTTAAATGCTTCCTCTCCCTTTCACACACTTTAGCACACACACACACACTCCCACTTAAATACCGGTACCCATTTATCCACTGGAGGCTGGTGTTAATCCCCCAGAATGGAATTAACACGGTTGCTCTCAAGGGAAGACAGACCTGACCCTTAAAACGCAGAATAACCTTTAACGGGTTATTAAAACAGAGAGAGATAGCAGATTGAATTAATGCTACAGGGCTTAAGCCCGAGTTTATAGCACAGTGGAGACTTTAACAAGAAAGAGTGAGAAAGTTTATCACAGAGGAAGACAAGGAAGAAACTTTCTGAAGTAATGAGTTTAGAGAATCGTAGCCTTCAGCAGATTTTTTTAAAGGTGCAGAGCATCTTTTTTTTTTTCCCAAACACTGATAAATTTCTGTCAAATTAAGAGTGTGATCTTGATGTGGCTAATGAGACCATGCAGGAGATGATTAAAGTCTCTGGTCTCATCACAATGACATTCCTATTATAGTTTAACTTTAGGCCAAACTTCCTCTAAAGGCTATTGCTTCTTTTTCAGATATGTGTGTTCTTGGAGATTAAGTACGTATTTTAGTGGTAGAGTTTTTATGGTTTCATGTTGCTCCACATCCGTACGATGCAATGAATACCTTAACTGAAAGGAGTCTCGTTTTCTCCATCAGGGTCCCAGACGACTCCGACTCACAGTCTGGAGTGATCAAACAGAGGCAGAACTGTCTGGAGTCCCGCAAGGTGGAGGGTCAGGAGATGCCCGTCCTCACATTAGCTCCCTGCACGGGAACTGAGGGCGTCCCCGCCATCAATCAGGTGGGTCAGTCAGCAGTTTGAAAGGAAGAGACAGAGCTTGGAGGAAATGCTGAAACTGTCCCTACTGTGAATCAGCAGGGACTACTAGAAATGAAAGAGTGCTGTTTCTTTTATTAAAAGCAGGATGGCAGTTTTATATTTCAACAGTTTAGTTCCTGGTTTGCATTCATTTGGTTCTACGGAGAATTTTATTTTGTTACAAATTTTAAAAATGTGAAATAACTTTTACAAAAGTTGCATTGATGCTATATCTAGGGAAATCTAGGAACAAAGCAAGAAAATGTTTGAAATGCAGATCTCTTTCTTCATAATAATACAGTATTTTTAAAAAGTGATGTGTGAAGGGGTCAATCATCCAAAGCAGGGGACAGTACAGAAGAGAGGTGAAGAAAGAAGAAAGTGCAGGCAGGGTGGAGTTGGTGGAGATGCATGTCTGGTTGACAGAAGGATAGAACCAAGAGTGAAAGAGAAAGTTTACAAGATGATAGTGAGACCTGCTGTGAGGTGTAGTTTGAAGTTGGTGTCACTGATAAAAAGACATGAGGCGGAGCTGAAGATGTTGAGATTTTCATTGGGAGTGACCAGAATGGACAGGAATGAGTACATGAGAGGGACGGCTCAGGTTGAGATTTCTTTTATTATAGTGGATATATTGGACAAAGGATGTTGAAGCTGGAGCTTCTAGGCAGGAGGAAAAGAGAGAGACCTTCATGCGGTGAAGGAAGAGATGCAGAGGATTGGTGGGACAGAGGATGAGAGCGAGGTAGATGATCTGCTGCCAACACAGCCCCTAAAGGAAGCAGCTGAATGAAAATGTAACACATGAAAAATTCAGTCTTCAGCAATAGCATTTTGTTTGCCAAACTCAAAACTTTAGGGCAGGAGAATAATTTGAAATCTGTTGCAATAGCATGGAAAATTCTTCTTATAGTGGCTTTCACCTGATTGTGAGTGTGCGGAAAAGCTGCAAGTGCAAAATGGTGGGCTGAACGGATTTAAAAAAGAAAGAAAGAAAAAGGATGAGGAAATACTGCTCAACCTCAGCTTTCATTTTATTGTCTCTCACTTGCCATTTTCCAGAAAATTGTTCCCCTAAAACACACTAAGGTTTTAAAATGTGTGTTTTTTTGTGTTTGCGACCTTTATGTGTGCATGCTGTGTATAAAATCTGCATGTACAGACAGGATTTAAAGAGAAAAAAAGCTTCTCTTTCTGACCTGGAGCACACAACAGAAAATAGTTGGTCATATACTTTCTCACTATTTGACTGTTTGGTTTAGGTGAAGGTGCTGCTGAAATAGAGCAGGCAGGAGCAGGACACATGGCGCCCTGTCACTCGCTGTAAATTCACAGGACGTCAGTGCGAGTGTGAAAATGTCTTGTTTGTGTTCAGCCAGTTATTTTTTACTCTTCTCTGTGTTTATGTGTGTATGTCTGACCTGCTCTCACTATGTTCATTTTTACTTACTTTGCACAGCAGCATGCTGAGGAGCGTGTGTGTGTGTGTGTGTGTGTGTTTCCCTTTCTCTGAGCTATAATTAATACCCGTAGGATTCTTGTTATTCCATGTTAAGAACAAGTGTGAAGGCTGCGCTTCACTCTAAACAAGCCGCTGCGCAGAAAGCAAATGTGTCAGCAGCTGGGATGCCTAAAGGCTGCAGAGCTTGGCTTGTGGCTGGAAGGTCGCTGGTTCAGATCCCTGAGCTCAAAGGGAGAACCGCTGAGATGTGTGTGAATGTGAATGAGAAACTCTCAGTAATCAGCAACGCAAGAGAAAGGCCTGAAGGGGGGCTCTTAATCCCTGTTTGTTCGTGTTCAGAAGTCTGGTTTGAACTGGGCAGCTCCCAGGTGGGTATAATTTTGAATTTTAATTCATTTCCCCCTTCTGTCATGTTAAGGTTTTAAAGCAGCCCAATTACTATAAAATGAAGGAATTCAAATGAAATATTTCTAATATGAATTACTAAATTTACCTGCGGTTTTGGTCATTACTCCTATCGAGGTATAGTTATAATCATGTCCTGTCAAGGCCGTTCTCAACAGAAAATCGAGAGCATTGACAAAGTTGGATACTGATATATAATTTCAAAACTATCTGGCTGTAAGATAGTGTCTCACTTTGGAAAGGGAAGTAAGAGTTTTTTTTAACATTAATCAGTGTAGCTTCAAATGTATGTAGTTAACCAAACCCAAATCATGCCATGCTCAGGTGGTTACAAATGTGCTGACATCAGTTCTTTTAGGGATAAAAGTCAATTCAGAAATCAGAAAATAAATGTTTATCCAGTCACTGGTGAATTCAAGCAAGCAGCCACAGTATAGTCACGCTGCAGTAGTCCTGTAGTGGGTTTGTTTTGTACTCATTGGTAAGGTTGTGCCATAAATAGTGCTTGGGGGTAGATGTGATATCTATCACAGTTGAAATAAATTTTAATCCCAGTATCGTTTTTGTCTTTTTATACCCAGATTACGAGAATGCTTTAGCCATATGTCACTGATAACACGGGCCTTGTAATCAAATATAAATACTGAAGTTGGCAAGATACCTTTTGATTGCAAATTTGTTAATAAAGTCTTCATGAGGCCAAAGCTGTTGCTATATAAATAAAATGTAATTTATTTAATGTAGTAAGAGAGATTCCATTGTATCTGTCTCTTGACCAAGTCTATACATATTGACAATTCATCATATTCATTACTCCGTAAGACTTGTTGGCATTAATTTTCAGTCCAGTTCTTGTGTAATTTGGCATGCCTCAGCCCTCCCTCCCTGTTTCCTTTCCTTATGAATGACTTCTTGACAGCCGCTTTTCCACTGAGACCATTTCTCATGAGGCTTCAGCAAACGTTTGATGGATCAGCTGAAGGGCCCGATGGTTCCCTCAGGTCCAGCGTCAGGTCTTTGCTGGATTTTTCCTCTTTTTAATATAATATAATTTTCAGATACTGTTCATTGGCTGTAGAGAATTTGTAGGCCTGCAACTTATCTTGACCTCCATTTGTCCAGTTTCCTGAGATTGACAGACTGCACACCGTCCTGAGCTATGCCAAGGTTTTAGCTAATAGCTTCTTGAGAGTCATCTTGTTGATGTGGAACTACTACTTAGTATTACTTAAAATTTTATTTCTGTCTATCTGTGTTATCTTAGATGTTTTCTGCAGATCTGTTTAAAGACGTGTGAGCAAATTATGTGTTTTGCCACAGGATGTTGTTGTCTGTTGCATGTATACAAAACCCTGGTTAATCCCTGAGTTGGTTGTCTTTTTTATGCTTGAATTATTCACCATTCAGTCAGTGTTAAGTGGTTTAACACTGATTCCCCCCAGGAAATCCTGGAGAACTGTTGCTCAAAATCATTTTAAAAAATTAAAAATCTTTTTCTATGGAAGCAAAATGGAAAGAGAGGAGAGTGACTCAAGACTATTAATATTTTGTGCATTATGATGTAGAGTTTTTACAGACATTTTTAAACAAAACCAGGTGAATTGAAAATAGGGAAGAAGTGAGTAAGACCCACGAGGATTCATGGGCAGCAGAGGATGGCTCATTCATCTGTTTCAGAAAGATTGTATAGAAATCTTTGAGAAAATGACATTTGTGTTGATTTTATTTGAAACTTTGTAAACCTTTCCTTATGGATTTATGCTCTCCATCACAGTTAGGAATCTTATTTAATGTAACGTCCATTTTGTAGCTATTACTCACATTTCCAGTGACGTGGTAAAGTGGGGTCTACTTCCAGACTTATCGAAGATTGCTACGAGTCAGTCATGCAAATGTTTTGTAAGCCCACACATCTTAATTTGAATAGTAATTTCCTAAATAGTAGCAAAACCTGTGTTAGTGTTTGAGTAACATAGCAGAGGCCAGAATGGTTCCACCAGCTGATATACAGTACTAGTCAATAGTTTGGATCCTCTTAGCCTGTCCAAACCTTTCAGTGGTTCTTTATTGTCGAATGAGGGTGAAGAAGTTTGTAAATGTCTTTGTTTGTCTCACTTTGGACTCGGGGTGTCCCCTGGTCTCTCTTCCAATTTGTTAGATGAGGATGCTGGATTACCAGCGCAGGCAGCCAAACATGAAGTGAAAAGCAATTCAAAATAGCAAGTGAAAACAAAGCTCTCCCACAGGACATCAACTTGAAAGTTGACGAGAAGTTTTTTGGCATAAGTAATGAAATAATAATGGAATATCAAATATGGGACATTAATAGTGTAAATAATGCAATGTAAGAACAAAAAATAGCCATTCTGAAGCTTAAAAATCTGAAGCTTCGGTCCATCAGAAAAAAAAGAAAAGAAATGTCTTTAAACCTACCATTTTGCACCAACTTTCACATACAAGGAAATAAAAATCAATAGCAGAGGCAGAGAGACCATTTTATAAACCCACAGCAGCAGAAACTAGAACTGAATCCTGCAAAGCAAGGATTCAAATGCATTATATGAGTGTATTAATGGGAGGTGGACAACTGTGTATAACATAGCAGAAATGTAAGATGAGGTACAAGAATGATGGGTATGAAATCCAACCCACTGAGCCACAAAACCATGAATTTAAACACAATTTGCTCCAAATGTAATGAGTGCACAGGCATGAAGTTGTACTTTAATCATTTCTGCTGTCGACTCTGAATGTGCACACAAATAGAAAGTAGTTCGGGCAACTTTCTTTTTTCTTTTTTTTCAGGAAAGAATAAAGCTTACACTCACAGCTTTGTACACAGAGCTGCAGGTGTCATCATTATTTTGAGCCAAAGTCCACTTTGCTTTTAACCTTTTAGCTATCTGGGGAACACTTGTGCTGAGCATGCAGACCTTGTTTCAGTGCTGACCTGCTTAATGTTTAACAGCATAACCAGTGAGCGTGTTTACCCGCAGCCTGATTCCCATCACAGTTAGCAGTCCGCTTCAACCTCTGCCTAACGTGTTTACATGCAGGCGGTGACTTTCTAAAAATATTCCCGAGATACGCATACGTGACATGTCAGGATTGTGCAGAAAGTCGAATCTTGTTGGAACACATCTGAAATAATAAAAATCCTTTTCTCACGTCTGAAACCAGGCAAATTCAAAAGAAAACAGAAGAATAAGGCATGAGTCAGCAGCGAGGCCAAGAGATTATAAACGTTAGGAATAATTATTTGAAAGTAATGCAGGACCACCGTGAGGGCCACACTGCCTTATATTCCAGGAAATATTGAAGTGTGAGTCAGTGCCTGATTTTCGTGTCTTTCTTTACTTAAATAAAGACATTTTCACCAGAAGCTGAAACAGAAAAAGCAGGCGGAATCCTCAGGCCCAGCTATTTAATATGCATCTACGAAAATTATAATAGAAATGTGCTCAAATTTTTATTATTGTTATTATTACAGTAATAACAACAATGATCTTGACGGATTTAAAAATGCTTTAGAATTCTCATTGGAAAACAGGTGTGTTAGTTACATCCCAGCCTGAGCAGTGGTGAGGTTACTGGTTTTATATTGTTGAACACTGACTCTTAAGTACGAATCCTGGGACGTTCCAGTAGAGAGAAGATGTACTGAGCTGCAGGACCAATTAACTTCTAATGTCATTCTCTTTGCTGCAGTTCAATAAATCAATCATGTGATGAAATACACCCCGCAGCGTTGAGATATTTAAGATAAAATGTCATAAATCACCCAGCTGGTTTGAAAAGACCTCCCACTGTTCTGCCATCTGACTCTCGACCTCCATTATTCTATAAGGTCAAGTCAGCAGACTTATAGCAGTATGATTATGTTAATAATGTTTGAATATGAAATGAAGGGGGGGGGGGGGGGGGGGGGGGGGGGGGGTTAAAAAACACATTACTTATTCACTGAAAGATTTAATGATTAACTGAAAAGCAAGTCAACAGAAAATTAATGAAAAGCTAATCTGAGAATAGAGTAATCCATTAAGTTAAAATGCCAAACAAAAAAGAAGTGTTTGGAGTTTAGGTAAAAGCAACAAAGCTCCAGTACAGATCACAAGTACAGAGCTGAAAATTTCATGTTAATGGCTGTAAACACAAAATCACTCGTAATTTGGAAATGTGGCCCTGAATGTTGTACCAATGTAAAATCTAGTATTTTTTTCTTAATGATATACATTCATCTGTATGTACAATTTCCTCAATGAAGCTGATCTAATGTAAGGTGATATCTAATGATTTTATACTTAATACTATTCATGATTAATTATATTTAATATAAAGCTGACTGTTGAGTAGCAATTTTCATGCGTGTTGAATATAAAATGGTAATCTGTTAATTAACTAGTAACTAAGACAATTAAAGTACACCAGTTCCCTGCAGACTGCAGACATTTGTAGTAACTACTAATCATGTCTTGATGACCATTAAAAAAAGCTAATTCCATTGATTTATGAAAAGTATTTGTGTTTTTCTAAGTATCTGTTTTCAACATTGCTCATAAATGTTTGTCTGCAACTCTCTATCTAATTTAAGTTTTTTAAAAAAAGGTACTCGGACTGAGTCTGATATAATCATTTTGGACAAGACGTTCGAGCTTTGTGAGTTATATATTGTCTGACTTTAATCTTGATACATTTATACAATATGCGCTACACAGTGAGCTACACAGTGAGCTACACAGGTCTGATACTCTCTCACAGGCTTCTGAAAGAAATGTATCTGTGGCCGGAGCTTAGTGAGATCGTTTTTGTAGACTGATTATTCTTGGTGATAAATGTGCTACAAATGGATTGACTGATTTTTCTATTTTTTGCTCTATTTTATACAATTCCAGCAGTTTAAAGAAACAACATAACAAAAAAAACGTATTCATGCATTTTTTGCTTCACCAACGAATACTTGAAGATAATGCTGATAATGAGATACACAGTCTGTAACTTGATAGCAGGACTTCTTTCAGTGCTTTCTAAACACAATCCATAAAAATGTATCATTTCAAGCTGTTTTTACCTGAAACTTGTAACACTGCCTGCTTCAGACAAGGTTATATGTCATTATAGTTACCAGGGTGATCTAGCCAGGTGTCATCTTTGTGACATTGAAAACTCTGACTTTAAGCCTTGCATCTGTTGCTAGCTCATTATTCACAGTAAACCCTTCAGGCAGTTCTACAGGAGAGGAAGGTCTGAGCATCTTTGCTTAGACCGCTGCTCCTACAACCTGGACTCAGATAAGCTGGTGAAAATTGAATAATGGAAGACAAAAAGACTGCTTGGGCAAAACTGCTCTGTAATCACTCGGACCATGCAATCAGCCATGAACTTTTCTTTATACTAAAGTATTCTAGAGTCAAATGTGAGGCCATCTGTTCAACAGCTAAAGCTGGGCTTAAATTGGATCATTGCAAAAGGACGATGATAATAAACACAGCAGCAAATATGCAACTGATGGCTGAAAAAAACAATCAAGGTCCTGCAATGGCCCAGTCGGTCCAGACCTCTGCCCGACTGAAATGCTGTGGCAGGACCTTAAGAGAGGTGAGCAGAAATGAATGCCTGCAAACATCAATGAGGGTAAAACAGTGTCATAAAAAAGAGGCAACATTTCTCTACAAGATTTCTCCTTATAAGACAAATTTGACTGAACTATGAAGGAAAATATCACGGAGTATTCTTTTTACCTTTTAGGATCCCGTGAAAACTTTCTTTGTCATGTGACTGTTTATATATATTTATTAAGGCAAGAAATAGCTGCAGGAACTTTTTCAGTATTTTCATATTGAAATGAAAAGTTATAAGTCAGGATCATCCCTAGATTGTTAAATGCCCTTTAATTCTAATAAAGATATATCAAAATCAAACACGATTAAGACGATTTAAACCATTTGCTTTGACAAGCATGTCAGCATTGTTTGTTTGGTCTATAAAGAAATGGCTTTCACAGTTTGTTGTGGATGGCTGGCCTGGATAGAGCCCTAATTTCCTCCCCATTCAGCACATTTGTGCTGAACTGCAATGCCAACTGCGAGCCAGGCTTCACCGATACTCTTGTAGCCAGATGGGAGCAAATCCCTGCAGTCAGGTCTGGTGCAAAGCAAGAAACAATGGGAGTTGAGGATTAAATTCACACCAATTTAATGTTGCTTTTCCACCTGTCTCTACCGCTGTTGTGCTGTCTTTAATGACTTTATCTTCATGACCGCTTATCAGAAACAACACCAGAGGCGGGGCTGCACTTGAAAATGTCAGCTTTCAAAAACCAAACCCACACACAGCATTTCAAAATTCAGAGCAGATAAAAATGATTAACTCCATCTTCCTCTCTGCAGGAGTGGGTGTACACTCACGGACAGCAGATCCGACAGCAGCAGCACTGCCTGTCTGTCTCCACCACGTTCCCTGCCTCCCAGGTCCTGCTGCTGCCCTGCAACATGGCGGATGGC
This sequence comes from Diplotaxodon limnothrissa, assembly GCF_057381915.1. Taxonomy (NCBI): domain Eukaryota; kingdom Metazoa; phylum Chordata; class Actinopteri; order Cichliformes; family Cichlidae; genus Diplotaxodon; species Diplotaxodon limnothrissa. The sequence continues at coordinate 23,220,749 of NC_140610.1, forward strand.
AAACAGGTCTGAGCACATACACGCATACACTTAGACAGACACACACAGTCGAGGAAGACAGGTGGTGCGTATCTGCTGGCGGGTCATAACCGTATATCATATGGCTGATAAATTAATCTAAATGTTAATTAATCTGAAGGCAAATTTGTCTAAAGATGATTGTTATACACACACACATACTCGCACTAACACACACACACACACACACACACACTCTGCAGGAGCAGATGCTTGACAGTTTTTTGGACAGGTAGCTAGAAATACAGACACACATACACACTCGCTCTTGTCATTACCTGACCACTGGGCACCTTGACGGCGTCCCAGAAGCTCCTGCAGCACAGAACGACCTGACAACCAATAAATCACCTGAGAGAGAGAGAGAGAGCGATGGAGAGAGGCACAGGTGGAAAGGTGAAGCTAGACAGACAAAAAGAAAAGATGAGGAAAATAGAAAGGCAGAGGGACACAGAGGAGAGGAAGTTAAGGGAGAGGTATTGCAGAAGATTAGCTCATTACACCCCACCAACTGTTCAGTCTGCATGGAAAATGCACCTATGTGTAAATGTTCATCTGTGTGTGCGTGTGTATTTGTGTTCATCCCATCTGGATTAATAGAATCTACTGGACACGTGGGCAGGATCAGACATTAAAAACCATGTACAGGTGCTAGGGTGTATGATTCACTCAGTGTTCGTCATTGCTCTTATTATGCATTATTTGATCCATTAGTCATTGAAGCGCAAAAAGCGGGGGGGAAAGGAGAGACAGGAAATTGAAGTAAAAGGAGAGGTAATTAGGGGAGCGACAAGGGGCTAAAACCAGGACGAGAAAGACTAAAGGAGTAAGAGAAGAGAAATGGAGGCTGAAGGAAATGTTGATGTGTGATGATAAAAGAATAAAGAGTAAATACTGATAAAAGAAAAGAGAATGAAGGGAGGAAAAAATGTGGATGTGAAAGGAGAAAAAGGTAAAGAAAAGAAAAAGAACAAACAAATGACCTCGTAGGGCAGCCGTTCATCATATAACACGTTGCTGCAGCACACAGTGTACATCAACAAAAGCCCAGAGCAAAAAGTAAACACAATAAATCAAAATAAATCTTGTCACAGGATTCAAGAGTCTTTGTGCATTTGTTCACTTAATTCCTCACCTGAAGAACAGTCCGCCCCATTTTAGCCTTTATGAGTGAGGCTCAGGCTTCTAGGGGTCTGCATATTTTTATACCTCAGCAGTAAGCTCCCCTGTGGCAGCAGCAGCAGAAGAGGATGTGCTGTCACCAAACGAGACAAAAACTTCAGATACAATAGATGTGCCAGCTGAGGGAATCTGGGGAGAAAGTTGTTGCTCTTCTGGATTGTTAACTGGATGTGACTCTGACAGACAGGAGCGTACTCTCCTGCACGTGTGCTCTTTATGGAGACACTCTCAGTACACTGGGGAGAGGGGTTTGGAGGTAAAGCAAGAGGAAGAGCAAACAAAAAGATCTTTATCAGCAAAACTGATGGAGGAAAGATGGAAAACAATGTTTAAAAAAATGAGGAAAGTGGAGAGAAAGAATGACAGAGGTGAAGGATGTAAGGATAGAGAAAATAGAATGATAGAAATACATAGAGGAAGTTAGGAGAGGAGAATGGGAAAGAAATGAAGGAACAAAGGATATGGGAAGGAAAATATAATAGGGACATCAAAGAAAGGAGAGAAAGAAGGAAGAAAGCAAGGTATAGAAAAGAAAGGAAGATTGGAAGAAAGGAAGAAAGAATAGGGAAGGAAAAGAAAGCCCGTGGGGGCATGAAAAGAAGAAAAGAAAAAGAAAGAAGGAAGGAATTAAGGATAGGAAAAAAGGAAGGAAACAGGTAAAGAAGGCAGGGGAAAGGAATGAAGGAAAAAAGATATGGGCAGGGAGGAAAGTGTAATGTGGCATGGAAGAAAGGAGAGAAAGAAAGAAGGAGGACAGGTGTAGGAAGGAAAGAATAAGAAAAGTGAGGAAGAAACAATAGGAAAAGGAAAGAATGCATGCAGGTAGGTGTAAATGGGACACGCAATGAAGGAAGGACGGTAGGAAGGAAGGAAGCAGTGAATGAAAGGAAGGAATGCTAAATAGTAGGAAGCAAACAAAGAATAAATTTATCGAAATGGTATGGATAAAAGAAAGGGAGAAAGAATTGGGAGGGGAGGGAAGGAAGGAAGGAGGGGAGCTATATGAAGGAAGGAAAAAAAGATGGATGATGTAAAGAAGGAATGAATAACAAACATGCATAAATGGGCGAAATGGAAAGAGGACATTAACAAGGAAATAAATAAGGTAGCTTGGGGAACTAAATAGAAAAGGATGAATGAAGAAAAAGGAATAAAGAACAATGTGGAAAGGAAGGAAGGCTAAATGGCAGGAAAGAAAAAGCAAACAGAAATAAGGAAGGGAACAAAGGAAGCAAAACCAAAATAGGGAAAGGAACAGTTTGAAAGGAGGAATTAAAGGAAGGAAGGAAGAACGGAGGTTTGTGGCTAATGATGAAGACAATTGAACACAAAAAGCGCACAGGCAGGTGTTTAAAGCTGGAGTCCTTGAGACTTAAATTAAAGGACTGAAACCACACACACACACACACACACACACACACACCAGTCACTGTGTATGTTTTGTTTGTGTTTTTTAGCTGAGCCACTAAAGCGGATCTCTTTCATGCAACTTTTAAACTTTTGTACCGAGACACACACACGCACACACAGTGTTGTTACATGTCCCACTTGAGAGTGTGCATACGTATGTGTGCGTGCGTGTTTGTGTGTCAGAAGGCAGGAAGTAGAGGGATGATAGCTAATTAGAACGGCGATCCACCAGAGAAACAGCCCAGAGCTGACTGGTAGAGAGACTCAGACCCAGAGAGAGAGAGAGAGGAGAAAATGCAGAGAGGTTAAATTGAGGCTAGAGAAATGTGGGCGCGGTGATGGGACGAAAGACACAGAGGAAGACAGCAAAACGGGGAGTGAGAGTGAGTGGTGAAGACGGAAATAAACAGACCGTGACAGACAGAGAAGGAGAGAGAGGCAGGGTGAGAGAGGTAAAGAGAAGGTGAGAGTAGACCGTTCAGTATGAGAGGGAAAAATTACGTTTGACCTGAGGAGCTGAGAGAATGTAGCCACTTAGATTCGCACTTACAAACACTTTGATTAACATGCGCTGAGTGCCATCTCGTCACTCACAAACCCAGTAGAATAAGCATCCAGTCACATACACTTCCACTAACCTCAGTTTTAGTGACAAACACCTCCTATAGCATACAATTACAACCACAGGCAGTTGCACCACAGATTTTATTTCCTTGCAGATGCACACACATCTGTAGAAGCCCAGCATGCAAGAAGCCTATAAAATTCCTCTTCATACAGTATGGCTATGCAGCCACTGTACTGCAAGGCCACCAGTGCTTCATTGCGAATAGACCAGAAAATAGTATAATAAAACAAGCATTACTCACCCACGCATGACTGCAGGGACGTGTAGGAACACTCACACCAATCAGGAGGGTCAGGGGCATGGATCGGGCCAGTGGTGGAATGTAACTTTGTCCATTTACTCAAGTACAGTTTTAATGTACTTGTACTTCAAGTTTTTATATGTTTTGTTACTTTCTTATTATTTTGCATATTAGAAAAGACATCTTTACTAATATAGCTACCTAATAGTATTAAAAGATTTTTTTGTTAAAAAAAACTTTATTTGTGATGGTTAAACATTCGCTCCGTGAAAGAGGCTATTAGAAGGAGCAGTTTTACCATTTTGCTAAGCACTTTTTCAACTTGAAAAAAGTTTAAACCTTGGAGGAGTGCCATTTTTCATGTAACACCATCTGCATGGCGTATTGCTGCACATGAGCATCAAAATCAAGCCAGATTTTTTTTCTACACTGTGTTTATTTATTATCACATACACTTTATGGTTAAACGTACTGTGTTCCACCTCTTCATCTTTGAATTCAGGTGTTCTTTCAGTCCCATTTCCACAGATGTATAAAATCAAGCATCTAGCCATGATGTCTGCTTTTACAAGCATTTTTGAGAGAATGGGTCGCTCTAAAGAGCTCACTGAAAAACAACAGAGGTGTCTCAGCACAAAAATGGTGCACCCGGAGCTTCGTGGCATTAGTTCCCATGGCTGAGCAGCTCCTGTAGGTGTAATGTGGAGATGGCTCAGTACTTTTGTACACAATACATAATGAATTGTTCTTTCATGCAGATCCCTGTCCCTTGTTCTTGACACATTCTGTGCCCCCAATTTACTTTTAAGTGAAAGTTCCAAATGAGGATAACTTTGATCTATTTTCAAGGTGCACATATTAGTGAAAGTAAATCTAAACACCATCAAGCTTTCTAATGTATAGAAAACATTATCGTGAGACCAGTGCATTTAAGTGTCTGACCTTCATGAAGGTCAGATCTGCTCTTACGTTAGACTGAAAACTGAAACTTCATTATTATTGTGTTAAAAATAGAAACTCTGCAGTAGGACCTCAGAAGGCAGTGCACTTTTTTCCTTTGCATGTGCACATTTATTATTGATGGCAGACTTAGTTGTCCTCGACATGAGGGTGTGCTGCATAGGTTTCTGGAGGGATGTTCTTCCATTCTTCAGAAACTTCTTTTTTTTCCAGCTCTTATTTGCTGGAGGTGCTGTGTTGCTCTATTTTTATCTTTAAAACCCCAAAAGATGTTCTGTTGATTTCAAGCCAGGCAGCATCCTGGGATGTCAAAGTTCTTCAGAAATTCCTGTGTGAAATATACATTTTTATTCTTTAACATTTGAGTGATTTTGCATGGAGTGTGTTTCTTTTGTATACTTAGACTTCCTGTCACACACTTCCACTCGCATATTTTACAGATTACTTAAAATCTCAGCTTTTTCTGATTTCAGTTTTCCACAGAAGCATATCGGCTTGTGTTAACCAGATATAAATCACAGCTTGTGGTTTTTCTTGAACAGTAGGTTAGTAGCACAACTTGTCACAAGGTAAAAATAGGCAAAAACATTGAAAGAAAGTTGGTCTTTCTGTCACGTCCTTAGGATGTTTCTCTATCACAAATCTGTTTTCTTCCTCTGAGGCACCAGACTGTTTTTTCCTGGAACTCATTTCTGTTCCTGGTGCCATGTCTGTTGGATTAGAACGACAACTTGCAGTCAAATCGAAAAATCACAGCACTAAAGAGATGGAGTCGCAGATGTTCAGAGTGAGAAGGAGCAGCAACCTTAATATTGTCAGAAAAAAGCGAATGGGCCTCATGCTGGAAACCAGATTTATTTTTGAATAGAGTACATGAGTCAGAAAATGGTTGGTGTTCACCTCTCTTTTAAAGGTTTGAGTTGTCAAACCTGCCAACATGTCCTCTATTCACCAAGAGGGAAAAAACACAGACACACAAAAACAAACTAAAAGCCATTTGTTTGATGAATTCACCTGAGATTTAAATGATAAGAAAGTGCAGTGGTGCACTTTAGATGTTCAGATATATTTCCTGCAAATCCATCATTGAGGCTCATCAGTGATCAGCCCCAGATTCATTCTGCAGTACATCGACAAGCCCAAACATCCAGCCTGAGTCATAAAGAACTATTTTCAGCCACAAGAAAAACAAGGAGTTCTCCAACAGATGGTTTAGCCCCCACAGAGCGCTGATCTTATCATCATGGAGCCGGTCTGCGTTTTCACAAAGAGACAGTGAGACAGCCTGAATTCACAGAAGATCTGTGGCATGTCCTCCAAGATGCTCAAAACAAAACCACCTGCCAAGCAGGTGTGCCTGCAGATTTATTATTTCAGTGTTGCTTCCTGTTTGCTGTGAATCTTTGAAAGCATCCTTATCCTTTTCTATTTAGAGCCAAAAACTTTTTTCAAGGTGTTTTATAGCTGATTAGATGCAGAAGTAACACTTGACTGTATTACTTTTACAGCTGCTGTATTCAGCCTCCGGTGGACTCTAATGAGACAAGTTCAGCATACTCCCTGTGCAGATTCTTGCATTTTGCACTTTGTTATCTCGCTCTTGTTCTTTTGTGCAATAAAATATAATAAAAATGAAGCTTTATAGTTAAACTTTCTAGCTGGTGACTTTGCTCTCACGCTCTCGTACAAATACGATAATTTCCATTTCCACCCTTATGACACAGTGGCTACATCCACCTTTAATGTACAGTCTCTTACCAGGGTATTTTGATACCTGTAGATTCCTGGAGAAAGGTGATTTCATTTCAGCCTGTGTTGTTCACCAGGTTGTAAAAGACTCCCATCTCCCTTGAGTCATCCTGAAAGGCAACAAAAGGCTTATGAACTTTAATGTGCAGTACTTAAAAGAGAGACAGTGATGTGTAGAGAAAGACCAACGCAACATGTTACTCTCTATAGTCTGCTGGAGCCGACACTAATGAGTTGAATACTAATTAATTTACTTTTAATTATCCCACCGTCTTTTTTTTTCAATTAAAAATCTCGGCGGCCCGTCGCTGTACTCTGATGGGCATGTCATCTTGACAATGCCGCAGCAGACCCACAATGCACTTCTACAGAACAAAGCTGATTTGTGTGTGTGTGAGTCTGTGTGACTGTGTGTGTGTGTCTTTACAATGCCTCATGAGATCAAGATACATGACAGTGATATGCTTCAGAGGCTCAGCAAATACAACATGGCCGCTCCGAGCCAACGTAAGCATAAAAACACTGATACAAGGAGATAACCACACAAACGTGCAAATTATGAAACACAAAGATACAGATATCACACAAATGGCACACACACACAAATAGTTTCTATTTTTCCCTCGTTTTGTCTCTCTTCTTTTATCTTTTATTCTGTTTTTCTTTGTCTGTCTCAGATGGCTGGGTTTCAGACCCACTGCTAGATAAAAGCCTCTTTTCATGTCTGATCATATCTACTGCTTTGTTTCACAGCTAAAGAATCCAGCTATGAATAATACACACACACACACACACACACACACACACACACACACACACACACACACACAGTGTCTATCTGGTCAAAGAGCCACTGGATTGTTGAAAAAGTCAGGAGACTTCTCCATCTAGTGGTGACTGTGGGGAATCACATGCTGTCCATTGTAAACTGAAAGCGGTCAGAATTTATGATTACCTTTTAATCAATAAATGTAGAGAGTATAATTAGATGTGGAAGTACAACCATAAATATGTTTTTATTACCAGGTGGCTTCAAGTAAAGTTGGTGGAGTCATGTGAAAAATGTTAGTCACTTTGCATCTGTAGAAAATGATTTTAATGAATATTAAAGGTGAGAATAATTTCGCTCCTGACAAAAACACAGCTTTTAACATTAGTCTGAATGATTCCAATCAAACAATACAAACAATTATTGAAGTATTATTTGAGTAAAAAGGGAACAAATATCATCAGTGAAAGCAGTTGTAAGCTATTGAGCTGGCACATTTAATAACTCCACCAGGGAGCCTGAATCAGTGTTTGATTTGTTTTTATTATTAGGATTACTTAAATTACTTTCTTTTTTCATGAACATTTTAACAGCAGTTGAGCTTGACACAACTTAGAAGTGATTTTTGGAAGAATATTTTACCATTGTAAGATCCTAATCACTTATATGGACATGGGTCATAGACAGGCTGGAGCCCAACTCAGCTATAGGAGTGTGAGAGGCTGAGTACACCCAAGAGCACAGCCATGCACACCTAAGGCCAGTTTAGAATCACCAATTAGCCCGAGTCATGAGTCCCACTAAAACCCACTGTTCAGAAGGGTTAAAGAAATCTGAGCTGGCAGCAATCACTTCAGAGTGTCGGGTCAGGACACTTGCAAATGTTCAGATGTGAGAGGAACAAACAGGCAGAGTCCAGGAATAAAGTTGTCATTCTTTGTATTTTCAATTGAGAATGTGCCCGCAGCTGGGCGAGATAGAGTGTGTGTGTATGTGTGTGTATGTGTGGTTTCTGCAGACAAAGCATAATAATACAATCAATTAGGAATCAGATTACATAATAAACATAAAGATACAACTGAGGTGTACTCAAGTACAGTATATAGCTAAATAAGCTGACATTATACTTCAGCCTGGTTACATAAACTTAAAGTCAGACATTATGCATTAACACACCGCATACAACTATGCACTGAAGGCAACTGTACATTGGTTTATCATCTGTTACACGGAGCACAGAATCAACAACACGATAACAACGAATCTCTCTCCTAGAAGCTAATTAGTAAACAAATCTGTTATGCTAGCGAACTACCACTTGTACATAATGTCACATAAACAGAAGCAGAAACTGCTGGTAAGTCATCAAATACACTCATGGCTGAACACCAACACAACTGAGTGAAGTAAAACATTAACTTACGGTCTTATGAACGCACACACTGTCCGTTGTTTGGCTGCCGTTTGTCTCTGAACTAAAGTTGCGGACATGCACCCCGATGGTGCATTCAGGGGGCATAGGAAATCCCATACACAACCCTAACCCTTTTGTACAGCCGCCCCCAAATTTGATGTACAAATTTGACCTTGATGGAATGTCCTCTGCACCTAAGCAGAATCCCGGGGTAGAACAGGCAACCTGATGAGCCGGGCCACCGGGCGAGTGTAAGTTCGGTCCTTTACTCGAACGACTGCAGCTCTGACACGATCATCGGCCCCCGGTAGGATAGTTTTCACAGTTCCTACTTGCCAGAGCGCTCGTGGGGTCTGCTGATCAACAATGAGAACCACAGATCCAACTGCAATGTTGTCTGTGTCCTTGTGCCATTTCTGCCGTGGTTGCAAGGTGGGCATAAAATGCCGTATGAAGTGCTTCCAGAATTGGTCAGCCAGGACTTGAGTGTGTCTCCATCTCTTACGACTGAGCAGCTCGGATTCTGGATAGAACACTTGGGGTAGAGAGCAATCTGGCCGCCCCATCAACAAAGAGTAGGGCGTGATGGGATCTGGGTCTGCGATGTCTGAAGAAACATAACCCAAAGGCCTGGAGTTGAGTATACTCTCCACCTCAAGCAGGACAGTCCTCAGCACTTCCTCTGACACTATCTGCGCTCCCAACGTGGTGCGCAGAGCGGTTTTCACAGATCGCACCTCTCTCTCCCAAGACCCTCCAAAGTGTGGAGCACTAGGGGGATTGAAACAGAATCGGATCTGTTCTGCTGCCAGTTGCTGTCTAAGATCTGGCGTTAGGGCGATGAATGCTTCTTGTAGTTCCTTACTTGCACCTCGAAAGTTAGTACCCTGGTCCGAACGGAGTTCAAACGGCTTCCCTCTACGGGCTATGAACCGTCTGAGTGACATCAAGAAGGAGTCAACATCCATGTTTACCAGCAGATCCAGGTGAACTGCTCGAGTAGTAAGACACTTGAAAAGGATGCCCCACCTCTTTTCTGTGCGCCGACCCACTTTAATGAGCATAGGGCCGAAGCAGTCCATTCCAGTCGAATAGAAAGCAGGTCGGAAGAGCCTCAAACTTGAGGGCGGCAAATCTGCCATTTTCGGGACCTCTGGTTGACCTCTCCACTTCTTGCATTCGGGACAGTAATGCTGATGTCTTCTGACTGCTTCTCTCCCCCTTAAGATCCAGTATTTCCGGCGCAACTCAGCGAAAACACGTTCAGCTCCCGGGTGGTTGAGCTTATTGTCACATCGCTGGATTAGAAGCTTCGTAACTGGGTGAGCAGGCTCTAGAAGTACAGGGTGTAGTACCTCAGGGCTCAGGCCTTCGCATCTGCGGAGTCGACCTCCAACTCTAATCAAGTCAGAAGCCTTGTCATACTCAGGAGTGAGGGTAATTAGCCTGCTACTGGATGGAATCAGCTTCTCTGATTTAAGTAATGTGAATTCTCTCGGGAAGCTCTCCATCTGAGAATGTCTAAGCAGGGCCAGCTCTGCCCTTTTAAAGTCATCAGCATCAGGGTGACTGGTGTCATTAGCCGCCCCGTGCATCACTCGAGCAGTGGCTTTCAGGAGTTCCTCATATGTGCTGAACTGTTTGATGTCAGGTATCGCTGGACTAGCGGATCCAGTAAGCAGACCACAGAACACTGGCTTCTTCAGCTCCTCCACTTCCTCCTTAGCTTCTCCCACCGGTGCTTGTGGCCAAAGGCTGGGTGGCAGCTGAAGAAATGGTGGCCCCCGGCTCCAGCGATTTGCACCAGCAAGCTGAGCCACAGTTTTCCCTCTTGTGATATCGTCTGCTGGATTGGTTCCTGAGTCCACGTACCGCCAAGATGCTGCAGCGGAGAGTTCTTGTACCTCTGCAACTCTGGTTCCCACAAAGACTTTATATCTGCATGAATCTGAATGGAGCCAGTTAAGCACTGTAGTCGAGTCTGTCCAGAACACCACATCTTGGATGTCAAGGGTCAGTTCTTTCTTCAGAACAGAAGCCAGCTGTGCTCCTGTAAGGGCTCCACACAACTCTAGCCTTGGAATTGAGAGTTGCTTCTTGGGTGCAACTCTCGACCTCGCAGCCAAGAAAGCCACCTGGACCTTTTCTTCTCCTTGGTCGGTGCGTAGATATGCCACAGACCCATAGGCACGCTCAGAGGCATCACAGAACACATGAAGGCTCCGATGGCTGTGACTACAATCCGAGCGTGAGTCAGTGTAGCATCTCGGCAGCGTTATCTGTGAGAGCTGGCTGAGTTCACTTTCCCACAAACGCCAGGCGTGGAGCAGATTCTCAGGTAAGTGAGGATCATCCCATCCTCTTTTCTTGTCCCAGAGGTGTTGCACGATGACCTTTGCCCTGGTTGTATATGGAATAAGAAACCCGAGAGGATCATACTGCTGGGCGAGCAGCCGATAAATGTTGCGCATTGTTGGCTCTGAACTGACACTCTGCTGATGCTTGTACCGGAGTGCATCAGTCTTACAGTGCCATACGAGTCCTAGAGTGCGCTCTTGCGGATCGGCTGACTCCTGGGAGAGCCAGAGAACGCTACCCTCTGACTGGGATTCAACTGGTAGGTGGCTGATGACCGTGTGGACATTGCTAGCCCATTGTCGTAGTTCAAATCCACCCTCCAAGAGGAGAGACTGCAGGCGATCCACCAACTCCTTGGCTTGGCCTTCTGATGGGAGGCTCTGCAAACAGTTGTCAACATAGAAATTACGTTCTATGGACAGACGAGCATCCTCTCCTGGCTCAGTGTGTTTCTGGACATGATCTTGAAGTGCAAAGGTGGCGCAGCACGGACTGCATGTAGTCCCAAAGGGAAGCACCTGCCATTGGTAGATGGTGGGTTTTTCGTCTACCTTCATGTCTCGCCACAGGAAACAGAGAAAGGGTTTGTCCTCATCTAGCAGACGGACCTGATGGAACATCCCTTTTATGTCACTGCTGAAGGCGACTGGGTGTTCCCTGAACCTGAGAAGGACTCCCAACAGGCTAGCTCCCAGTGTAGGCCCTGGAAGAAGGCAGTCGTTCAGGCTCTGACCCTTGTAGGTGAAGGAACAGTTGAACACTATCCTGTCCTTCCCGTTGTGGTGCACCATGTGATGGGGGATAAACCACGAACAGTTACTCACTGCGGCCTCTTCCGGTGCAACAGCTGTGACGAAGCCAGCCTGCAGCAGTTTTTGGATTTCCCGAGAGTAGGCAGCTGCCTTCTGTGGTTCTCTGGCAAGTCGTTTCTCTGTACCACGAAGCTGGGCCAAAACTGCCTCTGGTGTAGCACGAAGAGGGGGAAGATTCTTCTTCCACAGTAGTGGGGTGGCGTAGCGATTTACTCCATCAATTGTTACTCGCATTGTCCTTTCCTCAAGTCTCTGAATGGCCTCAGCGTCTTGTCGGGACCTAGTAATGAGCCGCTCACTCCGGTATGGCAAGGTATCCATCTTCCAGAGTCTCTCCACATGGCTGAAGAGCTCAGCTTCTGGTGAGGCCCCAGAGGTGAAGAGACACTGCTGTGGGGTTAGCCGCTGACGTAGGAATCTCGATGGACCCTGTAAAGTCCATCCAAGTCGGGTGTGCACAGCTGCAGGTCCACCTGGAGGACCTAGACGTACTGGCTCCACAGGAGTGAGAAGATGTGGATTATCTGACCCAATAAGCAGAAGGGGCTGTACCTCCTTTATGTCTGGCAGTGGCAGGTGCTTAAGGTGACGGTACCGCTCCTGTAATGCTTTTATCGGGTAACTATGGCGTGCTAGGCCAAGTTCCTTTGCTGTGAAGGCTCGGTGGATCTGGAAGGACTTGTTCGGCTGTGAGGCAGGAGAAATGGAGAATGACACAGCAGCACCATGGATGGTACAGCTATCTTGACGGACAGTGCGGAGTGCTAGGTCCTCAGCTTCCCCGTGCAGCCCCAAGCAATCAGCCGCTTCGTGCAGAAGTATGGTACGCTCTGATCCATCATCCAGTATAGCATAGGTTTCAACCATCTTTGTACTGCTCCTAATGATGACACGACTTAGCTTGAGTAACACCTGACTGCTATTGGTTTGCCGGTCTACGTACAGTGTCTCAGAGGTGGAACTTACTAAGCATGTGCTTTCCTCTGGTGCACTGGTTGAATCAGAGGCTGTAGCATCTGGGCTGATATTGACATCATGAAGAACTTCAAGATGTCGGCGCCCACATGGTTTACACTTGGCTTTGAGGTTACACTTAGCTGCTTGATGATCACGGGCGCATCGCCAGCACCTCTTATTCACCTTGATCCACTCTGTCTTCTGCTCCTTCGACAAGAGTTTGAAGTTACTGCACTGATTCAGGTAATGCTGCACTGTATTACAGAATGGACAGTACTTCTTGGGCCTTTCTTGTGCCGCTGACATGTCACCTTCCATCTTTCTCCTGGGCTCACTACCATGGAGAATGGTGGCAACCTTCTGAAACTTATGCTCAGGACGTCTTTCCTTTCGTGAAACTTGCCTCTCCCTGTCAGAGTGGCCGCAATATTGGTCTCCAATTACCTGGACACGCACCTCATACTCAAGCCATTCAGCAAGATGAAGCAGTGTTGGTATAGGAGTGTTGATGGGATTGACAAATCTCTGGAAATTTGCTCTTAGGTCATAAGGTAGCTTAGCTAAGAGGCGAGATACGTGTGAGCCACACCTCAACTCTGTCCGACCTTGTTCTCCCAACTGGTGTAACATACCGACTAGCGCACGGACTTGTAGTGCAAAAGACTTGAAGGCTCTGATGTCACCACTCCTAATGTTGGGTCCATCCATCAGTTTGGTAATCCTTTTTAAGGCCAGATGTTGAGGTTGCCCATACATTTCTGTAAGTGCTCTCATGGTGTCAGCAAATGGGAATGGACTGTTACTGTATGAGTCAGCTACAAGTAGTGCATCTTCACACTTAAGGTGATCTGTCAAGATTTGGAACTTGAAGTGTTCAGGAGCATCAAGTGGAAGTATGTTATCTAGAGCTAGCTTTAATCTTGCAAACTCACGTGGGTCCTCGTGCACAAGGTCGGGGATCGTTGGTTGAGGTCCACGATAAGTCTCTATCGGTTGGGCTCTGCTGAGAGAGAGTGGTGTCTGAGGGCACCCACCTGGTTGCAGGCGATCGGTTGGACACTGTCGGCGGTCATCTGGATAGTTACCACAGCGCCTGTACGGATAACTCGAATCCTGATACCCATATCCATAAGGAGAACGATAGTGACTGTCAGGGCAGCTTGGGTGACCAGGGGTAGGATGCCTGTCATCTTGTCTGTAGTATGGATCATCTTCATAGCAGGCCCCTAGCCTTGGCAATCTAGGAGGAGTGGCAGGCTGACTGCAGTTCCTGTGGCGACGAGCATACACCTCGTCAACCCTTCTTTGGCCTGCATGATACGGTGATCGTCCCCTTGCTGCTGACGCTGGAAGTGGAGAGGGCCTCTCACCTGGTGTCATTGGTGAAAGAAAATCTTGAGATTCAGGGCATGAGTCGACTGAAGGTGATGGTGACTGTGCGCTGCGCTCCCTGTCAAGATCTGCGTCATTTAGACTGTGGGTGAGCTCCTCAATCAGGCCATGCTGGCTGTCCTTTGGATGTTGAGACTCATCCCCAAATGGCACCTGTGGAGCACTTTCAGGCTGATGTGGGCTCTTCTGACCTTTGATTGGCACCAGCTTACTAGTGTGGGCAGGTGTGGTTGACGTCCCATCCTCAGACCGTGATGTGGCATGCTGTGGAGCTAGTACAGGTGAGCTAGAGATCAATTCTGTCAGGCGTTGCACATCTAGTCGGAGTTGATTGTGTTCCTCTTTCATATGATGAATATATTGGAGAATTTCAGGATGAGTAGAATGCTTGCCCTGATCATCATGTGAGAGTCGGTTCTTAGTGAGGTCATCCACTTCATAGTTCTGGAGGTATGATGGCAGCTTGCTATGTCTGTGCGGACGGTCAGACTCTCTGTATGGGTATCGGCCTTCCATTCTGAACATATAAGGCTGAAGCAGTTGCTCACCTCCGGCTCGAAGGACCAAATGTTCAGAAGGGTTAAAGAAATCTGAGCTGGCAGCAATCACTTCAGAGTGTCGGGTCAGGACACTTGCAAATGTTCAGATGTGAGAGGAACAAACAGGCAGAGTCCAGGAATAAAGTTGTCATTCTTTGTATTTTCAATTGAGAATGTGCCCGCAGCTGGGCGAGATAGAGTGTGTGTGTATGTGTGTGTATGTGTGGTTTCTGCAGACAAAGCATAATAATACAATCAATTAGGAATCAGATTACATAATAAACATAAAGATACAACTGAGGTGTACTCAAGTACAGTATATAGCTAAATAAGCTGACATTATACTTCAGCCTGGTTACATAAACTTAAAGTCAGACATTATGCATTAACACACCGCATACAACTATGCACTGAAGGCAACTGTACATTGGTTTATCATCTGTTACACGGAGCACAGAATCAACAACACGATAACAACGAATCTCTCTCCTAGAAGCTAATTAGTAAACAAATCTGTTATGCTAGCGAACTACCACTTGTACATAATGTCACATAAACAGAAGCAGAAACTGCTGGTAAGTCATCAAATACACTCATGGCTGAACACCAACACAACTGAGTGAAGTAAAACATTAACTTACGGTCTTATGAACGCACACACTGTCCGTTGTTTGGCTGCCGTTTGTCTCTGAACTAAAGTTGCGGACATGCACCCCGATGGTGCATTCAGGGGGCATAGGAAATCCCATACACAACCCTAACCCTTTTGTACACCCACACATCCACAGGGAGAACATGGCCCAGCTGGATGGAGGATATATATAAATCAGTGAAAACTTGCACTTTTCATACTTGTAAAATCTGCATACACATGCACTTCTAAAAGTAAAGATTTGATCACCAATAACAGCGTTCAGGATTCAGTGAAGCGTGCTTCTCCGACGGGTCCTCTGATGAGAATTGTGGTGCTAACCTCTGTTTGGTGGTCATCGTGCGGCGTGCGGTTCCTGGGGATTTCTGCTGAAGCATCCTGTTTTTTTTTCTTAGATGTTATGTTGGTGTATTGTTAGATTCGGTGGCGGCTGTATAGCCTGCATATTCCATGCTTTCTAAATTACTTCAGTGACTTGAGCGAGGCCTGCCATTCAGTGCCGTGTGTGCAGGTGTAACCCCTAAAAAACGTTTTCTTTTCATTTTCTTTTTTATGCGAAAGAGTGTGACATCAGCTCTGTCATTGTCAGATTCGTGTTTCTCAGCATATTTCTCTGCGGTCATACAGTAATACACCTGCTCAGCAGAGCATGACTGAAGACCTTTTCACAGCTGCTGCAGGTTTCTGCATTCATTAGATCCTCCGAGCAGCTCTTGACTGCAGTACAGCAGCTGGATCAATAGTGAGCAAAAAAAAAAATGAAGCACAGCAACAACAACAAAAAATTAATTTTTGGACTCCTTATTTGTGGTATGTTTTCCACACTAACCAGTAAATGTTTTGTTTTCTAATTTACATGAGATGATAAAGTAGTTAAGATTTTAAACGTTTGTTTTTAACTTTTTAAATGTTTTTTTTCTTCATTTTTCCTGCAGCGGTGGCAGAAGTCAGGGACTCACTTGGAGCACCTCGTCTCCCGGTTCTGCCTGGACTCGGAGATGGCTCTGGACGGGATGGACGATTCCCGAATGTTGGTGATCAGCCCCTGTGAACTGAGCGCATACACGCAAAGATGGGAAGTCCCCTTCTCCTGACCCCTGACCATGTGACCTTTACTCCCTCTTAAAAAATGTGCCCTGTCACACTCATCCCTCAACTCAAAGAGAGAATGCTGCTCACACACTGACCATGCATGAGCAATCATGTCACAGTGCTGCATCGAGGATATCTGAATAGAAAGCTGATGAAGACTTTTTTATGGGTCTTTGTAGCATGAAAAGAAATGCAGACCTTTCAGGTATAAAGACCTGATTTATTTATGAGCTGCACTGGTTTGAAATAATGTTGCTCCAAGAGAAGCCGGAAAATTGTGTGGTTTGGAGATTCAAGTGTCTGTATTGGAGAGTGAAAACCAAGTGCACCTTAAAACCCAGAACTTTCAAATAGCTGAGATGGACAAAAAAAACAAACAAAAAATAACAATCATAGAATGTTTCCTGTGTCTTTTGCAATCTGCTTTTAAAGGATGTTTAATAAGCTGGAAATTAAAACCAAGCACAGCTCGAGGTTTTATTTCAGTTGGTCAAATACCTGTCACTGTCTTTACTGCAGCATCCCAGTCGGTTTCTTACTGGGATCTAACCAGAAACTCACCAAAGTAAAGCCCCAGTAAACTGCACAAAATGTGAAATCTTTAGTCTGTCACACCAAGCGGGATGCAATCATCTCCAGTCTGGAATATATCCTAAGGTTTTTGTTTGTTTGTTTGTTTGTTTGTTTTGTTGCTTGGCTTAAGCTTTCATTTACTGCTTTGGGAATAGTCTCAGTTATTGAGGTTCTCGATTATGAGAACACTTTATGTACAAGTAACCCCTGTGATCCTAAAGCTCTGGCTCCACCCTGCTCTAAATGCTCCGTTTCATACCATTTTTTTCAACGGTAGGCTCTTTGTGATGTCAGTGAGAGAGGATATTCCTAAAGTGAGCACAAAAGCCCCACCCATCTTCTGTTCAAACCTTCTGTTTGCAAGGGGCAGCCAATCAGAAGAAAGTAAGCTTACAACAGCAGCTCCTAGTTTTTGTGGCATATGCCCCATTTTAGAAGCGCAACACTCTCGAGAGTTTAAAAAAAAACGAGGATGAACGATAACAAAGGATCTTTGTGTGAGGTACAACTCCTCTAATGTTGACCTTTAAAGGTCAGTGCAGCAGCATCAGCTAACTATTTTTGTATACTCTGCCTAGTAAAAGCAAACCCAGTTTCACTTCATATTTTTCACCAGGTTGACAGTGTCCCACCTGCAGTGGCTCTGTGCCCCACCTACAGGACCTGCCCCACACTTTAAGAAACATAGGCTTAAAGGGTGGGTGGCCTTAAAGGAACGGGAACTAAAATGGCCTGTTTCAGAGAGGATGAACTTAGGAGCTGTACCAAGTATGAGATAAAGAAAGATTATTTTGAACTATGAATGATGCAAAGCCACCTTAAATGACTAGAATTGCTCAGTGCTCAGAGTAGAAAAGCGCTATTTAAATATGCCAAAACATTTACCATTTACCAAATAAAAATTAAGAAATGGGAAAAGGAATGCTGACTTTTAGAAAGCTTTGCACCTAAACACAGTCTAGATCTAGAGTAGTTTCTGTACGCCAACCAAGGCTGCCTACTCTGGGACTGCTAGAATTCCCATATTGTTAGTGTTATAGGGTTTGCACGGTGGATGGAGCATTTTAATGGGTTCTTTAAATGACTATAACTTCCCCATTGAAACTTGGCCTCATGCAGCTCTCTTGGCCATGTGAATAGCTTTGATTGCAGAAATATGAGGAAGAGGATGAAAAGGAAAGAAATAAACAATGAGGGGAGTCACATTAGGTAACACAAAACCTGAAATTTAGAGCACGCCCTGGCTTAACTACAGGATGTAGCATGAAAGCAGACAGGACAGAGCTACAGGTGCAAATATGGACAAACAGTCACAGTGGAAAAAAATATGTAAGAGGAAGAACAGCATGAATGCAGCACATGTCAGAATATCTACATGCTGGTAAATCAAATCAGCAAATTTCTGATTCCTGTTGCCCAAATGAAGCAGCTGCTTCACACAGCTGCTGTGCATGTGAGACTTTTTATACACAAATGAGATTTTTTCACCATAATTACAAAGTATTGATATTTATCAGGCAAGTTTGGTAAATTAATAAAAATGATGCTATTTAGGGTTTATTTTAATAAATGTGTCCACTCTCGAGGTGTGCTATGATGCAACCAAACCTTTTGTTTTTCTCCTACTTGAGATTATTTCTGAGCACTCTGAATGGGCACGAGGTTGGGCTGGTGGAGCTCAAACCTGTGGGAAGAGTCAAAATCCAAACTGATGTTAACTGCAAGTCTTCTCTAAATCGCCTCTCTGTCTGTTCACAATGATTTTTAAAAATTGTAGAACTTCTTTGCGGTTCAGTTACATAATGTGTTTGACATCTTCAGCATCAGTTTGATATCCTGTTTGATTCCTGAATCCTGAATAAAGCTTTTATAATGGCTGTTTCTATTTTATTGACATGCTTATTGTGCAAACTGTGAGCTGCTGTTGGTGCAAACACGGTGCTGCTCAAAATATTTACAAAACTACAACTAATCTTTTCTTATGTTTTACCCTTTACACAGTTAGGTCCATGTTTGGACTATGGCACATTTTCTTGTGATCGTGCATCCTCACAGTAGACTTTATATTAATTCATTAAATTTAAGGGCTTTAAAGTACTGCAGAAACAGGTTAGAATTACACAGCCTCATGTTTGTTTATAATGCAAGTATGGTGTCATATATTAGCTTCAGAAATACAAGGGTATTTCCTTTGAGATCTGCAGCTGTGGTTGTGAAAGCTCTGTGTTTAACTTCAACAGAAATCAGTTTATCTTATGAACCAACTGGTTTTGAAGGTCACACCTTTATAACCAGTTGTACATCCTTTATAACTAAGAGTGTCTTTGACAGTGAGGACCTGACTGTTCACACACTGGCTGTTCTGTCCTACATCAGCGTCACATAAAGCAGAAGCCCTGGATGAACAGTCATGTCAAAACACTCCTCAAACCACGCAAATCTGCTTTTAGGTCCACCATATTACCAAATTCAGGGGGCAGTCCAACACAGTTGTGGACCTGAGCATGCATTAACAAAAGAACTAAACACCTTCTTCTCACACTCAAAGTCCACTTTAATCATTCCTGTACCCAAAAAATAATCTACAAACAGCCTCAACAACTTCCACCCCAATGCACTCATACCTGTGATCACTAAGTCCCTGGAACAGCTGGTCTTAAAGCACATAAAGGCCACCCTTCCTGTCTACACCCCCCACCTCTCTGCTGACCTCTCCTGGGCTGCAAACACCTCCACCTCCTACCTGAGAGTGCTCAAAAGGAACAGCATCTCTGCAAAGCTGCTGGTGACCTCCATCACTCAGTCATCCAGAGCATCCTCACATACTGCACCACAGTGTGGTTCACACACTGCTCCCAGGATGAGTGGAAGAGGTCAACACAGTGCAGGAGTTCATCAGCTGCCCCCACCCCTCGGTTGCAGACATCTATACATCCCACTACTGCTGCAGAGCTAATGCAATCACACAAGACTCCACCCATCCTCCATCCCACCTCCACCTGTTTGATCTGCTGCCCTCTGGGAGACTCTACGGGTCCATCCAAACCAAGACTAGCAGACTCACGAACAGTTTCTTTCCATGAACCATCGCTGTATTGAACACATGTGCACCCCAGCCAAACTCACAAACTCACACATCAGTACTGCTCACACTCATACAACACACACGTGCGCCCGCTTTCGGATCTATATAACCCCTGTACATTTGTATAGTTTTATAGTTGGTATTCTTGTTTTTATTGGGTTTTTTTTTTCTAATTTATTCTAAATGCTACTACCATGTAGCTGCTTCTAATTTCATTGAATCTTTGATGTTTAATGACAATTAAACAATTCATGACAAAAGGATTCTGATTCTGTTTGGTTTAAGTTTCTTTGTCTGCTTTAAGAAGTTTCTTGTCATGAACACAGACCATTGTCAACACACAATGGTCCGTACTGCCCAGATTTTCGAGTTTTAAATGCATCATTAGGCTCTCCGTCCGTTTACACGAGCCTTCATGTAACTCAAAAAAATTCTGTGAATATACACATGGGGACGATTTTTGTGCTGACACCATAGTACTCCAAATCTGAAAATTAGCTAGAAAATTCTTCATTTGTGAAAACTGGGGAACAAAACTGGAACGAGGCAGGGTTTGTTTGTCCAAACACACACACAGAGAGAGAGAGAGATACCGTTCATTGCCTCTGTGCCCACTCCTCAGCTCTAACAAACCACTGCTTCTCTAGCCACACTCAGCAAACTATTACTCCGACACAAGACAGCTCTATTTCAGATTTCAACGACGCATTATAACAGAAAATGACACAGACTGGAAGGTGACATTTTGTGTTTAAAGAGGCTTTAAACGACACCGCTGTCTTCGAGAGGCTCGCTTTTACGTAAGTACAATGACCTTTGTTTTAATTCTTCATTCACGGCGCTTTCAATAAAGAATCCTAGCTGTTGACATAATTCACGGGTTTCTTTAATAATGAGTCGCTATCGCTTTTATAACTGATAACCTCAACGTTTGAAGTGACATTTCATAATGCGCTCGATAAAAATGTATAAGCAATGGTAAGTTACGTTGCACCCGGACCACTTTCCGCACCGTACCCGGTTGTCTGTAGTACCTTCAATAGTTTGAACCATATCACTCACTGTTAACTAACTCAAGTAAAAGACTACAACATCCAGCGCGAGAAAGAGACGCATGCGAGAGTGATGGTGATGCATTTATGTAGCCTTGAAAATGTTGGGAGTTGCGCAACCAGCTTTGGCAAAGAGCAAGATTCCTCTGTAAAAGCGGAGTGTTTGTTTCGTTAGCTGTCATCCCACTCTTTAATATTTGACACACCTTTTTTGTAGCTACACTGGTACGTTAGCACACAAAATCTGCGCCGTATGTTGTCCCTGTTGGATTTGACGAAAATACTGACGGTACATGAAGCCAACGCCTCATTCCGCGCTTTGTTTTTACGTTTAGTTACGTAGGATTTCGGGGACTCGACTTGTCTTGATCTGACTGCAGATTCAAACTCAAAGGTCGAAACTTCCATCCTGTTATCTCGTTGTGTCTGAAAATGCACCCAAGCTGAGGCTTAAACAAAGTCGCCGATGACGACACGTAAGTCGACGTGAGCTAGCAGCTCCGGGTTAAAAACGAATCACAGTGTTTGAGTTCTGTTAATTTTCAATGCGGTTGAAATCATTTATAACAAACGCAACGTCAACTTCTGATTGGTGATTCGTCCTTTTAGTATTCGTCTACTCGTTTGTTGTGTAATCCACATTTAAACACACATCAGTTTTAACTAGAAGTGCTCCAAAACAACCAGGGAAGCAGCAGGTAGTTAGCAACTAGCTTAGCCATCGCTGCTTCTGGTAGCTGTCATTTCAACAAAGCAGCTAGAAAGTTGCATGTTTAATGAAGAGTTCATATAACAGTTTTGATAACATGTTCTTGGACACCCCTGGGCTTTTTGCCAGTTAATTTTGCGATTTTAAACTAAATATATGGTTTTGAAAGTAATTTTTGCCTCCACTTAGATCATTCTCTCATCGTGTTATTTCAGACAATAAGTTATCCTTAAATCTAACTGGCAGAAATTTTTTTTTTATCATTTAATCTAACCTGCAGTTAGATAAAAGACATATGGATGTAAAAATAGCAAATTCTCACAACTGAGAACCTGCAGACATCGGCTCCGTGTATTGATTCCCCCCCCCCTAATGTCTCCCTCCAGTCATCCCATGTTCCTTCGCCGGCTGAGCTCTTTGAGCTCATCTTTCCCACCCTGCAGTCTTCCTGCTCTTTCCCAGGCCCGCTTCAAGAGCAACACTGATTCCTCTGCGTCCTCCTTCCTTCCCCAATTCATTCCCACCCCTCATCCATGGTGGTCGGTGCCAGGGTTTCCACCCTGGCCTTCTCGACTTCCCCACTCCCACCCGTCTGCCCTTGAATCTTTCACTCACAGGGCATTACACCCCCTGAACATCAACCTTGGTGACTTTGGTGCTTGCCGCTCATTCCACACCTCTGCAGACCACTTGATGGAGTTCCCCGACAGAGACAGAGGGCCGCCCTACAAACGGAGGAAGAGTGGAGAGGAAAGAAAAGAACAAAATAAAGAAAAGGAGGGACCCAGAGGAGGAGCAACAGAGGGTAAGGAGGGAGGGTCCAAGAGGGAGCACCATCACCTAGATTCCAGAAAAGATGGCAGCCTTCGATCTAGTCACCACTTCAACGATGGAACTAAAGACAGAGTGAAGAATAATGTCGGGAAAGATGTCAGAGGGGAAACCAGCAGAGATAAAAATGTGGAAAGGACTAAAAGTGAGACTAAAGACAGACAGCGAAGAGAGAGTGCAGACAGAGATCACTATCATCGTCATCATCATCATCATCAGCAAGAAGGACATAAAGAATCACAGCCAGTGATGCACAAACCCAACCAATGGTTCAAAGGGAGGGGGTCTCAGGAGCTGGATGGGCCTCACAGGGACACAAAAGGGACTTCAGAGCAGCAGAGGGATGGATGTAGTGATGGAGGGCAGCCTCGCAGCACCACTTGCCCCTCAAACCTGGGGCAGGTACCTGGAGGAAACACGCAGCCCTCTCCACCAAGAAGGGCTGTGAAATGTGAGTCCTTTTGTTAAGTATAATTACAGTTTTGATGTGTCTTTTCTGCTGCTTGAAAACATGTTGGAAGCAGAGTCTCCATTAAGAGATCAGCTAGGAAATTTTCCCTCCACAGAGCAATAATCTAAATCTGAAAAAGTCCAAGTAAAAGCAAAGGTGGAGGTCCTGTCTGTCCCACAGTGGGAACCCTTTTTGGGGAAAGCAGCTGAATCATGTCAAAGACCAGAACAGCAATCTGGCCTGTGGTTTGGAAATGGACATTTTGACAGATTCAACCCTACTTTTGTGTTCAAAACAGGCTGTGAACCTGCATGGAGACGGTGCCTGTTTCAGTGTAATTAACTGGTCAATACAATTCAGACTAAAAGCAAATTGCACACAGAAATGGCTAATTCTTGTCTTCTGGCTGCAGATTCTATTTCTTCATATTTAGAGATTATATTTCCAGCTCTCCATTTGTCTCATCTCTCCTCAGCTCTTCAAAGACACTGGGAGTCCTGCAGCACTGACCTCCACCCACCAGGCGACAGTTCAGTCTTTGACTTCTCGGTGATGTCCTACAACATCCTCTCCCAGCAGCTTCTGGAGGACAATGCCTACCTGTACCGACACTGTGACCCGGACGTCCTGCCTTGGGAATACCGACTGCATAACCTACTGGCAGAGATCCAGCACCACAATGCTGATGTGAGGGGATGCAGTGTCATAAAACGTATTAATACGTATAGTTTAATGGTCTCAGGAGGAAGTTTTGCCCTGATGTTCAGTGGTAAACCTGGGCTGGGCCATAAAAGGAACATATTATCTACTGGTTACTGGCAATTAAACTAATCAAGTGTTCATTTTTTGGGGAGAGTTTATTCATTCCACTTGTAATGATGACTCTTCTCTTTTACTTCTGTTGTGCTTAAGTTTAGAGAGTTACATTCAGTAAAACCTGTTAGGAGTTTGGCCATCACAAGTTACAGGCTGTGCATCCTGATCTTTTAAATATCTTGTTACTCATCTTATCAAAACTTATAGGCTGCACTGGATCCTTTATCCTAGGTTATTTGGAGTTGACATTAACGTATCGATTAAGCCCATTTAAAGCAGAAGTGAAATTGTTGCCACAGAGTTTGTAACACACAGTGGTTCAAAGTCATTGTGCTGCATCATTAATAGGAGTTGCAAACCACCAGAAAACAGCAAAATGCACAGAAGGGTGTTGGTAAACGTGTCCATATACTTTTGGCTCTTCATCATAAATTTATGAGAGGTTTTTTTGTTGTTGTTTTTTTTTTTTAGATCCTGTGTCTTCAGGAAGTGCAGGAGGACCACTATGAAAACCAGATTAAGCCTGCTCTCCAGGCACTAGGTACTGCTGCTCATTTTTGTGTGTACATGTGTGTGCTTGGGAGGGCCGTTAAAAGTGAAAGACAAAAAAAGTGAAGACAGATAAATCTTCCCTAACTAGTGCAAACAGACTGTATATTAAAGATGGGTAAAGCGACGTTATTGCCACTCACTGCTTTTCGGAGTCGAGACTCGAGCATTTTGCTCCTTTCATTTCATTTCTCTTTTTTTTTTAATCGATCTTCTGAGTTGTGAGTCTGATCACAAACTCAGTTTCACTGTCACACCCTAATTCACAACCTGCTTTATTGGTTATTTTACTTCAGATGGATCTGAAAACTCATCATTAAAGTGTTTTCTGAGGTTGAAATGTTATATAAAGCATGCTGAGCTGGTGGGAAAAGCAATATATAAGAGCCAGCCCAGGTTTAAGGCCTTTTTGCTGTGGTAAAATTTGATATAATTTGATTGTTTCTGTCTGTGATATTTCTTTGTCATTTATTCATGATATTTTTAATATAATAACCCATCTTTGTGTGTGTTTGTCAGGTTATCACTGTGAGTATAAAAAGCGGACAGGAAAGAAACCAGACGGTTGTGCCGTTGTCTTCAAAACCTCCCGCTTCTCCCTCCTCTCCTCCAATCCCGTCGAGTTTTTCCGGCCCGGCGACACCCTCCTCGACCGAGACAACGTGGGATTGGTTGTGCTGTTGCAACCTAACAAGAGCTTCAGTCATTTAAATCCCTCCTCATTCATCTGTGTCGCCAACACCCACCTTCTCTACAACCCCCGGCGAGGTGACATCAAACTGGCCCAGCTGGCAATCTTATTGGCTGAGATCAACCGACTGTCCCGCCTCCCAAACGGGCAGGTTAACCCAGTGGTTTTATGTGGGGATTTTAACTCTGCTCCCTGGAGTCCACTGTACAGTTTCCTGACCACAGGCTGCCTGCAGTATAGTGGAATGCAGATTGGCATGGTGAGAATATTGTGCCACTCACAAACTGATCAATTAACTTATAGTTAGTAGACATTCTGGTCGTTGATGGTCATTCATGCAAAACTGTCATCTGTGGTTTTCAGTTCAGTAAATCCAATTTGTTTTTGCCTGGTTTCTGTCGCCTCACAGTGTCCATTTCCCACTCATCAAAAAAAGAAATACTCGATGCTTCAATCCCCAACACTCACTTCTCCGTTTTGTTTTTCTTTCCCCCTTTTCTTTTCTGGGTGTTTGTGTAGGTGTCAGGTCAGGAAAACAGTCCCAGAGGTCAGCGTCTCCTCATGTCTCCAATCTGGTCTCCCAGCCTGGGAATAACCCATCAGTGCCAGTATGAAAACAAAGCTAGTGCTGAGACCTCGCCCACCAGCCCTACAGGTAAACTTTGGAAAAGCTGTTTTCTCAAAAGAATTCTGGAAAAAGTCAAAAGATTCCAGCCGGCTCGTTGTTCAGAGAGGTGGTTTCTCACACTTAGAGCACAGTGGGAGTCGGTTTGCGTCAGCTGCACTTCAGGGCATATCGTGCCTGGTTTACGTGAGAGAGATGCCTGAGTGGAACATGCAGCCGGCAGGATAGTTGACGACCACTTGCAGTTTCTGCTCTTTTCTCATACGGTGCTGTCAGAAATCCCACATCACTGTGTGCTCGTGAGCTGGCAGGTTAAAGACGCAAGGTGTCTGAAAGCACTTCCAGTAGTACACTGTGCACGCTACATAATCAGCTGCTTAGTGTGCAAAAAGTGTGAGAAATGGTTCAAGTCGAAGAGCTACTTCTCGATGATTTTACACTGAATGATCTTCCTGACTCGACCCTGCCTGTTTATCCAGGCCTCAGACTGGTGCTAGTAGTGCACTGGCTCGTGGACTCCCTGTGGCTGCGTTTAGCTCTGTCTCAAAGGACTTATTAGAAATCAAAATATAGCGAATCCTCTAATAATATAGAACTGTATCAATGGTTTGCTTTTTTTTTCTCCTCTCCTTCAGCTATTGAGGGCACAAAGTGTCCAACCATCCACTTCCAATTTTCTGACCATTATGAGTACATCATGCCTGTACTGGTATACTCCAGATAGCCATTTTTGTCGGTATGAACATATGTATGTACTTAAAATAATAAGTGTAATTATGTGTGCTTCTCTATCGGATGATGTCTAGAAAAATTCAGGCCTCCAAAGCTTAACCTGCATTTAATTTAACATCCACTTCGCAGTGCAGCACGTGATTAGGCAGGTTTGACTTTGATCTCCATTTGTTTAATCTTTTATTCAGACTTTGCTTAGAAAGTTACTCATGTTGTCCTGGATTGTCGCCAGTTTGCCTGAGAGATGTTAATAGAGTTTAGTGATTAGTGTGTTGAACCTCGTCACTAACAACCGCCTGTCCTTTTCTCTCCGTCAGCTGTAGAGGGAGCGATCTCTAATCTCAGTGTGGAGGATCTCGCTGCCAAAGCTGCTTATGAATTCAGCAGGTAAAGTCTCGCCGTCCTTCTCTCGTCACTCCCTCCTCCTTTCATTTCTGCCTTTTTAGTTCTCAGTAATTGAAAAGCTGGTTGTCGCCATAATAAAAATGGACAAACTCTCTCTAACCACGCGTATGCAGAGCGTGGAGGATCGAGCACAGCCTGAAGCTGCAGTCGTCTTATCAACATCACCTGATGCCTGACAGGAGACCTGAGATCACCACCTGTCACTCCCGCACGGCCCTGACAGTGGATTACATCCTGTATAGTCCCGGTACGCTCTCTCACAAACACACAAACACACAAAGGTCAGATTTTCTTTAGTATTTCTATTAGTATTTAAGTCTTTTAAAATCTCAGACTTTAAAGATAGGTACATTTCCTTTAATTGCTGTAAGCGTCTATATTGGCAATAATATGCTTTCTGTAGATGATCATGGGTCCGTCTGGGAACAAATGTCTCTAAAAGGCTGTTAATAGATTGAGCAGGCTGTTAAATCCTTTACATGTACAAACCCTTTCACTACTGCTGCTGAATGTGCCTTTATGGCTGTTTTTAGCTTCCATATCCAAATGTCCTTTGTTGACACTGAACCCTCAAAACTGTGACAGAGGCGTGAGAAATAAAAAACTTCTGTATGAGTTAATGTGAAAGGGTGACTGTTGTTTCTCTGCTTGGAGTGGCTTAAAAATGAGATGTGCTGTTTAAATGGAGTCGATTTCCTACTTTTTTATGGGTTAATTCATTTATTTGTCTTTATGTTACCATACCGTCACTGGTGACTTTTCAAACAGTAAGATCTTAAAGCTGTATTAAGTAATACCTGCTGGAAGCCACTATCTCTGAATTCCTTCTGCTTCTTCTTTAATCTTTAATCTCTTTAATTCAGTTTCTCTCTTTTCCCTCTGTCCTTTTTCTCTGAAAGATTTCGTTCCACCTCCCTCACTTCCAGGTGGGCGGGGCCTCCAGCTGCTGGGCAGGCTGTCATTGGTCGGCCAGGCGGAGCTCGAGGAAGTCAACGGCCTGCCTAACCATCGGCACTCATCGGACCATCTCCCTCTCCTCGCTCGTTTCCGCATTTGGTGCTGAAGCGCTGCAGGTCCACTGAGGAAAGTAGGAATGTTCAAGGAATCTGCAGTTTCTTCCCCACATAAACAACAAAAACAGGATGAACATTAAATGCTGGGGTGTTTAATTCAGTATGTGATTTTATTATTAAAAGGGAAAACCCTTTTCAAGTCCTCTCCAAGAGTGGCTGCAAGTTAAATTAATGATTTCATACAGATTGCTTCACGGAGTTACAACAATATTTATTTTTCTCTATTTTTTTGTGATTAAACTATTGATACTATTTCTACCCATCTATACTATTATTACTTTTCATGTCTTGTTATGGGATGAAAAACAAACAGAAGGTAGAGGAGGAGCCTAAATCCCCGTTGAACCACTTAAATTATAATTTGTGATGTTTTCTCCAAAAATGCCCCATCTTTAAGTGGCAAAATGTTTAAGTCTGCTTATGAAATGAGACCCACTTGCTAAATGGCTTTGTGCAGAGGACTTTCACCTGAGAGAGTGGGGATGCTTATGTGGTGGGAGGAGCTTGAAGCGTAAGGAGAGGTATCTTTCTAAAATAACATTTTTTTTTCTTAGTTTAATTTATTTTTTTTGTTCAGGCAGGAAAAAGTAATTATGTTAAAGCTTTTCTTGTTTTTCCTGCTGCATGGTGGCGCGTCCCATTTCTTAACCCCAGCAGGCGGTTGTTTTCCTGCACATTATGTTCAGGGGTTTTAACTAAAAGTTTAGGTCTTGTTCTTTAAATGATGAGTAAAAAATGAATTCTGGCAGTCTGGATTTCCCCTGAAATGATTAACGTGTTCATATCTCTAAACATCCAAATGATCATCATTTTAAAGCAGTAGTAACATATTTAATTTGACATTTTTCCCACCATGTAGAGATGTTTACCATATTTTCTTTCTTTTGTTTTTTAATAAATAGAAAGTTTTCTTTCTTACTAATGTTTCCTTTCGAGCTGTATCGATGAAGGGATGGATTTTAAGTCACTTTTTAAAGCTGAACGTTTACTGTAGTGCTGCTAATTTGGAAAACTTGATCATTTTCTTTTGATAACAAGACGGTGCTCATTCTCCTTTAAAAACTAACAAAATATAAATAAAAGTTTAGCTTGTATTTCTAAAGATCTTCAGAAATATCTCCTGTGTCGGTTGCATCACAGCCATGTAATGATTTTCTCTTATATTTCACAATGTGCCAAAAATTAAACTAAGCACTATACAGCACTCAACTAGTTCTCATATATTTCAATTATTTATAGTTAAATTAAGATGTTATATGGAAAACATGGATGTATATGTCCGCTGAGGACTCTAAATTTTAATTCTGCATAAATATCAGTATGGTCGGTTGTTACTGGAGCGGTCTTGTGTCATATTTTCACACATGTAAATACTGAAAATAAAGACTGGATGTATTTTTGTATCATTTTAAGGAGTTGATTTTTGCTGGAAGTTTACACTTTGTAAATAAAAGTTCTTTTTCTATTACATTTACCTTTGGTTTCAATCATTTTTGCATTTTATACACTGACTTCTAATAAAGCTTTAGCACTTTTTGTTTTGTTTTTTTACAGTAGTTTTTCTCGGGCTAGCTTAACAGACTCATTGGACTGTAACTGCTCATATTCAAACCATTAATTTGAAAATGATGTGGTAGTTGTTATTTTGTGTCACACACTTTAGTTGTTGTGGTTGTTATGTGTTGATATACATTTGGTGTATTAAGTTAGCTCATGTATCTTGTCAACCTACCATCGGCTTTTTTGCCCTAATAAGAAAAAACGAAATAAGTGAACATGTGGTGCCACTCATTGGTTACTAAAGTCCTGTTTGAAGCCTCGCGTTCAACGTTTTCGTTGTCACCATTTTGGTGTTTTGAAACTAGATGTGAAAAGTGAGGCTTTGATGTCACTGAAGCCAACTCGTGGCTCAAGAGTTGGGAGTTTGCCTTGTAATCGGAAGGTTGCCGGTTCGAGCCCCGGCTTGGACAGTCTCGGTCGTTGTGTCCTTCACCAAGACACTTCACCCGTTGCCTACTGGTGGTGGTCAGAGGGCCCGGTGGCACCAGTGTCCGGCAGCCTCGCCTCTGTCAGTGCGCCCCAGGGTGGCTGTGGCTACAATGTAGCTTGCCATCACCAGTGTGTGAATGTGTGGATGACTGGATATGTAAAGCGCCTTGGGGTCCTTAGGGACTAGTAAAGCGTTATATAAATACGGGCCATTTACATCAGTTTACAGCTTCATCATTTTGCCTCCCAGCCCCCCCCCCCGTGGAGGAAACTTACAGCCTGCATTCAGAGTAGCTGTTAAAATGTTGCATACAGCAAGATTGCATAACTGTGTGCTGCAAAAGGAAAAACACTGATATATGGTCATAAACAAGACAGACAAGTGGCCGAATTCATGCTATATTCTAGTTGTTCTCAAGTTTATTTGAGGTGTTCTTATTAGACTTGTAGGCAATTTTTAAAAATTATTGTATTCTTTAATTTTTCTTCGTGTTCATTGATACTGAGTTGCTTTTTACTGCATATTTTCATGTTGTGCTGTTTGTTCTGCACTAATCTGCATGAAAAGTGTTATACAACATTTGGTTGACAGTAATTTATTGCCCTTCCTACTGTTCATCTTCTACAGTAACAGACTGTTTTTTGCAGATAACAGGTCCACAGTAAAATAACTTTACTGCTCTTTAATCTGACTGCCAGTACTTTACTGTCCAGGATGTTCACTAAGTAGTACACACAGTGTATACTGATTACTGCATCTTGGAATATGTTCTCAGACTATTTTAATGTTTCTTTTTGCCCATATATAATAGAAGATGTCATTGTTGCCCTGTTATTTGGTTCTTGGAGAAATAATCATATAAATTAGGATCCTGCTGTTTGTCCTCCTGGTGGGAAACAGTTGTTTTTTTCTCTACAGTCTTGCCTCTTTGGCTGTTAATGGAAGTGCTGGTGTAATTGTTTTTGACGCAGAGTGTGCCTCTGCATAACAGGCCCCACATCTTTCCACATTAGCGTGAGTGCGATGGTGACAAATGGCTGCATCGTTTACCTCAGTTCACTGTGTGCTCAGGATGCAGAGCTTTTGATATTCTGAGCGTCACTCCGCACTGCAGCAAGACACTCGGCTGGATCTCAGCAGGCTTCAAGGGCTCCTCTCTGCATCCTATTGCAGAGTCGACGGGGGTCGGGTTTCAAAACTTGCCCGTTTACAGAGAGTAACATTATAATCAGGAAAATTATACAAAGTGGAGTTGGTATTGGTGATTTCTGCAGCATTTATGAGCAAGCTTCTGTCAACAGCTGACCTCTGTGAGTCTTCTCCGATGCTGCTGATGCACAAAAGTTTGTGCCCATCAGATTTCTTAGCAGCATACCAACAAGCTTGTGGCAGGTGTCTTTGGAGTTGTTTGAGTTTTGGCCACTAGATGTCAGCAGCAGAGTGCTTGTAAACAAATGAGGTGGATGGCAGGTGAATAAACACAGTTTTGGTTGGTTGAGAGGTGCAAGATGATGACGATGATGGATTCAGAGGTTTATGTGGATTTTTGATTGAAAATCATCTTGAATTCATTACTAAAAACTGACTTAGAGCTGAGGTATGTGTGATATATGAGATGTTGCACTCACAAGTCTGTGAGAGAGCTGCAGCACTGCTGGTACAACCAAAGTCTTTCAAGAAGCAAAAGTCACCATCTTAAAATGCTGTATTTTGAGCACTACCAAAATGATTTAATATCCTTAATATAATATCATAAAACTGCATGTATAGAATAGTTAACACTGATTTAAAAGCAGCTTAAAATGCTTGTTAACTTTGTGCCAAAGTAAGGTTTTATAAAATGTTTTCTGTATCTTTTTTTTCTGTTCAGGATTCTTTGAGTCTCTGGTTCAACTTTGACTGGAAAAGGTGTTTAAAACCTAATTTTAGGGGAAGTCAGCTAAATCTGAGCCTTTTTTTTAGGACAGATTTGTTTGTGTTTGTTCAGTGATTAAAGTTAATACAGACGAAGTTTCAAAATAACTGCCCGGAATTTCAAGATTGTTGCACAGTTGAGGTTCTGAATGTCCCTCAGTGGAACAGATGCTCACAGACCAACAGCATGTAGCATGATGGAGAGGACTGGAACTGGCAGGTCTGCTACTGGCGCACCCGTCTCCTCTCTAAATGATGCTGGGACCTCATTCTCACAGATGATCGAGTCTTCTCTTATTTATTCATTTATTTTTAAACAGTACATAACCTGATAATTACTGCCTTAAACAACTATTCTATTTACCAAAGTGGTTTGATTCGCTGAGTGTTAACATGGATGTGAAGTTCAAGAAGTGTGAATGCTTTGACTGTGTGTGGCATTCATGAGGGTAGCTCCCTTGCATGCCTCCTGTCTCCTCAGCTCACCTGAACAATACGGCAGATTTCTGGAATCTTCAAGGAAATGTACCTGTAGCCAAAAGGCTTTGAAACGTGTGTGGGTTGCAGCAGTCCTAAAATCAAATCTGTAATCTGAGGAGGTGCTGCAGATGAAAGGTTTAAGTCAGTTTAACACAGTTTCAACAGGGAACTTTTGCTCTGAAAAGACCGCACAGGTTGCAAAGGGACTTTTTGGGTTGATGTGATTTGTGGTCCTGGACAGTAAAAGGTTTCACACATGACCCCCAGGAAGGACAAATCAAAAACCCAGGGCCAACCAGAGACCCAATCTGACCTCTCTTTTTCATAACATTGAGAAAAGCTCTGCTGGCTTCTCATCTCTACAGTTTGATCCCTGTGACAGTGTTTTTGTGCTCACACACAAACATTACATCACATTAAGCTGAGTGAGGTGAACCTCCCCTGCCTTCCAATCCCTGAGCTGCTGCTGAAAAATGAAGGATTATTTCTCTAAATCTGCTGCCTCCATGTGCTTGTCTGAAACACACACACATCTGCAGTGGAACGTAAGCAGATTATTTTATCAAAAGGCTGTGTAGCACAGAGGTGTACGACGGTGTGCACAGGAGCGTCACTTAAAGAGGAAGAACACACTGTAGTTTCCCTCTGTTTGTCTTCTTTCTGTTGTTCTCCCTGAAAGTTTAAGGAGAGTTTGCTGCGAGTGCGTTTAGCTTTGAACTTCACACCAGAGATCAGATTTGTAGGGCTGAGCTGCTGAACAGTGCTTCAACAGGAGAGGAGAAAGTGCCGATTTTGTTGTTTTCTTGCCTTACCCGCACTTTCCTCATGAACGCTGCATCACGTTGGTCCCGTGCTGTTTGCTTTTCAAGATTGCTGGAGGGCTTTGTGCTTTGCTGGATTTTGTGAAACATGTTCTCTGAGATAATTATGAATCATAATTGTTCCATACATTTAGCACTGAGTCAGCCAATGAACCAGTCTACCGTTCAGTCAGATAGACATGCTTGTGTAATTGAGCATGCTTACTTTTAAGATTAACCCTGTTCATTCACCAGGAAGTCCAACAATCACTCATCACAACCAAGGTATGCAGAGAAGCAACTCTGAACACACAGCACGTCAAACCAGAACAGAAAACCAGGACAGGTGCCACTCCTGTTAGCTAACAGGAAACTCAGACTAAAAGTCACGTGGGTGCACCAAAACTGTACAGTAGAAGACTGGAAAAACATCTGGTGAGTCCTGATTTCTGCTGCAACTTTTAAATGGCAGGATATTCTGATATGGTGTAAACATTATAAAAGCATGGAACCATCCTGCCTTCTGTTAGCTGCTGGGCTGGTTTGTAGACATATTCTTGGTACACTTTGGCTCCCTTTGTACAAACACCACAGCCTACCTGATTATTGTTGCTGACCATGTTCATCTCTTTATTACCACAGTTTACACAGATTCTCATCATGGATGTGCAGCCAGCAAATCTGCAGCAACAGTGTGACGCTATCACATCAATATGGACCAAATTCTCTGAGGAATATTTCCAGAAACTTGTTGGATCTGTGCCATGAAGAATTTAGGAACCACAAAGAAGCTATACCTCATGAAGTGGATGATGAGCGTATGAAGCCAAAAATGCTTGTACTAAACTCATTTGACAAGTATGCTCCATGTTTGTGCTTCTTCAACATGTGGATAAAACCAGCTTAAACAGGTGGTTGTCCAACACAGTCTTTAGTAAAGTCTAAATGAGCATAACAGTTCCCCTTATAAAGAGATCAAGTTACATCAAGTTGTATTTGGCTGCCAAGACATGCCAGACAAGTCTAAAAAACGTTAGCTAGTTTTCTGGTTTAAGGATCTATTAATCAATCCGTCACTAATTTGTTATTAATCAGTTTGACCACAAGGTTAAAAACATAGAATATTTATTAAAAGAACACATGCTGCTACAGTTGTTGATAAAAACAGCTGCTATCAAGACCAATCACACTGTAACAGTAGGAGATTTACAATAATAATGATCACTGGGCTCACAGTTTCTCCCACTATTGATTGCCATAAAACAAAAACAAAAAAAACCTCACACTGTGTTTTTACACAGGAAATCTGGATGAAGTGTGCATGTGTGTGTTCTTTAGAGCACTTTCCTCAAACTCAGTGTTCATCAATCCGATCCATTGGCTCCAGTCGGTCCACTGAGCTGTTAAATCAAATTCATCACTGGATAAATATGCAGCTGGAGTTTCATTTCACACACAGACACACTTATTTTTGCTTTTCATGGGCCACAAACTAGGCTGCCTGTCCCTTTGTTCTTTGCAGCACGAAGTAAACGTGTCCGCTTTACAGGCTCACAAAAAAAAAAAGAGGAAAAAAAAGAAAATCAGGCAAGAAAACAGGAAACAAAACAGCTTTTTTTGCTTTCTTATTTTCACAGAACATCTGAATAAAACCGGTGAGCCAAACACGAAAGGAAAACGTGCGGTCAGCGTGAATGACACGTTATTCGTGGAACACACGAGGGCAACTCCCCCGAACACAAAGCAGAGATACAAGGTTGTAATTAAAGTAAAAACATTTCTATCTGACACGGCTGAGGCACTGGAAGCTTGGCGTGGATACGCGTCACAGTCCACCAGACTGTTTGTATTTATATGTGTTTAAGTGTGTCAGCAGCTGTGGCACAAACAGATTTCTATTTTTTTTTTTTTAATTACTGGATGCAACAGCAGGCTACGTCTGTGATCGGCGTCCTTGTTCTAGGCCATCAAGATGGCTATGATGGCTGTGACATCTGTTGCAATAATGTGGCTGCAGGAGGATTTGGGTTTTTTTGTAATGTGACAGTACTTTTAATGTAAAGCTGATTTATGAAAAGCTGAACTTAAGAACAGGATATAGTACATTTTACAGTATAGCAGTGCCTCTCAGAGGGACTGGTGGATCTGTGTAAAGCTGCTGCAGGGGGGAAAAAGTGGTAGTTTTACTGAACAGTTTAATACTGTTAGCCGCCCCATCACACAGGCCTAGAGTCAGTGACCCTCAGCAACCGCTTCTTTGGAAAAAAGCCCTCGACCAGTTTGCAGTTGTTAGGTGATACTGATTGCAAAGAGGTAGATGGTGGTGCGCTGAAAACCTCCTCGTCATTAATTAGGTCCACTATTGTTTGGTGAGTAATTGCAAGTTTGTGTCCTCAATGCAAACTATGGGCAACCGTGGGAATCTGCTAGCAACCAAAGCAACTTTGTGACCAATTTCACCTGGCAACCACCAGCAACCACTCGTCAGCTGGTCAGTGAAGGCGCATTTTTCCCTAGCGACAGGAAGTTGCCAGAGAGTTACCAATCAGTCTTTAAGCATGCACGAATTAGGTGATTGGCTGAATATTTGATAGAAATTAAACCAACTTTTTTTTTTGTTTTCCAATCTTCTGAAGTCGAGCATGACGGAAGAGGTTTGGGAACAAGACCAGAACAGTTAGCGTCAGAGTGGAGAAACATGGTATGAGCACTTGAAAACAACTCAAAGGCCTTCAAAAACAGCACCTGCTACAAGTACAGGCTGTTTTTTTTTTTTTTTTAAAGAAACACTTGTCATTCAAAATGATAGATTACAATCGATTATTAAACTCCAAATAAAACTAATTCAGTCAGATAAATTGTCAAGCACAGAAGTTGCAATTGCAAACGGACACAGAAACAAATGTAAGTTGCTACATGGAGTTTAACTGTTTCAGGTTGCTTTGCTGCCATTTGTGACCTCAGTGAAACGTAACATGATGCAGTTTGTGTGTCCCTGCTCAGCAGTCTGGTTGTTTATCACTGTCTTTGGGTAAAGTTTTGATCTTTCTCTTTGAACAAAGTCATCATAGTCATAGAGAGCAGTCTGAAGTTAGGCCCTTCGAAACTTGTTGATCATCAGTTTGTAGTTCCAAAAATACAAAGGCATCAGTGCCTGTCATTCCTAAAAATCTTCTGAGATATGTTGCTTCTTCAGTAAGAAAATGCATCATTTCATTGCAGTGAAACAGCCTCAAAAAGCAGAATAACTTTGTGCTTCTCCTATATGCTAACAAACATCAAGCCTTTAGAAAGTATCAACACGCAACCATCAGCACAAATATGAACGCGCTCGGCTGGTTAGTTTGCTCCAGAGTTTCACATGTAACAGTCTCCGTGCTGTGCTGGTCCAAACATCAGGAATATCTAAAAAATATTCTGCTTTGCTCACAGCACCTTGAATCAGCCTGGATATACAGAAGAAAAAAGCTAAGTAGAATCATTCTGAAAGATTTTTTTCTGTGCGGATGGTTGAAAACACGACTTGCCTTGTGTACATTGAGCAACAAACACTTTCCCCCTCCAGCATTTCAACTTTGGAAGACAAGGATTCATATGTTTCGGTTAACACAGTGCGTGCATAGCTCACTGTTGAAGCAAAAAGCTAGCATAAAATGTTCGCAGTGGCAAGTGGCAACAAAACACACGTTCTGTGATTAAGAGGGTGTAGTGAAACAGTCAAAGAAAATCGATAAAACAATCAAATGATCACATTTACACATAGATTTCCGAAATCCTTCTGAATAACCAAAGAAAAAATAAAGTTTTCCCAAAACGTTCCAGCCATTAAAGATCACCTTTGCTCTGTTAGACACACAGTTCAACTAAGACCAGGTTCACACGCTGTTAAAGGCACCCAGTGAATAATGCCAAATTAAGGGTTCCTCACCACAGTCTTTCCTTAAGGGACAACAAATGTGTTTGATTCCTTCATATGCATATCATGTTCTACAACTCTGCTAATAGTAGTAAAACATTGCATGATCAAAGTCTGGACAATCTTCCTTGTTGGGTCATCTCCTTCTTCCCATCTGAACCTCTTCCAGGGCAGCTGGTGTGACCTATTGCACTGTAAATTCTCCCTACCAAATCAGCTTTAATTCGTGTGTGGCACTATATGGATAGACACTGTGCTGAAAAAGCAGATTTAGCTACCTCTGATTTTTCTAGACTTTCTGGACTTTCCTTAATTATGTTAAATTCATCAGCAACCTACTGCCACTAACTGTCAAACAAAACAGGAACCACTCCTCGCCTCTTTAACAATGTCTAACTTTCCTTTTTTAAAACCGAAGCACAAGGTTTAAAAACAGCGTTCCACAGGGATCTTTACTCAGCGCCCTGGTGTAAGTGAACAAAGATGAGCTTTAAACTTTGGGTGTTTTGGGAAACACAAATCTGAGTTAAAGGTTCAGGTGAAAACTATAGAAGTCAAATGTTGAATCATCAAATTATTCCACCATACAATTCTGAATATTTATCCTAAGCCACCAAATTCATGTAAATTTCTCTGAATGAGCTGGTCTGTGGGCAGTGATGGAGGACTGTGGATGTACTTAGAAATATCTTGTTTTGAATTAAAACTGACTTCTGCAGTTGTCACCCAAAAGACTTAAAACCATGCGGTACATTCTGCGGATGTAACAGACACGATGTAGATCACAGATCACATAAAGGCATGTATGCTTAAAATCTGCTTTGATTAAACGTTTGCGTACAGTTTGAAAGAAAATCCGGATATGCAGATATGAGATATTCAGCCATCATTTCAAGCATTTGTATTCAGATGGATAAATGCTGAACGCATGTAATGTGTGATTTCAAGCTTCATTAATTTCAAGCTTTTGAGCTTAGCTTAGCTATTCACTGAAGGCCTCAACAGGAGAATCCAAAAAAAACATTGGATTTAAGCTTGACTGGAATTTTTGGACCACCTTTACAATAGATCAAGCATGAAACTGCATACAGTACTGAATGGACTCTTATAGGTCACTTGGCTTCAGGGGGCAAAAACAAACTTCTTCGGGCTGCTCTGAGAACTTGCGTGTTTTGCCCTTATTGTCTCCTGTACTTAGACAAAAAAAAAAAAAACCACAAAAAGATTTGCACTCATTTTGCAGACGTTGCACGGTTCTCACAAATAAATGATTTGGTTAGAGTGTGTGTCACACTGGACGGCACACAAGTGGGAAGCTAAAGAACATCGAATATCGTCCTTTAGGTAATATCTGATCATTTTTTTAAAACAGCTTTATATTGGCTGTAAAATATATATTTTTTCATGCTATTAAGAAAAAAAAGCCAATCTAATTTAGATTAAAACCTGGAGATTTCAGAACTATTTTTCTCATTTTGTACCAAAACACCTTGAAGGGCTCTCTGGCCCCGTCTCTGATATCTGCCGACAGCTTGCACAGACTGTTACATCCTCTCTGGCCGTCTTGAATGAGGCTTTTGTTGCTGAGATTCATTCAGTCAGCAACATCGCTCCTTGTTTGCCTTAGTAGAGAAACTGGCTACAGCTGATCTTGGACCAGCTGAATCATTTTATGTCCCAGCTGTTGGTGGAACAGCAGTCAACTGGCCAGCACTATGTTGGTTTACTGTGTGAACATGCAGAGTGGCCACAGCTGAACTCTACAGGTTTTCTCCAAGCCAGATTTAGAAATAATGATTCCTGACTTTTGGATCAAGATTTTTCTTCTTTTTGGTGCATTGTGTGAGAACAGAACACCGTGTATTTAACGTTTGGCTTGCAGGTTCTTGTTTTTATGTCAAAGCTTACCATTTTCATTTGAGCTCTGCTTTTTTCAGTGTAGATTTTTCCTATTTTACCAGGAAACGGGAAATCCAGTCGGTCACTGGTAAATGAAAGGATGAGAAAAACAAAATTTACATATTGATTTTCTCCCCCACACTACAAACCAAAGATTATGATCAATGTTTCCCAAGATCTTGGCCAGCTTTTGCCGTCCCCCCCCCCCCGCCCGCCTGCCTGCCTTTATGGCTCAGACATGAGCTGTGTGAGAAATTATACCCACAACTGTTTTATTTATTTATTTTTTTAAATTTGTCTGACTTCCATCCAACAGCAGAGCTTTTGTTTGCTCTTTGCTGCAAAGTGAATATGATGGAAAATGAGTCTCTTTAATAAATATAGATGTGGACGTAAATGCTAAGTCTGCCTATTTATCTTGACAGAAAATGTGTCCTTCTGTCTTCATATTAAAAAAAAGTGACTATTAACTGGGTCTAGCCTGTTCCTGGAGTCTTTCGATCTTCTTCCATGAAGTTTTGCCATGAGTTATGGTTACGTTTCAACAGACGCCTGAGGAAGAGGAGCAGATGAAACATGAACATTGCCGCAGTGCTCTAATGATCACTCCGTCTTCTGCAGTGAATCGTCTCTCTGAATCACTTCCTCGTTTCTCACACTGCTTTACCTCATCCTCTTCTTCTTTTATCCTCTCTATTGATTCTGCATCTTTGATTTCCCCGCATACTTTATCGCACTTCCACTGTAATCAATACAGCTGGCACACAGGAGTTTACGTAATCATCTTCCTAAAACTGCTGCTGGTTGAGGAGT
Organism: Diplotaxodon limnothrissa; assembly: GCF_057381915.1. NCBI lineage: Eukaryota > Metazoa > Chordata > Actinopteri > Cichliformes > Cichlidae > Diplotaxodon > Diplotaxodon limnothrissa. The sequence goes on from NC_140610.1 coordinate 23,260,326, forward strand.
AAGTTATGACTTGGATCATTTACAGCAAACCACAATATAAAAGTCGAGTGTTGTTTTGTCATTCTTAAAAAAATGTAAAAATGAAGCTTTAATCTCTTGTGCTTGTTAACACAGGTGGTAATTTCAGTCGTCTTCATGGTGGCTTTGCCCAAACAAACAAACAAAACAGTCATCATTACTTCCACCTGTGATAAAACATAATTCCCCTGGTGTTCTGAGAACTGCTGAGACACCAAAACAACCCACAAGTGAATATTTCACCAGTTGTGTTTGATGCAACGACACCCGAACATCTCTTTGTTCCAGCACGACGATGTCATTTTAACCACTGACGAATACTTTCAGTTATTTATATTGACAACTTCCCATTCCACCTCCTGGTGAATACATATGATAACCTAACAATAAATTTGAGCTGATTTTGCTCGAGTGCTTGTCTCTAAGAGAGGGTGACTATTTCAACCAAAAAAAGAATACTGGTTTAAAATACCAACAGAATGATAAAAGCCACCCTCTTGGCCTGTGAATGATGATGATGAGACTATTTTAAGGGATTTATTGCTACAGAAATGAGCAAACACTGTATGAAATATCAGGACCAGGTCAACCATTATCACGGTCTTCCATTTAAGCCATTCTCTTGTTTTAAATAACACCATCCACCTCGTCTGTGTAAAAAATGTGGCTCGGGTTTTGGCGACTCTCTTGCTGGGTTGGGTAGAGACTCTTGGATCAGGGTGGCTGAGGAGCCTGGACGGATATGGAGAAGCTGAGGGAGTCTCATAGGTGAAGGAGGGGATCAGATGCGGATCTGGTAGCCGTCATTGAGCATGCTGAGTTCTGGAGGTTTCCTCTCCACTGAGGCCAGCCTGAAAGATAGGACATAAAGTTGCTGAACATGCACTGCATACTAAGAGCACAGTGGCAGAAGAAACTGGAGAAGCTCTTTCATTCTGACAAGCTCCTTAATGTTGTGCAGCAGAGCTAAACGAGAGCAAGTCTCCAAACTATCTCCCAAAACTCTCCCCAGCATGGCTGCAGTCGCTCATTATTTTCTTACTGTTGATTAATCTGCAACTTTTTTCTCATCTCACTCAAAAATAACACAATAATCACTGTATATTAAGAGTTCAGTTGGTTGTTTCGTGGTTAAATGCAGTGAGCTCATTTTTACAAGGACCATCAAAACCAACAGATATAAATTGAAATCACCTGAATTTTGAGTGTTTTGCTTAGAAACTGACCAAAAAAATCAAAAAGTGGCTAGAAATACAAGACTGCCTGACACAAATAAAAATCATGTTTTAGTTGCTTAAAATCAGGGGCACAGATGCTTTGATTGGCAGGTGGACACTAAAGGGTCGTCCACATGGGAGGTAACCAACAGTAGTAACCAGAGATGGCAGGAAGTCGATTCGGATCCTGAATAAAATTTTTCTCAACCTGGAGGCGAGTGACTAAAGCGATTCTAAATATGCAAACAGTGTTGTTGTGATTTGGCGCTGTATAACTTAAAGTGAATTTTGGAACTGCAGGTGCTGACAGCACATAAAGACCCTGATATTGTAATCACAAACAAATGTGTAACATAACATTATACGCAGTCTAGTTGTTCCCTAGTTCACTGTACAAAGAAAGAGAAAAGGCTTCTAATAAAACGAGAGGAACTAGAGATGGACCGATCTGATATTACGTATCGGTCCGATACTGACGTAAATTACTGGATCGGATATCGGAGAGAAATAAAAAATGTAATCCGATCCATTAAATATCAAAAAAGCACCTCACAAAACTTGTGACACAGCATAACTCGGCTCATAACCTAGCATGTCGGAGCAGTGTGCGTCATGTGATAGAGCAGCTGTGTGTATTTGTAGCCTTGCTAGCAATCCCGCATTTCATCTCCGAGGAATTTATCCCAGAGAGAAGGAAAGCAAGTGTGTAAGTTCATCTCTGAATGTTTGTAAAGCATTCCAGCGTTAAGCTTAACAACCAATATATGGAGCAACGGCCTCTTCTCTCTCCCTCCCTCTCCTGCTGCTACTTCAATCATGAAACTGATCAATGATCAGCTGATCGGCTTTTCTGTCGTGAGTCCGTCTCTCTTCTTTGTTTTTGGCCCACTTTGCACCAGAAAGAGGAAACCAGCGGCTGAACAACAGCAGCACGTTTAAGCTTGATAAGCTGTTGTTAGAATTTATTTAATATTACTTTGTACACCAGGATCTTTTTCTACGTAGCTGACGGCTGGTAACTGTGCAGGGGCGGATCTAGCAAAGTTTAGCCAGGGGGGCCGATAGGGCATTAACAGGGAAAAGGGGGCATAAAGACATACTTTTCTTTCTTATTCTCATTTAAAAGGTCTAGCTTTTAATAAATAATTATCCGAATCTTACACCCAAAGTTTTAATCTGATGTAAAATGTATAGAAGTCCATTACTGTATATACCGGTAGTAACTGTTAAGTCTAATATACCCTAGTAAACTATAGTACTTTTTCCTTTGGGAAGGTACCATCTGTGCAGTCTGCAATTCTGTTGAAGAAAGATGTTGAATCTATTTAATTATTTTTCAAAATTAATTGATTTCTGTGCATTTTTTCCCCCACACTGCATCAAATTAAAGTTGATTACGTCGATTAAGCATCATGAGGTGGGGGGTGGGTTCCCTATTTTTTTACTGGGAGTTTTAGAACCCTATTAGTTAGGTTGCTTACTCTTTTAAATACCAGAATAGGAAGGATGGAGTAAGTTTAACTTTATTAGATTGATCAGTATTGCTGAACTATGAGATATTTTGGGTGCAGTGTATTTTTTGCATACAGGTATAAAAGAATAGCTTTAGTGTTTTGTTTTTTAACTTGAGTATGAACTTATACAAAAAGCAGCAAGATATTAAAAAATAAGTTTTATTGATTAAAAAACACTATCGGATTCATATCGGTATCGGCAGATATACAAATTTATGATACTGGTATCGGAAATAAAAAAGTGGTATCGTGCCATCTCTAAGAGGAACACAAATATATCACTGTCAGAATGCAAGCTTAAAAACAGGCAAATTCACCACAATAATAATAATAATAAATAAAACAAACAGTGACTTTAATCCAACCTTCTTCAGCGCAACTCAGAAGGAAAGAAACAAGTGTGAAGACAGCAGAAAATCAAAAAGGCCTTCTTATTTCTAAAAGCCCAAAAGTGTTCGATTTAATCCTCCTTCAGTGCTTTCCGTCTCTCCTTTTCTCCCTGCCCTCTCCTCTAATGTCACATTGTCCTCCCTCGCCTCCCATCTTTATTATTTCTGCTCAGAAGGAAGCTTTCAAGCTCTCTGACACATCACAGAGAAGTGTTCCTTGTTACAACCAGTCTGGAGAGCTGACAGGCTTTTTATTCCTTCTCATCTTTTGCCAGACCTTCACCTCTTTTCTCATTCACTCTCCTCTCTCACCCTCCTAACCCTCCCCTTTTTCCACTTACTCAGTTTCTTCTCCCCCTTCTCGCCATCTTTTTCCATCTCTTTTGCCCTCTAACACATAATTATTCTTTTTTCCTTCATCCCTTCTCTTTGCTTTCTATCCTTCTATCTTGAACGTCCCTGTGTAGAGAGCCGCTTATGTAACAATAATATTACAGAAATTCATTTTGAAAATTGAGTCATTTGTATAAAGCGGGCAGTGCTGATAACAGCCTCCTGAAACGTCTCGCTCGAGCTGTAAAATGAGCCGGCGCTGTTGTGTCCGCACTCTCAGCTGTTTGAAGCAGCAGCAGGTTATTACACCATTTCTGCTGAAGTCGTCGCTCTAAGGTGGCAACATATTGTTAAGGGTGTAAGTGCTCCGTTGATAACAGTAATAGCTTTTTAAGTATCGCATTCAAGTGGCTAAAAGTGGTGATGTGCTGTTCTAAACATTTTAACTGCTTCTCTGAGCTGATGAAACTACGGCGCTTACAGAAAGTGAAAATTAAACCATGGCTAAATGAACTCTGAAGGTAACAGAAATAGATTTATGCAAATGAGGAAACCATTTCACATTTTCACAACTCATTTAATTAAAAAAAAAGTCTTGCTTTTATCTAACTAACATGCTCACTGCAGACCATTAAGATCTGTTCCTTGATTCTGCACATAGCTGTGCAGTTACACTTTATGGTATCAGTTCAACTGAAGCCCCAGTTATAAGGCAGAGGATAAAGTTTTAGTGTTTGGATTAAGGGTGCCTCAAAAGCACAAACATACATTGATAGAAAGACTCTTTGTTACTGCAGAGGTTTGAGTTAGTTAGCTCACTAGACTTGTTCATCATCTTTTGAGAAACTCTCTTTTTGTCTGTGTCAACTGTTGTAAAACCACAACAAAAGAGAAAGACTTTGAATAGCAAAATGTTCCAAATGCAAATCAACAGCAGAGTCACCAACAATAAAAGGTGGCATGCACCTCATGTCAGCTAGACTTCTACTGCAAGGTATAAAAGATCTGTGGGCATGAGAAGTCTAAAGGGAGTCTAAAAGTCTTACGTCAGTTGGTCAGCTGTTGGGGGATTCCATCCATCCAGCCACTCATTTTCTTCTACTGAACCAATTCTCAATCACACCTATGGCCAATTTAGTTAACCTAACCCCATAAACACGTATATTCAAATGGCAGGAGGAAGCCACGCAGAAACAGGGAGAACCTGCAAACTCGGACCAAAACCCAGACTGGATTCTTACATTTAATTTTCTGAGGTTTACAGAAAAACTCAGCAGCTGTGCTGGTGATCTCAGGGACAACCAGAGTCATCAACAAAGCCTGGCATCTTCAGCTCTGAATACTTTTGTAGAAGCTGTATGCCACAGCCCTTTTTAATTTTCATATAAACTTGCATTCAAAGCTAATAAAGATTAAAGTGGATATACTAAACAAAAACATACGAATGCAGCTGAAAGCCTGTGAAAGCTTAGCTCAGTGTGATAATATGTGTGGTTTAATAGCTCAATTACGTCAAGAATTTTAGGATCATCATCTCAAACGATGCGGAGATGATGATCTAATGTTAGATGACTGACAGTGATTTAATTGAAAAGCCAAGTGCATTTCCCTAACCACCAACATACACATGCAGATCCCCAAATAATTACTCTCTTAAGCGCAGCAGAGCTTAATATATGAAAGGTCAACAGAGAGTCAGCCAAATGGCAACACTAGCAACGTCAGCAATTCGTGTGCCGAGTCTGTGTGTGTTTGTGGTGACTCTGCAGTACGGCCACGCTTCAGCTGTCGTCCGAGTCAGATTGTGTTACATCCCACCACACAGCTGACGGCACATGCAAACACACTCAGCATCGTCATACGTGTGTGTGTGTGCGCGTGTGTGTGTCAGAAGGCTACAGTGTTAAACTTTAAATACTTCAAACAATATCTTGGATTCTTTAATATGTTGGCATAGAGGCGAACAAGGACGCTCTGATTTTACAGACTTTATATGGAGTTTGTTTTTAAGCCTGTGTTTGACAAGCAGCATTAGAGACCTTATATTCTGCTGAGTGCTGGTGATATGGACACACACACGCACACATATATCATAGTGATAACACTGTCAGCTGAACACAACAAGGAGTGTCTGTCTGATGATAATGCTGAGCTGTCGGCGACAAAAGCAGATAAGCAGACCCACACACTCATACATAAAGTCCTCAGTGCCACCCAGCAGATACACAGTTGTTGCCACTAAGATGTCAGAACAATTTATTCTTTAAAGGCGCACACACTAATTAAAGTCCAAACTTTCCTTGACCTGAAGAGCAGACCTTTAGAGAAAGAAGACAAGGGGGAGGAAGATGGAAGTACCACACAAAAGCTGACAGACACCAGCTGCCAGCACTGCTGATTAACCCTGCTCTAAGTGTGGAAGCCTTCTGTATTTTAAGGATGTCATCAGCTGCTTAACCAGTGGAAACTGTCGGGGAAAGAGGATATGAGGCAACGAGCGCCCTGAGCAACAAACTGTTCAGCGATGGGAAGAACTTACGATTTGTCTCTGTGGTGCATGGAGCGTCGCTGGGGGCTGCTCTGTCGACGCCGTGGCGATAAGGACTTCCCTCGGCTTCGCTCTTTGATCGGTGACTGGGCACTGGATGATTTTAGGATCTTAAAAAAAACAGAAGAATCAACATCACTAATTGTAGTTTATTAAAGTTTTAAAATTTATTAACACTCTGCAGACCAGCACGTTTTCATTCTTTTCTAGCTTATCAGTGTACTATCATCCAACCATTTTAAGCCGCACCAGCAGCAATATGCACCAAAAAAGCTCTGATAACAAAACTGTACACTTTTACCACCAAATATCGGAAAAAGTTTAGATAATTGATGATGGAAGTTGAATATCCAGTGACACTCGGGTCCAGTCGGAGTGTATTATGAGGTAAAGGTGATCACTAAGAAACCCTGGAGAACATCTCGGTGAATAATCATTAATGTTTCCCATTCAGAAATGAAGAATATTTGAATAAAATATATGCTGCTGTGTATCTGACAGAGGCTAGTCAGTGTTTGGACACAATGTTAGCATTGATCCAACAGAAAGGTTAAAGAACTTCAGACTTAAAAGCTGCACTTTAAGTCATATTGCCTTTTCACCAGGTGGACAAAAATCATTGTCACCTATTTCAAGGTTAATCTTTTAATTATTATGAACTGTGATAAAAGTGCAGACAATACTGGAAAAGTTTAGAATGATGGCATTAAAAAAAAAGCAGTGAGTGAGAAGAGTTTGGCAAAACATATGGCTGTTTACACCCTGCTTTCATATTTACAAAGAATCCCTGAACTTCTAACATTTCAGTGTACAGCGGTTATGTTAGCATGAAGGGAAGAAAGCGTCACCGTGATGAATGGAACAGCAGACAAATGTATGTGATAATGTGTTTTTCTCTATTTTAATCTTTCTCACTGTTGTGACAGATGACTCATGCAGACAATACAGTTCAGAGCGACAAATGAGGCATTCTTAGTGTATTAAGCAGCAACTTGAAGCTACCATTAAGCTCTCAGCAGGAGAAAAAAGAAAAGGATGACTCCGGATGGCAAGTTTTCCTGAATGCAGTAAAGGAAGTTGCTAATATCCTGCAGCTGGTTGTGTTCGTCATGTGTTTGTGGTACAAACATGGATCATATTTCTTTGTTTTTTGTAAGCAAAACTATTTTATTCCTTTTCTTTTTTCCCCCTTTTTAAATGTCTGATCCAATAGCTAAATTACATCTACTACACTGCTGAGTACCATTAAAACACCCGAATAAAGTGACTATTTGCTACGACTGTGCTTAATTATATAGCAGCTTTTCAGCTTCACGTTTTCACTGTCATTTGGACAGAATTCCTATTTATCTCATGTCTGGCTCTTTATGTAACCTTGGGGTTCATGCTCTGTCTACAACAAAGGTTCTTATGAAGACAGAAATACAATCTGTGTAAAATGGAAATGGAAATAGAATGCAATGATCTTCAAATCATATATTGTACTAGAAATAAAACACAGGAAACATATCAAATGTTTGACAGAGAAACTGCAAGAAAAATATATAGAAAAATAGTTGCCATCAATATTGAATTTGATGGCAACACAAAAAACTCAAAAATGCTGGTACAGCAGCGCAAAAAGGCTAGAAAAATATGCAGTACTAAAAACAAACAGCTTGAGGAACATTTCGCAACTAATTAAGGTTAATTGGCAACAGGTCAGTTATATGATTGGGTAGAAATAGAGCATCTTAGAGAGGCAGACTTTTATCATTCTGCAAAAAAAACTGACACAAATTATGGGGTGATTTCAGAATAATCTTCTTCAATATAAAACTGTACAGATTTTAAATATCTCACCATCTATAGTACATCAAATATCATCAAAAGTCTCAGAGAATCTGGAGAAATCTTTGTACACGAGAGACAAAGTCTAAGCTCTTCGGGCTCAAAGGCAGCACTACATTAAAAAGGGAAGGATTCTGTCATAGAAATCCTAGCAAGGAGTCAGGAAGACTTTTCAGACATCACTGTACGTGAACACAGCTCACTGTGCCAACCACAAATAGAGGTTAAAGCTCCATCACCCAAAGAAGAAGCCATATATGATCATGATCGTCAAACATCTGTGTCTTTTCTGGGCCAAAGTTTAAAATGGGCTGAGGCCAAGTGGAACTCTTGAAACTTTAAATTCTTTTCAGAAATCATGGACCCTGCATCCTTTGGACTAGAAGAGAAGATAAACCATCCAGCTTTTTTTTTTTTATCAGCACCCATTAAATTTTTTTTTTTAAAAAGTAAAAAACTAATCTGCATTAGCATTCATGGAATTCGCAATTTTTTTAGCAACGTTCAGATCATGGTATTTTTAGGTCTTGCATATTTTAGCAAGACAATGCTAATCTGCATACTGTGTGTATTTAAAAGCATGGCTTCATAGTAGGGCTGCCACAAACGATTATTTTGATAGTCGACTAGTCACCGATTATTTTTGCGATTAGTCGACTAATCAGATCCATTGGACGTAAAACGTACAGCTTATTGCACCAGCAGCACCTGCTCTTATATAACTAGCATTAGCTTACAGCTTTAAGTGTTTAAGGTATGTGCTAACTAAAAATAAAGAAAAGATGATAGTTTATTAAATTTTAATGAAATTTGCAGATTGTTTCGGTGAAGTTTAATAAACTCCTTGCTATCTAAAATATAACAGGACACCGGAGTAAATTCTGGAGCATCTCACACTTCTGATAATCAGCTGTCTGCTTGACGTTTATTCAGCTGTGTAAAAACTATAACTTTAATCTCAGCCAAACCGATTTACTCAGGAACAAATAAAATACTAAAAAAGCCAAACAATAACATTTTTAAGTTATCTAAGTGACTCATATATCATGTTTAACCTGAGTAGCGAAAGACGGCGGTGGGTTTGAAAACGATTTGCCGGGAGTCCGCTGTTCTCACGGCTCTAGTTAGCCTTGCCCCCGGCTAGCTATCGAGCTAGTGGGTAACAGACGTCTCCGAAAACGTCGGAGCGCTTTTGAAAATATGCGGTGTCTTGATAAACTGAGCAGATATTTGAGGTTTCCACAGCTACATTCTCGCCTAAAAATATGTTAAACGTGTATTTTGTGACCCAGAAAGAATAATAAGAGTAACATTAAAACTAACTAGCTGCCGCCATTGTTGGAAACTGAGCTATGAATTCTGGGACACAGCTTCTTCTTCGGGGTTTAACGGCAGCTGGCATCGTTGTACATGCAGTGCTGCCATCTTCTGTTTCAGTCCGTTATTACACTCTTAAATCCTGCTACTCATTCCTGCGTCTTTTGGGATCTTACAAAGCTTCAAACGACGCGTCGACTATTAAATCAGTCGTCGACGATTTTGATAGTCGACGTAATCGTGACTAGTCGACTAATCGTGGCAGCCCTACTTCATAGTAGAAGAGTCATAGTGTGTGAAATGCCCTGCCTGCAGTCCAGTCCTTTCACCATCTGAAAACACGTGGTGCATTATGAAATGAAAAATTCAACAAAGATGATCCAGGACTGCTGAGCTACTAGAATACTAATACAAGAGTGGGAGAATGTTCCAAACGTCCAAAAAAGCTCCTCTCACTTCCCAGATGTTTACAGAGTATTGTTAAAAGATGAAAGGGTGCTACACAGCGGTAAACATAGTCCCACTCCAACATTTAAAACATGTTGCTGCCATTAAATTCAAAAAGAGCTAAAATCTTTCTTAAAATGCTGCATTTTCTCAGTTTAAACATTTGGTTTGTTTTCTATGCTCTACTGTGAATAAAATATAGGTTTATGAGATTTGCGGATCATTCCATTTTGTATCTATTGACATTTTTATGCAGTATTACAGCTATTTTATTTTGTACATGGGCACAGACACAAACGCACTCTATACTAACTTCACATCCTCTGGAGCACAGCAGATTATACCAAAGTCTCACAAACCCCAATGCACTTGACCTGTGCCTGCCCGTGATTCTATGTGCGTGCGAGACAGCTGCAACCTTACTGACCTACATAACTTGCTGACATACAGTACATGTTATATACTGTATCACTGTCTAACATCAGCGTCTATCACACAGCTACTCACACATTGCTTTCATGGAACTGCAAATGCTGCAGGAATACACAAAAAAGAAAGAAACTCATAATAAATACAAATAAAAACCTACGGGTCCTCATAAAACATTTAACCTTGTGCAAAACACTTCTGCATCTCCCTTCCTCACACGTACACTCACACATTCCTTCTTCCCCATCGTGCCCTAAATAACTCTTGACAGTTTATATTCCCTGTTCAGCCCAAAGGAAACGACATCTATCTCTGGTCCGACAGAAAAATATAATAAAGGTGTTTCCCTGGTTCTTTCTCTCTAAAAAACAAAAAAGGCCATGTCTGTCCAAACAAAGGATGCAAAAAATTGCATCAGAGTTGAATCACAGATAGCAAATTTGCTTTTATTTTAAAATTTAATTAATACGACCATGAACTGAAACTGTGTGTGTGTGTGTGTGTGTGTGTGTGTGTGTGTGTGTGTGTGTGTGTGTGTGTGTGTGTGTGTGTGTGTGTGTGTGTGTGTGTGATTTTAAAAAGGTAATTTTTGTCAGCTGATCTAAGTTTGAGAGACATTTTCATCTTTTCTAGTGAAACTATTTTCACTGAATTTTGTCAAACAGACCCCTTTCCCACAGTGTGGAATTACCCACTTTCCCCATTTTCACCTCCTAATATTCAGTTTTTCAGCATCTTGGCTGATTTATTTTGTGGTTTGTTTGTGGTCTGTATTTTCCACTGCTGCTGACTGTGGGCTGCCAGTTCTCTCTTCCATTCCAGGCTGTTCTTACTTTCTCCCTTAGTGTACAACCCTTTTTCCATTTATGCATTATTGTATACATAATATATCTAAGTCTGCCGGTTAGAAAAAAATGTCTGAATGTTCACAAAGTTGCTTTTTTCTCTTTTTTTTTTTTTCAAACCAATAAAGGTGTTTCTGACCTGATTAATATTTTAAATGGAGCAATGCTGTGAGACTCTATCTAGTGTCTATGTAGTGTAATATACAAAACAGGAAAAACCAAACCTTAAGTGATGCTGATGGAACATTTAATCATCAGTCGAGAAAAGCATTATTTCAAGCAAGCTATAACGGTAATTTAATCGGAAACGTCGACAGTGCCAGCCCACTTTAGATACACTTCTAAACACCCAAACGTCAGCTTCTTTAAAAGGTTCTTTCTTACAAGCCTCATTCACCCAGTCACACACACATTCATACAAGCACCTTGCCTAACATTGGCATACAGTCACATGGGATGGGAAAAGAACCACCAATGCTGCAATTGGTAGATGAATCGCTCTGCCTCCTGAGCCACAGTAGCTTTACCCGACCTGCATTTGCTATGAATCTGCAAGCCACTGTGCAACCCACCATCACCCCAGTTCTTCTTTTTCATGCCGTTTCTGATTTAATCGATAACATATATATTGCGATTGATGATTGCTTTTTCATGTACTGCCCAGGGCAGCAAATTCCCATAACAGAGCTGTGGCACAAAAGCAAATTAAATGTACAGAGAAAAATACCCTGGGGCATATCTGTATGTGAATACACAATATGTACCTTCATCCTCATGTCCCGCCCATGTTTCTCTAGCTCTTTTTTCATCTCCTGAGCTCCCAAACAGGCCAGGTTCAGCACCAAATGCTTCCATTCAATTGGCTGGAAGACATGTGGGTCGTGAGGCACGTACAAACCAATCTTCACCTGGTAGAAACAGAAAATGTGTTTAAAGGTTCTTCATTAACTCTTGGACTGCATTTATTTCCCACACCCTTTATCTTCTTCCTTTACCTTCTTTAGTGTGTGCTGGTATCTCTTGTAGGAGTTTTCAAATTCAGCCACCAGTTCTCCGAGAGTCCGATGGGTGAGTGGTTTGTCCATCAGGTCCTGGCGGCGGCTCATACCTAGCGACCCATACCGGCCATTGCAATAGACGCCCAGCACAACATGGTGAAAGCAGTGACCCGAAAACTGGGTCTTAAAGCTGATGGGGAAACGCTCGAGAGACGTCAGCCCATTGGTCAGGTAGCTGATCAACACCGCAGGATTAAGGAAAGACCTGGAAGTTTTTTTGTGGTGTAAAAATATTATTGGGGTAAAATAAATGTCTGCTGTGCTTTTATTGCACCTCTGGAACTGCTCAAAAATTATTTACCTTTGAGTACAAACCTGAGAGTGAAAGTGTATTTGTTTGAATTTGTCACAGCAGAGGAAGCAAAGCAGCTTGAGTTGTTTGAAATGAGATTCAGTCTGACTCTCAGAAGGCCTATAGTATGAAAATGTCACTGGGTAAATAATGTCTTCTGAACACAGTTTGTGTGCTCATGAGAGTTTGTGCAGCTCCATCGGTCTTACTGAATCTGTCAGGTTCACTGATGTTTTTACATTTATTCAACAAGGAAAACAGGGGCAGAGAGATATGATCTGTCTGGTACAGAGGACACGATAACACACACATCAGATCATATGTCTGCTGATCTTAGTGACTCACCAAGACGTCACAAATGAAGGCAGGATTCGACTGCATGTTCATACCATAAAGACATGTCAGTCCTGTTTTAGGCCACGCCCCAAAACACACCCTTCTTTATCACCTATTTAACTTAGAAACTAAGCTTCGTGCTGTATTAGGTCAAACTCAAGACTGGCTATTAATACTGATGAGGAAGGTTTTTACTGAGGTGACAAATCAAGTGATTGAGGGTTGATTTTCCAATTGAATTCTATATATTAGTTCTGTTTTTGCAATCACAAAAATTTATAGCTACTCGTTATTAGAAGGAAATGCATCCAAAAGATCAGATTTTCAGTAAATTATTGAATCTATATTTAGACAGATCTCATCCTGTGTACTGCACATCTTCATGCTACATGCATCCAACTGTAGCAATCTGTTCTACCATACAGCAACAGAGAAACTTGGAAGATGTCTTTGTGGGCCAGTAGCCAGCCATCTGCTCTATTCTGCCTATGGATGGAAGTCTGCCATTGGTTAGAACACATGTCTGTCACTTCACCAGCCTGGATGCCACAGCACTGCTGTGTTTTCATTAAATATTCACAAAGCAGACCACTGATGACATGCACATACCAATGTATTTCAATGTGTCTCTCTGGCTGTGTGGGGGAGTTTGTGGTTTTAAAGTAGAACACGGATCTAAACAGGGTTGGCTGGACAGTCAAGTAAAGAAACCACTGAACTTCCACAGTCAGCGTGCTGCCCAAGTGACTAAACCTTGGGATGAATGCTTGGACGGTCACACATAGGTTTTATTTGTGCGCAAACATACCACCTGCATTATTCCCCTTAACAAAATAACTTAATCAATTAATAGCACAGTCAAAATAGAGTTAAATGTGTTAAGAATGTGCTTTTGCTTGTATCATATTGATCATATATTGAAATATTATTTTAGGTAGGCACACTGTTTTCAATCCACAGACTCAGATATTGATACACCTTCTTAACTGGTCCACTTGACATCCCTCTCACTTACAAAAAGGATCAGCAAACATCAGTTTATCAAAACAACACAAACCTGGTAATTTCTTTGCTACTTTTAGCAACTTTTTACATCCTTTCAGCAACAAAAGCCTATGGAGTTCACTACTTTGCAGCAAGATCGTGCCTTCCTGGCACAGAACAGAGCTCTCTCTCTGCACTGTTGATTAGATCAGTCAGAGGGCAGCTCTTTCTATCGTCCCGTTCTAGTTGTCTTTTTTTTTTAATTTGCAATCATGTAAATAGATATCAAATCACAGCACAGTCACTATCTTTGATTCTTTGAAAATATTTACTGTTTTTACTGTTTGTATTTACTGATTACCAATGAAGCTCAAGAAGCCCCCAAAAACTGATCCTGGGTATCCTGATATAACCGACTGTCACAAAATTAATCTAAACCACAATAGTTCTGACAAGAGATAATTTAAATCAGGGTTGATGATTGTCTTATCCTATTCTAATAACAAATATCATAAAAAATATTTAAACATGTTCATTAGTAAGAAGCTTTTATGAGTGTCATATTTTATTGTGATTCCTTTTCTTCATTGGCAAAAATGAAGAATGATCCACCAATGACAAGAATGCCTGGACGCCAAATGTTTATGTTTGGCATCAGCTTTAACTTCCTCTGACAGATTCCTGCGAGTGTTTCATTTTGGATCAATATTTATCCTACAGGATGAATACAAACATGAAAATCATACACCAACACACCCTGCTGTTTCTTGCTAATGAATGCTTCATTAGACAGGCGTACTTCCTGTGCCAGAGGACATGTGACACTGCTAGCAGTAGCTCCCTGACTGAGACTGCGACTAAAAGAGCACCTATCACTACCTCACACTACTCATCCATCTGTCAATTCTAAAGCAAAAATTAAAACAAACCTCTGTGGATTAGTTTCTCTGCCCCACAGGGATGCTCTAATGCAACAGAAATCCATACTTGTTCTGTTTCTGAAAAGCAGAGGTAACTGAAAAAGCTTAATAATAAATATAAATTCGTTGCAGCAACAATGTTCTGGTTAACTCTCTCACTGTTCCTCTTACCTTTTGCATCCTTTTCCTCTCCAATCCTCTACCCTCCCTTCCTCAAGTTTCTATGTCAGTGCAAAGATTAAAGATAATATTTTAGAAGCATAAAATTCCCTTTACATATATTTTTTCCTTTAATCAAGGATATACTAGGATACTTCCAGCTTTGTGGTCTTTCCTTATTTTAAAACAGTAAAACCTTATATATATATATATATATATATATTACATGCTTCATGCTGTTTATATATATTGTATAATGGCAGATTTTGCTGGATTATTTTTATATTTATAAACAACTAAGTTTTACACTAGGATTCAAGTGGAGGCTGCTTTGTGCTCTAGCCTTACTCTGCAAAGCACCAGTCAGTGATGGCTAATACAATGGGACATGTCACACACACACACACACACACACACACACACACACACACACACACGCACGCGCGCGTATACATGCACGCATGCAAACACATGCATGCACACACACAGAGCTGGTTGGACCCAAGATAAACCCTGCGTATCCTGGAGAGATTTCAGATCACTGATAACGTGGAAGAACAGAGAACCAGAAGCAGACTAAACCCAGACAGACAGCCACCACCATTACAGACTACAACAGTGGCTACTCATCCCTTTTTCTTGCCTACGTTTCTATCTTGGCTTTCCACTACTTCTCACAGCGTGACTCTTTCTCACAAATGAAGTGTTTTGATTGAGTTACCAGGTAGGTTAACGTTGCAGGTAAATGTGTGTGAATGACACTGGGTCATTCTTGTTTCACAATGATCCATACAGATTTTTATGTCTTTTAAGTCACTGTATTTTATGTGTGATAATATTATTTAGGACATTATTTAATACTGATGATCCATTGCGTTAAGACATTTCAAAATCAACTGGTTAGGTTGGTTATGCATTAGCATAACAATAGCTGGAATCCAAGGAAGGCGTGTCTATTAATTGGTGTGGCCTTGGTTGACATTCAAATTACACGTAAACCACTGCGGTCAACAGGTGAGGCCTCATAGCTCAGTGGTTAGAGCACTGGTCTTGTAAACCAGGGGTCGTGAGTTCAATTCTCGCTGGGGCCTGAGAACTTTTCTTTTCACCCCGCTTAAATTATATTTATCAGTCCTGACCTCATAACACAACCAAAGGTGAAACCACACAATTACTGTCTCTTATAGCTCTGAATGTCACTGTGGGGTTCTTTAAAGGGCATGCAGCAAATGGAAAAACAAAACAAACAAAAAAAACTAAAACTGCCACTGTCTTATAAATTCTCCTGTCCTATGGTGACCCCCCGCCCCCCAGAGCTCCTACCGTCCCTCCCAGCTCACTCTCTCCCTAAAGCCAGTCTCAATTAA
The DNA here is from genome assembly GCF_057381915.1 of Diplotaxodon limnothrissa. Lineage (NCBI taxonomy): Eukaryota > Metazoa > Chordata > Actinopteri > Cichliformes > Cichlidae > Diplotaxodon > Diplotaxodon limnothrissa. The sequence continues at coordinate 23,276,329 of NC_140610.1, forward strand.
AGTCACTGTCAGCTGTCACCCTTACAGCCCTTGAGGAAAGCAAATATGAAACTAGCACATGCGAAACTGGACCAACAGTTCACAGACGGGGAGGGAAATCTCTCATCTGGTGACACTCAAAAGTCCTAGTTTCCTGACCTGCTGCTTGTATTTGAAAAGTATTTGGTTGCACTGAAACAATTTTAATATATTTTGTTTTGCAAACTAAGCCATTATTTCACAGGTGTGCAAATCCAATCAATCAAATGAATGTTGCAATGCAATGTGGTAGGCTTTATAAAGTGTGGACCGAAATTCAAAAAGAATTCAACTTCTGAAAAATCATCCATCCCTTTTTGCTCTGCTTATCTAATTCAGGGTAAGGGATGAAGCATATCCAAGCTCTGTTGGGGCAACAGGTGGGGTATACACTGGAAAGGCCATACAGAAAGGCCCCAGACTGGATTTAAACACAGGACCATCCAAACCGCCACTGTTCAACATCTGCTGATAGATCAAATAATACTTTGTATCTTTCAGTTTAATGGTTAAAGCTGGTAATATATTTTTTCAATATGGAAAAATGTTACTTTTGACATGTTACTTTGGTCTGATAAACATAATCAATGAAACAAAACAGAAGCAGCACATTTGCTACAACAGTCATTTTAAACAATAACTCTAAATCAAGGATGGTTTAACAGCGCCTTAGTGAATTTACCATTTAAAAATAAAATCACTTTATAACATTTTCTTCAAAATGACACACATACTCAGTACAAGTGTATTTCTGTGAAGATAGCCATTTGGGTGTCAACTGGCCTTTGGAACCAAGTAGCCACTAGAGTAACTGCAGTTTTTAAGCACCTCTGCATGGCTTTATTTGGAGTTTAGTGCATGGAAAAGCATTACAGTTCAGCATATCAAAAACAACAACAACAACAAAACAACTGGCAAATCACTTGTGGTAAATAGTCAAAACAAACATTTCCTTTTAGAACAATGATGAAGAACGAGTTCAGATTCTAATTTTGCCATAAGCAAACATGTTTTCAAGGAATTGAAAAAACACTTTCTCAAATCGCAATAGAGAAGGAGTTGCAAAAATAAAGCACTGCTGCTTTCAAATTTAAGCTCTGCTGGATGATACTAAGCTGGTGAGTATTGGGGGGGGGGGGGGGGGGTGTCGGTTAAACTTTGAAGTGGGCTTGTTGCCAAGCAACACGGCAAGCGCTGGAAAGAGTGGCAATGGTGGGGAGCATTAGGATATTACAGCAGCATGTCTTATTGATTTCACCCACAAATAACAAAATGACCTTTTGGCCCTCTGCTTAGTGTGTGTGCGTGTGCGTGTGTGTGTGTGTGTGTGTGTGTGTGTGTATATACAGGAAAGGATACATTCCCAAGATGACGGCCTCGAGGCATTTGATTGGTAAAGACTCCCTGATCATCTCTCTTGCTGTCTCCATTAATCTGAATGGGGAGGAAGATGATGAGACGAGGAAGAGGAAGGAAAGGGAAGGGTTGGAAGCAATACACCTTGCACAGAGACAGCATTGAATTAGACACATGATTTAGGCACTGTGGTAATGTTACATCCCAAAGTCATAATCAAGTAACTCAAGCAACTTAGCTGTTGCTTCCTATTCAAGCCAGCTTTTCATCCAATCAGTAAAGATGATGACAAAAGGGTGATAACAGGACAGTTCTGTTTATATTACTGTGATTGAGTCACAGTGTACAGTTACATGTACTTGCCAAAGCTGCAGTTCACTTACCCACACAGTGGACGGCTCTTCTTGATTTCAAAGAACTGAGTTCCTGTGTGGTTATATCTGATGGAAATGTCAGGGACAACAGCGACTTTACAACACTTCAGTCCTGTGGCTCAACTCCTATTGACATAAGTGATTATGGTGTTTTGATCACTTAAAGTCTATAAGAGCATCCAATGATGTGAGGCACAAGCAGGACTAGCTTCACCTGACAGATAAAAGCTTATACTGTCCTCCCTGTCGTGCTTGTGATAAAGGATACTGCAGAGCCTTCATGAAGTTTTGGACGGCCAACAGCCAGTCTGGGACAGACATGGATGGCTTGAAAGTTGGAATTGAGGGAATTGGATGCTGGAAAGAGAAAAAGAGAGAGCATTAGAGATATTTTTTCCACATCATTTTCAGTAAGTCGACATATGGTAACACTCAGAGCCCCCAAACCACCTTCCGCCATCTTTAAAAAAACCCTGCATTCCTAATGTGCTGTGACTCATTGCATCTCATATAGCTGACACACACCGCTGTTCCTTAAACCAGTCTTCTTTATTTTTAAACAACAAACACCTCATTAGAAACTCACCTCTCTTTATACTCGAGTGCAGTGCATGTCTGACACACAACATGAGCAAGTCTCTAACTCAAGATATTAGGGTCATGTTCTCTGCACCACCTCTACGCCCACAGATACCCACATGGTGAACAGCAACATGGGGTGAAAATGAACTCCCACTGCTGCTTTGGCAGCTGTTTCACCTCAACAAGAACCACTACAAAGAGGAAACAGCGGCTGCAAGTGTGGATACATGAACGGACGCGACCACACCAAGAGAGGGTGAGTCAGGCTGAAATACAGACTGAAGCTTCCTCATACACAGGCAGCCTGCGTGATGTACATATGTGTGTGTGTGTGTGTGTGTGTGTGTGTGTGTGTGTGTGTGTTTGCGCGTGTTTGTGTGCAGGAAGGGTGAACCATAGCACAAGGCCTATCATTTCCTGTGGGTTTTGCTCCATTCTTTATTGACAGCATAAAAAGGGAAGTGAGAAGGAGGACAACAGAACAACATGGTGACACAGCTCTGCATGCTACAGTGTTTTTGGTCGCTTGTCTTTCGTTTCCATAAAGAAAGATTTAAAAAGAAGGAAGTCAGAAAGGTTTGTTTTACAGTCCCACAGGAGGTATTTCACCTACACGCTTCAGTTGTTGGCCTCGTTCATGTATGATAAACAGACACATTTCTAATTTAATCACTAATGCTGTCACAACAAACAGAGTCACACTGTAACCCAAAACATATTTATAAAATTGCAGCATTATATGTTTTTTTTGAGCCCAAACTTAAAATGATAGAAATGCTAATTTCATTTCTATGTGCAGCCAGCTTCTTGGTAGAAGGCTAAGCTATATGACACAACTAAATTGAAATGATCAAAGGTGATTAACTTCGGACTGGTTCAAGGGTTTATGTGATATGTTATGTGGAACATGCAGTTAAAATTCACATACACACTTTAGTGTATTTATGTTTGGGCCAGTGTAGCCTCAGTGAAACTGAGCTGATGCTATCCTACATCTGACCGTTTCATCTAGGTCCCTTGGTTTGTCCATAATCTACGATGGTTTGACAATTTTGACAGTTAGCCTGATCCCACTCAGTACAGTACTGCTACAGTATACAGGCTACACACACATATGTTTAAACTAATATCTGACAAGGCTCAATTGAAATTGAAATTATTAAATCTAGCTTAAATGGTTGCCAATTAACTTGTGTTTCCATAGAGACAAAAAAGTCAAATCGACTTTAAAGCAGACGCCAAGCCAGCCAGGCAACCTGTCAGACAGTAAGTCACAGAGCAAATAAAATAATCAGCCAACTGGCCACTCGTACAGTTATTAGGCAAGTCAAAAGTCATTCAGCCCATAAATCAGTCTGCCAGCTGGCCCAAACCAGTAAATAGCAGGTTTTACTACCACATAATCTCTCATGTAGTGAAATCCTCACTAAGGCGTTATGGAGTGGCTACAGCAGCTGACACACACACAAACACGTGCGCGCGCACAAACACACTAAAGCGGCTTTCGTCTGGGTCAGGGAGTGAGATGAGTGCTGATCTCTCCGTTATCATCCTCCCCTCTCTCCTTTCCGCTACAGTAAAAGGATGATGGTGACTTGCACAGCTTAATGTCCTTGTGAAGCGTGCGTTAAGCAATCACATTGGACATATATGTACAATATGCAGCACACTCTTATTAACTATAATATACTGTAGACAGCAACACAGTGTCAGGATGCAGTAGCCTTCCCCCTGTCTATTAAGAGTTCAGCTTGGAGAGCATCAGTTCAGAGCCACAGTTAACACTGATAATTAATCTGTCACTGGTTCCTTTCCTGTTTTCCTCCCTCCTCTGTAATCTTGTCCCTTTTCCTCTTTCTTCTCCAACCATCCTTTTGTTATGTTTTTATAGTCATCTCTACTCTACTCTACTCTACTCTTCTTTTGCCCTTTCTTTCCCATTATATTCGTATCTATCATCTTTTTTCCCCCCTTTCTGTAACGCCCCTCGTTTTTCTCCCTCTTCTCATATGTCATTTTGTCCTCCTTCTGTATCTTCACCAACATGTTTTTTCTCCACCTCTACAGTCCAGAGCCAGCTTTACATCCACCAGATCTAAACATCATCTGTATCCGTCTCCCCTCTGCTGGGTCTCAAGGACTAACATATCCCATCCAGCAGCACAGACAAAATACAAAGCGACTGGGACACAGAGGAGACAGTATGACTGTCCTGGTTTTTGAATTTTAAATTGTTTGATGGAAATGGGGGATGAGCAGTAAAAGGCAGTATAAGAAAGAAAAGGAGGTGGAAAATAGTAAGAGAACTGCAGAATAATTGCCAAGAGTCAAATTAATTTTATAACTAGTTTTAAGAACAGGCTCAGCTGTTGTTAACAAATTATTAAAGCTGAGCAAGACATGTAAATTTATTTACAATTCCATGCCTTATCTATCCAAGCTTTTTGGGAGTATAAATAAACAGATGAGTGTTTTTGTCTTTAATGTATGCTGGGTAATACTAAGGTGACAGATACTACAGATAGCTGTGTCCTCTACAACCTTTAAAGCACTTTTGCTCTGTGTGATGAAATATTCAAAACAAATAAGCAGGACAGAAAGAGGGAGAGAGACCGATCAAATTTCCTGTTGTCAAGTTATCTTTAGAGCGGGACATCCCAAGGAATGCCTTTTTCTCTGAGCGTGTGTGCAAAAAAGACAGCTGAGACACCAATGATTAATCCTCAGCATAAGACTTCCTTTTTTCATTTGTATGAAAAGTAATGACAGCATTCCCTGAAGGCTTCCACTAGTTCACTGCAGACAGCAGTACTTAACTGTGGCTTGTATCTGCTGCAAGACTATGATAAGCACACACACACACACACACACACACACACACACACACACACACACACACACACACACACACACACGCACACACAGTTTCAGTTTATGGTCATATTAATTAAATTTTAAAATAAAAGCAACTTTGCTATCTGTGATTCAAATCTGATGCACACACACAGTCACCGAATGTATATATTATATATAATGTTCTCCCCCCCCTCCCTTTTGCACAAGTCAGGCTACATTTCACTGTGTGTTATACCTGTATAACTATGCATGTGATGAATAAAGAACCTTGAACCTTCTTGAAGATTACTGCTGCTGTCTGTAATTCTTTGCCTCAGAGCACATCTGTCTGCAGTAATCCTTGTTGGCAGGCGTCCATATGTATCAACGTCCGAGCCAAAACATTTCTACTTGAATTACACACATAGGGATGTCTGTAATTCAGCAGCACTGTTTTACTCTGGACCCTGATATATATTAGGGCTGCCACGATTAGTCGACTAGTCACGATTACATCGACTATCAAAATCGTCGACGACCAATTTAATAGTTGACGCGTCGTTTGAAGCTTTGTAATATCCCAAAAGACGCAGGAATAAGTAGTAGGATTTAAGAGTGTAATAACGGACTGAAACAGAAGATGGCAGCACTGCATGTACAAGGATGCCAACCGTTAAACCCTGAAGAAGAAGAAGACATCTCATATTTTCAAAAGCGCTCTGACGTTTTCGGAGACGTCTGTTACCCACCAGCTCGATACCTAGCCCAGGTTCAAGGCTCACTAGAGCCCGTGAGAACACCGGACTCCCGGCACATCATTTTCAAACCCACCGCTGTCTTTCGCTACTCAGGTTAAACATGATATACAAGTCACTAAGATAACTTAAAATGTTATTGTTTGGCTTTTTTCGGTATTTTATTTGTTCCTGAGTAAATCAGTTTGGCTGCGATTCAAGTTATAGTTTTTACACAGCTGAATAAACGTCAAGCAGACAACTGACTATCAGAAGTGTGAGATGCTCGAGAATATACTCCGGGGTCCCGTTATATTTTAGATAGCAAGGAGCAGACGGCTGAGTTTATTAAACTTCACCGAAACAATCTGTAAATTTCATTAAAAATTAAACAATCATCTTGTCTTTATTTTTAGTTAGCACATACCTAAAACACTTAAAAGCTGTAAGCTAATGATAGTTATATAAGAGCAGATGCATGCTGGTGCAATAAGCTGTAGGTTTTACGCTCAATGGATGCATGATCTGATTAGTCGACTAATCGCAAAAATAATTGGTGACTAGTCGACTATCAAAATAATCGTTTGTGGCAGCCCTAATATATATAACAGGTCATATTCGCTAAACTATCCCACAAAAATAATATCATTTTGGGAATCTGTCAGCTGCAGATTTTTTTCCTGCTTTCTTGTTGTTATGTCACTTGTTATGTCACTCAGGTCATTCTGCTGGGGCAATGCTAAAAGGTTATAGTTGTACTGTGATCTGTTAAGGCCAACCAAAATAAATAAATCCTATTGTCATTGAAGAGAAACATTTACCCTTAAAAGAATTCCTCCCTGAAAAAAAACTGAAAAACGTGATGACCAACACTTTGCCAGATGTAGAAAAGTAAAGCAAAAAAGCCATTACACTATGGCTTTTTAATATTTTACATTGGGTTGAGCAGGTCACTGCAGGGGCCATGGTTTTGCATTTCATTGCCCTGTTTTCTCTCTCTGACTTCCCATTTACTCTACTGTCCTGTCAAAAACTGTCCCCTGTCCCTTTCTTTTCACCACTGCTACAAAATCTCCAGGCATCAGAAGATATAACCCCTGCAGACTTCCTGCTTGAGGCTCTGAGCTGCATGAAGTAGACATGTGATTTTGAGTTTGGTTTTAGCCCGGACAACGTTGGCTATACCCAGGAGCTCTTGCATCTCGCCAAAACAACTGGCTCTCCTCCACTGGTGATGTAAACAGACCAGATGAGCGGTATCATTGAGAGTGGAAGGGGATTGGCCTACGTAAGAGGAAGACTGCAGAGCTGTAAGGTTTTTAGGTTGGGTGGTGCAACAGATGAAAAGTCCAAGATAAGCTCATCCTTGGTCCATAAGTCTTGCTTGAGCTTCATCACGTTTTTTTTGGAAACTTAAGTAAGCAAGCCATGATGATGATGCTAAACATATGTTCGCAGTGACAAAGGTTAAAAACAACCTGATATCTGTCTGTGGAGCAACACCTTAACTCAGCTTTCTGTATTCTATCTTTCTACAGCTGTTTCTTAGATTTATAGTGCACATATTATTTATTAATGCACTTTGCTCTACTATCTACTCTCTTAATCGTACCTTTTACTCTTCTTTAACTTAACCCAATTTTTCTTTTCTTTTTTAAAAATCTGTTGCATACATAAGTTGTTTTTCTGGCAGTATAAGACCCTCACTATGTACCTGGAGGACTTTTACTTAATGTTGTTTATTGTAGATTGTATTTTATTCTTTATCCTGCTGCTGTAACACAACAATTTCCCTTGTGGGATCAGTAAAGTAAAGATTAACCCATCTCTCTAAACAGATTAAAATCTATAGTGCAGTATTTATTAAAGTCAGTCAAGTGTATAAGAGTAAGGACCAAAATCCAGTCCATAAAGCACAAATTAAAGCTAGGAGAAAGGCAGTCAAAGTCTCGTGATTTAAAATAGTGAGCAGGAACCAGAAGAATCGAAATCCAAATAAAAATCAACATGTCTGCACTTTTGAAACAATGGCTGGTTGTCTCTTAGGAACCAAATTTCACCTGATTTTAGACTCTAATCAGAAGTAAATTGGTTAGTGTGATTTAGTGAATGGTTGCAAATAAGCTGTATTCAATCTGTTGTAATAGCCTGAGAAGATTAATTGCCATCGTTCAGCCAAGTGTACATGTAAAGACTGGGACTTTTTAGAGGCCACGGCTACCCGACCAGATTTAGCCCAGAAAACCAGGTCCATGGATATTGGGTGCTTCGGGGAAAGAGAGTGCAAAGGAAATGAAAAACAAATGTATCCTTCCCCTCGACTGACAGCATCTGTACAGTTAGATTTAGCTCATGTTCCACTGACCAGTAACCAAGCCTCAGATGTAGCACAACAGAACACACAGCAGGACATGAAAACAGACCATGCTTCAACCTGTCACGCTGTGCTTTTAGGGCTTACCGAAATGTTTCAGATAAAATTAGTGAAAATTTAAAACCCTCAGGAAAAATTGCAAAGTGAGTACTGGCTGTAATTATGGTGTAGTTTACAAGGCTTGCAACTTTTGGAGACACTATATCCTGAATCAAATCATTTCTTTCAAGCTTTGGTTGTAAAACAGATCTTTGCTCTGTAGAGTTCTCGCTTGTTTTGTTTCCCCATCAAAAACCCTTCAGGCAGTCCAGTTGGTATTCAGAGATTATCCACCACCCAGATTGTATTAGAGGGATTATTTGGGTGCTGTGGTATGGTGTTAGGACACAGAGAATGGTGACAAGGATTCTGGTCATAGACTGTAATACTGACCTATATTTTAAAAAGCATGTCAAGCTACCACATGTTGCACTATCTTTACAAAGTTATATCGTGGCTAATGATGTTCCTCTCACCATTTGTCTTACTGTCATACGACAAATGGTTTATAAAATGTAAATTTATATAAATTATAAATTTACATTTTATAAACAGCAGCTGTTAGAAATGTCACATTAACAGAGACTACCAAATTCAGATTACACTATATGACGATAATATGCTAATTAATAAGTTAATTAAACATTTTTGGCTTTCACTGTCGGTCCTATTAGGGAAGCAAAACCATTTTCACTCTCATGTCTTCTCCTTGTTCTCTTTCCCCACCTTAAAGCACAGTTAACCCACCTTGGTTAGTTGTGACTGTATCTGTGGTAACCACCCGTTTTACACCTTATAGACACACACACACATACACATACTAGAAGGAGTATCAGGTTACAATAATGGATTGGATTTATATAGCGCTTTTCAAGGCACCTAAAGCGCTTTACAATCCCACTATTCATTCACTCTCACATTCACACACTGATGCAGGCAAACCACAGTTGTAGCCACAGCTGCCCTGGGGCAGACCGACAGAAGCGAGGCTGCCATATCGCGCCATCGGCCCCTCTGGCCAACACCAGTAGGCGGTAGGGTAAAGTGTCTTGCCCAAGGACACAACGACCAGGACAGAGAGAGCAGGGGGATCGAAGCAGCAACCTTCCGGTTAGAGATGAGCTTCCCAATCCCCTGAGCCACGGTCGCCCCACGGGGCCAGGTTACATATCAACAAAGTTACAATGGAAACCAACTGACAATGGAGATACCTACATAAAGCACCAACACAAGACATTACAATAGACAGAGACAGGAATCGAAATCCATGGAAACAAATAACAAAAATGGTAGATGAAGTATAACTTACACAGCTGATGGTTTTTTTTTATTATATTTGTAAATCAGATTTAAGTGGTGATTCTTAGCATTACTTAACGTCATATTAGTTCATTGGTTAACTTAGCTAGCAGAGGAACTCTGTTGGCTGTTATGAGATTGAATTGAGTTAAGCCAATTTTGCAACATAACGGTACTGATCCCTGGTTAAAGGTGACCCCCTGTGAATTTTTGCCTAAGCTCTCAATAACGCTTAGAATCACTAGTGACTTTGGTGGTCTGATCTTGACCTGCGGCGGGACAGATTCCAACTCCACCTTTGAAGTGGAATCATGTTCATGGGCTATGACACCGAGTTGACTAAGAACACAGACTATGAGTTGTAGTCCAACACAGCGGACTTTTAAACAGTTTTATTTAACAGGTTATTTGTGAGACTTGATTCATAATGTATGCAAGTCTAGATTAGACACACTGAAGAAAAAAAACATCAATTTGAAGGTTTTAAAAAGTAGACTAATTGTTTACATAAAAATGTGTTTATATTTTCTTCGTATTAATTATTGCTTCACTGAAGACTGCAAGTTGTAGTGTGTCTTACAATATGCAACGCTAAATCTGTCCAAAAGTAGATACTTCTACATATACAAGGCACAGTTTAGTGTGTTTGTGTGCACACACAACCTGATGCTGTCCTTGTATCTGGAACACAGTAAGTGAGTTTGGCATTGCTAGCCAACCAGGTCACTAATGACCACATGGCCAATTAGCAGAGCCAAACAACAACCGGATTCCCTTCACCTCTGCCTGCAAAACAACAAGCATTCATCCAAATCACTGACGGGAAACTATGAGGAAAATCTGGGCTGAGGGGCCTCAGAAGCAACAGACAAAGATAAATATGTGTTTATATATATATATAAAAAACACCCAGCACGCCCCTGCGGGCGGTTTATCCTTCAAGCTCGGGTCCTCTACCAGAGGCTTGGGAGCTTGAGGGTCCTGCGCAGTATCTTAGCTGTTCCCAGGACTGCGCTCTTCTGGACAGAGATCTCCGATGTTATTCCCGGGATCTGCTGGAGCCACTCGCCTAGCTTGGGAGTCACCGCACCTAGTGCTCCGATTACCACGGGGACCACCATTACCTTCACCCTCCACATCCTCTCGAGCTCTTCTCTGAGCCCTTGGTATTTCTCCAGCTTCTCGTGTTCCTTCTTCCTGATATTGCTGTCATTCGGAACCGCTACATCGATCACTACGGCCGTCTTCTTCTGTTTGTCTACCACCACTATGTCCGGTTGGTTAGCCACCACCATTTTGTCCGTCTGTATCTGGAAGTCCCACAGGATCTTAGCTCGGTCATTCTCCACCACCCTTGGGGGCATCTCCCATTTTGACCTCGGGACTTCCAGGTTATACTCGGCACAGATGTTCCTGTACACTATGCCGGCCATTTGGTTATGGCGTTCCATGTATGCCTTGCCTGCTAGCATCTTGCACCCTGCTGTTATGTGCTGGATTGTCTCTGGGGCATCTTTACACAGCCTGCACCTGGGGTCTTGCCTGGTGTGATAGACCCCAGCCTCTATGGATCTTGTACTCAGAGCTTGTTCTTGTGCTGCCATGATTAGTGCCTCTGTGCTGTCTTTCAGTCCAGCTTTGTCCAGCCACTGGTAGGATTTCTGGATATCATCCACCTCCTCTATCTGCCGGTGGTACATACCGTGCAGGGGCCTGTCCTTCCATGATGGTTCCTCGTCTCCCTCCTCTTTCTTGGGTTTCTGCTGCCTGAGGTATTCACTGAGCACTCGGTCAGTTGGGGCCATCTTCCCAATGTATTCTTGGATGTTCGTTGTCTCATCCTGGACTGTGGTGCTGACACTCACCAGTCCCCGGCCCCCTTCCTTCCGCTTAGCGTACAGCCTCAGGGTGCTGGACTTGGGGTGAAACCCTCCATGCATGGTAAGGAGCTTTCTTGTCTTTATGTCAGTGGCTTCTATCTCCTCCTTTGGCCAGCCTATTACCCCAGCAGGGTACCTGATCACGGGCAGGGCGTACGTGTTGATGGCCCGGATCTTGTTCTTACCATTCAGCTGATTCCTCAGGACTTGCCTGACCCTCTGCAGGTACTTGGTGGTTGCAGCCTTTCTAGCGGCCTCTTCATGGTTCCCATTTGCCTGCGGGATCCCCAGGTACTTGTAACTGTCCTCTATGTCTGCAATGTTGCCTTCTGGTAGTTCAATCCCCTCAGTTCTGACTACCTTCCCTCTCTTTGTTACCATCCGACTACACTTCTCCAGTCCGAACGACATTCCAATGTCATTGCTGTATAGCCTGGTAGTGTGGATCAGTGAATCGATGTCTCGTTCACTCTTGGCATACAGCTTGATGTCATCCATGTACAGGAGGTGGCTGACAACTGCTCCGTTCCGTAGTCGGTATCCGTAGCCAGTCTTGTTAATGATCTCACTGAGGGGGTTCAGGCCTATGCAGAACAGCAGTGGGGACAGAGCATCTCCTTGGTAGATCCCGCACTTGATGGTGACTTGTGCTATGGGCTTGGAGTTGGCCTCTAGTGTTGTACGCCACATCCCCATTGAGTTCCTGATGAAGGCTCTTAGGGTCCCATTGATCTTGTACAATTCTAGGCATTCCAGTATCCAGCTGTGGGGCATTGAGTCATAGGCCTTCTTGTAATCAATCCAGGCAGTGCACAGGTTGGTCAGTCTGGTCTTGCAGTCTCGGCTGACTGTTCTGTCTACCAGTAGCTGGTGTTTTGCGCCTCTGGTATTCTTGCTAATTCCTTTCTGTGTCCCACTCATGTATTGACCCATGTGCCTGTTCATCTTAGCCGATATGATGCCTGACAGGAGCTTCCATGTAGTACTGAGGCAGGTTATTGGTCGGTAGTTGGAGGGGACCGGTCCCTTCTTGGGGTCCTTGGGGATCAGGACCGTCCAACCTTCGGTTAGCCATTCCGGGTGTCTCTCGTTAACTAGCAGCTGGTTCATTTGTGCTGCCAGACGCTCGTGGAGTGCAGTCAGCTTCTTTAGCCAATAGGTAAGTCGCACCTTTCTGCAACTCCGTTAGTTGGCTAACCTCCCTCCGTGCTACTTTGATCTTGCCCTCTAGCCTCCTTCTCCATGGAGGGTACTGCCCCTTGTGGCTGTTCAACTTGTAGCCAAGCATCTCACTGATCACTGCTGCCGTATTGTAGATCAGCTTGTTAGTGTCGGTAATCGTGGTTGTAGGTATTGTCCGTAGTGCTGCATTAACATCATCTAGCAGACCTTCTGAGGGTACTTCACGTAATCTTGGTAACCGGCTACGGGGTATCCAGGTTTCAAGCTTATATATATAAGGGGTGCAACGATACACAAAATTCACGGTTCGGTTCGATACTTTGGTGTCACGGTTCGATATTTTTTCGATACAAAAGAATGTTCATGCATTTTTAATTTGTCATTTATTAAAATTATACATATATATTTTAACTCAAAAGCACAGTTTTTAAATTTAACCCTAACCCTTGTGCATGTTTTTTATTTTGACAGCGAATGCGCACCTGCGGACCACTTATGTGCAGCCCTGGTTATTTAGCTCATCATATTGCAGCCACAGAAATTCTTTTGTCCATGAAACCATAAAGCTGCACTTTCTTTTTGCCTTATAGTCTGATTTGTCATAACTTCTCCGTTTTGTGGTAAGCTTTTCTTTGGCTGTCACTTCTTCACCCTGACCTGTCTTATTTGGCTCAGCAGAACTGAAATGCTTTTACACACGCACTCACATAAGCTCAGCGATTCTCTGCGCGATCAACCTCTCACATGTTTAAGCTTGCTGCGGGAGATTTCACTTGTCATGTTTGCATAGTAAGCTAACGATTAATAAGACGATGTCAGAGGAATTGGTGCACAAATTATCATCACTCACAGATCAGTGCTGTCGCTCTCTATACACAGTTCGCACGATTGCAAAGTGAAAGCAAAAAAACAAGCGCAAATTCAAACGCGACTTCAATATGTCACATATTGACAGTGGCTCACCGATGCCAATGACATAATTACCCAGCTACATTTCTGAAAGAATGCAAAAGCATTGACATATATTTTTCCTACAATAGCCCGACGGGCAGGGAAGAGATAGATTTTGGTAGCCCGACTGAAAAAATCTCTAGCCCCGGGACGTCGGGCTAGCGATATTGCGAGCCCTGTATCTGATTGAGGAATCACTCATCTTTGGAAAAGAGAGTTTATTACAGAGAAATGTCTCTTTCCAAAATAAAAGCTATACTATCCGCTTCTTCTGGGCTATATTCTCAGCAGCATATTAAACATATAAAGAGAATCATGTGCTAACAGCTGTCTAAATGACTCAGCTAAAGTTAGTAGCAAGCTTGCTTTTTTTTGTCTGCTTCCACTTGTCTTTGCACTAGGATGATGTCGGCGTAAATGTGCAGTCATATTCGTTGTGTTCCCACTAGTGCTTTCAGGTTAATCTCGTTGAAATGACCTTAACGCCACAACACGGCAAATCTCCGTTAACGAGCTACCGCCGATCGCTCCGTGCATGGGGCTAGACGGCCAACACGTTAACGAGCTAACTGCGCTAACACACTAGTTCACACCAATGTAATTGAGCATTGCATGGCACATCCAACATACTGTTTTACTTTAGTCCATGACTCGCTTACCTTCAGGGTCATATGTCACATGAAAACCAAAATAATTCCAAACGCCAGATCTGAATGAGGTTCAATTTGCCTGTTGCAAGGAGAGCTTAACTTCTGTCTCGCTAGCTTGCCCTGCGCTCTTCCTTCTGACAATGCTGTCTGTGTTGAACGCTCAGTGGATCTGCGCTGGACAGTGCAGCCTAGGCGGAGTAGTCGAACACAGATTCACTGAGCGCTCAACACAGACAGCATCGTCAGAAGGAAAATTGATAAAATAAATTACAAATGTTGTATTGTTCGATACATATGCGTACCGAACCGAAAGCACTGTATCGAACGGTTCAATATCGATACGAATATCGTTGCACCCCTAATATATATATATATATATATATATATATATATATATACACACACATAAATAAAAATTCCCCACTTGCCCCTGGGGGCGGTCAATCCTTCAAGCTCAGGTCCTCTACCAGAGGCCTGGGAGCTTGTGGGTCCTGCGCAGTATCTTAGCTGTTCCTAGGACTGCGCTCTTCTGGACAGAGATCTCCGCTGTTGTTCCCGGGATCTGCTGGAGCCACTCTCCTAGCTTGGGAGTCATTGCACCTAGTGCTCCGATTACCACTGGGACCACCGACACCTTCACCCTCCACATCCTCTCGAGCTCTTCTCTGAGCCCTTGGTATTTCTCGAGCTTCTCGTGTTCCTTCTTCCTGATGTTGCTGTCATTCGGAACCGCTGCTTGGGTCTTAATGCCACTATAAGCATACCCTATTATTGTTATCGAAACAGTCTTCTAACAAACAAACAGGTTATGATAATAAGCCTGTGTGTGTGTGTGTGTGTGTGTGTGTGTGTGTGTGTGTGTGTGTGTGTGTGTGTGTGTGTGTGTGTGTGTGTACGCGTTTCAGAAGTGACACCGAGTCCCACTCAATGTGACAAATCCAAAATGCAGAACTAATTTCAACTGACAGGTATGATGGCTCAATTTAGCACTACTGTTGTCATGGTAATGCCATGCATTTGTCTGTGTGTACACCTGAGAGTGTGCATCCGAGAAACAACAGACTGTGAAAACAGGCTGACATCAACACCTAAGGCGACCATTATGCCAACGACTTGGAGATACACTATCTGACGCCCCGACTAACATTATAAAAACATAAATTCATTAAAGTTGGAACAGTCACAGCAACAGGAAGGATAACACAGCTAGATAACAGTATTTTTTATAATGCAGTGACTCAGATACATGTATTTATTTAAAAAAAATTTCTTTGCAATGTTAACAAATGATCCATACAAGTGTAGATTCATCTAACTGCAACAATTAGTCAATTAAATGTAGTCAACTTTAATCACTGAATCTGTAAATAACAGTTTATACTCAGTGATGTGCCTGGTTATAGATAGGATATGTGAGAATTAAAATGTGTTTTAGCTAATCAGACGTGAGGATTTCATGTCATACAAGACAGAAAGTGAAAAACAATTAAAAAGCTTCACTTTGATTCATTAAGGAAATACCAAGCATACTAATCAATAATAAAAATGACGAGTAAGTGCATTGCAAGATAGGATATAATATAGAATATATACTATATATAATGCTTTTAAAATCCATCTGTTCGTTCAAAAAGCTCTTGATGATTTAATATATCTTGTGGCAGCCAAGTATGTTATGTAAGGACAGAGTTATGTCCCAACATGGCTATTCCACATACCCATCTCTAACCCAGGCAATCATATAGTCCCTACAAACTAGACAGCCTAGTACATTCAGCACATTCAGAAGATCTTTGAATTTCTTTGAGATGAGAAGATTCAAGGAACCTCAGAGGGCTCAGTGAAACCCTTCACAAAAAGTCCATTAACAGTGAAGAAAACCTTGGTGCACATCTAACTGTCATATTTTTACTACTACACACAGTGATGTCATTTGAAAAGCCCTCTGGCTCAACTGAGAAATATTACGCTATGGTGTTATGAGAAAGAAGGAAAATTAGCAGGAAAATTAGACAAAATAGTTCAACTGTCTTGTGCTATGCCAACCAGGTTTTCTTTTGCAACCCGGTTTATGCTGGAGTCTATCATAGTTGCTTCAGGCAAAAGAAAAACTGGGGTGCAGTGAACACCAAAATGCTGCCATAAACTCCATCTAAATGTAATGAAATAATAAAAAACTAGAGTCCATAAAGCACTAGGATCACACCTGTCTCAGAGCAAGTTACTTCTCAAATCATGATCAAACTTGGCCTTCATTTTGATGTAAGATGCATATCTGAACCCTTTCGTGTTGAAAGGCAGACATACAAACACCTGCTTTTGTAGGACATGCACACACACAAGGTAAAAACAATTCCAACCTTACTACTGTGGTGAGTAAAAATGGCATGCACTTCTGTAACACATAAACGATAGTAACAAATCAAAACAAACCAACAGATGTCTAAGCATAACATCTAGTTTAATTAATAAAGACATTTGTTGCAGTAGAGAATTTAAAAGCACTGAGAGATGGCCCAGTCCCTTGGCCAGCTGGCTTACCTTGGGAAGGTATGTAGCATTTTGTATCCTGTCCACCATCTCCTGTCCGTCAGGGTGCACGGCCGCCACATGGGACCACATCCTCTCCCAGGTGACACTCTCGATAGGAAAACCAGATCGATTAACGTAGAAAAGAACCCCTCCATCCTTCTCCTCTTCCTCCTCGGGGGATCTCGAGCTGTTCTTTGGGGGAGACAAAGAGGAGGACTCCTGGGTGCTGCAGCGGAGGAGACAGTGCGAGCTGGTGCTCTTGGACCGGCCATGCCTGCTCAGCTTGGCTGTAGAGGTGCCAGTCCGGTTTGGGGAGTTGGGTCCAGTCATTGGCCCCAGGAAGAAGTAGAGGAGGAGGAGGAAAAGTTAGGGCAGGCAATCTTCCTCCAGCTACAAGAGCTTCTTTTTGTTAGTGAGCAGTGCAAAGCACATGTTGATCTTCAAGGTCTAACGTGGTAATGGGGGAAAAAAAGGAAAAAGAAAACGCATTAACTCAACTATGCTTTTTAAAACGACAGTACATGTACATGACTGCCCAGCAAGGATCACTACAAAAAGTGTTTGTATAACACAGTGGGGATTTTTTCAGGTACTTTCCACTGAATTGTTACAAAAAAAAAAATCAACGTTATCCGTATTTAAGAAAAGGGGTGATTG
Source organism: Diplotaxodon limnothrissa (assembly GCF_057381915.1). Lineage (NCBI taxonomy): Eukaryota > Metazoa > Chordata > Actinopteri > Cichliformes > Cichlidae > Diplotaxodon > Diplotaxodon limnothrissa. The sequence goes on from NC_140610.1 coordinate 23,293,792, forward strand.
TGATAAAGAAGCCAAAAATGCAGCAACAGTCGACAATAAATGTACCAAAAACAATATATGCATAAATAATAACTTCTGATTCCAGAGTAGCTCAACAGCTGATAAAAAAAACCCTCCGAGCATTAAAAATCAACATTAGCAGTCATATAAACTCATGAGTATGAAATACACAGTATTTCGACACAATATAGCAATCTGCGGAATGAATTGATTAAATCTCACTAAAGTGTAACTTAACAGAGCAAAGGCAACTTAATGTCGACTTAAGTTTTTCTTTTGATTGAATCAGCTGAAATATCCCAACCGTTATCATCCTGACCGTATCGTGTTTTCCAGGAAGGCTTCTATTTCACATAAACAATCGGACTCCCGGTTGAAAAGGCATTAGATCTTAAAATCAGTCACCAAGGGGAGGTGTGTTCCATTCATAACAAAGCGGCGTTGTCCACCACAGGCTTTAAAGTCTTGTTTTGGTTCAAGGCTTTGTAACTTCACCTCTTCTGCTATATGTCAAGCTAGCACAAGCTAACATTTGCTAAGAAGGAATTAGAGCGCGATTCCTTTCAAAATAAAACCAGTACTTTGGTCAATCGTTCATAACAACTGATTACTGCGAATCACCAGAGGACACTCACAACTCCATCATTTGCTTGCCTGTAAGGCTTCTAAAACGTGTTAAAAGTAATTACGCACAGAACCGTAACGAAACAAATCATTTGTCTGTGGATATGTTTTTATTTTGATAGCGCCGTCCAGGAAGTTCCCCTCTACTGTTTTTGCTAGCTTTGCCGCTGTATCTCGGAACACTGCGGGGGCCGTTGCCTCCCACCACCACAATACGGGGAAATTACCTCGTCTCTGCATTTCTCTCTGTCAGCAGCCTGCAAGGAGCCTCGATATCAGCTACCTCCTCAGAAAATCCAATTTCATGGTGATAAAAACGCTTCTTTACCCTCTCATGTGATTAAATCATTGGGGATAAAACGGTCCTACTAGCGGCCACTGTTCTCCCGTATCTGTCCGTTGCTCGTATCCCCTACGGTTGTCACTGCTCAACAGCTTCTCATTGGTCGAGCTAACAAAGAGAGGCGGGTCAGAGAGTATTCGCTACCTTTTTTGGATCGGGTGGTGCCCTCTGATTGGTTAATTTTGATGGACGAAGAGGTCAACAAGTGATAGATCTGCAACAAATTGGATTTTCTTCCACTTGTTATAACTGTTGATTTGGAATATATTGTTTTAGGGGCTGGACGCTTTTTCTTAGTAAGAATGAGTTTAAATACATTGGAAGAAACCTAAGCAAATAGATAGACTACAGTCAAATTATTCTAATGGCATAAATTTATAACCACACACATCCCATAATATAGAGTTATCAGTTTTATTGTGATTTCCAACTGTCAATAATGAATGCATTTTTTTAAATAACAAAAAAAAATATTATTATTATTTTTTACTGATGTTACAATTATATGTGAAACATACTAGAAACAAAGTAGACACGTGAAAACCTCCCACCTAGCATTAGATGTGTGGCACAATAATATACAGGACCTGTTGGGGGTTTTTTAAATAAAAATTGTCATATTATGTGTGATATTTTTGTGGCACTCGACGCAGCAATATGAATAATGGGCTGCTACATTTGCAGTAGTAACGTAACTTGACTTAGAACTCCACCTTATGGACAAATTGTTTGTTACAGCACACAAACAATTTGGCACACCTTAGTCGTTTTCTCTTTTATAAGAATGGCTTCTTGACAACCACCTTCCACTGACAGCACGTCTGATGCCACTTCAGCAAACACCAGATGAATGAACTGAAGGTCTAGATCCATCTCTCTGCACTATTGCTAAGGAGCACTTTTGACAAGACAAGAAAGTGTTGCTTTTTGGAAGCAAAATATACAGAAATCAGAGGTGGCTCAAGACTTCTGCACAGTACTATATGGATGTCGCCTCCCATATAGTACTGACTCCCTAAACATGATGGATTGTAGAATAGTGTAAAATTATTCCACACCTATTTGGCTTGATTTACTCATAAAAAAGACTCCATTTTGACATATAAGGAAAATCATCAGAGGGCCAGTAGCATTACAGTTACATTAAAGATTAAATGGGAAACAGGTCTGTATGAAAGTTCTTTGTGTTTTATATTCCAGCTGGTCAAACATAGACACTTAGAAGACTTGCTGAGAAGACTGGTGGAGTGAGGAAGGAAATGATGTGTGAGGTGTATTCATTTTAATATTTCAACTTTATTGTGGAGAAAATGAAGAAAATATTAAGTCTTCATGAACAAGAGAGAGATTAACATGTGCTTGTGCAACATTTTTAAGTTACAGTGAACATGTTGAGCAAAACAATCAACCAACTTATGAAAAAACTCATTGGAGACTCCATTTCCAGGAGAAAATGCTCACTTAGGCTATGTTCAAACTGCAGGTCTTAATGCTCAATACCGATTTTTTGATCAAATCTGATTTTTTTTTTGTCTGCTTGTTCACACTACAAATAAAATGTGACAGCAAACGCGCTCTAGTGTGAACCCTCAAAGCGGCCCACATGCGCATACGAAAGTGACCCAGGTCGGATTTGAAAATATCAGATTTGTGCTGTTCAAACTGTCATACCATGATCGTATATGGGTTGCATAGGGTCAAAAAAGTCGCATTTGATGCACTTTCGCCTGCAATGTGAACGTAGCCTTAGATTCATGTGATGGAGCTGTACAAAAAGCTTAAATTTAAAGGATCGATATCAAACCTATAGCCCAGAGGTCAGTTCTGGCTTTGCAAACTCTTAAATTTCCAAAGAAGCCTTTACCTAATCCATTTTTTTCCCCAGAATCTATTACGATTACTTGTACGTCATGAAATAATAACGTGATTCAGAGAAGACTGGTTCAGCGTTCAAATACAGTTTCCTTACATACGGGAAATAGCTCATAGTTTATGAGGCAAAGGGCTGAGAGTAAAACCCACAGCTGGAGTCAGATCTAATTCATCCTCTGAAACTCCAGGTGCAGGGGTGAAACGAAAATGCTGAAGGAGAGTGGTGAAGAAGAGGAAGAGCTCCATCCTGGCCAGACTCTCTCCGAGGCAAATCCTGCGACCTGTAAGAGACAATTGAAGAATAACTTCAGCTGTCCTGTCAGCAGATGTAACCTAAACAGAGATGGCTGAGCTCACAAACCTGCAGAAAATGGAATGAAGGCATCTCGCTTAGCAAACTTTTTCTCGTTGTCCAGGAAGTGAGCAGGATAAAAGCTGTGTGGTCTCTCCCACTCCTTGGGATCATGCAGGACAGATGTCAAGAGAGGAAACACCGTGGTTCCCTGCACAAATTACAATACACAGGCTGCTAAAACCTTTCCCCACCTTGTATTTACATGTATTTTATCTGCATTTATGTTTTCCTACCTGCACTACCAAACCATCACCCTTTACACATAATTATCATAAAGAAACAATCCACAATGCAGTTATATTTTGTTGCACTTGATGGCTTAGTGCAGGCCAGGTTTTTTAAAAGCGGTAGGTGTGTTATGCAGTCTTACCTTCTTGATAGAGTGACCCTGAAAAATGATGTCTTCGGTGGTTTTGTGAGGAATTCCAGTGGGAACAATGCTGCTCAGTCTCTGTATCTCATGGATGACGGCGTCAGTGAAGGGCAGGCTTTTCCTGTCTGCAACCTGCACCTGTCGATCTCCTATGACTCTCGTCAGCTCCTCCTGGACCTCATCTGGTGTATAAAAGTAACAATAATTAAATTTCATCCCTATTAGAATCACTCAAACACTCCATTTTACAGTGTTTTCACAGAAATCTATGCAATCTTGTAAAAAAAATTAAGTGCACGCCAGTTGAAGTAATAGTTCTTTTTAAATTATTTTATCAGTCTCTCACATTTGTGTAGAGAAATTTTGGCCCACTCTTCTTTACAGTGCTGCTTTAGTTCATTGAGGTTTGCAGACATTCAGTCAGGCATGGCTCTGTTAATGTCTTGTCACAGCATTTCATTTGAGTTTATGTCTGGACTTCGACTGGGCCATTGCAGCACCTTGATTGTTATCTTTTTCAGCCATTCTTTTGGAGAGCCCAGTTTAGGCCAATCTGGGACAGATCCTCTGACATTTGCTATAAAATACTTATGATCATTACAGAGTTACCCAAGGTACCCAAGTCCTGTGACTGGAAAAATCAACTGCAAATCATCACTCCTTTAGCACTGTGTGTGAGTTTGTCTGAGGTGTTTGTGCTGACATACTGTGTTGGATTTGTGCTTGATGTGGTACTTTTGCATTATGATAAAACATTTCTAGTTTTGTCTTGTCAGTCAACAGGATGTTGTCTCAGAAGTCTATGCTTTCTTTTGGCAACTATTTTAAACAAGCCGTACCTGTTCTGACTTTTTTTAATTGTAGAACTGCAGAATTGTACTAGAATAAACTGGTTTTTAATTTGGGGTGCATTTACTGGAACTTCCACTCCAGGGAAGAATGAAGCCCTCAGGTGTGTGTTAGTCCACACCTGAAGGCTTCAGTCTAACAAACTATAAAAAATCTGTCTTCATTCAGTTGCTCACACTTGCTAAAGATCAACTAATCGTGCTTTTGATTAGCACCTTATTGATTGGCTGCTACTCCTAAATCCCATGAAGGGAATAATTTGTGTTTCACAGGACTAAAAATAGAGTACTTTGAAAACGTGATTTTTCACACGGCTATAAATGAAGGTGACATTATTTATTTGATTTTGTTTTTGTGACAGTGATTTGATTTCATTAGCACATTGAAGTTAAATTTTTAGGCTCCTCACCCTGAATCTTTGGATATTTGGCCATAAGCAGAAGTCCCCATCTCAGTGTAGTTGATGTTGTCTCAGTTCATTACTGTCATCAAAAGGTTATCATCATGGAAATGACTGTTGGTAATCCCAGATTCCTTCAGACATGCAACAATAAAATGCCAGTAAATCTAATTCCCTTAAAACTGACAAAATGTGTACTTTGTTCTTACTAGGACACAGCATATTTGTTTAGTTAAGCAGGAATGTGCACAGCTTCACCCTGAGCTTCAGTTAATAATTTCAGACTACAAACTTGACAAGTGACAGAGATGCCAACCTCCAGAGTTTGCTTGCGGAGCAGAAAGGCATCCACAAAGCCTCTGCACATCTGTGGGTTCAGAGTCTCTTTTAAATGACTGAAGATGCCAAGGTTTTGTTTGCTACTGGTAGCAGACATTTCGAGCAGTTCCTTCCTGGCACCAATCCAACTCAACAGCGCTGGACACATGTTGTACATCTGTCAAAAATTATATAACCACCAGTAACTAGAATAATATTTTGTTATTTGCAACAACTGATGCTTTATGTGCTTATGAAAGTAACTATAGAAATGACCTGTACTGAAGGAGAACCCAAAAGTTTAGCACCTCTGCTCATTCGATCTACCAGAGATGTAAACTCTGGATCATTATATTCAAATCTGCTTCCATAGACAATGGAGCAGATAATATTAGAGACTGCATATGATAATCTTTGGTTTGTATCAAAAGCTTCTCCTGTGACAAGACAAGTGAAAGGAGTGAAAAACAAATAACAGTCAAATTAATCTTCATCAACCTTCATTAATTTTTTTTAACATAAACAAATCTTACCTTTGAATTTCTTAAAAACCTCAATGAGGTATTGACATTCTTCAATTATTTTGTCCTCACATGCTCTCTTGCCCATCCCAAAGTCTCTCAGGTTAGTCAGTGCAAAGCGCCTCATTTCCTTCCATGAATCACCGTTGGACCACACAACCCCTGTAATGAAGTGTGTATAGAGTTTAAATAACAATAATTTAAGACACATAATGTGGTTATGCCCATTTTTTATTTTATTTATTTATTTATTTATTTATTTATTTTTACCATTTCCATGGTTCATTTGATGCACAATTAGAATTGGATCTCTGTCTCCAAACACTTCATCATAGTCAACAAGTGCCTCCTTCACTGTCTTGTATCCTGCCAGCACCACCACTTTTTGGGGTCCAAGATAGACAGTAAAGACTGATCCATATTTCTTGGACAGCTAAGAAGGGCAGAATATGTTGATATTTTGACACACATTAGAGAGACCCTGGAAGTTGTAAGAGCTGCATGGAAAGCTGAATTTATAAGTCAGCCTAAAAGAAAAGCAGCCCAATAGCTTTACCTCACCTCCAATAATGTTTTGTAGGGTCTTTTCAGGTTCATCTGAAGCAAGTTCCCAAACAAGGGAAGTGGTCTGGGTCCTGGGGGATCCTGGGTACTAAAGCTAGCAGAGGAGATTAAATAGATGAGCAGGAGGACCGTCAGAGCCCCCAACAAGAAGGTAGAACTGAAGGCCTGAAGAAAAACATTTAATATCCCCATGGTTTTCAAGTAAAATATACACTCTGTTACTTGCACTGAAAACTCAGTGACTGTGAAAGACACTGCACAGGGATAAACAGTGCAAACAGTGTTCTGTGGTTATGAATGAGTAAATGATTAATGTTGCAGTTAGTACTTTGGTCTGTGTCAATATTATATTTTCAGAATGAAAAAAAATAAATAAATAAAACACGTATAAATGTGTGTACCTGATATCAACACAGTTATTTGTGTAAACACTTTAAAGTGCAGCATTTTTTTTACTATATTTTAACATTATTTGAAACTGAAGCTCATTTTTTTGTATTGACTTTTAGAGTTGAATATATGATAAATGTAAAGAGCATTTATATTTTATGCTTTTCTATAAGACTTCCAAACCGGAAGTATGTCATAAATCAGAAAGTACGGTAAATAACTTTTTATCCAACCTAGCTGAGTGTAGGATAAAACGGGTAACCAAGCAGTTTTGGCCAAAGTGACTGGGTAGCAAAGCAGGTTTCCTAACAACAAGGGCAGCAGGTAAATAAAGTGGCAATATCTAAGAGAAGCAATAAGGTTGGAGAAACCTGCATTCAGCTAAGACTGAAGAAGTCACTTGGATGAAATGCTTCTCCCGCTGAAAAAACTACGTCAAGATGAACTGAATACACTTTAATTATGGGTGACTTAGACAGCTACAAGTGATGGTCATTAGTTTTTCTTATCACTAAATGAAAAAGTGAAGCGGACAGATAGAAAATGGCCCAAAGAGTCTGGTAACCATCAATTAGCCCCCCAAAATTATGAAAAAACAATTCATCTATACAAATAAACATTGATATATATTTCAGTTCCTTTCAGACATTCTTCTTCTCTCTAAAGAGGTCACATGGAAGACCAACAATGTAACAATAATGTGTTGTCAACCCATCTGTAAACTTCTCCAACCACCAGGGGGCGTGGCATGGCGGTACTTACTAAGAAAACTGAGGGTGTCTTCTTTCTTGAGGGGCAGTAATGAGCACGACATGCACTGATGCAGCATTTGATCTTTATTGTGGAGGAAAATGTTTAACATCTTACATCTTTATGAGCAAGCGAGAGAGCGATACATGGCAGGTGTAGCATTTTTAAGTAATCAAAACATTCTGCCTTTATTGTCAGTGAAAACTTTGAAGCCAACAGGCAATCTTTACCTACATGAGATGGGGCTAATAAAATCACCTTGAAACTAAAGGAACAATTGAACTAAACATTTTGTAAATCATGTCAGTGAGCCTGAAATTGTTGCCATGATGCCAGGTCTCTCTTGGAAATTAGATTTTTAATCTCAATGAGATTTTTTTTACCTGGATAAATAAAGGACTAATAATAATTAAGGACACAAGAAAATATTCTGCTAAAAATTGACTGGAGCCGTTTCACAGGACAACAAAAGCTTATAAAGACCATCTCTTCCTCACATTTGGGAAACAGCACATAATTTGTGAATCGAAGGGCTGAGAGTAATGCTCACAATTGGAGTCAGATCTAATTCATCCTCTGAAACTCCAGGTGCAGGAGTGAAACGAAAACGCTGCAGGAGGGTGGTGAAGAAGAGGAAGAGCTCCATCCTGGCCAGACTCTCTCCGAGGCAAATCCTGCGACCTGCAAGAGATGAATAATAATCAATTGTCCTGTGAAGAGATGTACCTCAGTGGTAATGGCTGAGCTCACAAACCTGCAGAAAATGGAATGAAGGCATCTCGCTTGACAAACTTTTTCTCTTTGTCCAAGAAATGAGCAGGATAAAAGCTGTGAGGCCTCTCCCACTCACTTGGATCATGCAGGACAGATGTCAAGAGAGGAAACACTGTGGTTCCCTGCAGATAACAGCTGATTTCAGAGATGCACAAAGTACAAAACGTACTAAGACAACACATAAAAACAGTACATACTTTTGATTTGGATTCAGTTTCAAACTTTCCCGTATTCCTGTGATTGCCCGTCCAAGATGGCATCAAGCTTCTGTTTTGTGCACTCAGTAAACTGATAACAACTGTTCCCACTCATGCTTACTCTTTGTGTCTGCACTTAGGTTTTTTATAGCTTTAGAACTTTGGCACCTCAACTCAAAGTTAATGCAGGACGATCCAGGATGTAGTTACATTATCTCAAAACATGGCTTGATGCCGAGCAGATTCGAATAGATAACAATTAGTCTAACCTTCTCAATAAAGTGACCCTGAAAAGTGATGTCTCGGGTGGTTTTGTGAGGAAGTGCAGTGGGGGCGATGCTGCTCAGTCTCTGTATCTCATGGATGACGGCGTCAGTGAAGGGAAGGTTTTTCCTGTCAGCAACCTGCACCTGTCGATCTCCTATGACCCTCCTCAGCTCTTCCTGGACCTCATCTAGAGTATAAAAGTAACAGTAATTGAATTTCATCCCTATTAGAATCCTCTGGAGTCTAAACGAGAACAGTGGACACATTACACTTGTGTTACACTGACAATAACACTCCAGTATATTTGATAAATGTATGCTTATTGTGATATTGCTCTTGTGACATGTGTCATGTGATTTCCAGTAAAAGAGTGTATTCAAGTTGTGGATTATTTGAGCTCCTCACCCTGTATCTTCGGATATTTGGCCATTAGCAGAAGTCCCCATCTCAGTGTAGTTGATGTTGTCTCAGTGCCGGCAGCAAACAGATTCATGACTGTTATCAGAAGATTATCATCATGGAAGTGACTGTTGGTAATCCCAGATTCCTGCACATAGACATTTAACAGCAAAGTCACTAAAATCATTCTAATCCCAAAGTTGGATGGGGGTTGCACAGTAGAAAAAGAAGTGTCAAGGCACCGAACAGTAACGAGGATGTAACATACACCAGAAGAATTACAAATGATCAATAGTGTTCGCATACATCTGCTGGGTGATAAAGGTATTAGGATGCAACACAGCTGTTTTGTCTTAACCATAGCTGAGCAGGATAAGGCACAGTTTCACCATCAGCTTAAGTTATTTATTCCTGAACACAAAGTTAAAAGATAATAGAAAGTCCAACCTCAAGATTTTCTTTGTGGACCAGAAAGGCGTCTACAAAGCCTCTGCACATCTGTGGGTTCAGAGTCTCTTTTAAACGATGGAAGAAGGCACGGTTTTGCATTTTATTGGCAGCAGCCAGTTTGAACCCTTCGTTCCTATCAGCAGTCCACTTCAGGATTGATGGAAACATTTCATACATCTGTGAATCATCAAATATACATCTGTACATAAAATACCATTTTTCATTTACAAAGGTTATTGAGTTGTACCTTGAAAAAATCTGTAACTCCATAAGTGTCACAAAGTAGGAATCAATACCTGTATTGAGGGACTTCCACGGAGTCTGACAAATCTGTTTGTTCGATCTACCAACGATGTAAACTCTGGATCATTATATTCAAATCTGCTGCCATAGACGATGGAGCAGATAATATTAGAGACTGCACAGTTAATTGATTGGGTTGTATCAAACGCTTCTCCTGTAGCAAAACAAACACATACAGTCAGTATAAGTAATTGGACCATTAATTCAATTCAGTTCAAACAAATGTGATAAATTTTTACCTTTAAATTTCTTAAATACTTCAATGAGATGTTGACATTCCTCAATTATTTTGTCCTCACATGCTCTCTTGCCCATTCCAAAGTCTCTCAGTTTAGTCAATGCAAAGCGTCTCATTTCTCTCCATGAGTCACCATTGGACCACAGAACTCCTGAGAGTGGTCATATTTTAGTTTGACAGTACCAAAATAGAAAAAAAGCTAAAAGATTTTAAGAAAAAATATTATTCCTTTACCATGCTCTTTGGTTAATTCATGCGCAAGTTTCGTTGGGCTTCTGTCTCCAAACACATCATCATAGTCTACAAGTGCCTGCTTCACTGTCTTGTATCCTGCTAGGACCACCACCTTTTTAGGTCCCAGATAGACCGTGAAGACTGATCCATATTTCTTGGATAACTAAGAACAGAATATTTTCATATTTTCACACACATCAAAGAAACCAAAGCTAAAAAGCTGCCTGGAGAACTGTATCTGCAGCATAGTTCAATTACTTTCTCACCTCCAGCAATGTTTTGTAAGGTCCTTTCAGGTCCAGTTGCAGCAGGTTCCCCAGCACAGGTAGTGGTCTGGGTCCTGGAGGACCCTTTTGTTTTTTTTGAGAATTGAAGCTTGGAGTGACGATGAAATAGACAAGGAGGATGACTGTCAGTGCCCCTAACAAGAAGGCAGAACTGAACGATTGGAGAAAGACATCTAATATCCCCATGGCTGTGAAACGAATTCTCTGCTATGAGTTCTTTGTACTGAGAGCCCAGAGACTTAGTGCTTTTTGCGTTGTCTGCCAAATTTCAGTCCTGTACTGTGCAGCATATAATACAAGGTGTGACAGTAACAGAGCAAAGGTCCTCTATGAAAGAAATAGTAAATCATTAACGTTGCAGTTGATACTTTGGTCTGTAAAATAAATGGAAAAACATTAACAAACCAACAAAATAAATTAAACACAGAATAAAAATATCTACTTGGATGTTAGAATAATTTTTGACAGAAGTGAGTATATCTGTTAAAAACGTAATAATAGTTTTCATTTTTGGTAGATTTTAGCATTAAAATTCAGGGTTGCCATGGCCGTTTTATCTATCTATCTATCTATCTATCTATCTATCTATCTATCTGGCAAGACTGCAAACATGACAGATGTATGTATATATATATATATATATATATATATATATATATATATGTACAAGACAACGAAGCTCCTGACCATGCATGAAGGGTTTCACTCCAAGTCCAGCACCCGGAGGCTGTATGCTAAGTGGAACGAAAGAGGCCGGGACTGGTGAGTGTCATCACCACAGTCCAGGATCAGACATGAACATCCACTAACACATCAGGTAGAAGGCCCCAACCCAAGAAAGAGGAGGAAGAGGAGGAACCATCATGGAAGGACAGGCCCCTGCATGGTGTGTACCACCAGCAGATAGAGGAAGTGGCTGACATCCAGAAATCCTACCAGTGGCTGGACAAAGCTGGACTGAAAGACAGCACAGAGGCACTAATCATGGCAGCACAGGAACAAGCTCTGAGCACAAGATCCATAGAGGCTGGGGTCTATCACACCAGGCAAGATCCCAGGTGTAGACTGTGTAAAGATACCCCTGAGACAATGCATGACATAACAGCAGGGCACAAGATGCTAGCAGGCAGGGCATACACAGAACGCCACAACTAAGTGGCTAGCATAGTAAACAGGACCATCTGTGCGGGGTTTAACCCTCACCCCAATAAGGGAAATTTAAAACTGTTGGTTAAGGGTAAATGTAACTTCAAGCGTAAACATCAATTGGAGCTCACTAAAATTAATATTGAATCCATGTGTAACTTTGCCAAAACAATGCCAGACTCTTTAGTTTTCTCTGGTCCCCTCCCCAATCGCACCATTCCTTAATTTGCTGGCTGTCTGAGTGGTGTCCACAAAATGATGTGGTCTTTATAGATAATTGGAGAAAACCTGGTCTTGTTAGGAGAGTCGGCATCCATCCCTCTTTGGATGGAGCTTTTATTTATAGAAATTTCAGTCGAGCCCTACCTCCTCCCTGTACTTTGCAAAAACCATATTTTTTGAACCAACTTTAAAACTGAGTTATGCTGAGACATTGCTTCAGTTCTTCAAGTAGTCTATTCCAAAGCTTCACTCCACACACAGAGATGAAAAAACGTTTTAGTGTTGTACAGATTAATTAATGCTTCAATACAGGGAGGCTTGCCCGATGGCACTTACCGAGACGTGGCTGATCGATGTGGACAGTGACACTTCACTGCGAATCAGCGGCTTTGGGACTAATGTCCGGACAAAAAACAGTTGTGTTGCCCTTCAGGGGTGTTTTGATTGTACTGACTGGTCCTTGTTTCAAGAGAGCACTTCTGATTTGGATGAACTCACTGGTGTGGTGTGTAGCTACATCTCTTTTTGCAAAGACTCTGTAATTCCAGTCAGAGAATTTAAGACTTCCCCCAATAACAAACCGTGGCTGTCAGGGTTCCTGGGTCGTTGACCCAGTGATTTCAGTTTGTTCATGTTCAGTTTGGTTCGCCACATTAATGTTCTCACTTCCTGTCTTTTCCCGTGTCAGCTTGTCTCCCGTGTCATTAGTCAGATTATGTTCAGCCCTGTACTCACCTGTTTCCAATCATTGTCATCATTCAACCTGTGTATTTAAGTTCCTCGGTTTCACCAGTTCTCTGTCGTGTCATTGATGTTGATGTTCATGTGATGTTCTGTTGTCGTTTCCGCCTGCGTTCAGCCAGCCAGCCATTCAGCCTTCCAGTCAGTTGTCCAGCCAGCCAGCCATTTTCTCCCTTTGTTCTGTTCATCCACTCCTCATAATAAATCTGCACCTACCTGCGAGTCCTGCGTTTGGGTTCCTTCTTCCTCGCCTCCACACGACGCCTGACAGAATGACACGACCCGTGCCACGAAGACACGATTGGAACCCAGCAGACTCGGACCTCTACGAGCGGCAGGAGGCAGCGCTTTCCCGTTGGGCAAAGGAGCTCAGGGGAAAACAGCGGCTCTTCGCGGAGCGAGAGCACGTCTTCGAGGGCACTCGCTTGGCTCTGGGCGGGCCTCGGAGACGCCGCGTTCCCCCACCTGCTGCCTCACCTGTACCGGAGCATTTGCCGTGGAGAGTGGACGTTCCACGCCGCGCTTCGGCCACTCCCTCTCTCGCCACTCCGCTCCTCGCTCCCACACCCGCCGCCTCATCCGCCGGACCTCCACCATCGCCGCGGCACAACGGCTACGCCTCCCACCTCAGCTCGACGGAGGCTACCGCGCCAGAGGCTCAGCTGTTTATCCCGGCCGCTTCCTCTTCCCGGAGAAAGCGGCGCACACGCCGCCATAAAATGGACTATTTTCAGCAATTCCCGGTGGTGAGTTCCAGCGACTGTTTTCCACCCTCGTTTGACTCTCCACTTCAACCCAATAATAAACCCGTCTTTGATTCATGGGACGTTTCCCTCCTAGAGGAGGAAGTGGACTGGGAAGAGTTTTTCTGCTCTGCTCCTCCAAAGACTGTAGATAGTGGTGGCAGGAAAACCCGAACATTCTCCCATACACCTGCCAGTAACACACACACCGTCACTATTTCCACACCCATTATTGAGCCATTGCCCACCAGCATGGGGGCCCAGTCTATGCCCACACCAGTGCCAGCTCCCAGGAGGAGGGCAGCTGCGACCCAGTCTACCTCCACACCCGCTCCTGTTTCTCGGGTGGGGGTGACTGGTGTCCAGCCACCTTCTGTGCCTGTCCCAGCGCCCAGGCTGAGGGCAGCCAGAACCCAGCCTGACCTCCCTGGAGGCTTGGAAGAGCTAACCGGTCCACCTACTACTTCACCCTTTCATCCACCTCCTGATCCAGCTTTTCACGCCCTCGCAGTATCACTGGTTAGACTAGCTGAACTGTCCCCTGCCCAGGCACCAGCCTTACGAGCCCAAGCCGTAATTTTATCTCCGTCACTAGCTCACTCTTTAGCTCAGCCATTAGCCTCACCGGCCTCTGTTTATCCGTCAGTCTCCTTAGTCCAATCAGTTCCCTCACCTGCTGTCCAGTCTCCTGCTGCCCTCCAGTCAGTTCAGCCACCTGTAGCTCAGTCTCCACCTGTCCTCCAGCCACCTGTAGCTCAGTCTCCACCTGTCCCCCAGTCACCTGTAGCCCAGTCTCCACCTGTCCCCCAGTCACCTGTAGCCCAGTCTCCACCTGTCCCCCAGTCACCTGTAGTCCAGCCTCCACCTGTCCTCCACTCTTCTGTAGTCCAGTCTGCCGCCCAGTGCCCTGTAGTCCAGTCGCCTCCTGTTCCCCAGTCACCTGTCCACCATCCCGTCCAGTCCCCGGACCTGCAGCCACAGCACCCAGAGCCAGCTGTGAGCCTTCCTGCTTCTCAGCCAGGGGTTTCCGCACCCGCTGGCCCGGCCGCTCCTCAGCCAGGGGTTTCCGCACCCGCTGGCCCGGCCGCTCCTCAGCCAGGGGCCTCCGCGCCTACTGGCCCTGCCTGTCTCCGGCCAGAGGCCTCCGCGCCTGCATCGCCCGGCCCGGCCTCTGCCTCAGCTGCACCCACGCCCGGCCCGGCCTCTGCCTCAGCTGCACCCACGCCCGGCCCGGCCTCTGCCTCAGCTGCACCCACGCCCGGCCCGGCCTCTGCCTCAGCTGCACCCACGCCCGGCCCGGCCTCTGCCTCAGCTGCACCCACGCCCGGCCCGGCCTCTGCCTCAGCTGCACCCACGCCCGGCCCGGCCTCTGCCTCAGCTGCACCCACGCCCGGCCCGGCCTCAGAGCCTTCGTCCGCTGCGGCCTCAGAGCCTTCGTCCGCTGCGGCCTCAGAGCCTTCGTCCGCTGCGGCCTCAGAGCCTTCGTCCGCTGCGGCCTCAGAGCCTTCGTCCGCTGCGGCCTCAGAGCCTTCGTCCGCTGCGGCCTCAGAGCCTTCGTCCGCTGCGGCCTCAGAGCCTTCGTCCGCTGCGGCCTCAGAGCCTTCGTCCGCTGCGGCCTCAGAGCCTTCAGCCTCGCCTGGCCCAGCCTCCGTGCCTTCAGCCTCGCCTGGCCCAGCCTCCGTGCCTTCAGCCTCGCCTGGCCCAGCCTCCGTGCCTTCAGCCTCGCCTGGCCCAGCCTCGTTTGGGTCTGGAGCTGAACGGCCATTTTCTAGACCGCTGGCTGGGCCACTGGCCGGGCGCCATCGCCGTCGTGGGCGGCCCACAGACCCTCTTCGCCTGAGTGGCCGCCGTCGCCTTCCGCACGGCCGGCCCCCGGACCCTCTTCGCCTGAGTGGCCGCCGTCGCCTTCCGCACGGCCGGCCCCCCGACCGCCTTCGCCTGAGTGGCCGCCGTCGCCTTCCGCACGGCCGGCCCCCGGACCGCCTTCGCCTGAGTGGCCGCCGTCGCCTTCCGCACGGCCGGCCCCCGGGCCGCCTTCGCCTGAGTGGCCGCCGTCGCCTTCCGCACGGCCGGCCCCCGGGCCGCCTTCGCCTGAGTGGCCGCCGTCGCCTTCCGCACGGCCGGCCCCCCGAACTGTCTCGTCTCGGCCACGGGCCGCGTGGACGCCCACCTGAACTGTCTCGTCTCGGCCACGGGCCGCGGGGGCGCCCACCTGAACTGTCTCGTCTCGGCCACGGGCCGCGGGGGCGCCCACCTGAACTGTCTTGGTGTGGACTCCGTCCCTCCGTCCTGGGCCCCCTCCGCCCACCCTGTTCTGGTTTTTTTTTCTTTCTCTTTTGGCCGTCGGGTGCCGGCCTTTGAAGGGGGGGGTACTGTCAGGGTTCCTGGGTCGTTGACCCAGTGATTTCAGTTTGTTCATGTTCAGTTTGGTTCGCCACATTAATGTTCTCACTTCCTGTCTTTTCCCGTGTCAGCTTGTCTCCCGTGTCATTAGTCAGATTATGTTCAGCCCTGTACTCACCTGTTTCCAATCATTGTCATCATTCAACCTGTGTATTTAAGTTCCTCGGTTTCACCAGTTCTCTGTCGTGTCATTGATGTTGATGTTCATGTGATGTTCTGTTGTCGTTTCCGCCTGCGTTCAGCCAGCCAGCCATTCAGCCTTCCAGTCAGTTGTCCAGCCAGCCAGCCATTTTCTCCCTTTGTTCTGTTCATCCACTCCTCATAATAAATCTGCACCTACCTGCGAGTCCTGCGTTTGGGTTCCTTCTTCCTCGCCTCCACACGACGCCTGACAGTGGCTCTCTAAAGATATTAAGGATCTGATTCTTAAAACGAAAATTGCTTTTAACAAGGGAGACATTCCCACTGTGAGAATACTGAGGAAGGAGGTGAGGGCCGCAATACAGATTGCCAAGATGAGATACAGAAATAAGATTGGGGGAAAACTCCACAGTAACAACCTCAAAAGAGCTTGGCTTGGTATGAAAACAATGGCAGGGTTACAGATGAAAGGTAAAAGTAATATTACCTTAGAGGGGTTTACCTCTAAAAACATCTGGCAGACAGTCTTAACAGTTTTTACCTTTGTTTTGAGAACTTTGACTGTTCTAGGCAGACCAGCACACTGAGGGAAAAGACTGTCACTCCCCCATCATTTTGTATTGATGAGAAGGGGGTAGCTAATCTCTTTAGACACACTAAAAGTAAGCGTCCTGGACCTGACAACATCTGTGGACAGGTACTGAGAACTTGTGCTGATCAGCTGAGTGGGATTTTTCACCATATTTTCTCACTATCTTTAGAGTTTCATTCAGTACCTAAGATTTGGAAACATGCTGTCATTGTTTCTGTTGCTAAGGGCAGAGCCTCTGGCTCTGACTTCTTTAGTGAGGAAGTCCTTTGAGAAGATAATTGGAAGGAGATTTTAATGCATGTTGAACACCATCTTGACCCCTTCCAGTTTGCCTACAGAGCAGGAAGAGGTGTGGAGGATGCTGTTGAAACACTCTCGTATTTCTTGTATGAGCATCTTGAGGCCCCTCACATCCAATTCAACACTTCTTACTTGCTGGCAGGCTTTACAATCATTTTAAACTTGATACTAGTCTGGTCAGCTGGGTGACAGACTTTCTGACTAATAGGTCACACTGCGTGAGGGCGAATCATGTGTTTTCTGATGTGCTCTCCTGCTCTACTGGATCACCCCAGGGTTGCTGCCTCTCTCCCCTTCTGTTCATTCTTTATACAAATGAGTGTCGCAGCAATTTCATGAACAGACACATCCTGAAGTTTGCTGATGACACAGTGATCGTCAGTCTTCTAGTGGGAGACGAGTCAAGCCATGGACAGGTTGTAGTCCTTTCTTTCACTTAATGTGTCAAAAACTAAAAACATGATTATTGATTTTAGGAAGTCCTCTTATAGCTCATCACCTACTATTATTAAAACTGCTGAAATCGGGATTGTTGAGAGTTACAAATATCTAGGTGTGGTACTTGACCATAAACTGTGTTTTGAATCTCATTGTCACAGTGAGGTTCACCGGTATGTTAGTTAGAGCAGGGCCCAAGAGCAGACATAGGCAAGGAGACATGATATGAGTTAACAAAAGGCGAGCCTTTATTATGGCTGATGACAAAAGGCAAAACAAAAGCTAAACAGACTATGAAAAACCTATGACACTGAACGCTATGCGAGACTATGAAACGGTGATAAAGCTATGAAACTTTGAAAACTGATTCTATGACTGTGACTATGAGAACTGTGATGACTATGACGAGACATAACTGGGAAGGTTACACAGACGACGCGACACAGACTGAATGAAACACAGAGACTAAATACACATAAGGGAAGATCAAGGGAAGTGGCCACACAAGGGAGCACAGCTGACACCCGTGAACCTAATGGCAGGACAGGGGAAGTGAAACTAAATACAATGAACAAAGAACACTGGACTCTTTCAAAATACAACAGGAAACATGGAGTCGTAGACATGACACAAGGGGAACCTGATAAACCATGAACTAAACTGCAATCTAGGCCTGACTGAATAACTAGAAAACTGAAAAGAAACTGGAATACAGATGAAATAACAAAATAACATGAAACTCAAAAACACTGGGTCGCATGACACAGGACCATGACACTCATGCTGATGCCACTACTAAAAAGGTTCAACAAAGAATGTTCTTTTTAGGGAAAATGAAATCTTTTAATGTCTCATCTGAGATGTTGTCTTTGTTTTATGGAAGTTTTATCAAATCTGTGATGTCCTTTTGTATCGCTGCCTGGTTTGGTAACCTGACGGTGAAGAATAAGAATTGAGGTTGGGACTTCTGGTAAAAACTGCTAGCAAAATTTCAGGGCACTGGCAAGATGGACTTTTGGCCATCTACAACAAAAATGTGCTTAGAAAGGCTCATTCTATTATGAATTGTTTGAACCATCCACTTCACACTGAGTTTGAGTTGTTGCGGCCATCGTTTTAGAGTACCTCTGAGGAAGACTAAAAGACTCCAGGTTTCTTTTATCCCTACTGCATCTTGTCTCCTTAATGGCAAATAACCGTCCTTGGACTTTCTATCACTACTATTGTCATTATTATTTTATATTATTGTTCTGTTTACTTTTATCCTGCTGCCAAGCTAATCTTCTTTGTCTGTTTTCTGATACATACAGGTTTATGAGTGTAAATGTGCTTTGCTTGATTTCAGCAATTTTGACAATTGATTCAAATTGTAGATACCGAATAAAAATAAAACTATTTAAGACCAGTGTTGGTCAAGTGACTTGAAAAAAGTAATCAGTAACTAATTACTGATTACTTCCCCAAAAAAGTAATCCCATTATTTTACTGATTACTTATTTTCAAAAGTAATAATTACTTAGTTACTTTTTAAAAACACGATTTACAACCTGAATAGGTGATAAAGCGATAGATCTTTCAGCCCAATTCTACTTTTTCTGCATAATCCATCATACAAAATGTAATCAAATGGAAAAGTCTCTTTTTAAAACTTGTTTTATCAGTTTTAATCTTTTATCTTTATGCATCAATCAAAAATTTAATTATATGCAACATTCTCTGACTGGAAGAAATTTGTTTAATATTTAAACCTATTTTCTGCAGATTCCAGCAAATAAAATAAAATATTTTTTGTGTCTACACTCAGTCTTTCAAATAGATGCAAGTAAAACCCAGCAGAAAATAAATAAAGTCAAAGACTAGTGGTCCTGTTGCTCTATTTTCACCTGTAAAGCAGGAGAGGGGTAGGCGGAGGTTTACCCTGGTGCAGGTGTGCCGCAGCAGTCAGTTGAAGAATCCGCGAGTTTCTTCGTGAGTTTCCCATTACGTCGTAGCGCACTCGGTGCTTGCTTGGAAGTTTAGGAATTTTTTTTTTCCGCTGTAAAAAGACGTTTTCTTCCCACGCACAACGGACACTAATGTTTTTGTCACTTTTTATGGAATCAAACTCAAAATAAGGTCAGTACTTCCACGCTCACCCAGACATGGCTGACCAACAATGCTAACAATAATAATATTGTTTTGTCAACCCACCTGTAAACCTCTACAGCATTGTGGGTATTTGCTAAGAAAAGTGAAGGAGTCCTCCTTTGGGAAGGATACACACAGCGTTGTCTGGACAGTTTGAATTATCAAAATGATCTAGAGAGGGCAGTAATGGGTATGACGTACACTGTTGCAGCATTTGATCTTTATTGTGGAGAAAAACCTTTAACATTTATGAGCAAGGGAGAAAATGATACATGTGCTGGTGTAGCATTTTTAGATAATCAAAACATTCTGCCTTTATTGTCAGTCAAAACTTTACAGACAGCTACTCAGAGACTATTCTAAAGCAAACAGGCAAATGTGACATCTTTACCTACATGAGACTGGGCTAATAAAATTACCTTGAAACAAAAAGGAACAAATGAACTAAACATTTTGTAAATCAGTGACTCTGAAATAAAGGACACAGAAGGCAATATTCTGAAAAAAAATTAGGCTGATTTATTTTCACAGGGCATACAAACGGGAAACAGCAAATAATTTGTGAATCGAAGGGCTGAGAGTAATGCCCACAACTGGGGTCAGATCATTTTGGAATAAACTGAGGTGAATCTTTTAACCAGGAGACATATATTTTTAGAGAACATCTGTTCCTCACATTCTGGAAACAGCACACAGTTTGTGAGGTGAAGGGCTGAGAGTAATGCCCACAGCTGGAGTGAGATCCAATTCATCCTCTGAAACTCCAGGTGCAGGAGTGAAACGAAAACGCTGCAGGAGGGTGGTGAAGAAGAGGAAGAGCTCCATCCTGGCCAGACTCTCTCCGAGGCAAATCCTGCGACCTGCAAGAGATGAATAATAATCAATTGTCCTGTGAAGAGATGTACCTCAGTGGTAATGGCTGAGCTCACAAACCTGCAGAAAATGGAATGAAGGCATCTCGCTTGACAAACTTTTTCTCTTTGTCCAAGAAATGAGCAGGATAAAAGCTGTGAGGCCTCTCCCACTCACTTGGATCATGCAGGACAGATGTCAAGAGAGGAAACACTGTGGTTCCCTGCAGATAACAGCTGATTTCAGAGATGCACAAAGTACAAAACGTACTAAGACAACACATAAAAACAGCACATACTTTTGATTTGGATTCAGTTTCAAACTTTCCCGTATTCCTGTGATTGCCCGTCCAAGATGGCATCAAGCTTCTGTTTTGTGCACTCAGTAAACTGATAACAACTGTTCCCACTCATTTTTACTCTTTTTGTCTGCATTTGTGTTTTTTGTAGCTTTACAACTTTGGCACTTCAACTCAGAGTTGACACAGGATGTGGGATGTAGTTACATTATTTCAAAACTTACTGGCTCAGTGCCAGGCAGCTTTGAATAGATAGCAATTAGTCTTACCTTCTCGATAAAGTGACCCTGAAAAGTGATGTCTCGGGTGGTTTTGTGAGGAAGTGCAGTGGGGACGATGCTGCTCAGTCTCTGTGTCTCATGGATGACGGCGTCAGTGAAGGGAAGGTTTTTCCTGTCAGCAACCTGCATCTGTCGGTCTCCTATGACCCTCCTCAGCTCCTGAACCTCATCTAGAGTATGAACAAGAGTAGTGGACACATTTGATCCCTATTAGAGTAACAGTAACACTCCACCATACTCAATAAATGTACGATTATTGTGATATTGCTCTTGTCACATGTGTCATTTGATTTCCAGTAAAAGTGTCTTCAAGTTGTGGATTATTTGAGCTCCTCACCCTGTATCTTTGGATATTTGGCCATTAGCAGAAGTCCCCATCTCAGTGTAGTTGATGTTGTCTCAGTGCCGGCAGCAAACAGATTCATGACTGTTATCAGAAGATTATCATCATGGAAGTGACTGTTGGTAATCCCAGATTCCTGCACATAGACATTTAACAGCAAAGTCACTCAAATCATCCTAATCCCAAAATTGGATGGGGGTTGGACAGTAGAAAAAGAAGCATTGTAAATGCTGTTAAAATGTTCTGTGTAGATTTCATGACATAGATGACTGATTTATAATAAGCTACATAATTTCATTAATGTACATATAGCTTGTGTTGAAATGTCTTTATTTGAAATGTACACGTGTAAAGTGTAAGAGCTAGTGTCTCGTGAGAATACCCTTTACGAGAGTACAGAAGACTTTTTTCATGGACTGCGAGGGAGCAGATGTCTCTCATGAAGCGATTTTAAGCTAAAGGTTTACTAAAAGAAAAAGCAACACAAGGACTTAATATATATATATATATATATATATATATATATATATAGTATAGTATCAAACGCTTCTCCTGTAGCAAAACAAACACATACAGTCAGTATAAGTAATTGGACCATTAATTCAATTCAGTTCAAACAAATGTGATAAATTTTTACCTTTAAATTTCTTAAATACTTCAATGAGATGTTGACATTCCTCAATTATTTTGTCCTCACATGCTCTCTTGCCCATTCCAAAGTCTCTCAGTTTAGTCAATGCAAAGCATCTCATTTCTCTCCATGAGTCACCATTGGACCACAGAACTCCTGAGAGTGGTCATATTTTAGTTTGACAGTACCAAAATAGAAAAAAAGCTAAAAGATTTTAAGAAATAATATTATTCCTTTACCATGCTCTTTGGTTAATTCATGTGCAATGTTTGTTGGGCTTCTGTCTCCAAACTCTTCATCATAGTCAACAAGTGCCTCCTTCACCGTCCTGTATCCTGCCAGAATCACCACTTTGTTTGGACCCAGATAAACCGTGAAGACTGATCCATATTTCTTGGATGACTAAGAAAAACAGAATATGATCATATTTTCACACACATCAAAGAAACCAACGCTAAAAAGCTGCCTGGAGAACTGTATCTGCAGCATAGTTCAATTACTTTCTCACCTCCAGCAATGTTTTGTAAGGTCCTTTCAGGTCCAACTGTAGCAGGTTCCCCAGCACAGGAAGTGGTCTGGGTCCTGGAGGACCCTTTTGGTTTTTTTTGAGAATTGAAGCTTGGAGTGACGATGAAATAGACAAGGAGGATGACTGTCAGTGCCCCTAACAAGAAGGCAGAACTGAGGGAATGGAGAAATACATCTAATATCCCCATGGCTGTGAAACAAACCATTAGGAGACCTTTTACTTTAGAGCCTCAGTGACTCATCATTTTGGATGAAACACGTCAGCACATCACTTTGGCGGCCAAACTGGAAAGCCAGTACAAGGGGGATAGAATAAACATTGGGAAGCTTCAGTAGTAAAGCAGTAAATCATTACTGAGTAAGGCGGTGTTTCGATCAGTGTCTAAACTTTTCATGTGAATCAGAAAAGTAGGGCTTTGCTTTTTAAAATATTCACAAAATGTTTCTAAAAGTTAAAAAATAAATTCTTAGAAACCATCTCCAGATATCTTATCTTCCTCTGGAGATGGTTCACAGTCCTGAATGGTACTGATGTTACACCCCTGAACAGGAGAAATAATCATATTGAAATGATGAACTGATGCTTCCTCACTGAGAACCTTTACTCAAATGGGGATACTGTGATTTCATGTAAGTGGGCAGAGACAAAAGTAGTAGATCTCAGGTGACCTCATTCAGACTTCATAGATCATTGACAAAATGTTGATTCTTAACAATATAAAATTAAATAAACAAATTCAACCCCCTGATTTTAACACAATGAGATTTTAATTTTTTAAAGCAGTTTTTTAACACATGTTGTGAAATATGTCATTTACCTGCATGAACTTTTTGAATAAACAACAGGATCTTTTTTGTTATTTTAACTTGTCACCCTGCTGGCTCTGTTAGAAGGATTAGCCAACACCGTTAGTGCAAAAAAAACTCCAAACAAAAACATGCAGATTAACACGCAGGTGTGTGTGTGTGTGTGTGTGTGTGTGTGTGTGTGTGTGTGTGTGTGTGTGTGTGTGTGTGTGTGTGTGCATGTGTGCTCCAATGATATTTGTCTGGACATTTGGCAAGGATACACACAGCGATGTCTGGACAGTTTGAATTATAGGGCAGGGCCAAACTGGAGGGTGTTTATATAGGTGTTACAGGCCTAAATTCAAAGTTTCAGAAGAAGTCCTTACTATTCACAGTTACCCGATTTTTGTTATCCTCCGTGTATCAAGACAACTCCCCTGGAGTTTGATTTGGTTACTGCACCTGGTGGGTTTTTTTTTTAAGTTGGAAGGT
Source organism: Diplotaxodon limnothrissa (assembly GCF_057381915.1). NCBI lineage: Eukaryota > Metazoa > Chordata > Actinopteri > Cichliformes > Cichlidae > Diplotaxodon > Diplotaxodon limnothrissa. The sequence continues at coordinate 23,317,367 of NC_140610.1, forward strand.
CCCTATATGTGTTTGTCAAAAATTGTGTGTTACACAACAATGGCCTTAAATTTATCTGTATCTATTCTAACTCTATCTATTAAAAGTAAAATACTACTTTCAGTTATGGTAAGCTAATTAAATGACTTAATATATCACAAATACTCCAGTTATGGTTTATTGATGGTTAATTTCAGCATTTTTTTTTCCTGTATTGTGCTCGTAGAACCCATTTTTTTGTAATTGCCTGTTTTTGTGCACTCTTTAATTCTATACACTTTGTGGAGAGCTTTATTTTGTTAAAGAGGCTTTGGGAATTCTTATGTGTGTATATATCATAGGTTTACAAGTGGTAACCTGTGATGTTGTCACGGTTCTGGGGGGATTTGACCCAGCATTTTGAGTTTATTATGTTTTGGTTTATTTTTTGAATTATGGATTGTTCTTTATGTTTCTCTGGTGCTTTGTTGATTATTATTATAATCTATGTTTCAGTTATTCTTGTTAAGAGATTAGTTCTTATGTTTGGTTTTTCTCTGAATTATGATTTGCTTGGGTAATGAGTAGTGATTCCTGTTTTATTGTGAAAGTCTTTGTCTTATGTTAGTGTGTGCAGCTTTGTTCCCTGTCTCATCAGCCCTCATCTCCCTCCTGTTGCCCATTCCCTCATTATTACCCTGTGTATTTAAGCCCTGTGTTTTCCCGTGCTCGGTGTCGTGTCGTACCCTCAGATCCTGCCTGTGTGTTCCAGTTAGTGTTTTCATGTTTGGTTTCTGTTTTGTTGGTGCCAGCAATAAAGCTGTGGTTTTCAGTTATATTTCCGTCTCAGAGTCCTGCACTTGGATCCACATCTCCTCCTGCCCGCACACAGAGCACTGACAGATATATTCATTTATCAGGGAAGGGAAGACTTCTGAAGAGCTGGGATTCCTCCTCTCTGATGCCAGAATATTTGTTTTGCACTGCAGCATTTCACACCCACAAGTTTAGTTTCTTCCATGTTTATAAGTATTTTGTATTACTTAGATGCTCTTGGCTGCCATATCTGACCTGCAACCTCACAAGCTAGAAACAGAGTTTACCCCTCTCTCTAGTGCTTCGTCTTTACCTTTCCAAGAATCCCTCATGTCACAGTTTTACTCTACAGTCATTTGAAAGAGAAAGTAAAAAGTCAGCTGTTAAAGCTACTATGCATGATGTAAGTACAAAAATCCATCAGTACATCAAATACGATGGCTCTGAGCGATGAGGTACTTAGTAAATAGCGCAATCAGCAGAAACAACAGTAAAAGAAGAGGTGGAGGAGCAGTAAGTGTCATTGTATTGTATCTTTATTTGTTTCAGACATATAAAACAAAAAACAATATATACACACTACATATATTTTCATTTACAGATACGAATATATATGTAGATATACACACACACACGTATGTGTTCAGATAAACAAAAAAAATATAATGAAATAAAACAAAATCGTCTGACATAATGTAACAATGTTTGGTCTGAAAAGGAGTAGGAAGAAGTATGAACATACTTATTAATTCCTACCCCTGCTCAACATCTTATTGATCCCACATAATTCACCTAATTCCCATCATCACATACTCCACACAATACACGAGGAGAACCTATATAAACTTGGCTACCGTGATTGATATAATTTGGATATAATTTGATATTTTTATACATACAATGGGTGATCATCTTTATCGGTATCATATTCTTCCAAAATCAGTTTTCGAAGTATTTTCATGAACTTACTAATTCCTGAGCATTGCTGTAGATCTATAGTAAAACTATTCCACAGTTTTACCCCATAAATAGTGACACAAAAGGTTTTAACCTTTGACCGTGCTTTAAGAATCCTTAGATTCAATTTCCCCCTCAATTCATAGTCTCCTTCTCTGTCATAGAACATCCTCTGTATATTTCCTGGTAACATATTGTATCTGGCCTTGTACATAATTTTTGCAGTTTTATATTTTATAAGATCCATAAACTTCAGTATTTTTAATTTCAAAAACATGATGTTAGTATGGTCTCTAAATCCTGCTTTATTAATCATCCTGATTGCTTTTTTTTTAAATTTTACATATTGGTTGAAGTGCAGTTTTATATGTGTTTCCCCAAATTTCCACACAGTATTCCAAATATGGCAATATAAGTGAACAATAAAGTACCCGGAGTGATTTGGAAGGCAAAAAATATTTAACTTTACTTAGTACGGAGATGCTTCTTGACAGTTTGGCTTGTATATGCTTTATGTGAGGTTTCCAGCAGATTTTGTTATCTATTATCACACCCAGAAATTTTGTATCCGAAACTTCATCAAAGGACAAACCTTTGTAGGACAAACCCTTGATGTTCGTCCTACAAATTAGGGCTAAGCTATATCATACCGTTCACGGTAATACAGGTGTAATGTTGGGCAACGATAAGAAAATGAAATATCGCGATAGAATATGGGTAAAACGCGCATGCGCAGTGCCTTTGTTTACATACACACATGGCCACGATGCAGAATGAGAAGAGCGAAAGCGGATCGTTAAATGAAACGGATGAACCAGAATTGGTTTGTAAAAAAGCTGCAACTTCAGTGGTGTGGAACTGGTTTAGCTTTCATCCGTCAGATACACAACAAAGCACTATTTTTGGTAGAGCATGCTAGCGGGTCGTCGTTATTACCGTGTTTTGTGGAAAATGCGGTACACTTAAAATCAATCCTTTGATTTTTCTGAAAATCGACAGTGCCCCAATGGGCCTTATGTATGAATTCTGGTTGTGTTTACTGACCTCGAAACGATTTTATGTGCTACAGGGCGCTCGAAAATCTGTCAAATGTTTCAGTACGACTTTGCTAAGCTACGAAGCCGCACCGCTTGATGGATTGTCGGCGCATTACGGCTATCGTAGGCAGGAGCCTGGCGGAGTGATACGTACTGTGCTTCAACATAATATTAGGGGTGGGTTTTTATAATCAATTTATCGATTAAAATCGATTCTGGCTTGGATAACGTAAAATCGATTCATTAAAATCCTGAATCGATTTTTTTTAATATAAATTTATTTTGCCCGAAATGCCAGAATCTCTGGTGAAATCTCACAAAATTTCAACAACCACCAAACAGCTAAGACAGTAAATGAGAGCAGGAACACGGATTCTGCACAAAGACTTAAACACACAGCGCAACCCGCGGATCAGAATCAGTTAGATGTCGCCTTTCTCACAGTCGGGGCTGAAAGCCGACAGCTCGCTGATTCTGATCTGTCGGCGGGTCCGCGCTTTGTGTTCACGCCCTTTATGCACTGATTCTAAAGCTGTTAGTTTGATGTCTCTCCAAACAATATTGACCGAACCAGCAGCAAAAGAAGATCCAAACTACGCTTCACATAAACATCGTCACGAATTCACTCTGACTTTTACTGTTTTGCTTCGACCACGATGCACAGCTTTCTCTCCGTCTCTCTCTCTCTCTCTGTACTTCAAGAACAGTTTCCCGTCTAAAAATCTGTTTTCTGCATTATTCGCTTGCTTGTTACGCACAAGTCTACCGTTGTTTACAGCGCTGTCGGCCGATGGTGTTTTTTTCATTTTATATACTTCCGAAAAGAAAACCTAATTTCTGCCGTTCAGTACTGAACAAATTTAAACTTTTTAAAATTATGCAAAATGCAAAATGCTTAGCTGTGTCTCTAATAAAACCTCTGTAACTTCAGAGGTAATGTTCATATGTTGATTAATGGTTTTCTTTCGTTTTTGATGTACTGCAGAATATTTTTATAAAATCCCAGGCCAGGAAAATCCCCTTCATGTTTTTCTGTGTTTTATCTTCAGCTACTTTGACACAAAGGCCTCTGCTGTGATGCTCACACCTTTGATAAAGTCTTGCGTGTGTCAGCTTCCTTTAGATACAAAAATATGTAAATGTACTGATCTGAATTATAATATTTCTGACTGTCAAAATTTCCCAGATTCAAATCGAATTGAATCGAATCGAATCGAATCGAATTAAATCGAATCATGGATCGAATCGATTCGGGACCTTGTGAATCGGAATTGAATTGATTCTAGAAATCAGTGATGATACCCAGCCCTACATAATATTACCGCATTGTGTGTGTATAACTTCTTTTAAAGTTTCGTGGATATTATACATGGCTATGCTGAGGATATGTCGGCCAATTTCCACTGGAAATGCCTTTTGGTTAAACTGTCAGCAAGGAATTTGCATTTGTACTGTTACATTTTTATATAACTTTAATGCACTTAAAAAAGCTGCTTGTTTAAGTGAAAATACATTGATGGGGTTTTTTTTTGCACTAATAAAGTTAAGGAGTTGTAAAATATTTTGTCTAGTGTCAATTATATCGTCAGTTATATCGTTATTGCAAATTTTCAAATGTATATCGTGATAAATATTTTGGGTCATATCACCATGCTCTACTACAAATGTCCTACCAATGGCTTGACAAAGCTGGACTGAAAGACAGAGCAGAGTTGCTAATCATTGCTTTAACTGCAAGTTTATTAAAATCCAATGTGTACCACACCAGGCAGAATGCCAGGCGCAGGCTTTGCAAAGATGCCCACAAAATAGACCAGTATCTATCAGTAGAGAGTAATATGCTAGAAGGCAGGTCCTATATAGCTTGCCATAACCAAGTGGCTGTTATAGTACACAGAAATATCTCTGTGGAATATGGGCTGGAAGTCACAAGATCAAAATGGAGTCCTCCTCCAAAATGTAGCTAAGAACAACTGAACTAAAGTCATGTGGGACTTCCAGATACAGAGTGACAAACAGGTAATGCCAAATCAAACAGGGAGAATAGAGGTGGATAAATAGGGAAAAGAAGGCTGATTTAACATTCCAAGTGATAGCCACATGAGGAAGAGAGAACATAAGTTGATAAATGTTAAGGACTAAAACAAAAAAAAAAAACAATACAAAAAAAACCAAATTCAAGATCCATGAACTGAAAGCAAAAAGTCATTACAGGTCTGAACACAAAATAGAAGAATAGAATAAAATAGCGCTTTTTTTGTCATTGGACATGTACCAAAAAATATGCATGCTCCACGCCAACTTTGCAGGAGTGAAAGAAAATATCAATAGTAAAGTCATCAGGAATAAATAGCAAACAGAAGATATCATATGTATATATCAAAGGCGTAGATTTGGTTTTGGCATTGGTGGGGACGGATGATTCAACCACCGAACCCTGCCCTGTTTCTTTTTCTTTTTTTTCCTTTTTGTCTTTGCTTCTTGATTTAAAAAAAAAAAAAAAAGGAGGAATATACTTGCCTGCATATGCTATTCTACATGCTTTTAAACCATTTAAAATTACAATTCATAGCTTTATATGTGAATTATATAATGTTAAATTACAAGATACATGCAGTCACACATGTGCACCACCAAGTCATCATCCAATTTCACCTGTGATCTTCTGTCACCATTGCTCTCTGAGCTTTGTGTTGGTTCTTCTTGGTTCTTGAATAGTCTTAACAGAGTTAAGTAATTCAAAGTAAGTTATTTATGTCTAGTGTAAAATATAACACGCAGAGAAGAAATGTATCCAAATCATATTAAGACATGATAGTAGGTAGTCTAATTTATTTTAGCCTTTCAAGACAAATAGCCTATATTGAGCATCGTGAATATGAATAATAGACAATTGTGATATAAATTGTAAAAAAAACCCCAAAAAACATACAAAATACTTGAAGAGCAATATTATAACTTATAGGCAACATAGGCTAGCGCTTAAATGTTTTTTTTTAGCATCAGACCAGGAGGTTAACCAGTCTGATCCTGCTGGTGAACCCAGCTGGACATGAGGAGCATGGTTATGACTACAGAGGGGACAGGTAAACAGGATACCAGTTAACTCTTTAAAAACGATGTACATAACAGATGTGACTGATAGATTCAAAATGATATCTATGTATTCAGAGTGGTATAAGCACAGGCATAGGTGTTTTGACTAGACTAAGCAAAATTAATGTATTAAAATTGATATGATCCCAAATAAAATAGATTAACAATATTTAAGCATTGGCTGCTATCTCAGTCCATAAATTCCCAGAGCGTATGTCCTACGTTTTATAATGATATACATTATAGGTGAGTCAGATGCTGAAATGGAAGCTATAGAGCCCAGTGAGACAGTAGCAGCATTGCAGCAGAAGGTCCAAGATACTCAGGCAGCTGGAAGTATGCGGACATGGAATTTGATTACGTTGCTCATCTTCAAGCGCAGGATCTACAAATGTTTTTCAGTTACCATCTACAATAGCCCACAAGTTTCCCTAAATTGTTTAACAACAAGCATGCCATCAACCACAAGTGGGTGACATTTAATGAAAAGAACAAACAATCCCTCTATTGTTGTTTTTGGTGTTTGACCTGATAGAAATTGATAATACATTCATAAAAGGTGGTATGAAAGCATGGGAACATATTCATCAGCTCATGAGAAAATTGGAGAGACAGTGTTGATGCATACTTTCTACTGGCTAAGGACAGATGTAAAATTCCTTCTGCAAGACAAAAATGTCTTTAAATCATGAGCATCAGATAATAGAATTTAGATGTGGCAAAAGTCATAGTGGACTTCGTTACAGAGGGATTAGAGGGTGCTTACTCTCCATAAAACACTGCAGTCAATCATGGCAACTTTCTAGAGTTGTTAACCCTTTTGAGGGGGTATGATATGTGCCTTCAACAGCACATTAGAAGTTGTACCAGCCAGATGGAATGACACAGGTGCAAAAGATAGGGGTTCTTTTGTGACCCTTATGTCAAAGGATATAGTCAATAAAGTTGTGGATGCTCTCAGAAAAGTGATAGAGTACAAATGCAAGTGAGACATGTTTTCATTTCAAATTTATATAACCAACAGATGTCAACAGACTAGAACAGTGTGCTATTGTCCTAAGATATGTGACAGACGCCATTCATGAGCACTTTACTGCTGTGGTGGGCTGTGGAAAATCTACAAGGAAGTATTTCACAGAGGCAGTGAAACAAACTTAAGATTAAATCAGTATTCATATTTGCACGTGTGGGCAACTCCACTGATGGTGCTGCCAATATGCAGGAACAACATCATGGGTTCTCTTAATTTCTCTCTGAGAAGTCTCTTACGCTGATCCACATCTGGTGTTATGAACAATTCTCAGTCTTGTATTAACAGACACAACAGATAGTGTGATAGAAACGGAGAAATGGAAAAAGCAAAGGGACACATTGAAACACTTGTGAAGTATAAGGTTGTCCTTATGGCCCATGTCTTCTAATATTTTAGCAGCTCAGTGTTTGGTTGACAGAATAAAGGATAGCCTCATTAAATATATCAGGGAGTTTCAGGGAGTTAAAGGAGCAGCTGATGAGTTTGTGAGTTGGACCAATAAACAACTGGAAGAGACGAACAGTGAGCTAGTTGTGGAGGCTATATTCCACACAAACGTGTTAGAAAAAAGAAAAGAATGCCACAAGAGCTCTTAGAAGACAACCCTGTACCCTCAACCTGATGCCCCTTTCAGGTCAAGGTCCATAATATCATTCTGGACACTGTTGTTGTTTCTTTTTCAGGTAGAGTAATGATGAACCAGGGCATGTTTAATTACCTGAAAGTGTCAGAAACCAAACGGCAGAAAATGGCATTACGAAATGTTTTAACATTGATACGGGTGTGCGACAAGGCTGTGTCCTATCGCCATTCCTCTTCAACATCGCCATCGACCATGTCATGCGCCGAACAATTGGAACGATGGGTGTCGCTGGACGCAATCCCCTTCAGCAGTTCATGGATTTGGACTTTGCGGACAATGTAGCCTTGCTCGCACCAACGCTCCAACGCACACAGACAGCATCGATCTCCACCCAATGATACACAAGCAGTTGTTTTTATAACATCAGGGTATTATTTATGACGCCCCCTCATGCGTCAAAGCAGATACAATACATGCATACGTTTCTGTTGGGTCTGTGTTTCCACAGCCCCGCTAATTCTAGAGACTTATTCATCATGAAGAAAACATGATCTGACCTCCTCCTGCTACCTTTTATTGAGAGACAGTTCACACAAAACACGTCAGAGCAAAGCCACGCCCACATGGTCCCAAGATGTGTGAACTTCTGTATTTAAGTAAGAGTGTGTGTGTGTGTGTGTGTGTGTGTGTGTGTGTGTGTGTGTGTGTGTGTGTGTGTGTCAGACCTCCTGCTGACCAAAGGGTCAGAAAAGAAGCAGATCTTCCAGATAGGATGTATCTGCAATAAAATCTCCCCCAGCACAGAATGGTTGGAGAGGTGGTCAGGATCAAAGGAATGGCTTTGATCCTACTGCTTGAACTAAGACTGTACAAATTTAAGAAACACAATGGCAACATTCAACAATTAGACTTAACAGTTTCGAAACCACAAATGTTCTGTTGATGACTTTTGACACATTTAAAAGGACATCTTCTCCGTCTCGAGGCCAGGTGCTTCCTATTAATCTTCTAACTCTCGCTAATCTCCTGGAACAAACTGTCCCTTAGGCAGACACAATTTTGCAGTCACAAGCTTTTGCAAACTATTATTTGAACTCTTACCTAAACATGAGTCTAACTACTGTTCGTGTGTATGTATGTCTCGACCTCAAAATGCACTCGGCCTCACCCCGCCCGTTGACGCTTCTGACCTTTTACCAGACAGAAGCTATCTGTGATAGGTGTAATAATCTTAACTAAGAACATGTGTAATCTATTGAATAAATGCTTTAATGAAATGATAATTAATGTAATGGTAATGATGAAATTATCAGTAAAATATTTCCCTGATCTCCACAGCGGTCACTGTGAATCAGCAGCAGCAGCTAGAAGAGGTGGACAGGTTCGTGTACCTGGGTTCCACTCTCAGCAGTGATGAGAGCATGGTCAAGTGCCAAAAAAATTATTAGGTTGATTTTTGGATTATATTTTACCATGAAATAAACGCCATGTATTTTCAAAGAATCAAGTCAGAAGTGCATTCTGAAACAAACCACCTGTTGCCACCCACGGCCTTTTCTTAGACTATTTTTCTGTTCTGGAACTTAAAAGGCCATGACACTGGCTGTTGATTCATCCTTTGACTTAAAGACACAAGCCAGGATGAGGACCCCCAAAAATCCATGTATATGCATTTGCATGGATATACCCCCAAAACACAAACACACCGTCCTTTTAGATTAATCATTTTGAGAATGACTTTCTGTACTGAGTTGGCCATGACAAGCTCAAAAGCTTACTGTCTGTCACACAAGTCACTATTACCACTATTATTTTGCTATTTTTTGATGTGATTCTCTTGCTTGGAAGGATATAAATAGCAGTGTTAAAGGTTGGAAATGTGTGTTCAAGAAATATATATGGATTAAATATTGTTGTCTCACTATACTTCATGTTATAGCTGCTTGGCAATACCTAAAAATGCCACTAGGTGACACATAGAGCTCAGGAAGAGCATAAAGCCTCTGCAAGTGCTGCAGAATAAATCCTACAGCCAAAACATGATCTCCTATTTTAATATAATACATAGTTGCAGGAATTCTGTTTAAACCCCTCACTGACACCCACCAGGTCAGGTGGCAACAGCAGCTTAATTGTTTGGTTCATAATCACAATCATTAGATTCGGAGATGAGTTACAGAGCCTGCCAACTTTTTACTTTGGCTGCTCATTTTGTAGAAGTCTGACAGGTGACTATATCATATGTAGCTGCAGAGTGTAATGTTGTTAGGAGTCACTTGCAGAAAACAATGTTCCTGTCAAAAGTCATAATATGACTTGCATTATTGCACTTTACACATGAGATGATTTGATTGGGGTGTGCGTGTGTGCATGATTTTTGGGGTGAAATATATGTTTCAAGTAAAGTCAACTTTTTTGTAAGCACATTTAAAAACAACACAGGTTGACCAAAGTGCTGTACAGCGAAACGAAATCTTTGGGAAGTGAACTTGACCTCATTTTCAGAGGCTCTTCTAACATTTAATGGTTGTGAAAGATGTCAAACCTTTCTCCCCTCCCTAAAGTTAAACAGCTGAAAGCACCGTGAACACAGCGGAGAAAAAGGTGTGCACTGAGGATTTTGAACTATGGCGTTAAAGCGTTGTCACTGCTGAGGATTTGTGGACACAGGAGGAGTGTGGACACAGATCCTTGTTGACTTACAGTGGGGCAAAAAAGTATTTAGTCAGCCACCGATTGTGCAAGTTCCCCCACTTAAAATGATGACAGAGGTCAGTAATTTGCACCAGAGGTACACTTCAACTGTGAGAGACAGAATGTGAAAAAAAAATCCATGAATTCACATGGTAGGATTTGTAAAGAATTTATTTGTAAATTAGGGTGGAAAATAAGTATTTGGTCACCTCAAACAAGGAAAATCTCTGGCTCTCACAGACCTGTAACGTCTTCTGTAAGACGCTTTTCTGTCCCCCACTCGTTACCTGTATGAATGGCACCTGTTTGAACTCATCATCTGTATAAAAGACACCTGTCCACAGCCTCAAACAGTCAGACTCCAAACTCCGCCATGGCCAAGACCAAAGAGCTTTCGAAGGACACCAGGAAAAGTATTGTAGACCTGCACCAGACTGGGAAGAGTGAATCTACAATAGGCAAGCAGCTTGGTGTGAAAAAATCAACTGTGGGAGCAATCATCAGAAAATGGAAGACATACAAGACCACTGATAATCTCCCTCGATCTGGGGCTCCACGCAAGATCTCATCCCGTGGGGTCAAAATGATCATGAGAACGGTGAGCAAAGATCCCAGAACCACACGGGGGGACCTGGTGAATGACCTGCAGAGAGCTGGGACCAAAGTAACAAAGGTCACCATCAGTAACACACTACAACGGCAGGGAATCAAATCCCGCAGTGCCAGACGTGTTCCGCTGCTGAAGCCAGTGCATGTCCAGGCCCGTCTGAAGTTTGCCAGAGAGCACATGGATGATACAGCAGAGGATTGGGAGAATGTCATGTGGTCAGATGAAACCAAAGTAGAACTTTTTGGTATAAACTCAACTCGTCGTGTTTGGAGGAAGAAGAATACTGAGTTGCATCCCAAGAACACCATACCTACTGTGAAGCATGGGGGTGGAAACATCATGCTATGGGGCTGTTTTTCTGCCAAGGGGACAGGACGACTGATCCGTGTTAAGGACAGAATGAATGGGGCCATGTATCGTGAGATTTTGAGCCAAAACCTCCTTCCATCAGTGAGAACTTTGAAGATGAAACGAGGCTGGGTCTTCCAACATGACAATGATCCAAAACACACCGCCCGGGCAACAAAGGAGTGGCTCCGTAAGAAGCATTTGAAAGTCCTGGAGTGGCCTAGCCAGTCTCCAGACCTCAACCCCATAGAAAATCTGTGGCGGGAGTTGAAAGTCCGTGTTGCTCGGCGACAGCCCCAAAACATCACTGCTCTCGAGAAGATCTGCATGGAGGAATGGGCCAAAATACCAGCTACTGTGTGTGCAAACCTGGTAAAGACCTATAGTAAACCTCTGTTATTGCCAACAAAGGTTACAGTGGGGCAAAAAAGTATTTAGTCAGCCACCAATTGTGCAAGTTCCCCCACTTAAAATGATGACAGAGGTCAGTAATTTGCACCAGAGGTACACTTCAACTGTGAGAGACAGAATGTGAAAAAAAAATCCATGAATTCACATGGTAGGATTTGTAAAGAATTTATTCGTAAATCAGGGTGGAAAATAAGTATTTGGTCACCTCAAACAAGGAAAATCTCTGGCTCTCACAGACCTGTAACGTCTTCTGTAAGAAGCTTTTCTGTCCCCCACTCGTTACCTGTATGAATGGCACGTGTTTGAACTCATCATCTGTATAAAAGACACCTGTCCACAGCCTCAAACAGTCAGACTCCAAACGCCGCCATGGCCAAGACCAAAGAGCTTTCGAAGGACACCAGGAAAAGTATTGTAGACCTGCACCAGACTGGGAAGAGTGAATCTACAATAGGCAAGCAGCTTGGTGTGAAAAAATCAACTGTGGGAGCAATCATCAGAAAATGGAAGACATACAAGACCACTGATAATCTCCCTCGATCTGGGGCTCCATGCAAGATCTCATCCCGTGGGGTCAAAATGATCATGAGAACGGTGAGCAAAGAGCCCAGAACCACACGGGGGGACCTGGTGAATGACCTGCAGAGAGCTGGGACCAAAGTAACAAAGGTCACCATCAGTAACACACTACAACGGCAGGGAATCAAATCCCGCAGTGCCAGACGTATTCCGCTGCTGAAGCCAGTGCATGTCCAGGCCCGTCTGAAGTTTGCCAGAGAGCACATGGATGATACAGCAGAGGATTGGGAGAATGTCATGTGGTCAGATGAAACCAAAGTAGAACTTTTTGGTATAAACTCAACTCGTCGTGTTTGGAGGAAGAAGAATATTGAGTTGCATCCCAAGAACACCATACCTACTGTGAAGCATGGGGGTGGAAACATCATGCTATGGGGCTGTTTTTCTGCCAAGGGGACAGGACGACTGATCCGTGTTAAGGACAGAATGAATGGGGCCATGTATCGTGAGATTTTGAGCCAAAACCTCCTTCCATCAGTGAGAACTTTGAAGATGAAACGAGGCTGGGTCTTCCAACATGACAATGATCCAAAACACACCGCCCGGGCAACAAAGGAGTGGCTCCGTAAGAAGCATTTGAAAGTCCTGGAGTGGCCTAGCCAGTCTCCAGACCTCAACGCCATAGAAAATCTGTGGTGGGAGTTGAAAGTCCGTGTTGCTCGGCGACAGCCCCAAAACATCACTGCTCTCGAGAAGATCTGCATGGAGGAATGGGCCAAAATACCAGCTACTGTGTGTGCAAACCTGGTAAAGACCTATAGTAAACGTTTGACCTCTGTTATTGCCAACAAAGGTTATGTTACAAAGTATTGAGTTGTATTTTTGTTATTGACCAAATACTTATTTTCCACCCTGATTTACGAATAAATTCTTTACAAATCCTACCATGTGGATTCATGGATTTTTTTTTTTCACATTCTGTCTCTCACAGTTGAAGTGTACCTCTGGTGCAAATTACTGACCTCTGTCATCATTTTAGGTGGGGGAACTTGCACAATCGGTGGCTGACTAAATACTTTTTTGCCCCACTGTAGCTGCTGTTTACATTTCAAAAGTCTTTATCAGGACAAGCACTTCTAATTGTACTTCATTGTCCTCTCTTGTCTGTAAAGCAAGCGCTGACAAAACAAGTCCAGTAAATGCACTTTTATCTTTAAGTTTGGTATTGTAATCCGTCTTAATCTATTTATGTTTTATTCTGTTTCTTTATCATATGGGGGAAAAGTCCTGTCAGCCTTGTGCTGGGGGGGCTCTGGTCATCCATGTGTTTTGTTTTAATAGCTCTGTTCAGTTTTATTGATATAGCACCACTTACCATCAACTAATCTAGCCTCAAACCACTTCATATTGTAAGGTTAAGACTCTACAGTTTTAATTTAGGACAAATGTTCACTCGGATTGATCGGTGAAATGAATGCAGATGAATGAATTGGTAATTAAAGCTAAGTTTTTGGCCATAACTGATTACATACAGCATATACACTGTATTATGGGTGGACAGATATATATGTTTGGCAATCATAAACCATCAACGAAAATGCATCTTGAAAGAAAGTCAACGTTATCAAAATAACAACAAACAGGACAGGAAAGACAGGTAAATGGCAGGCCACAAACACCAGTGCCATCTTGACTCATATTCAAAAAATACTTGAGAATTCTTTTAAGAATATTTAACTTTAAATTGGGTAATTTTTACTCACACTAAACAAAAGTTAACTTGGCTATTGCATCCCATGTTTTGGTCCTTTCCTGATTACTTATCTGTTGTTACAGACCAAAGTACAAAACAAATATGTACGAGGTTATCTGGACTTCACTAAAACACTCAGTCTGTCACGGCCTGAGGCCAGTAGGAAAACGGACTCTAAGGCAGACAACACTCGGAGGTGCTGGGACTGAGGGTGACAAAGCTTTATTTACAGTGGTGCAATTAATGTAAACAGCGAACGACGGTGAGAGGTGCTCAAAGTGCTCACCATAACTTAGAATTGCTCAACGTAAACAAGGAATAACTTAAAAACACTCATGAGAAACTGAGTGCTAGCGGCAACCTAAATAAACTTAACACACGCTAGAAACTCTACTCTGGAGCATGAATTTAGATATAACTTTAGCTTAGAGGCACACTATGATTCATAATACTCCGCTTGGAGTCACACAGTTCTAACTCAGAAATTCACAATCCTTTACTTTGAAACACACATGGCCGACTTGGCATTTCTATGAAACAAAACTAGAAGGAGCACTGGAAGTGTCCGTGGTGAAGCCACGGGGCTGTTGTGGATTGAATGGAGAACCCGACACTGGGAAATCTGGGTGAGGGGAGATGATTATTCTGAGCGCTGGGCAGGGAGGCAGGCAGGCACGGAGAAACTGTAAACAGACCAGCGCTGAAATCCTAACAGGTGACGGCAGCGGCTTGACAACGTCCAGAGGTCCTCTGAGAGTGGAGAAACTGTGAAAGCCCTGACTGACAAAGGTTTGCCGACGATCTGGCGAGGTGTGAGTCTGAGCGCTGGTCTTAAGAAGCCGGCAATTCCAATTATGCTCAGGTGCAGCCTGTCAGCATGCTGTGGCAGCTCTGCCTAGGGGTGGAAATGCCGGCCCTGTGGGAAGGCCCAGCACTCACCCGGACCATAAAATAGTCAGATGTCTATTCATATTAATGTACAGAATTCACCTGCTTGCTGCTACTACTGCACATTCACCCAGTGTATATACTATATGTAGATATATATAATGTTCTTCCTCTACACCCCCCCCCCCCCCCCCCCCCCAATTTTTGCACATGTCGAGGAGCGTGTCAGGCTACATTTCACTGTGTGTTATACTTGTATAACTATGCATGTGACAAATAAAGAACCTTGAACCTTGAACCTTGAACCTTGACCATGACACAGTCATCCTGTCTGTCAGTTGGAATAACCAACAGAAGTCACTGAGCTTAAGCCATGGATATACTATATGTTTTTCTCCAGGGGATTTATTCAATTGTTTTGTGTCTGACAGTCCTTCTATTGATCCACTGCCTTTTCTCTAACATAACCCAAAAGGATGGAAAGGAGCCTCCAGGACCCACACCATATCCCATTTTTGGGAACTTCCCGCAGCTGTACCTGAAGAAAACACATGTCACGTTACTGGAGGTGAGGAAGTCATTGGAGGAATTTTCTTTCAATGTATCTGATCATTTTAATGTATTTTAAACAAAGATATATGAACATTTTTTGTTGTTTTTAGCTATCCAAACAATTTGGATCTATTTTCACCATCTATCTGGGGACCAAAAAAGTGGTGGTCCTGGTAGGATACAACGCAGTAAAGGAGGCACTTGTTGACTATGCTGAAGTGTTTGGAGAAAGGGATCTGACACCAATTATTGATGAGCATTTTCAAGGACATGGTGCGTAATTAAGACAAGACTTTTGCAAACACATTTGAGTGTGAGTCATAATTAGCAACTATGTATAACCTTTATCTATATTACTGAAAGTTGTTTCTGTCAAATCAGGTATTGTGTGGGCTAATGATGACACATGGAAAGAGATGAGGCGCTTTTCAATGATCAACCTGAAGGACTTTGGAATGGGAAAGAAAGAATTTGAGGACAAAATCATTGAGGAGTGTCATTACCTTATGGAAGCTTTTAAACAGTTCAAAGGTAAACAGTGAACTGACAGAAACTGCAACTTTTTGATACAAATGAACTTTTTGTAATTTTCTTTGCAGGAGAATTTGATGTCAAGCAATCATTAAACAATGCAACTGCCAATATTTTCTGCTCCTTGATCTATGGCAACAGATTTGATTACAATGACCTGGAGTTTACATCTTTGGTACATCGTACATGTAGAAACACCACACTTTTGAGTGCCCCATCTGTCCAGGTATATTTTAAAGTTTTTAAAGATTTTGTTTGTAAATTCTAACTGACTTTTATAACTAAGGGGCAGTGCTTTGCTTATGTCTGTGTAGTGATATGTTTTCAAATATTTGCTACTGTTCATTTAACTTTGCTTTCTTTTTAATGATCACTTCCTCCAGGGGCTTTACCTTTTCCAAGTGTAACCACTGACTCATTTTAAATAGTTTAGGACAGCCAAACTACGGACCAGTTGCTAGGTTCGGCAGGGCTACAATAGAAAGCGAGGCAAATATGGAATGAAATGGCTGGAGACAGGAATCTGAGCAGCAACGGTTATTATTTTACACAAAATGAAATAAACAAGACACAAATTCCACATTGACAGTAGTAATGGTAATAATAACAATAATAAGAATAAGCCGGCAAAACAAAAAAAAAAAAAAAAAAATAGTCCCTTTGAGCTCAATGTTCAATTGTCTTTTTGTCTTCGGTCATTCGTCATGTCAAAAATTCTTAGTCTAGTTCTTTTTCTCTTTTGTTTGTGGTTTGTGTGTTACCACTTGGGAGTCTCCGTCGAGGAAGAAGAGTAAATTCCTCTGTAAAGTTCAGTCCGGGCTCAGGCTCGCCATCTCCCTCCGGAGAGAATCCATTGTGATCCAAAATCTTAGTTTCTTCCACACGAACAAGAAAAAAACCTAGCCTGCACAACAATATTAACATTATTGCACACAGCCAGCTCCGTTTCTACTCTTGTATCACAGCTATAGCTTTAGTTCTTTATCTCTTTTCACATCTCTTTCACATTACCACAGTAATACATTACAAGCATGCTTTGAATATATCTCTCATTGTGCATGAAATTATTTTAACCACACGTAAAACAACAAATGAATTTCTCGTTCTGTTTTCAACCATGAATTTGTGATTAATAGATATAAACAACAAGATAATAGATTTTTTCAATCATCCTTCAAGTATGCTAAACAAATTCTACCACAAACAGCAAATTACCACTCGCAAATCGGTATGAACAGAAGAAACAACTTTTAGCAACAGACTAACACATTATTATTTTCTATTTATTTATTTATTTTTTGTCCCGTTTGGATCTTTAGCCATCAGAATTGTTGTCGTAAGACCAAGAAAGATGCCAAGCGGATTTATTTTACCAAGTGGATCATCATGGCCTTGCCATATTGGTCCATTTGATTGACCTTTATTATAATTATGTATTTATTTGATTTGATTTTCGGTTGCTACAAACGGGATAGACATGACTGGGGGATAGGACAGGGAGAAAGAATGAAAGAAAGAGAGGGAGAGAAAGAAAAACAGAGGGGAGAAGACACGGTGAGAAAGGGGGGAAGAAAGAAAGAAAAACAAACAAAACACCTGGATCACCTGTGTGGAGAAAAAAAACAGAAGAGAAAACAAACAAAAAATTAGCAACATAATAAATACAACACCATCACAATAAACTAGCTAGCAGTAGATAACAGTAGATACTAAATATTAAACGCTATTGTGCAGCACACAAGATAGACAGCGCACAATGTGCTTTGAGGCAGCAGCCAAGAAAGGTGTAGTCCGCGTCTGTGAATACCCGTGTGTACACCTGTGTGCATACCTGTGTGGATCAGCATGCTTGCATTCCAAAGGTTTCTCCATGTAACGATCTGCTAGGGAGTGTGGGGAGCCATAGCCCCGTCCCCCAGGGCATGAAGCAGGTATGGAGGAGATCCAGGCCCCAGACATCCAGAGGCCCCAGAGTATGAGGACCCGAAGAGGACCACCAAAGGGGGGGAACACAATAGTGCCCTGCAGACTGTTCACAAAGCTGAGGGATCTGGGACTTAACAGCCGTCTGTGTGCATGGGTGTTGGACTTCCTCACTGGCAGAACTCAGGTGGTGAGGGTGGGCAGGTGCTTCTCCAACAGCATCACCATCAACACAGGAGCACCTCAGGGATGTGTCCTCTCGCCACTGCTCTACTCCCTCTACACTTCAGACTGTGTGGCCACCCATGGCTCCAACACCATTGTGAAGTTTGCTGACGACACAGTGGTGTTGGGTGCCATCTCCAACAACGATGAGGCGGCCTACATGGATGAAGTGAAGAATCTGGCATCGTGGTGCCAGGACAACCACCTCCAGCTGAACGTCAGCAAGACCAAGGAGCTGGTGGTGGACTTCAGAAGGGGTCAGCACAGAGACTACAAGCCCATCATCATCAATGGAGCTCCAGTGGAGAGGGTGCAGTCCTTCAAGTATCTTGGTGTCCACATCTCCTCAGACCTGACATGGGCTGCCCACATTCAGGTCCAGACCAAAAAGGCTAGGCAGCGCCTGTATCACCTACGACAACTGTGGAAGTTCAGGGTCTCTCCAAAGATCCTCAGGATTTTCTATACAGGCGCTGTGGAGAGCATCCTCACACAGAACATGACATCGTGGTTTGGGAACAGCTGTGTGAAGGACCAAAAAGCTCTCCAGAGAGTGATCCGTACAGCAGAACGCTGCTGCAGGATTGTTCTCCCCCCGCTTCAGGACACCTACACCAGGAGATGCTGGACTAGAGCAGCGCAGATACTGAAGGACCCATCCCATCCTGGCAACAAACTGTTCCAACTTGTGCAATCTGGTAGAAGGTTCCGCATCTTCCGGGCAAGGACAGAGAGACTCAAGAGGAGCTTCTATCCCCAAGCCATCCGTGCCCTAAACACACACACCCGCCCTCTCACATCATCTATAATTGACTGAGACAGGACTCTCTTCCAGACACTCTAAACCAAGGCACAATGTACATTTCAATTCCTTTAATTTTAAATATGTTTATATTGTCTATCCTGTAAAATAGTCAGATGTCTATTCATATTAATGTACAGAATTCACCTGCTTGCTGCTACTACTGCACATTCACCCAGTGTATATACTATATGTATGTATATATATATATAATGTTCTTCCTCTACCCCCCCCCCCCCCCCCCTCCCCCCCAATTTTTGCACATGTCGAGGAGCGTGTCAGGCTACATTTCACTGTGTGTTATACTTGTACAACTATGCATGTGACAAATAAAGAACCTTGAACCTTGAACCTTGAACCGTGCCACCCTCCTAGGAAGAGCTGAGTAGAGCCCCAAACGAGAGGTCACCCAGGAGCTATGGAGCAGAAGCCAGAGGGGGTTGCAGTGGCGTGCCCGCGGGCTCTGCCGGCAGCCAGCTGTGCCAGAGAGGACCGAGCTTCAGGCCCAGAGGCCTGAGGCCTGAGGGTACCCCACCCCCCGGAAGGGGCCCACAGGCGCCAGGCCCCGCCAATCGGCCACCAGGAGTGAGCCGGTACATACATGAGCGCCCAGCCCCAGTCGACAAGAACCACCAAAACACCAACGTCTGAGGGCATCAGCCACCGGCAGGGAGTGTGGTGAGGGGAGATAGGCCTCCATACTTTGGAGGGCCATAGATGTACCCAGAGAGGTTGAGTCTAAGACCCAACCTGACATATAGACACAGACGAACAGGCGCACGCGGACACAAACGTGCCTTCCCACCCCCATATACACAACCAAATACTCGGCACTCACCCAACGTGTAGACAGACACAAATAGACACTGCACAGACAGTCACACTCCCCAAACATACTCTATATCCCAGGTCCAGGTACCCCCGCCCCCAGAGGGGCAAGCCGCACCTAGACCCAGGAGATGTAACCCTTCTCTGGGGTGGAGGCAAGCGGACCACCTCCTTATCTGCAGTAGCAGGGAGGCCCTGCATCCCAGACCCCAATCTGACGGCCAGCACCTCCTCCCAGCCCCTCAGCCCTGACGGCTAACAGAACCGGGGTGAGTGAAGACCTCAAACCTCCCTACACCCGCTCATATGTAGTGTTGCTGTGTGCTGTTCTAAAGTGCATTTAAAACACAGGAGAGCATGTTCCTGCTTCCTATCAGAGAGCTCCTTCCGAAAACCCTCAGTGTCTATATGCATTTAAAATTGTGGGTAGGGCACCAGCGCCAGAGGTGGGTTGGAATACACCGACCATCCTCTGGATGCTGTAAAAGGTGCCCACCCCCAAGGCCCTATATGTATGTGTTATGTGAGAGTGTGAGTAATGTGGATGTCTAGGTTGCAGAATAAAATTGAGGCACAGGCGGCCAGAAGGGGACAGAGGGGGAGTGCCTCCCCTACACCCCAAGCCCTGCGTGTGTGGGTGTGTGTGGTAGAGTGGGAATAGGGAGGCAGCTGAGGATGGGGAGGGAAGAAAGGGAGGGGCAAGCGGCCCCTCCCTGGGGCCAGCTCCCCCGCTGACCCCAGTAGGCACCCCCACACTCTGGAACCCACCAGGGCAAGGGGGCCCAGACCCATCCGGACCGGGGCCCGCAGCAGCAGCACAGAGTCCGGGGTAGCCCACCCGACTCCACCCCAGAGAAAACTGCACCCACCCCATCATCCAATCATCTCCCAAACTACACAAGACAATAGACACCCAGGTTGAGTTCCTTCTCTACCTATCCTATATCTCTCCCCCACCTGCAGAGTGAGCTCCTGTAGTGAGGAGACCACCTGCAAAGATATAACAGCCTCCCCACCAGTTAGAGAGCCCCCTAGTTGGGCCGATGCATCAGAGATCCCCTGCACTGGGGCTGAGCCCCCCTGCACCCACCCGCCCACAGCTCCGGCGACACAACAGCCAGGACCCAAGCCCCCAAGGCCCAGCCAGCACCCCAGACCGGGGGCGGAGCACCCCCAGACCCCCAAGCCTCCACGCCCGTCCCGGACCCACCCAGGGGCAGCCAGGCTACCAGGCCAGTAACCAACGTCGGCCAGCACACACCCTCCCCCATCTCCGCTGTACGCAGCCACAAGGAAAACACCATCTAAGAGCCACCAGAGCCCCTAACCAGTTCATGGCCACGTCCCCCGGGTTAGGCCCTCCAGGGAAAACGTCCCTAGGGACTCCCCAGACGCCCTAAGGCCGTCCCTACCCCCATATCAACCACAATAGTGAAGGCAGGACCAAACCATGACCCCCCACCCCCACTAGGTGATGAAGCTGATCAAAGGAGCCCAAAGGGATTGATCAAATGTGATGGCAGAGGCTGTATCAAGACTAATGTGATCTATTAGATGGTTTCTATATTGGTTAGAATTAAGATTATTTTTATTTTTCCAGTTAATGAGGACCATTTTCTTGGCAATGCATAGGGCCGTAAAAACAACGTGGGCTGTGTTTATTTCTGCAGTGACCTCATCCAAGTTGCCCAGCAAGCATACTAAAGGGGAGGCTGGAATGTTACATTTCAGACACTTTGATAAGTCTTCACATTTCTCACGCCAAAACTTCTGAACTGGTGGACAGAACCAAAGAGCGTGGATGTAATTGTCCGGTGTATTTGCTAGACAGTGTGAGCAGTTGTTGGAAGGTGTATAGGCCATCTTGAACATCCTATGACCAGTATAGTGCACTCTATGTATTATTTTGTATTGTATTAATTGCAAACTGGGATTTCTGATCCATTGAAAGGTTTTTAAGCATATCTGAGACCAAAGGTTTTGGTCTAAGTTGATCGATAAATCTGCTTCCCATTTTGCAATAGGAAGGGATATTGATTCATCTATTTTAGAAAGTGTTCTGTATATTTAAAACAATAATTTGGGGGCTTTTAGGTTAAAAAATTCCACAACACTTGGTGGTGTTTGTAATTCAGCTTCACTGGGATTAAATTTCTTTTTTACTATGGATTTAATTTGTTGATATTCCAAAAATCGTTTCTTGGAGAGTCGAAAATACGAGTTGTCGCCGACCAGAAACGGGAGCTGGAAGCATGTAAATATAATAATAACCACTGCAGCTAACAAGAATGCCTGACGAGCCCAGTTGTAAGTAAGCTATTTAGACTCGACTGTGTTCGTGTTTTTTTCCGAAACAATAAGTTCCTTTTGGAGCAGCCTTTCAATGCTTCTCTCTGTCTCTTGCTAGCAAAGTTGACCCAGACAACAAAGTAAAGCTAGTTTTCGGCTACGAGCCCAACACGGAACCCGACGTATTAGCCAGAGGTCCCTTTACTACGGTTCGGAGCCATAGACCTGTTTTATATACGTGAGGAATATTCTTATATATGAGATCGCTGCAAAAAGTGCAGCCTTACCTAATGTCCACCCTACTGTTAGTCATTTTATATTAAGATTTAAAAATCTAGTTGGTATTGGTACGGCGAGTAGCCTTCAGTAATAGTAATAAATCACACAGCAATAGTACATTCATGTACGGTAGTTGTAAACAGCATGATAATATATTAAGTAATCCAAAGTATTCAGAATATGTTACTCTCATTGACTAATGTAACAGAATACGTTACAAAATACATTTTCGGGCATGTATTCTGTAATCTGTAGTGGAATACATTTTAAAAGTAACCTTCCAAACACTGTGGAGACCAATGACAATGTAAACAAAAAGGGGAGACACAAGGACACACAGCAACACACATATCACCAACACACAGAGGACTAAGGCTACGTTCACACTGCAGACGAAAGCACATCAAATCCGACTTTTTTGACCCTATGCGACCCATATCCGATCATGGTATGACAGTTTGAACAGCAGAAATTCAGTATTTTCAAATGCAACCTAGGTCACTTTCGTATGTGGTACTGAATCCGATACATATCTGATGTTTTAGAAAGTGACTGCTCTTTGAATGGTCATGTCACATTTAATCCGTCTTTTATGTCACTGACACAAGACGCCAATTATCAGCGCCGGAGAAGATAAACCTCTGAGTGGAGGTAGCAGCCACTGCTCCAAACGAGACCAATGTTAAAGCACGGGCACTCTTTTTTTCTCAGTGTCCTTCTTTCTCTAATTATTTGTCAAAATTCTGTTGGTTGCGACTGTGCAGAAATTGATAGACTACTGGAACAACACCTACTAGCTTTGTAGCCGCCATTTTACTGCCATAAACAGAGCACGTTGTGTGTGACGTCTCTTTTGCGCATGCGGGCACTTTGAGGGCAGTGAACCGTTCACACTAGAGCGCGTTTGCTTTCACATTTTATTTGTAGTATGAACAACCAGACAAAAAAAAATTGTATTTGATCAAAGAATTGAAATTGAGCATTAAGACCCGCAGTGTGAACGTAGCCTTTGACACAACAGAAACCCAATAGACAAGAAACTAAAGTGTTCATAAGAATACCTCATGATGTAATAAGAATAACCTCAGAACTAACCAGTAAACTTAAATTACACTGGAGGGTGGCACGGTCCCCCCCTTACTTGACATTTCTGATTTTAAAAATAAAATCATAACAAACCATAATCCTTTAAACTACTTTCAGACACATTAGTTTTTCTTCTTATGAAATGAACAAACATTTGCTTGCCCTTACTAACACAGATGCATTTGGGTTTTTACAGCTTTATAACATGGTCCCGTGGATTGGCAAATGGTTCTCTTACCCAAATGAATTCAAAAAAGCATTTGCAGCCAATAGGGAACAACAGAGGAAATTGGTGAGTCATTTGAAAGAAACTCTCGATCCAAAGATGTGCAGAGGATTTGTGGATGCCTTTCTGATTCACCAAGACAATTTGGAGGTGAGGAACAAAAATTTATACAATGCTGATATTGTTTTTTAAAGAGCAATGGCAATAATGTGAACACGTTATCCTAACCTGGTGGTGCTTCTGCCCAACTGGTGAATAGAAATCTGTTTAACACAGCAATGTGAATCTGTGTCATAATCAAAAGCTTCAGCTGTTGAATAACTTCTGGTTTTATACGCAGAAATCTGGAATTACCACCAGTCATTTCCACAATGAAAACCTCTTGATAACAATAATGAATTTATTTGTTGCTGGCACTGAAACATCAGCACGCACAGTCACATGGGGACTTTTTCTTATGGCCAAGTATCCAAAGATACAGGGTAAGAACCTGTAAATGTTCAAAGTGCTTGCAAACAACAAAAATTTATGTTACACTGAAGTCAGATTTATTACATCCTTCGAGCCCTTTCATCTTCCAGAGAAGGTCCGGGAGGAGCTAAGTAGTGTAGTGGGAAATCGTCAGGTTCAGTTTAAAGACAGGACAGAGCTGCCTTTCACCAATGCTGTCATCCATGAGACACAGAGGCTAACAGCTGTTGCTGCCCTGGGGCTTCCTCACAGAACTTCACAGGACATTACCTTTAGAGGTCACTTCATTAAGAAGGTAAAATATATCAGAAAACAAATGATGTGTTTATTATATATTGAAGCTTAAAAAATAATCATATTTTGATTACTAAAACATCGTCACAGATGTGGAAAAAGAGAGTTGAATGATTCTTTCTCTCAGTGTTTGATTATCAAATTGAAGATCAACATTTCATGGAATTTGCAGTAGTCAGCATGTTCCAGCATCAAGGAGGAAATATTCTGTGATCAATATTTATAGAATACAACAGTGTGAAAAATGTTCATCAGCTTGATTTTTTTTAAGCTAGATTAAATGAATCAAGTAGGTTTTCAAAAACTCATTTTGTCCCAGATGAAATTTTGTTTTGAAGTCACAGCTAAAAAATAATATTTGATTTTTGTGTAATATCCTGTGAATACATATTAAAAAAGGGAGGAAAAAAGTTTGGTTTGTGTATTCAACAGGGGACAGCTGTGTATCCTTTCCTGTTTTCTGTTCTGTCTGATGAGAGTAAATGGGAGAAACCGTACACTTTTTATCCGGAACACTTCCTGGACAAAGATGGAAAGTTTATCCAGCGTGATGCCTTCATGGTTTTTTCTGCAGGTTTGTAATCAACTTCTTGTCATGACCCAGATTACTATCAGATAAAATGTAGTGTATTTTTTTGTTTTCTATTTCAGGTCGCAGGGTTTGTCCCGGAGCAAATCTGGCCAGAACGGAAGTCTTCATCTTCTTCACCACCCTTCTGCAGCACTTCCGAATTACTTTTCCACCTGGAGTTTCAGAGGATGAACTGCTTCTATCACCATCTGATAGTCTCATCCTTAACCCTTCAAATGTTAAACTGTGTGCTGTCCCCTTGTGAGACACAGTGGGCTGATGTAATTAATTCTAAACAAGAAATATTTTATATAAAACAAGCTTCTAATGAAATAGGTAGAAGGGGTGGTGTTTCTTTGATTCTTCTTTAAGCAAGCAAAATCAGTTTGAGACTCCGAAAGAAACCTGCAGCACCACGAGGAGCTTTGTAAGGATATTTTTGATTCATGTCAATTAGCTTGAATAAAAATGTACACTTAAACACAAGAAAACGAATCGATGAGTGAGTGGAAAGACAAATTGATCTGTGAACTAATGATAATCAATTATAATCTTCATCTTTAGGAGCTGGTTAAAGCAGAGATAAATGTAGAATGCAGCTGAAATAAAGCAAAATGTAACTAACAAAGTGTGCAGGTCAGTACATAAAAGGTGTGGTTTGCCACTGTTAAAGTATTTCTGTATCAACCAACAACCAAATATATCTTTAACTTCAACCAAGTTCTCAGGTGGATTTTCTTGTACATTGCATACATGTGTTAATTGAACATGGTGACTCCATTGTGGTCAGAGAAGTGACTTGTTCCAAGCAATGTGAGTTTCACTTGTGCTACTGTTATAAATGTATTTAAAGGTTTCTGACATTGTAGAATTTGTAGTATGTCAGGAGGCGGAGCAAGACACTTTGAATAACAATGATACACAGTGAGAAATATGAAACAATGATCCTAAAAATACTGGCAATTACCAGTGCTACCTTCCCAGCCTCCTCATATACACCTTTGGTATCAATTTCAAAATCCTGTATCACCTTGTTTCCGAGTAATTACATTCACAAGAATTTCAGAAAGCTTGACCTCTGACCTTGACTTTGAAGTCAACGTTACTGAGATTTAAACTCATCTAAGATTTTTAATAAATGCTAGTTCTCATACAGCACTTACTCTACCTGAACACTTAAAGCACTTCATGCAATTTGCCTCATTGCCCCATTTATACATGCA
Source organism: Diplotaxodon limnothrissa (assembly GCF_057381915.1). Taxonomy (NCBI): domain Eukaryota; kingdom Metazoa; phylum Chordata; class Actinopteri; order Cichliformes; family Cichlidae; genus Diplotaxodon; species Diplotaxodon limnothrissa. The sequence goes on from NC_140610.1 coordinate 23,343,370, forward strand.
TAAGTACCTTGTATCTAACATTCACACACATTCATAACCGATGATACAAGAAGAGGATAGGTTAATTGATCAATCTAAATTGTCCATAGGTGTGAATGCAGGAGTGAATGTGAGTGTGAATGGTTGTCTGTCTCTGTGTGTTAGCCCTGCGTCAGACTGGCGACCTGTCCATGGCATGCCCTGCATCTCGCCCTATGACAGCTGGGATAGGCTCCAACAGACAGACCAAGACAGACTGTCTGTCCGGGACTGAAAAGTGGTGGTAGAAGAGAGACAGGGGCTCTTGTTGATGATAGGTGATTACTCACTCTTACTTTTTGTCAGTTAAACTACTTTGTAAATCATTCACACATCATTCCCATGATTTTATGGTCTAGTAGTGATCCACTGAAGTACATGATGTACTTTTTGAACTTTGGCTTGTTGTGAAACCGTTCTTTTTCTCAGTGTTTGCATTTAGGCCAAAGGAAACTCAGTAAGAGGTCATTGCCATTTTGTTCTGTGTCAAAGGCAATTCAAAAGGGGTTTATTTCTTTTTCCGAATCACATGATTGGCTTTGAAATAACAAATAGTAATAGTAATAATGATAAAAACAGAAAGAACTAATTCAAATAATACAAAAAATATGGCCTCTTTTAGTGCATGACATTCGGGAGTACATCGACTTTGGAACAAAAGCAGCAACACAGCAATATTTTTTCTCTTCAATTATAAATTTCTATTGAAATTGTTGAATTCTTAACAGACCGACAGAAGTTTCTATGGCACACCTCTTCACCACATACAGTCCCTGGGACTCATATGCTATCACAATAGTCACTTCTTAGTGTGAGAACTGCTAAGAAGACACAGGTTTTCTTCTATGACCACAAGTCCAGGAAATTAAAAGCTGGTTGCTTTTCTTAAAGCACTTAGTCTTGTCTAGATAAATGTATAATGCATAGACAGGAAAAAGTGAATTCACCTCTGGGGCAGCTATAGGTGGACTCTTGGAAGAGGAGATAAAATAGATGAGCAGCATTTGGTTTAAAGTTTTTTTTTTCTGTAGACAGCCAGCAGACGAGGGTGGAAAAATACAGTAGAAAGATTCTGTATGAATTCCACTTACATATAAAACAGCATACTGCTCAAATATTATCAAGCAATGAATGTATTTGAGTGAAATGATAATGACTAAAAACAGAAATACTGACACAATCCAACCTCTGGCTGTTTGTAAGGCCCTAGTAGTCTCCCAGATGTCATCTCTTTCTTTAGAGAAGCTTCACCGGCTTGAAAGATGCCAGCTAAGGCATTACTTATCCTGCTTCTCACTAAATGTGATTTATGAGAACTCTCTCTCTCTCTCTCTCTCTCTCTCTCTCTCTCTCTCTATATATATATATATATATATATATATATATATATATATATATATATATATATATATATATATATATATATATATATAAATACTTTTTATTTTTATTTAAATCACAAAACCCAAGTTTGTATTAAATTATAAGAAATAAATACAATATAGAGTTAAGCTGTTACAGTTTAGGACATAGCTTTCTTTTTAAATCTCAGGTGTATTTTCCTGTGTACTTGTACACCTGTGTGGTCACCCCAATGATTGCAAGAAAGTAACTAAACCCAAGCAACCTAGGTTTCGCTCTTTTTCAGTCAACAGACATCACATTTCAAATGGCATTTGGTACATCAAATTATGTCTTACTGTTTTAACAGAATTTCTAACACTACAATAACGACAGATACTTTCTTCAAATTATAGATACTGCATAAAAATATGTCATGAATATTTATAAAAGATCTCATATCTCAAAGTTGAACATTGCTTTGAATTGAATTGTTTTTGAAATGAATATTCTTTAAATAAAAACGTTAACCATGGACAGGTACACTATGACAAAAAAAAAACAAAAAAAACTTGTCTCTTGTCTTGTTGTTACTTCCCTGATGGAGGATGAGCATATCTGCATTAAAACACTTTCAAAATAAATCACTTCATTCCTCTCATATGTCTCTATACTAGTATATGATCCATTTGTGTGATGCTAAACTACATAAAACAGGACCATTTGGACCTCTCACCAAAGAACAAGGTGGAGATTTACAGGTAAGAAGAAAAGGCAGTCTTGTTCTTCAAAATCAGTTTATTTCATTTCGCACTTCATGTGAGCTTCTCTGAAATAACAAAGAATAGAAAAAAATAGAAAGCACTAAAGGCTGAATTCCTTGACAGGCGTCAGGGTAGGACAACTTTGGAAAAAAATGCAACTTCATCACACGCAGGAAATAGCATCAAGTTTGTGAGGTGAAGGAATGAGGGTACTAGTTGGAGTTCATCCTTTGAAATGCTAGGTGCAGGAGTGAAACGGCAGTGCTGTTTACACAAGTAAATACAAAGTGCATTTTCTAAAGTTTCTGTGTTTTATTATTAAGGGGAAAAAAAATCCAAGCCTGTGCGAAAACGTGAATGTTCAGCCTATTTACATTGTTTCTTATTAGCTAGGCCCTGGGACGTAAAATGCCGGTTAACTGGTTAGATTTGTTTTCATATTCCACTCTCCATGTTCTAGATGTTGGATCTGCAGAATGGTCATTTTCAGTCTTCTCTGTCTGTCAGTGTGTCATGCAGTTTGACAAGATTAACAACCTTGGCAAAGAAGGGTGCCCATCTCCAGCTCATGCAAAAGCATACACGTATCAATGAAGCCCAAATGGTTACAATGAGTTGGGCTTCATTAGTTTGTAAAGGCCGATCCATATGCCTATGATAACTATGATAACTAAAAACAGAACCATATGCTCATATTTTCATAAAAATCGGAGGATTGAAATGTTGTAGAAATGAAATAAAGGGCTGATAAAAAAAACCCCCAACCAAACAAGAAACTACCCAAAAGAACTCATTTTTATAAAAGGATTGAGAAGATAGGACAACTTTGTTTAGACTGCCTCCTTCTTACATACAGGGAACAGCACATAGTTTGTGAGGTGAAGGGCTGAGAGTAATGCCCACAACTGCAGTCAGATCTAACTCTTCTTCTGAAACTCCAGGTGCAGGAGTGAAACGAAAATGTTGAAGGAGGGTGGTGAAGAAGAGGAAGAGCTCCATCCTGGCCAGACTCTCTCCGAGGCAAATCCTGCGACCTGCAAGAGAGAATTCATGAAACATTTCTGGCTCTCTTGTGAGTCAAAGTAAACTAAACAGTGATGGCTGAGCTCACAAACCTGCAGAAAATGGAATGAAGGCATCTCGCTTGACAAACTTTTTCTCTTTGTCCAGGAAGTGAGCAGGATAAAAGCTGTGCGGTCTTTCCCACTCGTTGGGATCATGCAGGGCAGATGTCAAGAGAGGAAACACTGTGGTTCCCTGCAAAAATTACAATACACAAACTGAAAATGCTTTTTATATGATACATTTTAATAGCTTACAGAAGTTACTTATGTTACTAATGTCAAACTTCTTCTAGCAAAGGTAATGAGGGGGGTTATGTTCAATGGCTGTCTGATCAGCATGATCAGACATGTTAATACTTGATATTAACAGTATGTTACAAGCCATTTTCAGAATATCTTTAAAGGGTAAATTCAATAGTTTTATGTTAAATACCTTTTTAACAGTGAAGAAATATTAAATATACATTCTACTTAAGTAAAGATAGACATGGCAACCCCTTTTACAGTACAATCAAAAACACTGTAGAATACAAATCCAGTTACTAGTTTAACAACAGTATATATATATATATTTTTAAACTTTTTTATGGGTGATATTTCATTACATAATTTCCCATTTATTTTAATTTATTCTACCATAAAATTCGATACATTTTCCATTGTGTAATTACTAAAAAATTCTATATTCTATATTTTTATGGTAGTAAAAGGACATTTTGTTATTTAACTTTAAATTTGTTTTTCGGTCGCCCCAGAAAATCACAGTTTATTACTCAAGGTGGAGTATTTGAATCAGCTGGGTATCCAGACAAGAGGGAAATACAAATCCAGATTAGCTGCAACACAGATTAATTGATCAGCATTTTTTTCCCTTTGCATATAGGCTGTGATCAGCAGCATATTGGTGAAAATACTTGCATTCTTCTATAACAGTGTTGTAATTCTTCTTTTTTTTTTTTATTATTCATCTGCTGCCTTTAGCGCCCTCTTCTGTCACACTGTCTTCCTGCATGTCTTCCTGCACTGCTATCTTCATGTTTCCTCCTGCCTGCTCTCTTTTCACCATTGTCCAACATGCTTAATATCCCTCCTCAAACAAATGTATAAATAATCTCAATCTTGGCTCTTTGAATTTGTCTCTAAACTGCTCAGCCTGAGCCTTCCCTCTGATGTAATCCTTTATAATGGTGTCTTTTGTCAAATTAATCAGCATTTATTTACTTAATGCGTTTGATGGCCTGCATGTCGTTCTTGCACTTTTTTTCTAATATTATTGTGAACAGCAGGCAACTTCCTCTTTTTTTTTCCTTTCAGCTATTCCCTTTAGCGCCCTGTTCTTTCACATTAACCTTCTGCATGTCCTCCTTCTTCACTATTTAAATACATCTTCTCTGTGGTCTTCATCTTTTCCTCCTGCCTGGCTGCTCTGTCTTCACCATTGTCCAAAATCCTTAATTCCCCCACTCTGCATATGTCCAAACAATCTCAACTTTGCCTCTCTTACTTTGTCTCCAGAGTGTTCAAACTAGAATCCATCATATGCATTTTGCTTTTTTCTGCTCTTTATAATTATTAATTGGTTCTGCACTCACTTTAGCTTCTTTTTTACATGCTGTTTTAAAAGGAGGATTGTTGGCGTGCCACTTTAGCTCAGTGGGTGAGCAGGCAGCTACACGGCTGGAGAAAGAAGGCTCAGGTGTGAGTCTGACCTGCAGCCCTTTGCTGTGTGTCTTTCCCCTCTTTCTTCCCAGTTTCCTGTCTACGTTAACTGCTACATAATCCAATAAAGGCAAAATTGCCAGAAAAAAATATCTAAAAGAAAAAGAGCATTGTGAATCTGTACAATATTATCACGAAAAACAGAACAGCACACTAAAAGGCACATAATCTATTCTCCAGTTTCACATTTTACAAAGTTTTGCAAGGTGCTTTTGTTGTTTTTTAGTTGTTTTTTTACGATAACTTGTGTAATTCTTGCCTGTATGATTTTAAAGCTTTCTTTTGCTGGCAGCAGTTTTCCTGCCAACCTCCCTGTAAGCTTCAGTTTCCTGCTGACAGGTAAATCAGTAGAAGCAATGCCTATGCCTTTGTCTGCATTTAGGCTGACCTGCCTGTCGTCATGTATCATGGCCCCAACTTGAAAGGACATTGTTCATATTGCATTTATTTTTTCCATCAAGATATTTCTTTGGTATATCTTCGGTTTTCCATAGTAAGTGTGTTAGTGTTACCTTCTCAATAAAGTGACCCTGAAAAGTGATGTCTCGGGTGGTTTTGTGAGGAAGTGCAGTGGGGATGATGCTGCTCAGTCTCTGTGTCTCATGGATGACGGCGTCAGTGAAGGGAAGGTTTTTCCTATCGGCAACCTGCACCTGTCGATCTCCTATGACCCTCCTCAGCTCTTCCTGGACCTCATCTGAAGCATAAAAGAGTGCAGTGGACACATCCCCATTACCTGACTAAAACACTTCACTTATACTAAATAAATACATAAAAGCTTTGTGGTTCACTTGATCTTGTCTTTTTTTACTTAGTCTTCTCACCCTGTATCTCTGGATATTTGGCCATAAGCAGAAGTCCCCATCTCAGTGTAGTTGATGTTGTCTCAGTGCCGGCAGCAAACAGATTCATGACTGTTATCATAAGGTTTTCATTATGGAAGTGACTGTTGGTAATCCCAGATTCCTGCACATAGACATTTAACAGAAAAGTCACTCAAATCATTCTAATCCTAAAGTTTAGTTGAGTTGCAAATCAACAGAGGTTTCAGATACATTTCAAAGTTCTATGAACACACAGCTACAGTTTTGGGCAGGAACATGCACAATTTCACCCTGAGCTTCAGTTAAACATTCATGAACACCAACTTGAAAGATGATAGAGATGCCAACCTCCAGATTTTGTTTGCGGACGAGAAAGGCATCCACAAAGCCTCTGCACATCTGGGGATTCAGACTCTCTTTTAAGCGACTGAAGATGGCTCGGTTTTGTTTCTTATTAGCAGAATATATTTTGTGTATTTCATTTCTGTCCCCAGTCCACTTGAAGAGCGATGGACACATGTCAAAGATCTGTCAAAGTTGACAAAGTAATGCTTTATGCAAAGCAAAATAAATAATACTGTCAGTGAATATACTTCAAAAAGTAGCAATTAATACCTGTATTGAGGGACTTCCACTAAGTCTAACAATTCTGGATGTTCTCTTTACCAGAAGTATAAACTCTGGATCATTATATTCAAATCTGCTGCCATAGACGATGGAGCAGATAATATTAGAGACTGCACAGTTAACTGGTTGGGTTGTATCAAAAGCTTCTCCTGTTACAACAGAAATAAAATAGCACATGAACTTTAGAAAAAATGTCAGTTTATTTACTATTTACTAAACTCAACACAATGTGATTAGTTTTACCTTGAAATTTCTTAAAAACTTCGATGAGGTATTGACATTCTTCAATTATTTTGTCCTCACATGCTCTCTTGCCCATCCCAAAGTCTCTCAGGTTAGTCAGTGCAAAGCGCCTCATTTCTTTCCATGAATCGCCGTTGGACCACACAACCCCTGAAATGAAATTTTTACAAAATAGTTTACCTAAGATAGATTAACCTCAAAGTGTAACTGTGTGAAAAAATACATTTATTGTAGCATAATATTAGGGTTGCCAACTGATTCGTCCTTTTAGTCTACCTTAAATGTCACATATATTGACCATTACTTGTAATGTCACATACACTGCATATTTACACTATGTCCAGAGGGTTGTGCATTGTGTTTCTGACATAACAGAGTGTCTCTTATTTCATAGTTAAAAAAATAGCAACCCTACATAATAGTCATTTTCCATACCATGTGATTGAGTGAGTTCACGCATGATCTCCAGTGGATTTCTGTCTCCAAACACGTCATCATAGTCGACAAGTGCCTCCTTCACTGTCTTGTATCCTGCCAGGACCACCACTTTTTTGGGTCCCAGATAGAGAGTAAAGACTGATCCATATTTCTTAGATAACTAGGGACAGAAAAACAAAGGCAAATGTGTTACCTGGTGAGCTGAATCTACAAAACACCCTGAAAGAAAAATAATACAAAAACTACCTCACCTCCAGTAATGTGTTGTAGGGTTTTTTCAGATCCAGCTGCAGCAGGTTCCCAAGCAAGGGGAGTGGTCTGGGTCCTGGAGGCTCCTTACCATGTTTTTTGGTACTGAAACTGGAAGGGGAGAATAAATACATGAACAGGAAAACTGTGAAAGCCCCCAACAAGAATGTGTAACTGAAGCAATGGAGAAAAACATCTAATATCCCCATGGTTTTCAAACCAAATATCCACTGAGAGTTCTTTTTACAGGGACACTCTCTGACTCTGCATTTGGTACTAAACTAGATTTTTTCTTTGGTGCCCAATCTAGACAATAAGTACTAGGGGGTGGGATGATTTAGTAGAAAGGTTCCAAATGAACGACCTAGTAAACCATTACTGTGAACAAACTGGTACTTTGGACTGTGCAAATATGTAAATATTAAAATTGTACTTGGATCTGAAACAACTAGAAGGACATTTCTATGTACAACCACAAGCTCAGCTGCAACCGTAAGATGTTATATATTTAAATATATATATATATATATATATATATATATATATATATATATATATATATATATATATATGAAGATTTTTTTAAAATTTTCATTGTAAATAGACTAAAGCACTTAATTAAAAGTAGTCTAACATAAACGTAAATGCTGTAATTTGATTAATAAACCATGTAACTTGGATGGATTCGATGCTGGTGTGACCACAGTGCACATGTCTGCTGTTGCTCACAGTGGTCCAAGGGACCGCTCAGGGAGTTTGTGTGTTCGCTTCAGACACATGAAAAATTAGAGGGAACATTTCTCCCAGGCTGTGGAACTCTCTACCCCCAGATATAAGAAACATTGGTTTTCTCCCCCAGTTAAAAACTCAAAACCCATCTGTTCAAATCTGCATATTCACTGTCAACCCACTGTTTGTTAATTTTATCTTGTGCTTTTGCCATTGTTCTATTATGTGTTTTTATCTATTGTATAGTGTTCTCTGGTGTCTTGAAAGGTGCTTTATAAATAACATTTATTATTATTATTATCTTTAAGAGCAAGTGAGAAAATGATACATGTGCTGATGTAGCATTTTTAAGTGATCAAAACATTCTGCCTTTATTGTCAGTCAAAACTTTACAGACAGCTATTCAGAGACTGTTCTAAAGCAAACAGGCAAATGTGACATCTTTACCTACATGAGACTGGGCTAATAAAATTACATTGAAACAAAAAGGAGCAAATTAACTAAACATTTTGTAAATCAGTGACTCTGAAATAAAGGACACAAAATGACAGAAGGCAATATTCTGAAAAAAAACTGGGCTGATTTATTTTCACAGGGCAACAACAGCTTTTAAAGAGCATCTCTTCCTCACATTTGGGAAACAGCAAATAATTTGTGAATAGAAGGGCTGAGAGTAATGCCCACAACTGGAGTCAGATCATTTTGGAAACAACTTGTCATGTTTCGGCTGTGTGGCAGGCGGGGATTGGACCCAAACGCAAACTCACGGGGACAGAACTTGAACTCAAAAGCACAGCTTTATTGCTGGAAAATAGAACACAAGCAATACAAAACTAAACTGGGAAAAGCTAATTATAATGCATACCAGGAGACACGAGGAGAATCGCACACAGCATGAGGGAGAACACGACACCAAACTGAGGGAGACGCAGACATAAATACACAGAGGGTTAACGAGGGAAGTGGGAACACACGGGGAACACCGGTGACACTGATAATCATAACAAGACACGGCAGGAGTAAATGCAACACTGACAGGAGACTGTCAAAGTAAAACAGGAAGTACACAGAGGTTCAGACAGGAGGAGAGAGAGCACGGGGAGAACACAGACATAACAGGCTGGGGAAAACATGGAATAAAACATGAGGGGAGACGAGGGCTCACAGATACATAGAGGGGCACACAGGGGATAAAAGTCACAAGGGGAAATCAATTAAGGAACAAAATACAAAAAGACATGAATACTAAGACTGCTGGGCCAACATGGCCCAGGATCATGACACAACTGAGGTGAATCTTTTAACCAGAGCAAGATATGTTTTTAGAGAATATCTGTTCCTCACATTCTGGAAACAGCACACAGTTTGTGAGGTGAAGGGCTGAGAGTAAAACCCACAGCTGGAGTCAGATCTAATTCATTCTCTGAAACTCCAGGTGCAGGAGTGAAATGGAAATGGAGGGTGGTGAAGAAGAGGAAGCGCTCCATCCTGGCCAGACTCTCTCCAAGACAAATCCTGCGACCTGCAAGAGAGAACTACTTTCATCAATGTAACCTAAACAGTGATAGTTGAGCTCACAAACCTGCAGAAAAGGGAATGAATGCATCTCACTTGACAAATTAATTCTCTTTGTCCAGGAAGTGAGCAGGGTAAAAGCTGTGTGGTTTCTCCCACTCCTCTGGATCATGCAGGACAGATGTCAAGAGAGAAAAAAACGTGGTTCCCTGATGAAATTACAAAACACAAACTGAAAATGCTTTCTATATTGTATATAACTCATATGGAAATCAAAGAAAATGGACATGCTTCTTATGACAGAAAACTGCTTCCAGATGAAGATGAATATTGGAAAGAATCAGAATCATTTACCTTGACACATCTTCCAATATTCATAAAGGGTGAAGCTGAACAAATTTTCAGCCCAGCTTTAATTTTCTATTACAGTTTTTGCCCACTGCTTGAACACATTTTGCAAAACCCCGCTCGCTGTGCCAAAACTGTACACACAAGTACACATGACACAACACTGGGAAATATACTATTCACATCTGTGCCAAATTGGAACTCTACTCCCAAAACCTAAACTCTGCTGTCAAAACCTAACATTCCTTTGTCAAAATGTAACTCTGTTGACAAAATGACACATACTTGCATCATATGCAAACACTCACAGATCAGGGGGAACACACTAGTCTGCTGTACATAAAACACTGCAGTCCTTGATTCCCATTGTTTATTCAGAAGGCACATTTACAGGAGACACATTTCCAAACAACCATAAACGCAAATAGACCTACTCAATACTGTACATTGCAGTACCATGAATACAGGTACAGCAAATAAAACAACAACAACACAATAGTACTGCAATAGAAAAAACACTATACTGTAAACACAAAAAACCATGACAATTGTGCATAAGTGGGCTCATGGATCCCGCCGTCTGTTGGGGTCTGGCCACAGGACCTCATCAACATCGCAAGCAATGTCCTCTCCCGCTAGGCACCGGGGTAAATATCCTCTTGCTCTCCCTCCATCCATGCTTGCAAAGTTCTTGGAATGGCTACGCTGAGGGCTTTTTGTAGTTGGCTAATTGGTGTTCGGTTTTGCAAGTAGGTGCCTTCAGGTGTGTATTTGAGTGGTTGCAATTACCCGATGTGTTTTGTATTTTGGATACATGTGTTTTCCGAATGGCACCCTGAGATTTCATTTTGTGAGCGAAGTGTCTTATGTATGAAATAGAGTGTAGTATGCAGGACCATGTGTGTTGCATGAGGGAGTAGGTGTGTTGCATAATTGGTACTGGGGTGCAAAGCAGCGCTTTTGTTTAAGGTAGGGGTACATGTGTTTGAGGTATGGTAACAACAGCTTCACGTTGTGTTACTTTAGTCTAAGCATGGGTTTATAGTGTTCAAGCAACGGGCAAAAACTGTAATTGCATTTTAATTTTCAGATTAATTTAAATTCACTTAGGTTCAATTCAATTTTATTTCTACAGCGCCAAACCTCTAGGCGGTTTATATTTTAGGGTAGACCCTACAATCATGTTGCTTCACAACAAAGTTCATCTTTAGGTGTTGTATATTGTAAATTCAGGTCTTGCTGAGAACTGGCTTCACAACAGAGGAGCCTGCGAGATGATGGCATTTCTTACTCTCTTTTTTTGGAAACTCCAGGAACCTCAAGTAAGCCTGCACTCTGAGAGAGTTTAAGACACGATGGAGCTTGCATAGTCAAATTATTTTAATTCTGGCTTTGAGGCCTTTTTTCATATGACAGGGAAGCAGTTTAGAGTCTATAATCACTGTTAAAGAGCATATCCTGGCCAAGTCAGATTCTTTAGTTTAGTCTGAATTAAGAGACAGAAACATAGTGGTGATCCAGACCTTTATCTTTTCAAGCTAATTCTATAGTTTAACTATTTGATTTGATCTGACCTCATGGATAAACACAACTGAGTATCATTTGCATATAGGCATACAACTGTTTGCTTTGTTTTCTAATAACATTACCAGTGCCAAGCATGTATTACTTGGAAAGAATTTTAAGAAGTGAGCCCACTCCTTGTTGCACGGCCCTTCAGGTTCTCTGTCTGCCCTGCAAGCACTACATGCCATTTGTTCTCAGTTTGGTGACAGTCCCCACCAAGGCCTTTCCCAAACTGCAGTCTCAGTTCATGCTCAAACCATCTGACATCATTTACTATGAATCCGTGTCTGTGTGCATCTGTGTGATGTCAAGTCTCAGATGCAGTTTTGCCATGTTGTGTGAACATCTTCATCTGACTGGGCTGAGGTAGAAGTGGAGGGCTAGTCATGGTTTTAAAAACAAATTCCGAGTATAACAGTGGCCTCCTGCCATATCATCGCTGCCAGAGGACTCCACGCCTGCTGGTTCTGTTTTGTCGCTGCCAGGGGTCTCCGCACCTGCTGGTCCTGCTTCTGTTCCCACTGGGGGGTTCTGGAGAACGGAACCAGCTGTCTCCGCTGGAGGATCGGAGTGGCCCGTTCAGTTGTCTGTCTCTGTTGGAGGCTCCAGGGAGTTCATCCAGCCATCAGCGCCACCAGATCCTCCACCTACGGCTTCCACACCATTGACTGCACTGCCACCACTTGCTCCATCACCTGTGGCTTCCACGCCATTGCCTGCAGTACCACCACCTGCAGTTTCCACACTGTCACCTGCAGCTGCATTTTCCACTAGTGGTGAGTGGATCGATCCACATATCGATTGTACCAATACCAGGTCGGCATCGGATCGATACTAGCCTGGTGAGATCGATTCTAAACTTTAAGTTCCGGACTTGTTTGCAATGCTGTGGTTTTGGCAAAGACGAAACAGTCAGGTCGTCGAGGTTTGCGTAGACTTTTTATTAAAAATCTTTCTAATAAATATTGATAATATTCATTTTCTATAAGCGTTTTCTATTTAATTACAAACTTTGTGCCAAATATGTTCTGGGTTTTAAGTATTTAATAATAAAAAAGGAAACATCACAAAAAACGCTTGAGATCATGAAAATGAGATTTGTTGAGATTTGTATCGGTGATACTGGCCTGTATTTACATGTAGCCTGGCTAAATTAACCAGCCCAGAACACAGATTATCTTTGGGGTTCTTTTAATCTGAATGATGAAGTAAGTGCTCAGAAGAAAATAACAAGGTTGTAAAAATAAAGAAATAAAATTGTTACAGACAGCTCCTATCCAGTAACAGCTTTGTGCTCTGGTAACCCACTGCTACTGCAGGTTATTTCCCCAACTTTATCAGCATCTGGAACTCAAGGACATCTAGCGTCATTTCGTGTCTGATATAAACCCAAACATAAATAAAACAAAACTTAGCAGTGCAAAAATAACTGTAGTGGCTTCTCAGTGCATTAATCCAGCAGAAAACGGAATATGGATCCCTCTGAGACGAACGGCGAAGTTGGTGGCAGCTACTCCTGGTGCCTTAACTGTTGCACACTTTGCGTTCAAAACAGATCACGCAGCGAAAAAAGGCATTGCACACCCACATAAAACCAATGCAAGCTAGCACTCATGCATGTCTCCGTAGATCCCCATGATCCCTTCCGCTCTCAGAGGTACCCCAAAAGAAAAACAGTGCCATCCAGTGGCATGTCCCATAATATCGAACTTCCACCCGGCTACATACATGGTATCGCATCGATACCAAAATATGCAGTATCACACACCACTAGTTTCCACACCGTTGACTGCAGCTCCACCTGCCTTGTCTGGTCCTGCCTCGTCTGGGCCTACATCATCCAGTCCACATCCTCCTCGGCTGGCATGGCCAGCTTGTTCACGCCTAGCACACCGTCGTTGGCCACTTTCCAGGCCGTAGGCTGAGGAACATTGCCGTCATGGTCGGCCTACTGAACGGTGTTGCTGCCTTCCACATGTCGTGTCAGTAGTCCTCCTCCGTTCAGCAAGCCTTCGATCGGCTGAAGCAACATTTCTCATGTGTGCCCATCCTGATCCAGGTTGACCTCAACAAGCCTTTTGTGGTGGTGTTTTGGACTCAGAGGTTGGGGTAGTGCTGTCCCAGCTCTCCAATGGAAAGCTTTGTCCCTTTAAAGTTTAACTTTTAACATTTATGAATTCATCACCTATCATCTTTTTGTTACTTAAACGACTTTCACATATTTTTTCTGGGTTTTATGGTCTAGCAGTGATCCACTGAAATAGATGAGGTGCTTTTTGAACTCTGGCTTGTTGTAAAACTCCTTGTTCTCAATATTTGCATTTAGGACAAAGGAAACTCAGAAAGAGGTCATTGCCATTTTGTTCTGAATCACTTTACCCTCCACTTTGTCAATATAATAATAATAATAATAATAATAATAATAATGGATTGGATTTATATAGTGCTTTTCAAGGCACACAAAGCGCTTTACAATTCCACTATTCATTCACTCTCGCATTCACACACTGGTGGAGGCAAGCTACGGTTGTAGCCACAGCTGCCCTGGGGCAGACTGACAGAAGCGAGGCTGCCATATCGCGCCATCGGCCAGAGGCGATATGTTTGCTTGTGTAGTTTTGGTGTAATTGTGCTGTAGAAGTACTGGGGCGGGAAGATTGTGCATTTGTTTGTTGTTCAGAATTTGTATCATGTGAAAAAATGTCATGCCATTGTTCACATAGTGTTGAATAATTTTTATTATCTAGTATTTTTAACTATTCAGACTGTTATACAGGTAGATGGTAAATTAATGGATAAGACTGGGTTATACAAAAACCTTGAAAATAAAATTTAAAAGTGGTTTATTTAATTTTGTAGATCATGTGAATTGCTTTGAAATAACAAATAATAAAACCCCACAGAAAGGACTAATTTAAAACTAAAATAAGACCTCCTTTAGTACATGAGACTGGGGAGTACATCAACTTTGGAGCATAAGCAGCAACACAGCAGTTTTTTTCTTTTTCTAGATCACAAAAGTGTTTCAAAACACTTTCTAAACACAAGCGATTATTATTATGCATTAAACTGAGCTGGATTCTTTAACAGGCCAACAGAAGTATATTGCTATGGCACATTACCTTTACTGAGCAGAACAGAAATGTTAGAAATCTTACACTTGGGCCTTAACTTTGTTAAGAACACCTCTTCATCACATACAGGAAACAGCACACAGTTTGTGAGGTGAAGGGCTGAGTGTTAAGCCCACACTTGGAGTGAGATCTAATTCGTCCCCTGAAACTCCAGGAGCAGGTGTGAAACGAAAATGCTGCAAGAGGGTTGCGAAGAAGAGGAAGAGCTCCATCCTGGCCAGACTCTCTGCAAGGCAAATCCTGCGACCTGCAAGAGAGAATTCATGAAAAATTGATTGCTCTCCTGTGAGCAGATGTAACCTTAACAGTGAGGAGCTCACAAACCTGCAGAAAATGGAATGAAAGCATCTCTTTTGACAAACTTTTTCTCTTTGTCCAGGAAGTGAGCAGGATAAAAGCTATGTGGTCTCTCCCACTTGTTGGGATCATGCAGGACAGATGTCAAGAAAGGAAACATTGTGGTTCCCTGCAGAAATGACAATACACAAACTGAAAATGCCTCCTGTATGTTAAATAATAATGTCTTATAGTAATTAGTTATGTTACACACAGTCCTTATTATCCTCAACCAGTCCAAGTACCTGATGGGCCACAGCTTTGTTGAGTATTTTGTTGAGCTTTGTTTTCCATAGTAGCTGTGTTATTCAGTCTTACCTTCTCGATAAAGTGACCCTGAAAAGTGATGTCTCGGGTGGTTTTGTGAGGAAGTGCAGTGGGGTTGATGCTGCTCAGTCTCTGTGTCTCATGGATGACGGCGTCAGTGAAGGGCAGATTTTTCCTGGTGTGTATATCAAGTCAAATGGTCAGTGAAGGGCAGACTTTTCCTGTCAGCAACCTGCACCTGTTGGTCTTCTATGACCCTCCTCAGCTCCTCCTGGACCTCTTCTGGTACATGAAAGACAAAGTGGACACATTTTATCTCTGAAAACCCTAAGCTACAGTGGGGCAAAAAAGTATTTAGTCAGCCACCGATTGTGCAAGTTCCCCCACTTAAAATGATGACAGAGGTCAGTAATTTGCACCAGAGGTACACTTCAACTGTGAGAGACAGAATGTGAAAAAAAAATCCATGAATTCACAAGGTAGGATTTGTAAAGAATTTATTCGTAAATCAGGGTGGAAAATAAGTATTTGGTCACCTGAAACAAGGAAAATCTCTGGCTCTCACAGACCTGTAACGTCTTCTGTAAGAAGCTTTTCTGTCCCCCACTCGTTACCTGTATGAATGGCACCTGTTTGAACCCATCATCTGTATAAAAGACACCTGTCCACAGCCTCAAACAGTCAGACTCCAAACTCCGCCATGGCCAAGACCAAAGAGCTTTCGAAGGACACCAGGAAAAGTATTGTAGACCTGCACCAGACTGGGAAGAGTGAATCTACAATAGGCAAGCAGCTTGGTGTGAAAAAAATCAACTGTGGGAGCAATCATCAGAAAATGGAAGACATACAAGACCACTGATAATCTCCCTCGATCTGGGGCTCCACGCAAGATCTCATCCCGTGGGGTCAAAATGATCATGAGAACGGTGAGCAAAGATCCCAGAACCACACGGGGGGACCTGGTGAATGACCTGCAGGGAGCTGGGACCAAAGTAACAAAGGTCACCATCAGTAACACACTACAACGGCAGGGAATCAAATCCCGCAGTGCCAGACGTGTTCCGCTGCTGAAGCCAGTGCATGTCCAGGCCCGTCTGAAGTTTGCCAGAGAGCACATGGATGATACAGCAGAGGATTGGGAGAATGTCATGTGGTCAGATGAAACCAAAGTAGAACTTTTTGGTATAAACTCAACTCGTCGTGTTTGGAGGAAGAAGAATACTGAGTTGCATCCCAAGAACACCATACCTACTGTGAAGCATGGGGGTGGAAACATCATGCTATGGGGCTGTTTTTCTGCCAAGGGGACAGGACGACTGATCCGTGTTAAGGACAGAATGAATGGGGCCATGTATCGTGAGATTTTGAGCCAAAACCTCCTTCCATCAGTGAGAACTTTGAAGATGAAACGAGGCTGGGTCTTCCAACATGACAATGATCCAAAACACACCGCCCGGGCAACAAAGGAGTGGCTCCGTAAGAAGCATTTGAAAGTCCTGGAGTGGCCTAGCCAGTCTCCAGACCTCAACCCCATAGAAAATCTGTGGCGGGAGTTGAAAGTCCGTGTTGCTCGGCGACAGCCCCAAAACTTCACTGCTCTCGAGAAGATCTGCATGGAGGAATGGGCCAAAATACCAGCTACTGTGTGTGCAAACCTGGTAAAGACCTATAGTAAACGTTTGACCTCTGTTATTGCCAACAAAGGTTATGTTACAAAGTATTGAGTTGTATTTTTGTTATTGATCAAATACTTATTTTCCACCCTGATTTACGAATAAATTCTTTACAAATCCTACCATGTGGATTCATGGATTTTTTTTTTTCCACATTCTGTCTCTCACAGTTGAAGTGTACCTCTGGTGCAAATTACTGACCTCTGTCATCATTTTAAGTGGGGGAACTTGCACAATCGGTGGCTGACTAAATACTTTTTTGCCCCACTGTATAGTCAAGAAATGCAATTTACATCACTTCTTTCCTTTGATTTTGTTATGGTCACTCCTTCCTGTCCATTGGCATTTTCAAATCGAGGATTACTCAGGCACCTCACCCTATATCTTTGGATATTTGGCTATAAGCAGAAGTGCCCATCTCATCTCAGTGTTTGCCGGCAGCAAACAGATTCATTACTGTAATTAAAAGGTTATCATCATGGAAGTGACTTTTGATAATCCCAGCCTTCTGCACATAGACATTTAACAGCAAAGTCACTAAAATAAAGTTTAAGGAGCTTCAGTAGTATAAAAAAAAGTTGTCCAACACTTATTTTACATTTACTTCAAAGCTCTGTGATGCAGGTTCAAGAACAAAAGTTATTCTTTACAAAAAAAACAAAAAAACAAAACAAAGACTCCACTATGAAAATAATCTCTCTCTATTGATTAACAGAAAAAATTGCAACACGTTGCACATAGACATTAACATTAGCAAATGATTGAATCATCATATTCAAATCTGTGTCCATAGACAATGGAGCAGATTATGTTAGAGACTGCACAGTTAATTGGTTGGGTTGTATCAAAAGCTTCTCCTGTGCCCTCCCCCCCAAAAAAGGAAAAAAAAGATATTTAAGTAAAATTTCAGATAATACTAGTTCATCCCAGTTTAAACAAACTCAACTGTACCTTTAGATTTCTTGAAAATATCAATAGGTATTGACATTCCTCCATAATCTTGTCTTCACATGCAAACATGCAATCAACAAGTGCCTCCTTCACTGTCCTGTATCCTGCCAGTACCACCACTTTTTTTAGGTCCCAGATAGATGGTGAAGACTGATCCATATTTCTTAAATAACTAAGAACAGTGGAGTATGTTGATATTTTCACAGACATCGGAAGATCAAAGGTGAAAAAGCTGCCACAGGGGGGGAAAAAAATCCCTGAAAAGTTGCCACAAAAAAAACTGACCTCCATTAATGAGATATCAAGTCTTTTCAGGTCCAGCTGCAGAAGATTCCCCAGTAGGGGAAATGCTCTCGGTCCTGGAGGCTCCTTTACATTTCTTTTGGAACTGAAGCTTGAGGAAGAGATGAAGAGGATCAGTATCAGCACAATCAGAACCATTACTAAGAAGACAGAGTTTGTTGACTCAATAAAAACAGCATCTATTGTCCCCATGGCCTTGAAAGAAAATATCCAAAATGTGTTATTTGAACTGAAAGAGACAATTTTTTTTCTCAGAATGTTTCAAAATTTATAGAAAAACTATTTTTTTAGACATTGTCAAAGAGCAAGAAACATGTATATAAACCACAGCTAGCACACTAGACTGTGACTTCTGTGGTAGTGAATTAATTGCTTAATGACTGGCAGGTGGGTTGAAGAGAGAGAGAGACAGACTCAAAGGCTCTTGATGCTGCAGCTGGAGCTGGTGTGGTGCCTCAGGTCCTAGTCTGCACTATACAGCATACTTTCTCTTTTAGTGTACACTTCTATAATTGGCAAATTCTGATCTATAATAATACCTAGATACTTTTAAGATGTGAACAATTTCAGCACCTTGAATTGTTTTATTTTTAGGAAACAACTCTGCCATTTGAGAACAACATGAACTCGGATTTGTCTACATTTAACACCGTAAGTTAAGTTAAATGGGACTGAAGGCAGACTGCAGAAATTCAAGGGTTTGTGCTACTGTAGGAGATGAAGAATAAATAGTTGTGTCATCTGCAAAAAGATGGAATGCTGCATTTGATAAATTATCAGAAAGGTTATTCATATAGAGATAAAGACCAACGGTCCTAATATGGAGCCCTGAGGAACTCCTTTGGGTACTGGGAGAAAAGAGGAAGAAGAAAGTAATTTGACAAAGAAATTAAAGATAAACCAATATTGTTTAGTCTGTTTACTAAAATGGCATGGTTATTGTGTCAAAAAGCTTCAAGCTTCCAGTCAAGAAAAAGAGCAGCACAGTATTTTTTGCAGTTCATTGCATCAATAATATCTGTTCTGCCTTTTATAACTTAAATTGGATATCATAGTTGTAAACTGCCCTAGAGCTCCCTCTAGTGGCTGCTTTGTAATATGGGTTTGGTTACTTTGGAAAGGGGAAAAAATGAGAACGTGAAGAAGAAATAAAAGATGGCGGAAAGTGATACCGTAATGTTATCGTTCTAAGCTGATACGGACCTTAACATGTTGTTGCCTTGGACAAGATATGTCTGTAAGTATGAGTGTCGATAAAATAATTATTATCTTCAGTTTTGTGTAAAAATGGTACGATAACTTGTACATTTGAAAGTTTTATCTTGTTAGCTTGCAGTAAGAGTGTAACAAGCTAGTTTACAATGTTAGTTAGCTAATACAGTATTTTGTACTTTCAGTTTTACGATGGTCAAAGAGAAGGCAATGGTCAGAGGCCATTCTTCAATAAATCAGCGCAAAAAGGAAAATAAGTCTGGTTATTGGAGCATCGTTATCTCACTGTCTAGCTGGTGAAACTAAGAGACTCAGGGCGCAGACACACAGTAAAAAGACATTAGCGCAGCGGGCAGGAGGAGCTATTTTCAGCACATCAGTTATGAGTCTACGGTCAGGAAAGCAAAATCAACTGGATCTTCCAGAAGAGGAAGAAACACTAGACCAAAGAGAAACAGAACAAGTGCACAACGCAGTGGATATGGAGAACAAGGATAATGCAAGCAACGCAGATACACAGGGGGAGTCTAGATGCTCGCGTACATCCAAGCGTTCATCCACAAGTTCTGCAGCACTTAAAGCACGAGCAAAAGCAGAGGCTGCACATGCACAGCTGGCGTATTCAGAAAGAGAAGCAGCTATAATGAAACAAAAAACTGAACTTGAGGCTAATTTACATGTTTTGAGTTGTCAAAAGGTTGTTGCAGTTGCAGAAGCAGAGGTTGCAGTTTATGAAGAAGAGGAGGAGTGACTCTCAAAAAGTGAACTGCGCTATCCATTGGTGGGACCACCCACTAGTTCAAAACAACGCACAGCAGAGTATGTACAAAAACACTCAGATATTTCCCTTGAAGAATTCAAATTAAAAGTAGATCCACTTGCCTGTCACAAAGCTGCACGTGAACAATGCGAAATGGCTATGAATGCAGATATAGACAAAGACGGCTCACATAGTGCTCAAAAGGCTAATGTTAAAGTGGAACTCCAAACACAACAGAGAGAGAGACTGGATTCCCCCAAACCTTATCCGTACGACACTCTTCAAACATCAACAGAGACACAGGGTGTCCAGGATATTACAAGGTACCTGACACAGAGGGAAATGTTAAGTACTGGACTTTTGCAGTTTGATGACCACCCAGAAAACTACTGTGAGTGGAAGGCGTCATTTCAAAGTGCTATTAAAGACTTGCATGTTACACCTCAAGAGGAGCTAGATTTAATGGTCAATTGGCTTGGAGTTGAGTCTGGTCACCAGGCCAAAAGAATCCGATCAGTCCATGTCTTTAATCCAGCTGCAGCTCTCAACCTTGTGTGGCAAAGACTCGAGGAATGTTATGGATCTCCAGAAGTGGTAGAAAATGCACTGTTAAAAAAGATTGAACAGTTTCCCAAACTAAACAACAGAGACAACACAAAGTTAAGAGAGCTGGGTGACGTTCTTCAGGAAATAGAATGTGCAAAAGATGGAGGATACCTACCAGGCCTCTCATATTTGGACACAGCTCGCGGAGTCAACCCCATTGTGGAAAAGTTACCATATGGACTGCAGGAAAAATGGATTGCAACAGGAGCAAAGTACAAAGAAGAACATAAAGTTGTTTCCCCCCCTTTCAGTGTCTTTTCAAAGTTTGTAAGACAACAAGCCAAAATAAGAAACGACCCAAGCTTTGTCATCACACCTCCTGCCGACACAAGCTTCAAGAAGGAGAAAAGCTTCAGAGGCAGTAACAGGCAAGTGATTAGTGTACACAAAATGGACATTCCTACAGGCACTAGTTCACCTCAAAATAGTTACAGCAAGCCTATAGAAAGCCCTGACAAGGTATGCCCAATACATAAGAAGCGTCACCCTCTTACAGTTTTTTCTGATTGCTTAAGCACATTTTTTGTAACTATTGGCTAATTTTGCAAAACTCTTCACACAAATAAGAAAACCTGTCACCCAATAATCAAAACATTGTAGTTCTCTTGCAAAAGCAAACACAGCTAGATTAACTCTTCACACCTTTGTAAAAATGGTGTTTCCGTATCAAACAGTACACACAAGCCATCATCTACTAAGCACACAATGCGCCAACTGCACACTGATGGTATGAATACAAAACACATCTGGCCTTTGCTTTCTCTGTGCACAAGGTAGGCTATGTCAGTTTGAGCTCATACTTCTGTCATAGATCCATAAGCATAGAGGGATCCAAACTTCAAGCACTGGTGTTTATTCAAACACATCAAAACAAACACAAGTGTTTATTTCCAAGTATAGGATTATTTGCAATCGCCATAATGACTATATGGGTTACTTGGTCTGCAGTGAACATGCTTCCTCTGTCCCAGCATCTGGTCATCTAGCAATTCTCTAAAGTAACAATTTCAGTATTTTTACATCAATGGTATTGGTGTGTTTCTCATTGGCATATGGCAGTGCTACAAATCTTTGTGCGAAGTGACTGTACTAACCGATTCTCATTTCAAGATGTCCTTATGGTACTTGCTACAGTGTAGCGGCTCAAGTTAGGCTGGACCCGTTGGCCAGCTACCCTCAGGGTCATTCCACGGTTGATTACATGGTTCACTATTGTAGCTCTGATGTCATCAGCAATTCTATTTCTTACTCTTCCTACCCTTCCTCTCCCCCCTCCTCATCTTCCTCTCCCCCCTCCTCGTCTTCCTCTTGCTCCTCCTTGTCCTTGTCGTCCTCTTCATCCTACTTCTTCACCTCCACGTCCTCTTCCTCGGCCTCCTCTACTTCTCACTCTTCCTGCTCCCTCCATTGTACTCCGCACACACAGCTTACCTGTATTATAGTGCTTAGGCTGATTGCAAAGTGAACTAATTATCTAAAAAAGTTTTCACATGTGAAAGTGTGCCAGACAGTTGGCAAATTAGTGTTAATGATAGCCATACATGTGTATACTTTTGCTAGGAGTGTGTTGGAAATTTGGTAATTGAGTGTTGTGCAGTGAATTGTGCCTACAGTTTTGCAAAGTGTGTGTTACAAAATTGCAAACTGAGTGCAAAGCAGTTTTTGTGCTTTTAGTTTTGCAAACTCAGTGAGTGGTTTTGCTATAAGTCTGAATAGTTTTAGAGATTGTGCTACAGGAATCACAGTTAGGGTTTAAGCATTCAGAAAAAACTGTAAAAGGTGCAAGAGTTTTAGAGCAAAGCCCATAGATGAGCGCAAGTCATTTTTAAAAGAGAACAGAATCTGTTTTAAATGCTGTGGCTCTACTCAACATCTAGCAAGGGACTGCAGGGCTCAAATAAAATGTATGGACTGTGGTAGCGACAGGCATTTAGCAGTGCTACATCCAGGTCCACCCCCTGCTCCAGCTGAGAGCTCTGGAGCTGATAAAGATGATGGCGGGGAGACACAGGATAGTTCAAATGCCTCAGTTGTTTCCAAATGCACAGAAGTCTGTGGTGATGAAGATAGCCCACATTCATGCTCAAAAATAAGTCCTGTGTTAGTCTATCCAGAAGGTGAAAAAGAACAGGCTAGAAAGATGTATGCAGTGCTTGATGAACAAAGTAACAAGTCACTAGCTAAGTCTCAGTTTTTTGAGCTCTTTAATATTAAGACACGCTCAGAGACTTACAAGCTCAGAACATGCTCAGGACTGTCAGATAATGTCGGCAGAACGGCAATAAACTTCATGATTGAGTCAATGGATGGTAAAGTAAAGCTCCCACTCCCAAACCTGATTGAATGGGACATGATTCCAGACGACAGAAGAGAGATTCCCTCTCCACAAGTGGCCATGAAGTTCCCACACTTACAGAAGATAGCTGAAAAAGTACCTCCTGTAGAAGAACAAGTACCTATTCTGTCGCTTTTGGGAAGAGACATTATACAGGTACACAAAGTCAGAGAGACAATCAGTGGGCCACACAATACACCTTATGCGCAGCGTTTGGATTTAGGCTGGGTTATAGTTGGGGAAGCCTGCATGGGAAAGACGCATAAGCCCCCTAGTGTGAGTGTTCTCAAAACACATATTCTTCAGAATGGCCGTGCTTCTTACCTCTGCCCATGTCCTAACACGTTTCAAATCAAAGACCAGTTAAACACCACACCTGACCCCAAAAAGGACAGGGGAAACACAAACACCAATCAACTGGGAGAAATTGTTTTTGACAGGACAAAAGATGATGACAAACCAGCACCGTCAGTAGAGGACAAAGACTTCATTGACATCATGGAGAAGGAGGTGTATCAAAATGAATGTAACAGCTGGGTGGCGCCTTTGCCATTCCGCTCTCCAAGACCAGAGCTTCCGAGTAACAGAGAGCAAGCATTCAAGCGCCTCCAATCTCTCAGAAAGACACTGGACCGGAACCCATGAAAAGACAATATATCGAATTCATTCAAAACATGCTGGACAATGATCATGCAGAAGTCGCTCCACATTTGGACTCAAACAAAGAACACTGGTACTTGCCATCCTTCGGTGTGTACCACCCACAAAACCCTAATCAGCTGAGAGTAGTCTTTGACTCAAGTGCAGAATTTGAAGGACAGTCCCTTAACAAAGTCTTATTAAGTGGACCCGACCTGAATAACACACTACTGGGTGTCCTTATGGGTTTTAGGAAAGAGCCTGTAGCATTTCCAGCTGATGTGCAACAAATGTTTTATTGTTTTGAAGTGAGAGAGGATCATAGGGATTATCTGAGATTCCTTTGGTATGAAGATAATGATCCCGACCAAGGTATTTGTGACTATAGAATGAGGGTTCATGTTTTTGGGAATAGCCCTTCCCCAGCTGTGGCTATTTATTGTATGAGGCATGCTGCAGTCAAGGGAGAAGAAGAGCACGGACATGATGCAAAGCAGTTTGTAATGAGACATTTTTATGTTGATGATGGTCTCACATCCACAGCAACAGTGGAAGAAGCTGTTGAGACTCTCACAAGCGCTCAAAAGATGCTGGCACAGTCAAACTTAAGGCTACATAAAATAGCCTCTAATGACCACAAAGTAGTGGAAGCGTTTCCTGCTGCTGAGAGAGCCAAGGATCTAAAAGACTTGGATTTAAAGTCGGATGACATACCCCTGCAAAGGAGCTTGGGGGTACTGTGGAATCTTAAAAATGACTGTTTTAACTTTCACGTCACCACTGAACAAAAGCCGTTCACCAGGAGAGGTGTCTTGGCCACTGTTAACAGTCTGTATGACCCGCTGGGTTTCGTGTCACCCATCACAATGCAGGGAAAAGCTCTTCTCCGTGAATTGACCTCGGAGCAAAAGGACTGGGATGAATCACTTCCTGCAGAAAGAGAAGATGAATGGAGCAAATGGAGAAGCTCATTGAAGGATCTTGAGTGGCTACAGATACCGAGGTGCTACCTCCCATTCTCCCAGGCCATTGCTGTGAAAAAAGAACTGTGCATATTTTCAGATGCTTCCAATATGGCTATAGGAGCAGTGGCATATCTGAGAGCTCTTGATGGTGAAGGTCAGTGGCACTCAGGTTTCATCATGGGCAAGTCCAAAGTAGCCCCAAGACCCGCACACACTGTTCCTAGATTGGAGTTATGTGCAGCAGTGTTAGCTGTAGAGATGTACGAACTCATTAGAGATGGGATTGACATTGAAGTAGACACTGTCAGATTTTTCACAGACAGTAAAATCGTTCTTGGTTACATACACAACAACACAAAGAGGTTCTACACTTGGCTAACCGAGTGATTAGAACCAGGAAGACTACACATCCAGCACAGTGGTTTTACATAGCCACTAGTGACAATCCAGCAGACACAGCCACTAGACCGATTGCAGCTTCTGCATTGGCTTCTACGAACTGGTTTAGTGGTCCTTCCTTTTTGACACAACACGACATAGAGAAGTCTCACTGTGATGGTTTCACACTGATCGATCCTGACACAGATGCAGAGATCAGACCTGATATAACAAGTTTTGTTACCAAAGCCTCAGTAACACAGCTAGAGCCATGCCGTTTTGAAAGATTCTCTCTCTCTGGATGAGATTGTGTCGCACTATTGCATCACTAAAGCGTGTGGCAGCATCATTCAAGAAAACAAACACAGAAGGTAAAGGCTGGAAGTGTTTCAGTGAAACTAACACCGCAGATGAAGTGTCTAAAGCAGCAAAGTTCATCATTCACACAGTACAAAGTGAAACGTTCAAAGAAGAGTACAGATGCATAAAAGAAAATCAGCCACTTCCAAAACAAAGCTGTCTTCAAAGGTTAAATCCAGTTATTGATGAAGATGGGCTCCTCAGACTAGGGGGTCGATTGGCACCTGACAAAAGATGAGAAACATCCACTCATTATCCCAAATGCTCATCATATAGCCATCCTTCTTATTAGATACTATCATGAGAAGGTAGCACATCAGGGGCGTCACCTAACAGAAGGAGCGCTCAGAGGTGCTGGATTTTGGATTATTGGCAGTAAACAGCTCGTCTCTTCTGTTATTTACAAGTGTGTCGAAAGCTTTGATGACGACTTCAGACCCAAAAGATGGCAGATTTACCCGTGGACAGGCTGACACCAATGCCACCGTTCACTAGTGTAGGACTGGATGTCTTTGGACCCTGGACGGTCACCACATGTCGCACCAGAGGAGGGAGTGCAGACAGTAAACGCTGGGCTGTGCTTTTCACCTGCATGTCCACGAGAGCTGTGCACATTGAGCTCATTGAAACAATGTCAACATCCAGCTTCATCAATGCGCTAAGGAGATTTTTCTGCATCCGTGGACCTGCTCAAATACTCACATCTTATAGAGGTACAAATTTTGTTGGAGCATGCAATGAGTTGCAAATTGATCACAAGGACACAGAACTAAACTCATACCTGCAAGAGAAAGGATGCACATGGCTGTTTAATCCCCCACACTCGTCACACATGGGTGGATCATGGGAGAGACTTATTGGAGTTGCAAGGCGCATCCTAGATGGTATTCTGTTGAAAGCCGTACATGTCCAACTATCGCATGAA
Source organism: Diplotaxodon limnothrissa (assembly GCF_057381915.1). Classification (NCBI taxonomy): domain Eukaryota; kingdom Metazoa; phylum Chordata; class Actinopteri; order Cichliformes; family Cichlidae; genus Diplotaxodon; species Diplotaxodon limnothrissa. Next base: position 23,369,659 of record NC_140610.1, read on the forward strand.
ATGTTAAGTACATTCATGGCAGAAGTAATGGCAATAATGAATGCAAGACCACTTGTACCAGTCTCAACAGATCCAGACAAACCAAACCTTCTCACTCCAGCAATGCTCCTACACAAAAGGTCAATGCATTATCTGCACCAACAGGAAGCTTTGGACCGCCAGACCTCTACTCAAAGCAATGGAAGCAAGTACAGTGTTTGGCAGACTGCTTTTGGAAACAGTGGAAAAGTGAATATCTTTCAACACTACAGCAAAGGAGAAAATGGACTGATGATAAAACAAACATAAAAGTTGGTGATGTTGTGTTATTGAAAGATGCTCTCGCACACAGAAATGACTGGTCCATGGGAAAAGTTGTAAGAACATTTGAGAGCAAGGACAATAAGGTTCGAAAAGCAGAAGTAAAGACTGTGAAGGATGGAAATGAATAAGTGTTTTTGAGACCCATCGCTGATATGGTTTTGCTTTTATCAAGTGATATATATAAGTGTTTGAAATAGCCCTAAACTGTTCAAAATGTTTATTAGAAAAGTTTGTTGTAATGGCACAATTATATTGTACCAGGCAAGGAGTGTTCTGCCTTTTATAACTTAAATTGGATATTATAGTTGTAAACTGCCCTAGAGCTCCCTCTAGTGGCTGCTTTGTAATATGGGTTTGGTTACTTTGGGAAGGGAAAAAATGAGAACGTGAAGAAGAAATAAAAGATGGCGGAAAGTGATACCGTAATGTTCTAAGCTGATACGGACCTTAAAATGTTGTTTCCTTGGACAAGATATGTTTGTATGTATGAGTGTCGTGTTGTGGAAGTTTTCTATTTAAATAAAGCCTGCAGATGAGCGGTGAGCGGCAGCTAACATTTTTTAATCCAAACACACAAAGAACATACAACCAAGCTTGATGGAGAGCCTACATGACCACGGGGCAGGGTCAGCAGAGTCTCACTGAGCCTAGCATGGCTCTTAGTTAAATACCTTCTCCAGGAACAAAAGGCAGTACACAGCTGTTTCACACCTTAAGGTTCACACTCCCTTGCTACTTCCCAGAGTCCTCGAAGAGACAAAAGACTGGTCCTCTGGAGTTCCTGTTTCCCCCAACATCCTTACTACACCCCCTACCATTTGTCTTAAGTATGAGTGTCAGACATGTTAAAATCCAGTGGCACCAAGGCATTACAATAATGTGATTAATAGATAAGTGAAAGAAATTCCTATACAGTCGATAAAATAATTATTATCTTTTGTTTTGTGTAAAAATGGTACGATAATTTGTACATTTGAAAGTTTTATCTTGTTAGCTTGCAGTAAGAGTGTAACAAGCTAGTTTACAATGTTAGTTAGCTAATACAGTATTTTGTACTTTCAGTTTTACGATGGTCATAGAGAAGGCAATGGTCAGAGGCCATTCTTCAATAAGTCAGCGCAAAAAGGAAAATAAGTCTGGTTATTGGAGCATCATTATCTCGCTGTCTAGCTGGTGAAACTAAGAGACTCAGGGCGAGGACAGCATAATATCATTCACCACTTTAATAGCAGCAGTTATTGTGTTGTGTTGTTTTCTGAATCTTGACTAATGTTGGAAAAGAAAAAAAAAGGATTGTAAAAAAATATTGTAGTTGTTCACTACTAAACTAAGCTAATTTAGATATGGCGCTATAGTTATTACAGTTTTTTCTGATTGCTTAATAGGGCTGAACGATTATGGAAAATAATCTAATTGCGATTTTTTGCCCCAATATTGCGATTGCGATGCGATATGCGATTATTTTTTAAGGTCTTTGTCTTCTGTATTATTAAACAAAGACAAGCAATACATCATATAGTATGGCCAATACTATATTACATTAATTTTAAACTGTTCTTTCCTGGAAGACAGACTTCTGTTATGATGACATGAGGTGATGCATGAATTGATGACTGACATTTTTATTTAACTTCTTCAATCACAACAGTATATTTGAACATACACAATAGTTTATTTTTAGCTTACAAACATCTGGGCCCTGTTTCAGGAAGCCGGTTTAGAAAACTCAGAGTGAAAAACGATACGCAGGGTTGAGTAACCCCGAACTGTCCAACTCGGAATATTCGGTTTCAGAAAGGCTGATAACAATTAGTTCAATCAACGCGGAGTTGCGTCAACCCCAAGTGAAGCGCGCGGACGAGGATACATAAAGCCCTGATAAGCGGAGCACAGATTAAGCGAGTCACCATGGAGACGGAGGGAAAGAGGGCGCGGTCAATGTATTTCACAGCGCTTGAGGCCGAAATTCTGATGGCAGTATATGCCGATAACATGCAAATTCCGCGGAAAAAAGTAACACAGCCACAGCTGCAAAAGAAAGGGAGCATGCATGGCAAAACATAGCCGACAGAGTCAATGCCTGAGTGTTAATATAAACATTGATCTAGGGATTTCCACCCATTTAACACGTTATTTTATCATATGTTATTTTATTTGTTATTTTATACATTTTATTTTGTGACGTGATGTGAGCGCAGGTGCAACCCAACAGGCCCCAAACGTTCCTGGCAGCAAGTAAAAATGAAATATAAAAATATAGTCCAAACAGGTAAGGTGTAATTGTATTATGAGCCATAGTGCTTGGTCTGTTTGTCCGATGTAAATCAATTGCAGTTAGAGGCTACATTAATTTTCTTTCTGTAAGCACTTATTGAAATTATCTGAGCACATTACAAGTACATATTTGCTTACTCTGTATGCTCAAATGTGACCCGTTATAGCCAACAGAAAAAAAGCGGAGGCCCGAAAAACAGGTGGGGGTCCTCCACCACCACCACTCACAGAGGCTGAGCAGTTGGCCCTCAGCCAAAACAGTGGGCGCCCTGTGGCCGAAGGCATCTCTGTGGGGACATCCTCTGAGTCAATAACCCCGCAAGACACAAGTGCCTACATAGGGGGTAAATCCAAAATAATACATGATGTGCATACATCCTTTCTTCACAGTCACCTTTGCAGTGCTGCTCATTCATTTGATAAACTCTTTACCATAATGGATTATTTTGTAGTGAAGTTATTTTCCTACTGATTTTGCCTTCCCTCAGTCTTGGTTGTCTTTGAGAGCATAATGACAATGAAGTGTAAGGTGATTGGTATGTTTGTTAATTGCCATTTGGTCCCTTGTAAGTTATAAGTGACCTGTATAAACCTCATATTCTATCAGTTGATGGTGGTGGTGTACTGCATCTGGTGCAGCCTCCTGTTGAGCCAGACCAACATGCAGTTGTGAGTAATACTCCACAGATTATATGAGTTTACAGTAGAACAGCAATGTTGTTTATTTCTTTACTACAGGAAAATAATGAAGAAACATTGACAGCTGTTACAGAGGCGGAAGCAACAGAGACACTTTATGAGGTTTACATCTTTTAATACTTTGTGTACAGGAAATACAGGCGACCAATAAAGCCAGTTGAACAAAAAATCTGTTTATTCTTCTTTCAACATGTTGAGGTGATGGGTCAAAAGAAATGACTGTGACATATGGTGTCTCTGACTGCTCTTCCATCTTGTATGTCCGTGGGAGGGTCAGGATGTTCATGGTTTGGATCACTGCTGATGTTTGGTTCAGAAGGACAGTGTTCTCCTCTAATTGTGGCAATGTTGTGAAGAATCACACATGCCACAATAATGTCACATGCCCTTTCTGGGGTGACCCTGAGTCTTTGCAGGCACTGGAACCGGGCCTTAAGCATTCCGATAGTCATTTCAATTCTGGCTCTTGCCCTGCAATTAGCCAGATTATATCGCTGCTGTGGGCCCGGTTCAGGGTCAGGGTAAGGGGTAAGCAAATAGGGTAAACATGGATACCCCCTATCACCAAGCAAGTAGCCAGTGAACTCTCCTAAGACAGAAGGATACACTTCAGTTCAAATGTCCCTGAAGCAATTGGTCTTTATATATTTTACAGTATTCTCAACTCACCATGTCCAAATTTTGTGCTCAGTGTACATTCACGGAATATTTGTGAGTCATGGACAGAGCCTGGCCACTTGGCTTCCACATTTGTGATAATGTTGGCAGCATCATATATGATCTTCACAGTGCAGAGAACACAAATTAGCATCCATTACTATGATGAAATAATTTGTTAGTTTGAAATGCTACAGGGAACTATGTACCTGTACATTAATGCTGTGGAAAGACTTCCTGTTCACATAGTCTCCTTCATTTACTGAAGGAGCAATGATTGGAATGTGAGTGCCATCTGTACAGCCAATCACGCCTGGGAACCCTGAAAATAAATGTGCAATTTAAGTAGTAGTCCAAGTATCACCACATCATAAATTAAGTTTTGGTCATCCTGATACCTGCAATTTTGTGGAATCCCTCTTTGATAAATCTTGTGGGTCTGTGACCGGGGAACACCACAAACGTGTACAGGAGACGTTTCAGTGCAACTGTAACATTCCTGACTGCCCGACAGACGGTAGCCTTGGAAACGTGCTCAGCGTCACCAATATTATACAGAAAGCTCCCGTTTGCAAAAAACCGAAGTGCGATACAAATAATATGTAATGAACTGAGAGCATGTCCGCGATGTGTCACATGCGTAATATATGGCCTGAGGATGTTATCCAAATAAATTATAGATTGTGCTGAGAAACGGTGACGTTCACACAGAAAATCATCAGGAAATGATAAAATGTCCAAACGCGCTCTGATCACTCTCTCCCGGCGGAGAGCCCTGCGGAGAATTTGGGCTTCACGATCTACTGGCTCTTCAAGGAAGGGGCACGCCATGTCCGACACTTCCTACTGTCAGGTTTCCGACAAAGGGGCGGAGACAGTCAGGGTTAGTTGTAGTAAACCTGCTAGGGGGCAGGTTAGCTTCACGGAGTGTGTCGTCATAGTGACTCACTGAGGCTTCATCTGAACTCGCTTTCTGAAACCGAAAACCCAGAGTTTTCGTTAACTCAGGGTATACTTACTCAGTTTTTCCACTAAACCGGCTTCCTGAAACAGGGCCCTGAGCATAAAGTGCTGACAAGGAACCCTGGTGTAAACATTAAAATGAAAGTCAGTACAATGTGCAGATTGCAGAAATATACATAAAAAAAAATCAGTGGCTTTACCACACTCAGTTTTTCGACATCTGTGAACTACTAGACAGTCATTAAATTAAAAAATAATATTAAATAAATAAAACTAATAAATAAAAAATACACACATCTTACTGATCTCTGCAGTCAGTAACATTACACATAAAGTGCAAACATAATAGCAATTGTATAAACACACACACAAACACGCCTTTAAAATTTAAAGGCGTGAAATTGGACGGTCTAGTTCTGATTAGCGTCACCGCTGTCTCGGTGGAGTTTAATAAACTCGGCCGTCTGCTTCTTGCTATCTAAAATATAACCAGACACTGGTGTAAATTCTCGACTGTCTCATACTTCTGTTTAATAAGTTTTCTGTTTGACGTTTAGTCAGCTGTGTGAAAACCAAGGAGGAACCCACCCGGGGGATTAATAAAGTTTTATTTTATCTAATCTAATAACTTTAATCTCAGCCAAACCGATTTACTCACGAACAAAACACTGAAAAAAGCCCAACAATAACATTTTTAGGTTGTCTAAGTGACTTATATATTACGTTTAACCCGAGCAGCAAAACTCCGCGGTGATCTGAAAATGATGTGCCGGGAGTTGTGCCGTTCTCGGCCGCATCAGTAACCCTCGAGCTCCCGGCTAGCTGTCGAGCTGGTGGGTAGCAGACGCCTCTGAAAACGTCGAAGCACTTTTGCAAATATGGGATATCTTGATAAACCGAGCAGATATTTGATGTTTACACAACTACTTTCTCGCCTGAAAATATGTTAAAAGTTTATTTTGTGACCCTGAAAGATTAGTATGAGTAATTTTAAAACTTAGTAGCGGCCGCCATTGCTGGAAACTGGAGTTTGGCTGGGCCGCGCTATGAATTCTGGGATATGGTAGTAATTTGGACAGCCTTCGGCGCGTCGCTGTGACGTAATCGGTCTACAAATGCGGCCTCAGGAGGATGCAGCCCATGAATTTGGACATGTCCAGAGTATAATCGCAGCCTTTGCGGTTAGAAAATTGCACTTGATCATGTCGCGATATTATCGCAAATGCGATATATCGTTCAGCCCTATTGCTTAAGCACATTTTTTGTAACTATTGGCTAATTTTGCAAAACTCTTCACACAAATAAGAAAACCTGTCACCCAATAATCAAAACATTGTAGTTCTCTTGCAAAAGCAAACACAGCCAGATTAACTCTTCACACCTTCGTAAAAATGGTGTTTCCGTATCAAACAGTACACACAAGCCATCATCTACTAAGCACACAATGCGCCAACTGCACACTGATGGTATGAATACAAAACACATCTGGCTTTTGCTTTCTCTGTGCACAAGGTAGGCTATGTCAGTTTGAGCTCATACTTCTGTCATAGATCCATAAGCATAGAGGGATCCAAACTTCAAGTACTGGTGTTTATTCACACACATCAAAACAAACACAAGTGTTTATTTCCAAGTATAGGATTATTTGCAATCGCCATAATGACTATATGGGTTACTTGGTCTGCAGTGAACATGCTTCCTCTGCCCCCAGCATCTGGTCATCTAGCAATTCTGTAAAGTAACAATTTCCGTATTTTTACATCAATGGTATTGGTGTGTTTCTCATTGGCATATGGCAGTGCTACAAATCTTTGTGCGAAGTGACTGTACTAACCGATTCTCATTTCAAGATGTCCCTATGGTACTTGCTACAGTGTAGCGGCTCAAGTTAGGCTGGACCCGTTGGCCAGCTACCCTCAGGGTCATTCCACGGTTGATTACATGGTCCACTATTGTAGCTCTGATGTCATCAGCAATTCTATTTCTTACTCTTCCTACCCTTCCTCTCCCCCCTCCTCATCTTCCTCTCCCCCCTCCTCGTCTTCCTCTTGCTCCTCCTTGTCCTTGTTGTCCTCTTCATCCTACTTCTTCACCTCCACGTCCTCTTCCTCGGCCTCCTCTACTTCTCACTCTTCCTGCTCCCTCCATTGTACTCCGCACACACAGCTTACCTGTATTATAGTGCTTAGGCTGATTGCAAAGTGAACTAATTATCTAAAAAAGTTTTCACATGTGAAAGTGTGCCAGACAGTTGGCAAATTAGTGTTAATGATAGCCATACATGTGTATACTTTTGCTAGGAGTGTGTTGGAAATTTGGTAATTGAGTGTTGTGCAGTGAATTGTGCCTACAGTTTTGCAAAGTGTGTGTTACAAAATTGCAAACTGAGTGCAAAGCAGTTTTTGTGCTTTTAGTTTTGCAAACTCAGTGAGTGGTTTTGCTATAAGTCTGAATAGTTTTAGAGATTGTGCTACAGGAATCACAGTTAGGGTTTAAGCATTCAGAAAAAACTGTAATTGATTTATTTGTTCTGTATGACTGGTTTATTTCCCTGTACTCTCACCTCCCAAAGAGCTCGGGGGCTAGAAAAAAATCAATCTGTAATGCTTCAAAATTCTGTTAAGACAAAATGCTTCATTGTTCTTGTGCTTATTTTATCTGGAAATGTACAACCTAACCCTGATCCAGATTGCAAATGTTTGAGTACTCCCTTTGATTTTAAAGCTAGATATTATTCATTTAAATGTTAGAAGTCTTCTTCCTAAAAATAATTTTAAAAAATTGGGAGAAAGCATTGGATACTGATATTCTTTTGTTATCTGACACCTGGGCTAATAAATCAATTACTGACGAAGATATTGCAGCAAAGCATTACAACCTTTATCGTTGTGAATGCCCAAAGTAAGGTGGTGGTGTTGCAATTTATGTTAAAAACAGATTCCACAGTACTTTTCAATCATCAGTGTCTGTTTGAGAGGAATTTGAATTTCTTGCCCTCAAGCTCCAACTTTTCAAGGGCCATTTAATTAGTATTGTAGATTCTTATAGATCCGTCTCGGCAAATAATGAGGCTTTAATTTAGTGATAAATTGTCTATTTTAGTGTAGATTCTAATGAAATCTTAATTTTAAATGGGAGTGGTTGTCTTCTGCATCAGACAGCTTTACAGTTTTTTCTGAATGCTTAAACCCTAACTGTGATTCCTGTAGCACAATCTCTAAAACTATTCAGACTTATAGCAAAACCACTCACTGAGTTTGCAAAACTAAAAGCACAAAAACTGCTTTGCACTCAGTTTGCAATTTTGTAACACACACTTTGCAAAACTGTAGGCACAATTCACTGCACAACACTCAATTACCAAATTTCCAACACACTCCTAGCAAAAGTATATACATGTATGGCTATCATTAACACTAATTTGCCAACTGTCTGGCACACTTTCACATGTGAAAACTTTTTTAGATAATTAGTTCACTTTGCAATCAGCCTAAGCACTATAATACAGGTAAGCTGTGTGTGCGGAGTACAATGGAGGGAGCAGAAAGAGTGAGAAGAAGAGGAGGCCGAGGAAGAGGACGTGGAGGTGAAGAAGTAGGATGAAGAGGACGACAAGGACAAGGAGGAGCAAGAGGAAGATGAGGAGGGGGGAGAGGAAAATGAGGAGGGGGGAGAGGAAGGGTAGGAAGAGTAAGAAATAGAATTGCTGATGACATCAGAGCTACAATAGTGGACCATGTAATCAACCGTGGAATGACCCTGAGGGTAGCTGGCCAACGGGTCCAGCCTAACTCGAGCCGCTACACTGTAGCAAGTACCATAGGGACATCTTGAAATGAGAATCGGTTAGTACAGTCACTTCGCACAAAGATTTGTAGCACTGCCATATGCCAATGAGAAACACACCAATACCATTGATGTAAAAATACGGAAATTGTTACTTAACAGAATTGCTAGATGACCAGATGCTGGGGGCAGAGGAAGCATGTTCACTGCAGACCAAGTAACCCATATAGTCATTATGGCGATTGCAAATAATCCTATACTTGGAAATGAACACTTGTGTTTGTTTTGATGTGTTTGAATAAACACCAGTACTTGAAGTTTGGATCCCTCTATGCTTATGGATCTATGACAGAAGTATGAGCTCAAACTGACATAGCCTACCTTGTGCACAGAGAAAGCAAAAGCCAGATGTGTTTTGTATTCATACCATCAGTGTGCAGTTGGCGCATTGTGTGCTTAGTAGATGATGGCTTGTGTGTACTGTTTGATACGGAAACACCACTTTTACGAAGGTGTGAAGAGTTAGTCTAGCTGTGTTCGCTTTTGCAAGAGAACTACAATGTTTTGATGATTGGGTGACAGGTTTTCTTATTTGTGTGAAGAGTTTTGCAAAATTAGCCAATAGTTACAAAAAATGTGCTTAAGCAATCAGAAAAAACTGTAAATCAGACTGTGGCAGAGGTGTGGTCTTTGACTTCGCTGCAGGGGAGGGGTGGTGCAGCAGGCTCAAGGGGCAGTGCCAGAGAGGCTGGTGGACAACTGTATGTTATTGTGTAATCACATCTCACCCCTTTTACAGTGACGCTGGGACCCGGAGTGAGGTACTGATGTCAGCTAGGAAGCTCGGCAGCTGTGGTCGTGACAACAATGCAAGTCAAAAAATGCTCTTGTTGCTAATAAAAATCATTACACACTGTGCCAAGCTGTCTAGACTCGTGACTGGGGTTACACAGATAACATGAGTTTGAAAAACTTCTAAAAGCTATAAGATCCGATTTTGTGCCCTTTGAGATGACTAAAAAAATATTGCTCATCTTGCTCTCCAGACTGTTCTGTAACAGCAATCTGGCGAGGAAAGAGCAGCTAACTGGTCCAGTGGGAATGTGGTGTGGCGGTTAGCTGGATAACTCGAAGCCAGTCAGTTAAGTTGATCAACAGACCTTTATTTGACATTAGCAACATAAGACCATACAAGCCAGGTCTCCACGGCTCTACTCCGTCCGTACATACATGTGAGGGGATAGGTAGTCGCTGGCACCAGCCTGTTACAATGGCAAGGTCTCTCTCGGAACAGACACACTAGCAGCATGTAATGGTTGCCACACTATACTCACACACACTAGGAGGACTCTCCCAACGATTACAATAGTAGGGCAACCCCTCCTAGTGGTGCTGTAACACAGTAAGGGTTGTTACAGTTCATGCACCTCAGATGGACAGAGAGCTGCCAATAAAGTCAATAAAACACAGAGCTGCTGAGAATAACGTGCGGATAGACATGTAGCATGAAGAAAATACCTGTGAAATCTACTCTAGTGCATTTACAAAGCTACTAAATTGCTACTTTTAAAAATGTACTTAAATGTTTTCAGAGTTTTAGAAATTTTTCATTTTATGCCTGGTTTGCGATGAGATGAAACAAGACTCAAATGCAGTAAAATAATTTTCAGTGAAAAATTTTCAACAACGATGATCTGAAAACTACTGGCAGCCACCAATGTTACCCCTCAACCTCTTAGTAGGCACACCTCTGGTATCAATTTTATAATCCTACGTCACCTCATTCTTGAGTTGTTGCATTCAAAAGATTTTAAGAAAAACTCTGACTTTTCTTTTCAACCTTGAAGTCGAGGTCACTGAGATTCAAACTCGTCCACGAATCTTAGGAGCTGATCCTATGATCTAAATTTCAAAATCCTATTGCATTTTGTTGAAAAGTAATTTTTTGACATCTACAAAATTTTCAGAAAACTCATCCAAGATTTATTGTACATACGGCTACGGTATTGAGTTCAAAATCTTCTTGAGTTATGGCTTTCATGATTTTTTCAGAAAACTTGACCTCTGAACTTTATGTCAAAGTCACTGACATTTACACTCACCTGAAATCTTTAGTAGCTACACCTATCGTATCAACTTGAAGCTCCTATGTTGCCTTGTTTTCAAGTAAACACATTCACAAACTTAGGTGTCAATGTCACCTGCCTGAAATGTCACGCTGACATTTGAACCATCTGTCCCTCTTAAAGAACAACTAGTTATTTTTTTAAAGACATGCCCGTTTGTGTTTAAAGAACTAACAGATACAAATTAACTAAAAGACAGTGACACATTAATGGACATCTTGGGCTAAACTGATACAATGACAATAAACAACAGTCTAAGATGTAGAACACTAAGTGAATGTGTCAATCATCCCCTGTTTCCTAATCAGTTAGCACAGACCAAAGTACAGTAATATGAGTTAGGTTTTCTGAACCGTGTCTCATTCCTATTGTGTTCATCATAACCCCCAGTCATCGTGTCTTTCAGTTCAAACTCATCTGTGTTTAAGCCATGGAGATATTACATGTTTTCCTCGAGTCCATTTATTCAGTTGTTTTACTTGCAGCTCTGACAGTCTTTCTACTGTTCTATTTACATTCCTCCAACATTTTTCACACCCAAAAGGATGGAAAAGAGCCTCCTGGACCCACACCACTTCCTTTAATTGGGAACCTGCTGCAGCTGGACCTGAAGAGAATATATGTGACGTTAGTGAATGTTACAGGGTCATACTGTAATGTATGATAAGCATGGATGGGTTAAGGTGTTTTTTTGTTTGTAGTTATCCAAAAAATATGGATCAATTTTCACCATCTATCTGGGAACCAAAAAAGTAGTGTTCCTGTTAGGATACAACACAGTAAAGGAGGCACTTGTTGACTATGCTGAAGCATTTGGAGAAAGGGATCCAATACCAATTATGGATGAGCTATTTCGAGGACAGGGTGAGTAATTAAAAAGACAAGATTATGGCAAATACATTTCCTGTTGTGCATCATAATTTGAAAATATATATTGCCATGTGTATGTCATTGAAATTTGTTTTGATCAAATCAGGTATTGTATGGGCTAATGGTGAATCATGGAAAAAAGATGAGGCAGTTTACGATGATGAAGCTGAAGGACAAAATCATCGAGGAGTGTCATTACCTTTTGGAAGCTTTTAAACCCTTCAAAGGTAAAAGCTGATTAATGGCTGTGGAGAGAAAACAACTTCACTCCTTTAAATTTCGAGAAATTTAGTCAAAAAATAAAATTTCTCAAAGAAGTGATTTTTAACACCTTTTTCTGAATTTTAAAGGTTTTAAATGTCTTGAAGAATCTTAAAGAAGTTCCATCAGTTCAGGACCTCTTTAGGGGTCACTTCATTAAGAAGGTAAAATATATCAGAACACAAATGATGTGTTTATTGTATATTACAGCTTAACAAATGATCAGAGATTTGATTACTAAAACATCGTCACAGATGTGGAACAAAGCAGAGTGAAGGATTCTTCCTCTGATCAGTTAGTATGTGATTATCCAAATTATTATGAAAATCAACGTTTTATACACTCTTCAGTCTTCATCAATCAGTTATTTGCATTTTTAAGTTCTAAAAATGTTTTCATCCAAAACTTGTTTGTCCCAGATGCAATTTTACTTTTAAGTCGCATGTAAAAACAATATATGAGTTTTGTGTAATATTCTGTGAATATATATTAAAAAATGCAAGAAATAAAGGTTTGTGTATTCAACAGGGGACAGCTGTGTATCCTTTCCTGTTTTCTGTTCTGTCTGATGAGAGTAAATGGGAGAAACCGTACACTTTTTATCCGGAACACTTCCTGGACAAAGATGAAAAGTTTATCCAGCGTGATGCCTTCATGGTTTTTTTCTGCAGGTTTGTAATCAACTTCTTGTCAAGACCCAGTCTACTCACAGATATAATCTAGTATATTTTTTTGTTTTGTATTTCAGGTCGCAGGGTTTGTCCCGGAGCAAGGCTGGCCAGGATGGAAGTCTTCATCTTCTTCACCTTCCTTCTGCAGCACTTCCGAATTGCTCTGCCATCTGGGGTTTCAGATGATGAACTGCTTCTATCACCATCTGATAGTCTCATCCTTAACCCTTCAAATGTTAAACTGTGTGCTGTCCCCTTGTGAGACACAGTGGGCTGATGTAATTAATTCTAAACAAGAAATATTTTATATAAAAGAAGCTGCTAATGAAATAGGTAGAAGGGGTGGTGTTTCCTTGATTCTTCTTTAAGCAAGAAAAATCAGTTTGAGACTCCGAAAGAAACCTGCGGCACCACGAGGAGCTTTGTAAGGATATTTTTAATCTCCAGTGTTGTATTCATTTAATCAGGGTAATTCAGACATGCATCTGACTAGTGCATTCAGCATACCCACAATCTACAGATGATTCAGAAGATAGAAACCTCCGTTTGTTGTAAATACAATACTATGCATTTAGGCTTAACCCAAGTGTAGACAGTCAACTGACACACCAACATCTTCAGTTACACTGAAACAATCCATTCTAACTTTTGTCAGAGTCACACCTTTCCTTGACATTTTCCACTGAGGTTCAGAAAAAGTGTTTATGAAAAGATAAGATGGGATTTTCACTACTAATACAAACTAAACTGATCTCTTTCACAGTTTATTCCATTCATCTCATTCAAATTCTGTCCTTTGCATTGATGCAGTATAAACATTAATTCACACTTCACACTGAGTTTTCCTATTTTCTCTTCCAATGGTGATTGTGTATTTCTCCTGGCTCTCCTTACATTTTCCCTTCATGGCACATAGCGGCCCCTCCCTGAGCCTGGTTCTGCTGAAGATTACTTCTTGTTAAAAGAACTTCTTTTTTTTCTTCCTACCTCTGCCAAGTGCTGCCTATAGTTCATCGTTTGATTGCTGAGGTTTTACTTCATATGTGCATGCTTTACTATGTGTCAGCATAGATTTACACTTCTGCAAATCTAAACTGTGTTATATCCAAACTTTGTTACATAATATATAAAAGGAGTTGGCAACATATAAATGCAGCTGTGTGAAACTGAATTGAGTATTGAATTGTTAACATTGTTCACCCAGAACAACGTGTGTTCTATCTTGATTTTGTGTTTACAGTTTGGTTCTGAACTTATTTTGCATATTGTAATGATTACTATTTCAGCATCAGATCAGTCAGATCTATACGGTCTCTTTATAAAATGTACTGATTAAATCTAGCGGAGCATATACTGTTAAAGATTTTATAATGAAATATATATGCTTGTTATTCCCTCTTCCACATTATTACAAAAAATATGACATGTATTCTCTGTAGACACAGGAAGAAGCCTCCAGAAGAACCAGGCTCTGCTGTGACTGGTTGGGCTCACGGGAAGAAGAGAGCCAGAGATTAATAATAACCAATAATTAAATACAGAGAGGTGTATCAACACATAATGAGTGGAAAAGGTGACTGAAGAAGAAATATTCAGTGCAGCAGCCTACACCTATTCCAACATAACAAAGGGAGGATTCAGGGTCACCTGATCCTGTTAGGATGCCTGGGTCGTCGACCCAGGGTTTTTGAGTTTTTGATATTATTTATACTTCCTAGTTTTTGGTTTCTTTGAGTTCCGTCTTATGGCTTATGTCTCTGTCGTCTTTAGTTGCTCTGTCTCCCCTATCACCTGCATCCCCTTGTCTAGTTCGCGTCTATGTGTATCTTAAGTTCCTATATCCCCGTGTTCAGTCAGTGTTTGTCTGCCCTGTTCCCACGTCTCTGTTCCCTTTGTAGTGCCTGCATGTGAGTCTGTGTCTTTGTTCAGTCTGTGTTATGTGTTTCCTGTTTTACTTTGAAGGTCTCTGTCTTTTCTCAGTGTGTTCAGTTTATGCTTCTTTGGTCTCGTCAGTTCTGATTTGCCCCAGCTGTGTTTCCCTCCTGTTACCCATTCCCTGATTGCTCCCTCTGTGTATTTAAGCCCTGTGTTTCTCTGTGTCCGTGTCGCGATCTACCGTTTTCTTAGCTGTGTGTTCTGTCATTTCTCTAGTTTAAGTTTGTTTTGAGTTTTTTTAGTTTTGTTATATTTTGAGTATTAAATTAAAGCCTTTTTTGAGTTCACGTCTGTCTCCGGAGTCTGCACCTTGGGTCCTATTCCTGCCTGCACACAGCCACACCTAACAGATCCAGCCCTAACTACATGCTTTGTCAAAAAGGAAAGTTGTAAGCCTAATCTTAAAAGCAGAGATAGTGTTTGCCTCCAAAATCAAATTGAAAGCTAGTTCCACAGAAGAGGAGCCTGAAAGATGAAGGCTTTGCCACCCATTCTAATTTTAAATACTCTAAGACCCACAAGAAGCCTGCAGTTTTAGAGTGAAGCGGTCTACTGGGTTATAAGATGAGGTGTTTAGATTGGGCCTGATTATTCAAGACCTTGTATGTGAAAATCATTGTTTTCAATATCTGTGTTTATTTGAAAAAAAAATGCTGAACATTAAAATGCTTTATTAAACTCAGAAAGAACATCATAACCAACAACACAAAACATTATTGATTAATATTTCTGATACATGAGAGATTGTGACTTCATGTACGAAAGTCACAGCATAAACCTGCGACAAAGTGAGATTAAATGGCAACTATGTGAATTAATCTTAAAAATAAAAAGATGCACCTGAAAGCATTTGCATATTGATTGTATATAACTGCATACTACTACTATTAAAAAATACAATATACTGCAATATAAGAAAGAAATTTTACAAATGTATACTTCATTAAGATTATGCTGGTCATAACTCTTGATGTCACAGTATTACAGCTATTACTATTACTGTATTTAATCTATTCGTAAATCTGAAAAATATAAAATAAATTAAAAAAACATTTTGGTTGATGTTTAAAAAAAGAATTAAGCACATTTTAATGTAAATGAAAATGTACTTTTAGATTGTTAATTAGATAAAACTAGACAAAAATAAATTATGAAGGTTATATAATGAATTTCAGGCATGATATTGAATATTACTAAATATTGAATAATATATACTACTGAAAATTAAATTTTACTAAGTAATACTACTAATACTTGTAACTATAACAAATAATTATGAATGCTTAAATATGAAAAAGGTCAGTGCAAATGTTAAGATGTGAATATGAAAAGCTAAAGACTGATTATCAAACGATATGTATGTATGGTATTTATGTAATGTAAGATAGGAAAAAAACACTGAAAAAACAGGGGTTAAAATATCTGGAATATATAACTGTTATGTAAAACAGCAGTCCCCAACCCACGGGCCTCGGACCGGTACCGGTCCATGAGTCGTTTGGTACCGAGCCGCGAGAGTTGAGGCTCAGGTGTGAAATGTATAGTTTATGAATACATTTTCTTTTTTTCGGTACCGGTACTAGTTTTATTTTGTTGTATTTATCCGCGACACCTTAAAGGCTGGTCCGTGAAAATATTGTCGGGCATAAACCGGTCCATGGCGCAAAAAAGGTTGGAGACTGCTGATGTAAAAAACATAGCAGATATGCAGAAAATCTCTCTTAATGTAGTTAAACAAATGAAAAGTTTCATTTGCTAGTTTTCTCATTCGAATTCTGGACCATTAGATTCTTTTCATGGTGGCGTAGATGCTGCTGCTATCACTGGAAGCTGCAGAAGAGGCGTAGGAAACTCTGACTCTCCTGTTGGTCGCCACATCACCTTCCTGACGTTTACTGTGAGCCTGTGAGATAAGAGTAAGAAACGTAACAAATAAACACTTAAACACACTTAGAGAAAAAAATACATGTGCTCTGTCACCCGAGTAAAAAATACTTGTACTCAGTCTTGTACTTGTAAATATGAAACAAGCGTGAATTTGCACTGGTGCATAATCTCACCCTTTCTTGACTGGTTCCTGGTACATGGCAGTTGTCTGTGCTCATTTCCTGGACAAACATAGTTTAGTTTAAGTTTATTACTGAAAATGATGGATAGAGAAAATAAAAGAATTCACAAAAGTTGTCATTATTCTTTAAAACCCTGATTATTTAATTTGAAAACTCACAATGTTGCCACTTGTCGGTGATTTTTTCACTAAAAACATAGAAAAGGACACATTTCAGTTCAATACTGACTGACTTGTAAAAACATTTTTGTTTATAAATTGTAAATATACCATTCTTACGTTTACTTATTTTCCATATGACGATAGCAATCATTATAAACAGTACTGCAAACCCACCGGCTACAACGATCAGAATGATGTTGGACTGAACTGTAAAGTTCATAAGTGAAACAATGAAACATGACATTATTATGAACCAGAGCTCAGTATGTTGGCAGGATTTGAAAAACTGTACTGACCTGCATTTGGGCATTCTTGAGCTGCTCGAGCCGATTTAATTGTAGTTGTTGCTGTAGTTGATTCTGTCGTGTTTCTTGTCGTGTGTGATTTAGTTGAGGTTATTGTTGTAGTTGAATTAAATGTGGTTGTTTTCGTAGGTGATTTAATTGTGGTCACTGTTGTATTTGATGTAGTTATTCTTATTGTCCCCAGGGATATAGCTTTGGTTCTTATTACAATCGATGTAGTTGTATTTTTTGTCATCAGGGATTCAACAACTGTGGTTGTTGTTGTAACTGATTTAGTAAAGGTTGTTGTCATGGGTGATTTAGTTTTGGTTGTTGTTATAGTTGTTTTACTGTTGATGACTGTTGTTGAGGGTGATGTTGTTACAACTGCTGTTGTGGGTGCTTGAGTAGTTGTTGCGCTTGATATAGATCCTTCTGATTTGGGTTTTGCTGTAGTTGTTGATGATGCTGTTGTTCTTGTGCTTGCTGAGTCCTTTTCTAAAGATGTCAAGAATACCAGAAAAATAAAATATCTGATATTTAGTTTTACAATCTAGGAATATGCAGATATTATTAAACCAGACAAAACTGTTTGTGTGTGTGTGTGTGTGTGTGTGTGTGTGTGTGTGTGCGTGTGTGTGTGTGTGTGTGTGTGTGTGTACTCACACATATATCTCTGCACCATAACTTTATACATATTTATGTATAAATATATTTGATACATACATATTTATTAGGGGTGCAACGATACACAAAATTCACGGTTCGGTTCGGTTCGATACTTTGGTGTCACGGTTCGATATTTTTTCGATACAAAAAATGTTCATGCATTTTTAATTTGTCATTTATTAAAATTATAAATATATATTTTAACTCAAAAGTACAGTTTTTAAATTTAACCCTAACCCTTGTGCGTGTTTTTTATTTTGACAGCGAATGCGCACCTGCGGACCACTTATGTGCAGCCCTGGTTATTTAGCTCATCATATTGCAGCCACAGAAATTCTTTTGTCCATGAAACCATAAAGCTGCACTTTCTTTTTGCCTTATAGTCTGATTTGTCATAACTTCTCCGTTTTGTGGTAAGCTTTTCTTTGGCTGTCACTTCTTCACCCTGACCTGTCTTATTTGGCTCAGCAGAACTGAAATGCTTTTACACACTCACTCACATAAGCTCAGCGATTCTCTGCGCGATCAACCTCTCACATGTTTAAGCTTGCTGCGTCATGTTTGCATAGTAAGCTAACGATTAATAAGACGATGTCAGAGGAATTGGTGCACAAATTATCATCACTCACAGATCAGTGCTGTCGCTCTCTATACACAGTTCGCACGATTGCAAAGTGAAAGCAAAAAAACAAGCGCAAATTCAAACGCGACTTCAATATGTCACATATTGACAGTGGCTCACCGATGCCAATGACATAATTACCCAGCTACATTTCTGAAAGAATGCAAAAGCATTGACATATATTTTTCCTACAATAGCCCGACGGGCAGGGAAGAGATAGATTTTGGTAGCCCGACTGAAAAAATCGCTAGCTCCGGGACGTCGGGCTAGCGATATTGCAAGCCCTGTATCTGATTGAGGAATCACTCATCTTTGGAAAAAAGAGTTTATTACAGAGAAATGTCTCTTTCCAAAATAAAAGCTATACTATCCGCTTCTTCTGGGCTATATTCTCAGCAGCATAAGGAGAATCATGTGCTAACAGCTGTCTAAATGACTCGGCTAAAGTTAGTAGCATGCTTGCTTTTTTTTGTCTGCTTCCACTTGTCTTTGCACTAGGATGATGTCGGCGTAAATGTGCAGTCATATTCGTTGTGTTCCCACTAGTGCTTTCAGGTTAATCTCGTTGAAATGACCTTAACGCCACAACACGGCAAATCTCCGTTAACGAGCTACCGCCGATAGCTCCGTGCATGGGGCTAGACGGCCAACACGTTAACGAGCTAACTGCGCTAACACACTAGCTCCCACCCATGTAATTGAGCATTGCGTGGCACATCCAACATACTGTTTTACTTTAGTCCATGACTCGCTTACCTTCAGGGTCATACGTCACATGAAAACCAAAATAATTCCAAACACCAGATCTGAATGAGGGTGGGGGAGGTGCCCTGCCCTCTTCCTTCTGACGATGCTGTCTGTGTTGAGCGCTCAGTGGATCTGCGCTGGACAGTGCAGCCTAGGCGGAGTAGTCGAACGCAGATTCACTGAGCGCTCAACACAGACAGCATCGTCAGAAGGAAAATTGATAAAATAAATTACAAATGTTGTATTGTTCGATACATATGCGTACCGAACCGAAAGCACTGTATCGAACGGTTCAATATCGATACGAATATCGTTGCACCCCTAATATTTATGTATGTATCAACTGTTCACATTTTGCTCACAAAAGTGAGCAGAAGTTTAGATTCAAATTTGGAAATGTTCATGCTTGAAAAAAAAAGACATTGTATGCATAACGATAAACACATACAGTATCATAGGTCAAGCATCAGGGTCCAAAACTGAAAATTTAAACAAATATTCTTCAATCTCATTTTCTGTCTCCTGTTTTAAGGCTCTTAATTAAAAAAAAAAAAAGTCTATTCTTGTGAGTAATAACAACATAATTGTATCAGTGTGGTTTAGACATTTGCATAAAAAGGGAAAGATCTTTGGTTGGAGATCAGAGGGGGTTGCATCAGGGTGGAATCTGGTATTAAAATCTGCCAAATCAAATATGTTGAGCTACCAGCTGTGGTGACCCCTGTAGTGACACAAGGAGTGTCAAAAGTAACCTTTATCAGTGGCTTTACACTTAACTTCCTCACTCTAATCATAATTACTGTAATGTTTGAAGGTTCACACATCACTATAGAAACACTAACTGTTAGAAACAGACAGGAGAGCCCCAGAGTCTGAAACTTGTTTTCCTGATAAAAACTCCCTGCAGCGGTAATCACTGTCATCCAGTGATTTGATCCAGTGACAGTGTCGCTGATGTATTACTTACTCAACCAACAAAGGTCCAGGTTTTACTGTTACATTTAGCATTAAAGTCTGCTGCATTTTGACAGTGCAAGTGATATTTATAGGAAATGGGAAATGCAAAAGGCAGACATCAAGGACCCCCTGCCAAATGCAAAATTTATAAAGGTATTTAAACTCTTTACATAAAACTACTATTCTTATTTTTTCTCTAAAATATGTGATTTAGCTGTTTTGATTTGGGGGGGGGGGGGTTGTTTTTTGTTTTTTTCAAAATGACCTATCAGCCAATACATATTCCCAGCTAAATGTCCTGCAAGACATTTTGCACACTTTTTAAAACATTTTTAGTTAGTTCCCTTTAATGTTTTTTACATTTAGTTTCAGTTTTTTAATTTTCAATTTAGTGAACTATATAAACTTATTTAAACTTAACTATATAAACTTTAAAGTTTTCTTGTCAGCTATGCACAAATAGATTTATTCTATATTTTCACTGTTGTGTCTTGAGAAACCTTGTAGTTGGAAGACTGGTATACTTTTAAATGTTTTTTCTTCTTTTATGGTTTCATAATTTGCTCACCTGTGTTTGTGACTGACACACACATACACACACACACTCACTTTATCACCCTCAATTTCAAGGCCCTTCCTACAGCTCTGAATTTCTGCTCTTAGATAAGCAATAGTAATGCTGCACTACTTGCACAAAACAAAGGCACTTCACCTTCATGTCTCACGTTGTTGGTGAAATTGGATGGTGGGATTCCTGCTGCTGATAAAAAAGAAAGAAAAACAAAGTTCATTCTGGGTACTTTAATTAAAATGATTATTTAATAAGTTTGAAGAAGACAGAAGAAGAAAGTTATCATGACAAAAACATACAGCACTATAGGTAAAGCATAATTTAGAACAATGAATTAGATTCTCCTCTGAGTTTTTGCTTCCTGTTTATGAAGCTATTAGAATCTATAAATCTTTATATGTTTGTGTGTAAATCACACATAATTAAATAAAGGTTGGATTTGCACATCTGCTTAATAAGTGAAAGATTGGTAGTTCGAGATCATCTGGCTTTAAATCTGCCAAATCAAATACGAATTGTCTCCTGCGGTGACCTTTTGTGAATACGAGAGAAGCCAAAAGTAGACTTTATCAGTCACTTTAGAGTTAATGACCTTCCTCTAATTATAATTATTGTAATGTTTGAAACAGTTTAAGGCAAAAATATTATGATAGAAATACTCACTGTTAAAAACAGACAGAAAAACCATAAAGTTTGAAACTTGTTTTCCTGATATGAACTGTCTGCAGTTATAACGACCGTCATCCAGTGATGTGATGTTCTTTATAACCAGAGAACAGTTTTCTGTGACACTCAGTCTGCCTGACTTAGATCTGGCGTCATTGTGAATCTTCCCATGTTCAAACAGTGGCACTGTTATGAAACTTCGGGAAGCACCAAATAGCCAGGTAGTACTGTTACAGCTTTTATTAAAGTCTTCTCTGTTTTGACAAGCCAACGTGATTTCATTTCCAATCCTAACAGACAGGTAGGGGTGAGTTCCTGCTGCTGAGGAAAAGAGAAAAGCAAAGCAAAACAAACAAATAAAAAACATACAAACGTAAAACTTTTGTCTTCATTCTTCATTAGATTAGAAGTTCTGGCATATAAAACCTGGTATTCGATTCCTGTCTCACATCACTACCTGTAAAAGTTTCTGTACTTTTACTCTGGAGACCAACGATGTCAAACTCATTTGAAATGGTGGACCACATACAGCCCACTTTGATCTTAAGTGGACCAGACCAGTGAAATTACAGTGGTCCCTCACTTCACCTTTTGCGGCCTCGCTATTTCGCGGATTTTTTTGGTGCAATTTTGCATGCTTTTTTTTTTTTTTTACATCGCATTGTGTTCTGCGTCCTGATCGGCTGTAGACCATTATCTGTAGAGCATCCTCCATGCCGTGTCTCCTGTCCAGCACAGAATGCATTCAGCTTGTCAAATTTACATAAATCTTTGATCGCTGGCAGTGAGACTGAAGTGCTGTACTGTATGTTTGTAAGTTTCCTCCCCAACAAACACAACAATGTCGACAAAATGTTTTGCACTGTCAAAGACACCTGCGGTAGCACCCAAAAGGCAGAGGAAGATGCTAACCATCACACAATAAGTTGGACTTCTGGACATGCTAAAGGAAGCTAAAAGTTACCGTATTTTTCAGACCATAAGACACATCGGGTTATAAGGCGTGACATAAGCAGTGATATAAGTCAAACTTTACTCAACTCGTTCTTCTTGCTTCGTCTATTTCTGTACCATTGATTCATTAATGTTGAATTCTCTCGCAGCTGCTCTATTCCCATGTTCTGGACCTGAAAACAGGCTTTGATCTTTGGTTTCATTCTATAATACTGGATGTATTTTTCTACGAAGGTTTGAACTTTGAGAGTGTTTAAACAAGAGAGAAACGTGAAAATGTTCATGCCTGTCTGAGAAAAGTGTATGAAGTGTGTAGTTAGGGGTTTTACAGCCTTAAAACATCTATAATAACTGTAAAAGTAAAAGTTGGCTACTTTGTGGATTTCCCCTATCGCGGGTTATTTTTAGAACATAACTCCCACGATAAACAAAGGACCACTGTAGCCTTTGTGTAAGTGTAAAGAAGTTTAACACATTTAAACACTGATATATATTTAATATATATAACAATACACCTGTTTTTCCACATGATAAAGTAATGCTGCTATTGTAAATGAAAGAGGGCTGTCAGCATGACTCTTTGAGCTTAAGGTTTAAGAAATAATATAAAATTAAAGGAAAAAGTTTTGTTAGCTCATCGTCAGACTTCACAGAAATTTCTATAGTAGATTGTGAAAAATGGAAACTTTCTGTCATTTCATTGTTCAACTATGTCTTATTTATTCAGTGTAGTATAAATGGCAATGGGGAAAGGTCTTTATCAGTATGAAAAGACGCAGAACTTACGAAAATACAGTTAAAAGTCCAAAATGCCTTCTGTATGCCTTCCTTTACATTTTCCAAAGCCATACAGTGGGACAGTCTGTGGTGGGTCAGTTCTTATGTTTGACACCCCTGCTGTAGACTTAGCTTTAAATTTCCTTATCGTGATGCTGTCTTATTACTGTAACGTTTCAGACCATTCAATGTGCAAACAGTTTCGAAGGACATACCCGCTGTTAATACAGACAGATGCATAACTGCTTCTTCTGATCTGAATTGACTGAGGCGCAAAGACCAAAACACTCAGCTGTGAGATTCTTTTTGACTAAAAAACAGTCTGTCTGATTAAGTCTGTTGAAGATCTGTTTTTTGAAAAAAGTGGCATCACTAGGATAGTGGTACATAGAAATCTTGTCACTACTGCAAAATTTGAACTAAAAAAAAATACAGACTCATATTTTTTTTTAAAGATATGTTAAATGTTTCCTTACCTGCTAATGGCAGCATTAGTATCACAAACACATAAATGTTAGCCAGTTTTAATCCAGCCATTGTGCTTTATTCTGTCTTTTCTTGTCTCCCGTTCTCTCACTCTTGACTCTGAAATGGCACATACTCGAGTGTCATAGATATAAATGTAGACATAAGTATGTTCCACCAAAGCATGACTTCACTGGGGTTTTTTGTGTGTGGGCGGATCATATTAGACCATTAGGCATATGTAAAGAAAAAAAAAGAAAAAAAAGAGTGATGTTTATCCCTTTTTTTTTTAACCAAAGTGACACTATCAGAGCTAACTAATGTGTGTTGTTATTCTATTTGTGTAAATGTGTAAATGTGCAGATGCTGTAGTTTTGTCTCTACTGAAGCCAGAGTACACTTCCTGTCCACAGCCATCTTTAAAAGCAACTGTGACCAATAATGAGGTCATTATTACCATAAACACTCCAGCTATTTTTGTCTTCTGGTCATGATTATTATTTGTATAATTTTCTTATCTCCAGACCCTAAAAATGGATGTATGATATTAGAAATTTTTTGGTTATTCTTTGTGCAGCAGAAACATACACAGTTAAATGATAGCCTCGTGCAATTTATCCTAAAGCCCACTAATCCACGTACGTTATATAATGCAGTGTGAAATGTGCTTTTAAATAAAACGTATATTATTTATTCTGTGTTTATTAGACAGCAGAATTCATGTTAACAGTAGACATAAACAGGTGGAAATTGAACAGTTGAGCCCATCTTTATGTCCAGGTTGTAAACATTTTACTTGTTTAGCAGCTGGGAAAGAACAATTTTTAGTCATATGACACCGGTTATCCTCAAATAATTTTTGCGTGGGAGGTCTTTCGTTATGAATTTGGTCAAAACAACAGCAGAGCTCTGGAGGTGTTACCCACAAATGGACAAAATAATCATGAGGTGTGAACACACTGATGTTAGTTTTAACTTGCATGAGAAACTCAAACACTGTCATGAACTGGCTGTGTGGCAGGGACCATGACAAACACAATCCCCCTCTTTGGAAACTTGGAATAGTATGTTTTGTTTTGTTTTAAATAGCATAACAGTAAACAGCTGCGTCAAGACAATAATTAGAAATGACTATTTCTAATTATTGAAAACTGATATTATCAGTTCCAAGAGTAAGTTTGGGTGTGTTTTTGTGTGCACTGGTTAGATTAACTAAGGTCGATTCAGAGGATGGTGAGAATGTAGGTAGAAGAGCAGCAGGCCTGTAGTTTTAGTCTCTAACAAAAGCCACATGACTCATTCATGGACATTTGAGGCCAGTCGGTCAGTATAATACACCTTCCTATAATTCACAGCATCTGTGATGTGTGTTTGTTTCTTTGTCCACTAACTCTGGTGCACAACTGGGAGCTGAGAGACAAACTTTGCAGGTACACCAAGGCCTCTTAGCATCCCTGTCTAAATTATACACTGTGATGCCATCATGTTGTCCACAGACTACCTTGCAACACACTGAATAAAGCTATTTTTAGCATATACTGTACCCACATATACTATGCCTATATGTTTTTCACACTAATGGATTTTACTGATGTTACCAGCTTTATTTTAACTAATATTGTAGTGTCCCTCCAACAGAAGATGGTATTAGGTATTCCGTTTACTGGCTGTTTATTAAGAACAGTAACACAGTCAACTGCGGACCGTAGCCAATGCCAAAACAACAGGGAAAACGCTCTCTCCAGAATCAAAACAAAACAAACAAGTCACTCTCTCTTCACCTTTTCATGATCCTTTTCCCTGCATAGACCAAAGGCACACTCTCTAACACCCACCCCCCAAACACTCTCAGCCAACCACACGCATGCTATCCTACAGACTCTCTCTCATGATCTGATTGACAGGCCCAACGGCCTCTAGCACTAGATTTACTAAACCTGTGCAAATTTGCGTAACTTCCCTCAACCCAACACCTCCTAGAATTACTGGCTTTTTTATTTTCTGGTGCAAGTCCCGAGGTGTTAATCACCCCTGCTGAGATTTTCACAGGTCGTCAGCTCGTTTCTCCTCCAGCTTTTGTTGTGCAAACCACCCATTATCCTTGAGGCCTGGCACATTTGCATTTGCTCACTCAGAGTTGCTCAGATCCAAGTCAGGCCAAACCTCTGTGTTACAACTTTCAGAAATGCCTGCCGTATCTATACAAAATATCCCACACATTGACTGACCTGCAAATATGAAAGACACACATTCACACCTTCCTTGACTCTCAGCACAGATCTTCCATTGTTCCATTGTCACTGTGTATGTGAGGAAGAGGCATTGCTTGACTACAGCACAGTACTGTGCATAAAAGCAGACCGACCAGGCGGAAGAATCATTTCTTGTTCACATTTCTGAGAACGCACATCAGGATGGCCTCCGTATCACTGCCACGCAGGAAGAACCTCTCTGTGCAACAGGCTTTGGCCTGGCTTCAGGAAATGGACAAAGCAGATTTTGATGGAGGAGAGGTTTCATTTGTCCAGCAGGCCACTGATACCTCCTCAGAAGAATCTGAAAAGGAGACGGAACAAGAACCCAACATGATTCCACGGAAGAGGCACCGTGGTACTGGAAAGCCCTGTTTGAGCCACACGGCAAAAGATGGCACTGTGTGGATGAGGAGGACATTGGAATGCCCAGTGCAGTAGCAAATCGCTCGTGCTTCACTGTGCAAGCTGGACCCACAGAGTCTGCTAAGGTTTGTCACTGCACAGCAAATCCAGCATGTCCAAATTAACACTGTCAGATTAGATTTCAACACTATTAAAGTGTCTATATGGGTCCACATCAGAGAGTGTTAATTTAACTCTTTTTGGAGAGTTGGTACGTTAACTCTGATTTAGTGTTAAACACCAAATCTATCTGGAGTTGATAATTTAACATTTACTAATGCTAACTAGGTGGTAAGAGTTTATATATTAACTCTCAAAGAGTATTTTAGTTTAACTACATAAGAGTTATCTTCTAATTAATTCTAAAAAGTGGAAATTTTACTGTTCTGAACTTCTAGAAATTCCTTTGGAAATAAACAGTTATTAAAAAGATGCAATGGTTTTTGAAAAACATTTATTCTGAACTGTGCACCACAATTTCAAAACATTTTCTGAAAGATGTAACAGTATACATGTTCTCACTTTCATTAGAATTTTGTTTGACATAGATGAGCTGGTAAATGCAAATAACAGCATTCTCATCACTTATTTCTTCAATACAATATGCATGTCCTTCATTCATCACTTTGTGGAACTTCAACGCACTTCTGCTGTCCCCCATATTCCATCTTCATATTCACAGCATATTCTGTGTGGAGATCAGAGAGTAACGCGTTACTGTAATCTGATTACTTTTTTCAAGTAACGAGTAAAGTAAGGGATTACTATTGCAAAAACGGTAATTAGATTACCGTTACTTTCCCGTAGGAACGCTGCGTTACTGCGTTACTAAAACTGTGATTTTTTGCGAGAATGTCTCACGACAGTGACGTAAGCGAGTGCGCCGTTAGTGACAACAGCTGTGTGCAGATCAACAATGGATCACATATCGAGTGCGGGAGAGAGTATGAGCGTGCAGTGTTTAAAGCGTGGAAGTACTGACCTTACTTTGAGTTTGATTCCATAAAAAGTGACAAAAACATTAGCGTCCATCGTGCGTGGGAAGAAAACTTCTTTTTACAGCGAAAAAAACCCCTAAACTTCCAAGCAAGCACCGAGTGCGCTATGACGTAATGGGAAATTCACAGAGAAACTCGCGGATTCTTCCATTGACCACGGCACACCTGCACCAGGGTAAACCTCCGCCTACCGCAGTCCTGCTTTACAGGTGAAAATAGAGCAACAGGACCGCTGAGTCTTTGACTTTATTTATTTTCTGCTGTGTTTTATTTGCATCTACTTGAAAGACTGAGTGTAAACACAAAAAATATTTTATTTTATGTGCTGGAATGTGTAGAAAATAGGTTTAAATGTTAAACTAATTTATTCAAGTCAGAGAATGTTGCCTATAGTTTAATTTTTACTTGATGCATAAAGTTAAAAGATTAAAACTGATAAAACAAGTTAAAAAAAGAGACTTTTCCATTTGATTACATTTTGTATGATGGATTATGCAGAAAAAGTAGAATTGGGCTGAAAGATCTATCGCTTTATCACCTCTATCAGGTTGTAAATCGTGTTTTTAAAAAGTAACTAAGTAACTAAGTAATTAATTACTTTTGAAAATAAGTAATCAGTAAAGTAACGGGATTACTTTTTTGGGGAAGTAATCAGTAATTAGTTACTGATTACTTTTTTCAAGTAACTTGACCAACACTGGTGGAGATTGATTAAAAATTGATTAAAAATTAGTTGACACTAATTAATTGCACAAATAATCACAAATAATCATAGTAAAAAAAAAAAGGAATAATTTTTGAGCCATTACTTGTGTAAAGTATTTTCCCAAAAGACAAGGACACAGACAACAGGTAATACTGAACTAAATTTAAAACCTCAACCTTTTTCATTTTTACCTAAACCGTGTGCACAAAACTCTGGAGGGATCTAGATGCTAACGTAGAACCCAGTCAGGACATCTGCTACTGCTGTTTGCTCATTTTTTTATGGGAGATCGTTTTCAGGCTTCAAGTAGCACCATTATACCAACATTTCACATTCTAGACATTGTTTTAGGTGTATTTAAGTTGACCAAAAATTTGACTGAAAATTCACATGTAAGCTTTTTTTCAGGACTGTAGTATTTGCCCGCAAACAATACCTTCCACCTAGCTAAAACAGAATATTATGCTATCAGCGAGCAATATGGCTAATGCCTTTCACATAGCTTTGTCTAAACTCCAAAGAGCCACAGAAGTAAAAGCTAATAATAATAATTGAAACAATCTTTGAAAAAATGACTTACCAAGCATGGCAAACAACTCAAATATGTAGAGCAAAATGTTCTGAAACAGCTGAAAACAGACAAATTTGCGGCGATCTCCGACATCTGGACATGCTTCAACAAGAACTGTGCTAAGAGTTTCACTCCAGGAGAACATATGACCATAGATAAACAGATGTTCCCTACCAAGGTTCCTTGTCCATTCACACAGTATATCGCAACCAAGCCAGAGAGATTTGGAATCAAGTTCTGGATGGCCACGGATTTGGAGACCAAATATGTCTGCAACGCATATCCTTACTTGGGAAAGGACGCCAGTCGTCAGAAGGGAGAGAGGCTGGCAGAGAACGTGGTCATGAAACTGATGGAGCCGTTTTTGGATGATGGGAGAAACGTCACAACGGACAATTTCTTTACTTCACTGTCACTGTCGCACAGACTACTTCAGCGCAAAACAACATTACTGGGCACGTGAATAAAGTCCGGTGTGAACTTCCTCAACTTGCAAAAGATACTGCAAAGCGAGAGATATTCTCGACTTCAGTGCTTAGAAGTGGCATGTTTACCTGTGCAACATGTCACAAATTCACCTGTGCCAAATGCAGGGATGATGGACACTGGGTCTGCCAATGCTGTAAAGTTTGAAACACTTTGAAATAAAACAGACTTGTGTACCCATATATTGTGAATGTGTGTCTTTTGTATCGATACAGCAGGAATTTCTGAAGGTTGTAACACAGAGGTTTGGCCTGCCTTGGATCTGAGTAAACAAATGCCAATGTTGCACACACACACACACACACTGCTCTTGCTCTTGACGAAGGCGGTCGCACAGAAGATCTTGGAGAACGCACGGCTGCCGTGAATACTCAGAACAAGACCTCTGAGTGAAAAACTGGATTACATCTGGAGGGGCTAGCTCGAATAACACCTTTGAACGCAAATTCGATCACATCTTGGGGAAGTGCACTGCGGTCGTGAGTTCTCAGAACCTGCTCTTTGAGCAAAAAGAATGAAAACATCACAGAACGTAAGTTTGGATAACATCAGCTCGCGGCTCTCCAACAGGAGATTGAGAGACCAGTGTTGGACTGTTAGAACAGCTTTGAAATTCATAAGAGGTGTTCGCACTAAAGTAAAAACCATCATCACTTCATGCGGAGACCCCTTCGGCACCAGCTGTGGTCTCAAGGCTGGAGCTGAACAAAACACCCTAAAAACGACTGTGTTTAGACTGTTCCCCCCATTCCATGCAAGGCCACCTGGGTTGGCTGGAAGACTGTTTACTTAGCCTGGCGGAGCGAAGGACACTGTCTCAGCTGAACTCTGGACACACACACACACACACACACATACACTGATATGCACACACTGATCCCCCCTCCCTTTCCAAACGCCTTCCATGCTTGTGCCCTACCGGGGAAGATGGCAGTCGACTGGACCAGCGCAGACATGCTGCAGGACCGGATGCGCTGTCTACACCGGCTCTCTCTTACCCTTTACCCACCCCTGTTGCTTGTCTTGTGTTTCTATGGTGTATTGATAGTCATTTTGTGCTGAGGTGTTTTTTCTGTTATCAAACTGTTCTCCCACTAGGAGCTCAGTCTGAGTGGAGTTTTTTTTCTCCTCCTCTTACCTCATGTTATGTATTTTCGTTGTTTTTTTCCTATCAGCCTACCTTTCTGACATGTCTCCCCAATGTGATGTTTGTGTAAAGTTGGTCAGAAGGTTCCTTTGTAAGTGCGCATGCGCCATTAGCGTGCTGCCTGCTGTAACCCTAATTTCCTTCGGGATTAATAAAGTATTCTGATTCTGATTCTGATTGCCTACTCTTTCTCTTGTCTATTGTGGTGAAACTTATAAGGCGCAAATTATCTGTTCACATCCGTTATAAGGCTTGTGCATAGTATCTGCGTCATTTGAATAATATCGAATCTTGACCGACATTTGCCGTCATGTTAAATGTTGTTGTGTGTTTTTGTCTCCACCCACGCTTATCCTGAGTACTAATGCCATAATATATTATCCTGATTACCTCATCTTCACTTACCAGCTGCAGATACATAAACGACGGTTTTATGCCGTTATAAAGATTGTGTTCCTGCTTTGAAATGTAACCCATGGTCTCTATGGCTATTGTTTGAAACTGTATTAAATCAACTTCTTGGTGGTGGGGGGGGGGGGGGTGTCCTCTGTTGTTTAGATGATGTTTTTTGGGGGCAATATTTTTGTTTGATGTTTCCAGGATGTGCTTCATCATCAGAGAAAAACATAGATAAGCTATTTTAATTGTGTGAGACGTGATGTAATTTTCCCGAGAACTGAGTAAGCGATCTTTCATAAGAACGTAATGACAAGAGCAGCAGAACTTTGTACGTTTCTGCCTGATGTCGGGTTTGATTCATGCCACTTCTTACTATATGGAAACCCATGTGCATTAGACACAAGTGTAGCCGGATGGGCTACTCGCATTTCTTTTTCTCTCTCTCCCTCGCTCGCTCTCCCGCCCTCGCTCTCTCCTGCATTCGCAACTAGGTTAATTGGGAACCCACCTGCATATTGATTGCAGGGGGGCATCAGTCCGTATAAAGTGAAGCCGGTCTTCTCCTGGTTTATTCCTCCCATGCCTTTCGCGAAAAGCAGCAGTAATGCTGGCACACCGCTACGGATTGATCAGCAATTATTAATCCTTTATTTATCCAGGTAAAAAATCTCATTGAGATTAAAAATCTCATTTCCAAGAGAGACCTGGCATCATAATTGAGCAGATCATGTGACAGCTACAGCGCGGCAGCTTCTGTTTTACTCCAGCGTTGCGGAGAGAGGTGCTAGAGTTATCTCCACCAGTGCAGTATAGCGCCTCCAGTCCAGGGGGTTTGATTGCTGCCTTCACCTCTCCGTGGCAAATCGCCCAACCTTAATTGGAGAATCGAGACGCCTGCCTAGTCGCTGTTTGAGGGCTCCTCCTCAGTGCAGCTGCTGTCTTGTCTTGTCTGGTGTCATCTTTTATTTTCCTGGAACTGTTTTTATTAAGTGGGCTTACCTTTCTTTGGTCCACCTGGTTTTATTCTATTTTATTCTGGATTGCTGCTTGTCCCCACGCCTCCGTGATCGGGCTAGAGCGATCCTCTGCCCAAGTGTCGTGTTGGGAACTTTAAACTTTTTTTAAACTCCAAAACACATGCAAACTCCAAAACACTTGCAAATTCCAAAACACAACAGAAGTGCTCCAGGACGCTAGGGGCAGTGTTGAGGTTTTGTTACCTAGTAACTACACAAGCCAGAAAGTACCAATGACCGGATTTAGGCTGTATCCCAATTCAGGGTCTGCGGCCTTGAAGGCCGCATTTTAAGGCCGATTACGTCACAGCGACACGACGAAGGCTGTCCCAATTCAAAGGCTGCTTGAAATGTGGCCCCCAAATGCGTCCTTAATTTCTCTGAATTTTAAGGATGGGTCGGTGTAGCCTTCATGGCCCAACATATCCCAGATTTCATAGCGCGGCGGTGGTGTGGATAATTTTGCCGAAAAAAACGGCGGAAGCGGAGGCCTGGACAGTTACCACCAACCCAAGCTGTGGTTTGACTCGTGGGATGTAAGGCGTGTGTGTGTGTGTGTGTGTGTGTGTGTGTGTGTGTGTGTGTGTGTGTGTGTGTGTGTGATTTCTTTTATTAAAGCTATTAAAGATGATATGTAGCGAGCCTGATGCTCAGCGTCCTTTTATTCTTTTAACGTGTTGTTCTGTGTTTTATTTCAGTGAACAGAGGACGTGCCAGTGGTCCAGGGACCTCAGGTGGTGGGTCGTTTTCACACTTCCTTTTGTACAACACTGGGTGCCAGCTGTAGTGATTTTCTTTTTGTGTGATTTTGTTTTGGGTCCACGGCTGCTGGTTAGTCCAAGTTCCATGATTGTTTTATTGCACTTTTAGGACACTGTCAACTACGATGCTACATTAATGTATTAATTTTATTCTTTATTTTAACTATAAATAAAACTGTATTAATATTGGAGCCAACCTGCCTCGGTGTGCATCCTTGAATATGTGCGGCCTCTTTTATTTATTTTTCTTAAATATATATATTTCCTGGAGGTGAAATTCCTCTTGGTGGCGTTGTCATGTTATTACTATTTCTTTTATAACTCCGCCGACCACTTGGTCACACAAGCATTGCCCTATATGAAATTTTTTTTTATCACTCTTTCTTTTTTTTCATTAGTCAATTCAGTTGTGGTTGTTATGTCTTAGAATTTGCACAATCCAATAGCAGAATTAGCTAAGAATCAGAAAGGCCCAAAAAAGAAAGCATGGAGCATGAAAAATGCAGACAGTGGTGGCAGAGCACACTTTTCATTATTTTGAACACTGGTTTTCACTTCAGCTCTTTGTGTGTTATAGCTTCACTCTTCTTCAACAATAGGGTGATGGATCAACAACAGCACAAACAAGAGTACCCCACAGACCATTGGTATCCCTGGCAGACTGCCTCCACTGGCAGCAGAACTCTCTGTAGGTACATTTGCCATCATTAGATTACCAGCAGACCGCTTCTGTCACCCCTGAACCATAAATTCTAAATATGGTCATGCTTACGACTGCCTGTTAAGAGTTGGGCTGCAGCATCTGAACAAACTGAAGATGAGAGATCAGAGCCTGGCTGATACCAAAATGAAGACTATTACAGTACTCAACCCTGGATTAAATAAATGCACGTATCACTTTCTCGAAGTTAGCAAATGATAAAAATGTTCTTAGTTTTTGCAAGAGCCCTGAACTGGAAGAAGCTGGCTTTTACAACAGAGTTTCTTTGT
Organism: Diplotaxodon limnothrissa; assembly: GCF_057381915.1. NCBI lineage: Eukaryota > Metazoa > Chordata > Actinopteri > Cichliformes > Cichlidae > Diplotaxodon > Diplotaxodon limnothrissa. The sequence goes on from NC_140610.1 coordinate 23,402,877, forward strand.
GTCTTAAATGAAAAAAGATGAAGGACACAATCAGATTTTTTTGAAATGGGAGTTCTGGACTTTTCCAGAGCCTAGGTCACCGTTAAGAGAAAAACGAGGGTCAGAAGGTCCAAATAGTACAATCTCAGTTTTTTGATCGTTTACATTCAAAAAATGTAATGCAAACGACGATTTAATATCAACAAGGCAGTCTAGCAGAACATTTTTAGAGAGTCTTTAGAATTCTTTTTAAGAGGAAAGTAGGTTTGATAGACATTGGCATAACAATGAAATGAGATTTCATGTTTCCTGAAAATAAAGCCTAATGGGAGCATGCAAAGTGAAAAGAGTACTGGGCCACAGATAGATCCTTGGGGGGGACCCCACATGTAAGGTGCGTGGATGTGGATAAAGAGCTACCGGACCTGACCGAAAAACTTCTATCAGTTAAATAGGATCGAAACCAGTCAAGTGCAGTTACCCACACAGACCAGGTCACTTCTTCACATTTGTTATGTCTACTTGAAATATGTCAGATGATAGAAGCTCAACAAATACACACATAAAGAAAAAATATACGAGTGACGAGACATTAGATATCACAAATATACACACCAAATTTTAATCGCTATTTTAAAGAGATAGTAAAATGATAATAGGACAGCTTGAGAAAATAAATTTCAGCCATATATGTCTTTTAAATTTGTATTTGAAAGTTTTTGTTTGCTTGAAATATGCATTAAACTCACCCTATTTAAAGATAAATACCATCAGTAATATCAAAACACATTACTGATCTCTGTGTAAATATGTTTCTTTGACTGGAACACCATGATACAGACAGACCATGAACTCAATGTTAAGAACATCCACCTGAGAGTCTGTAACTGATTGTCCTGATCTGAATCATGGTGTAAGGACCATGATCCTCTGATGTGACCTTTATAACCAGAGAACAGTGTGCTGTAACACTCAGTGTGTCTGATTTAGATCCAGCTTCTTTCTGAACCGTACCAAATTTACGTTGGTAATTGAATTCTTATCTATCTCAGGCAAAGTAACTCCATCTCCAGCTCTAACAGAGAAGCTGGAACTGGATGGCTGAGATGGAACTGCTGAGAAAAAATAAATAAATAAGGAGAGAGAGAGAGAGAGAGAGAGAGAGAGAGAGAGAGAGAGAGAGAGAGAGAGAGAGAGAGAGAAATGTAATACCTTTATAGGTTTTTGATAGGTTACGGGTCTGAAAAATACACTAAATTTGCCATGTTAAAAGAATAGGAAGAAAGAAAAGAAGAGGTTCATGCATAATATCAATGATATTCAGCTAGAAATTTCCTGAAAGCAATACTGTGTTAAAACCTTTTCTTGCACCTTTTCTTCACTCACCCAGACCCAGCTTAGCCTTCCTCCTCTCACAAACCTCCACCTGCCATTAGGGATGGGTACCGGTATCCGGTGCCATTATGGCATTAACGGTAGTAACCAGACCGAGTTGTCACACACTTTGGATTCTAGCCAATCATTTTACCTTTGCAAGGATAGTAGGCGGGCCCAGGTACGTACGTTCTTTTAGAGCAGAGCTACAGATAAAAAAATCCCCAAGGCGAAGTGGTCAAAAGTCTGGCTGTACTTCACAGCAAAAGATGCAAACTCAGCAGCCTGCAACAAGTGCTTTAAGGTGATACTGTGCAAAGGAGGTAACATCTCGAATCTGGTGAAACACCTGGCGACACATGGCGTTTTTTTAAAAGCCGAGAAATGCACCATATTTGATAGCTTGCTGCGAGACCTCACACCGGCACATCTACTGCGGGTGTGGTGCCTGTTATCGACCCGGTGTTAGCAACATCCCCCAAGAACCCGAAGACGAGAGTCCTGGCCCCTAGCCCTGCCAGTGTAGCAGAATTGATGACGGATGATGATGGCAGCAGCAGCCGTTCTTCTCTGGTGAGTAGCTTAATGTTGTTCGTGTGTAATTTACGTTGAGTAGGCTAACCACGTTATTACATTAATAAGGTAAGGTGAACTAGCAAACACCGTCATAGTTACATGCGGCTGTCTTCTTGTTTGATGGCAGATACTCCCTTCACCCTGGCCAAAAAGGCTAAAATGACCAAAGAAAAAGTGGGAAACAGCTAAACATGAGAGGTTTTTGGACAAAGTTGGTGTTTTTTCCAGTGTTTAAGCACTGCTTCCAGCCAAGAGTGATACAATATATGCCCTATAACTGCAAGGCTAATATTGTTATCTTTTTACAAAAAAAACCAGCTAACTATGAGAGGTTTTTGGACAAAGTTTGTGTTCTCCATTCTTTAAAACACCAGTTCGAGCACCGTTTAAGCACCGGCACCGTTTCAAAAGTACCGGTTTGGTACTGGTATCGGATAAAACCTAAACAATACCCATCCCTACCTGCCATCAATGACCCTGTACACCAGCTCATTACCTCTGTCCCCTCAGGTTCTAACTCTGTCTCTAGCCCACAGCCTCCATTCCCAGCCCTGATGTAGATTTAGTGTCTTGTTTCCTATTCAGGGTTATAGTCACAGCGTGTGTATATAGCACTTCATGTTCCTTGTAATAGTGTATGTAAATAGTGCCTCAATCGTTCTCAGCCATTGATTCCCATGTATTTGTTTATTCTCTAGTTTTGTTCACTGTTGCACTTCCTGTCACATTCTTGTAAATATCTCCACAGTCTCTCACTGTTGTAAATAGTCGCATGTTGCAATCTTCCACTGTTTACCTTGGTATTGTAAATAAACGCTGTGCACATCAACTGCATCTCGGTCTTTATCTGCTTTCTAGGTCCATCTTGGGGTTCAGCTCTTTCAGTCGTGGCACAGGGAGCCTATGCTGCCCTCCCTCTTTGTATCTAAACCAGTTTATCCAGTTAACTAAACAACTCTCAGACTGAGAAGTTTGTGCTGCTGTTCTTCCATCATGTATTATAAGCATCCTGCTGTACCATGTGCTCTCTCACTTCTAGTGAGCCCCACCGTTTTACTTCCTGCTTCAATAGGGTGGAAGTATTTCACAAAAAAATAAGGGTTCTCTGAATATATCGCTTGGGCCGTGGCATACAGAGGCCATGATAGTACCATTGCCTAGCCCAGGGGTGGGCAACCTGCGGCTCTTTAGTCTTTATGCTGTGGCCCTGTGGTTAGGGAGAATAAATTGTAAAAGTATTTAGCTGAATTGTATTTTATTTGTGTTAGTTCTTTTTTAACTTGTAGTTCTAAATTGAAGGATTATCATGATCTTGAAATATAAAAATAAAATTATATTTTATTATTTTTCGTTGCTCAAAGTAAGAGTCACACTCGTGGAAGCCGGTATACCAGCCGAAACCCGCCGTGCATTTATTGAGACTTTCAACCCCAGGTAGGCCAAGTATGGAGAAATGTAAAAAAAAAGAAAAGGAAAATATCTGAAGAAAATAGAAGATGTAATGATGCCTGTGCAGATTTATTTACTTCTGACGAGAGCTGCCTAACAGTATGCCTAATTTGTGGATTGTCGATCTTCGGATCCACATACATGTTTGAGCAGCTATTCCCCACCATGAACAATGATAAAAACAAAAACCGCTCATGCCTTACAAACAACAGCTTACAGTCCTGCGTAAAGATGAAAGTGACATTGTACAGCCCCAGTCTGCAGAAGCTGTGCGCAGAGGTTCAGGAGCAGAAGTCCTATTGTAAAGATATCACGGCAGACCCGACGATGTTTGCATGAACATGTTTTACAGTTTCTCTTTGTTGATCAATTTCACACACGTTGCTGTACACATGCAGCTGGGTTTAGCTTTCCAGCACACAGCCCGACACATAACACAACAGCAGAGACAGCACAGACTTTAAGGCAGCGAGGCGTGATTGTGGATGACGCTCAGGTGTGACCACCTCTCTTGCAGCGGCACTGCAGGCCACGCCCTGCCACTGATTAATATAAGTATTTATTCAAAATATAGCAAAAAAATTAAAAGTGTAAAATGTTTTGGCTGTTAGCAAAGTTTGGAATTCAGATCACGCAAAGTAAATTGACAGAAAATATCTCATTTTTTTTATTAAACATAAGATGTCCGAAAAAGAAAAAATGTTACAATTATAAGTTGTTGTTTTTTGTTTTGATTTTTGAAATTTGTCTTTATGAATCATTTAGGGAAAAAAAGGATTTATGTAGGTTCCTAAATGATCATCACAGTAATATCAAATAATATAAAGCATATTCTGATCATTAAAAATAACTGCCCCTGGATTTTTGTATGCTTTTCATGTTCATGTAGATCCTGTTATCATTATTGGAGGCTTTGCCAAAGGTGGAGAAAGTCAGTGCATCATCTTTATGGTCATTACTCTGAACCTGTAAAATATAGGAAAGCAGCACACACACACACACACACACACACACACACACACACACACACACACACACACACACACACACACACATAAATACATAATAAATACACACATAAAAAAACTGCATAATTTTTCAGTCATCAGAAATAAAAAAAATATCTATACAAAATTTTTGCTGCTGTGATTTGTTCTTGATCAATACTGGTACTTACCTGGGTTTTATTCCTGGACTTTTTGATGGAGGAATAGGAAACATCAACTGCAGGATTAGCCTAGACATTAAAAATAACCAGAGGTGATATGTTAATATTTTTGATATCAAATTTCTTGTGATTAACCTGTGCCTTCTTTTAGTATTTCCTAGTGTGCAGATTCAGAAAGATTTCTAGATTGAATTTACAGACATTTAAATCTCAAAAGTAATGATTGCAGATAGATATTATCTATTATTTATTTTAGAGGGACATACTTAAAAAATTTTGATTTTTTTTTTGAGACAATAAACTAGTCTAGTTTAATAGTTGAATAGACCAGACTGGTGAAGTCATTGCTTTTTATACTTTTCTTGTTCTTCATGAATTTCAAACATGTGTGAGATGTGTTATTTTTGTTCATTGCACCCTTGATGCTTTGATTTAATCTGCTGTAGGGGTTTTACACACACACACACACACACACACACACACACACACACACACACACACACACACACACACACACACACACACACACACACACAAATCCTAACGCATAATGTAAGTTTTTTTTCATTCAACACAATTATACACAGCAAATTCTAATTGTTGAAATTTGTCTTCATGCAACAAAACTAACATTAAGTATAACCAGTGAGACAGCTTACTGGGGCTTTGTAGGTCTTGTTTCTGTTACCAATGGTATGATAGTAAGCAGGATCAGCCTACGCAGTAAAGTCAGAAAAATATAGAAAATGAACATAAATACTCAAATACACCTCATTACTTAATTTCTAGAGGTACATTTATAGTATATACTTTTTTACCATTTTCAAACTATTTTGTACTTTTACTCCAACACCATTCAAAAAAGGTGACACATTTTTTTAATCATTTGCATTTTTTGTGAAGTTGCATTTAGGCAACAGGAAACTTTTTTTTTTTTTAAATATATTTGAGTATAGTTCAGTCAAATATAATCTGAGAAAAAAATGTCTTTTGATGTCAGTTTTATATAGATTTCAAATTCCTTATAAACATTTATAAGGAATTTGTAAGGGGCGACCGTGGCTCAGGGGGTTGGGAAGTGCATCTGTAACCGGAAGGTCGCTGGTTTGATCCCCGGGCTCTCTATCCTGGTCGTTGTGTCCTTGAGCAAGACACTTTACCCTACCGCCTACTGGTGTTGGCCAGAGGGGCCAATGGTGCCTCTGGTGTTGGCCAGAGGCACCTCTGGTGCTGGTGCCATCGGCCCCTCTGGTGTCAATCTGCCCCAGTGCTGCTGTGGCTACAGCTGTAGCTTGCCTCCACCAGTGTGTGAATGAATAGTGGCATTGTAAAGCACTTTGGGTGCCTTGAAAAGCGCTATATAAATCCAGTCCATTATTATTATTCTTTGTATCTGGACACCCAACCATCTACCCCTGACACTAAGGAAAATGGAAATGTAATGAGTACCATTACTTTTAATAATTGGTTCAGTGTATAGTGTGTGTGTGTGTGTGTGTGTGTGTGTGTGTGTGTGTGTGTGTTAGAGGATAAATATATCATAAGTAAAATATGAAACAGGTGTAATTTGCACTGGTGTGTGATCTCACCCCCTTCTGACTGGTTTGTGGTATACCGCAGTAATTCATGCTCAGTTCCTGAACAAATAGAGGTTGTTAGATATTTTTCATTTAAACCACTGATACTTAAAATAAAGTGATGTTATAGCCACAGAGAAATTAACTATAGAAGTCCTCGCTGTATAAACATCTTTGACTATTCAGTTTAAAACTCACAATTTCATCACTCTTCTGTGTTTTGTTCCCTAAAGAGACAAAATAGGGAATTCCAACAACAACAATTTAAGTCCAACAACTTTATTTAAAAAAAATATTTGTGTTTCTCAAATATAAATGTGGTGTTCTCACTTTTATTTCTCTTCCATCCAATGAGTGCCAGGATTATGAAGAGTACTAGAAAACCACCTGCTAAAATGATCAGCATGTGTTTGGTTTGAACTGGAAAAAAAATTTTATTCAGAAATTAACAAAATATAGCTATTAATTACAATACTATGTATTTATTAAACCAGTTATCAACATGGTAAATGATTTATATCCAGTGTATTTTCACTAAATGGGAGAGCGAGAGAGATACCCTTTCTTATTGCTCTAATCGCACCTGTGCAATATGGCAGCACGTGGCACTACCTGTCAGTATTTCATAAGATTTGATAAGTGTTGATAGGGCTTGCTAAAAAAAAGACTGCTACTTCCAGCCTATGTAAATTGTGGAAATAATTTATGTATTTTTAGTTTTTTAAAAAACATTTTGCCTGATTGAGACAATGTGCTACCAGAATAATGTTAACCCTGTTTTTGGTGATGGTTTGATCTGTATTATTTACTCAGAAACAGCTTTTTTATTAAATAAACACATACAGTTTTAATTTTTAGATGCTCACACTGTACCTGTTTTTGAGGGTTTCTCTGGTTCTGTGGTTGATGTAGCGCTTTTAGATTCAGGGGCATTTGCTGATATTGCAGTTTTGGTTGTTGTTGATGTAATTATTCCTTTTGTTGTGTCCCCTTCTGAAATGTTAAAAAATCCAGTGAGAAAATATACACATTTACTATCTACAGTCATTAAACAAAAAACAATGGGTCTAAAAATTACAAATCTATCAATATAAAAACAAAACAATTCAGTATGAAATCTCTTCAAACTTTTTATCATATTCTCACTTGTATGCAACAGCACTACTGTACTATAAGATATGCAATACTTTGTATATACTGTAAATCACTAAAACAGAACAAATAGACCAGACTGGTGAAATCATCACATTTTTTATTTTAAATCATTTGTAAAGAATAAAAACTAATGTTTTATCTTTATACTGAATCATGGAGGGGAACATATTGAGCTTAATTAGATCAGAAAACTTATCCATGATTATAAATGAGCTATTAGATCCACTCACTGTAGGCGTTAATGTTCAGATTTTTCCTTGATTTTTTTAAGCTCTCATTAAATATACAGGTGTCAGCATAGGCCAAGATAATGTACTTATTTACTGTACTTTGAGTGCGCTGTAACAAAGCAGTTAAAGGTGAAAACAGTAATGTCAATACTCACTGTTAATAACAGACATGTAAACCAAAGAGTCTGTAAATTGCTCTCCTGATTTGAACTGTCTGCAGGTGTAATGACCATCATCCTCTGATGTGACCTGCTTTATAATCAGAGAATAGTCCGGTGTAACACTCAACCTGTGTGATTTAGCTCTGAGACCACCGTTAAACTGCCCATGTTCAAACAGTGACACTGTTTCATTGCTTCCTGAACCACTGAAGAGCCAAGTAGTACTGTTATAGCTATTGTGAAAATCTTTTCCATTTACACAAGGCAACATGACTTCACCTCCAACTTTAGAGCTTAATTTGGTCATTTGAGTAACTGCTGGTGACAAAAGTAGATAAATGAAAATGATAACGTTAGACTCAAACACAGCTTTTATATTGTATGTAGGGCATAATTTTATATTTATATATATAAAATGCACATGGTTCAAGAATTTCCTAAACTCATCGTGTTAACTAAAAATAGTAAACAGTTTCAGTTACATGACTATTACGTCCTGAACCATCATTAGCAATGTCAGTATAGGTTTGATACATATTTTAAATATGTTTCTTTACCTGTAAATAGAAGCATCAAAATAAGAAGAATTTTAAATATTGCAAATTCAACCATTGTGCTTCTTTGTCTTCTTCTTTATTATAACCTCAAGTCTCAATGTCACTGTACTTGTGTCTCAAGACAAGTGTAGAATCCAGCCTACTTCCTGTCTCCACCTCATTGTGACTGGTGGTTTTCAGTCTAGGCAGATCACATTAACGTCTTCATTTTGTTCAGTTTAAACTTATATCCTGTTTAAATCGAATTCACACTGTATTTTTTTAGCATAATATTGATGAATGAATACATTTTAAGAATATAAATGTTTTGTTTCAGAACTAGTCTCTAATGAATCGACCATGCATTACTTTTATATTTCAAAATTAGCATTACGACACAATATAATGAGGGTATTTCTATCCTTTAACCATATATACTCAACCAGCTAGCACAAAAGCGTGTCACTATACAGTATGTGTGCTTCTTTGGGAAAATTGACATTTGTGCTTTTTAAACAGCAGGATTCATGGCATGACGGACAGCACACGGAACTATGAGGGAGTTGAACTTCTAAACCATATTTGACTCCTAGATGTAACACATTAATGTTTTATAGAGGATAACACGGACGAGATATTTTAGTGGTCTGAGAACTGTGGTCATGAGATTATTTTTTTCTGAGAACTCAAATTCAAATTCAAATTTTTATTTGTCATGTACACAGTCATACACAGTACGATATGTAGTGAAATGCTTGGACAACTGCTCGTGACCTAAAGAGAACAAAAAAGGAAAAGGCTATGAATAAGATAGGAAATAAATATGAAAAATTAAAAAGGGTAAATTTAACTAGGAAGGAATAAAATATAAATTAAGGTTAAAAATGAAATAACTGTACAACACAAATTAGAATGAAGGGTAAATTTAACTGGGAAGAATAAGATAAAGATAAATATATAAATTAAAGTTGAAAATAAAATAACTGTACAACAAAATACACAATACACAATATAGAACTATATAAGAATGTATGAAGAAATCTAAATATAAATAAATATATACACAATAACAGCAGCTGTACAAGTATTAACCGGAAATGAAGAATATAGTGACCAGTGTTGTGCAAAACCAAAGTCCAGAAAGTCCAGTGTGTGTGTAAGAACCATATGTGTGGGTCAGTACTGTGTGGTGGTGTGATTGAGAGACCGTATCGCCTGCAGGAAGAAGCTCCTCCTCAGTCTCTCTGTGTTGGTCTTCAGGGAGCGGAATCGCTTTCCTGACCTCAACAGAGAGAACAGTCTGTTGAGGTCAGGAAAGCGAACTAGGGTACTAGGGTAGGAGGTGTTTTGATGACATTGTGGTTAATGTCAGCTCTGTTTGCGTGCCATACACATGACAAAAATAAGCATCAGGTTCAACCACACTGTCATATCTAACTAATTTTAAATTGCGTGTAAGTCACAAACCCACAATCCTACTTATTGGAAATGTAAAATGCTATCCCTCTATCTTTTAGCTACAAGGGCTTACTTCGTCCCACCTGGGTTATTGCTGGGCAGGGAAGACTTTCCACTAACATTGCTTCAGGAACCTCCTAGAATTTGTCCCTCTACGATCTAACATTTAGCAGATAACATATTGAAACATCATTAAGCATAGCTAAGCATTTTTCACCAGGACATATTGACACACACACACATCCTTCATCTAAGAAATAACTAATTTGTATGCATCAGGGACACCTCTAGGGACGCCTATAGCATCTATGTAAGTTGGAGAGTTTTTAGTCAAATCAGAATCTTCTGACATGGTTCTACCAGTTCTACTCACAACGGTCTCTGCAGTAGCATGAGATCCCATTAACACTATAGGGAGCGCTAATCTCACAATAGTACAAGTTCCTGACCAACCACTGGGCAGAGTGTCTCTCACGGTCTTGTCTCCACACCACCAGGAGCGGTCAGCACGAGCAACATTAATGCTGCTCATATTTGCCCATTCAGTGACATCTATGACCTCATTGCACCATGCAGCGTCTGAGTTTCCTATAGGGGTGACACTTACCCTGGTTAAACAGGTGTAATTTCCGGCCCTTGGGGAAAACAGAGGAGGAGTGACACCCTTCCTGACTACTGGGAAAAGTGCACTTAAAATTTGTTAGTCATGACCCACCTCCTCCTTCATGTGGAGCTGTAACATGCAGTCAAATCCTGGCCTGTCCTCCCTGAACAATAAAGGGGCAGTCACAGTGAACAGTGTGGGGCGCGCTGTAGAGCAGGCCACACACTCTATCATGTTGTTTGTACTGGCTGTGTATGTTATCCAATCCAGCCAGGTGTTTTTATCTATGTACCCTGTTTCTACCTGTATCATGTCCTCTGGTGAGGATATGTTTACATACCTCACAAATAGGTCTCTGGAGGTCTCGTAGGCCAAATCCGTGACATTCACCCCTTAATCTTTGTGGTGCTGAAGTGCCGTTGACTGGAATGTAACCCCCACCGACAGTTTCCGCCTTAGAGTGAAGAACTACCTTAATTATCCCCATGCTATCTGTGCCTGCCTGGTCTACTCTGATAATCATGTAAAATGAGTCTTCAGACAGATCATAACATCGTCCTGAATATGCGATGGACCAGGGATTTTGTTTCAGACCATTTATGGTCAATAGCAAGGGGTTGGATCTGGTCCCAGTCCCACCCGGCCTCTCTTTAATGAGAAAAGCGCAGATTTCGTACCTTGTTTGGGCCCCAATAATTTGGTTGCAAGTGAGACCACACATCGTCCCAGCTACTGCACCAGCTTCGGTCTCCAGGTTCGGGCCATCCCCTTGGTGGCCTACACAAATACAAATCATACCCTCTCCAACTGTCACCCTTTCCCTTACAATTAATCACATTACACAGATCAAAACTTAAATCTTGAGTGGTTGAGTATACATAGTGTAGTTCAAGGCATCCGCCATACTTAGAGATTTGTCTCTCTGCTTGTTGGCAGTTCCTCCTATTGTACGGATGTCTCTGGGCTTTGGCATGGTGTTCAGCTGCAGGTCTTCAGCTGCAGGTCTCCCCAGAGGCTCGACCACAAGGCAGCCCTGTGAATAGCACAAGGGCTGCTTCTCGGTTTGGCACATCATTGCAGGTAGAGGGTAGCCTACTACCTGGATGAGGTGCGAGGATTATTCTGCCCAATGTGTTTTGTCTGGTTGTACTTTCTGTGTCACAGGCAATTCTCCTGTGAAGAGCTTACAATGGCTGACGTGGATCAACTTGCCTCTTTCCGCGACCTTCACTGCTGTCTGTGTGGTCAGCAGGAATTGGAATGGGCCCAACCAGCGTTTTGCCTTCGAGTGTTTCCTTCTTACGCCTTTCACCAGCAACCAGTCACCTGACTTGAAAGGGTGCAGGGGTTCCTCTGCCATTCTGGGAGGGACTGCCTTCGCTGTCTGGTGTATCTGCGAGAGAGTCTTGGGGAGATTTTGACAATACACAATCAGTTCACTGTTACATAGCTCTGTAGACACGCCTGTCCACTTTGGGGTTTCAGCCCCCATTCTGGCAGCTCATCCATACAACTCTTCATAGGGACTGAGGTGTGCTGGAGGTTTTCAAGGAGTCTTTCGCTATTTCTACAGCCCCTCCATGCACAATGTGTTTGTAATCTAAACCCCACTCTCACACTGATTTCTTTCAGTGCCTGATTTACAAAATGGGTGCCATCATCACTTGTGATTTTCTCCAGGATACCCCATCTGGAGATGATCTCTGATAGGAGGGCTTTTGCCACTGCGCTGCCATCTGCATGCTTATATCTAAATATGAGGATAAACCAAAATTTTCCCCATTACAAAGGTCAACTAATAATTTATTGGTTGAAAATTGCCAAACAGCCTTATAAACTTAGAAACTAAGATTGTTACTTAGTGTTGTATGTATTACCAACACAATGGAAGTACTATGTGAAGATTTAAAATATCATGTCATGTCACTACTTCTTCAGTCACCTTTCTCACTCACTGTGTTAATAGACCTCTCTGCATTGAATCATACTTGTTATTAATCTCTCCCTATTTTCCACAGCATGTCTTTCATCCTGTCCTCCTTCTCTCATTCCAACCAGTCGCAGCAGATGGCCGCCCCTCCCTGGTTCTGGTTTCTTCGTGTTAAAAGGGAGTTTTTCCTTCCCACTGTCACCAAAGTGCTTGCTCATAAGGGGTCATATGATTGTTGGGTTTCTCTCTGTAAGTGTTATTGTAGGGTCTACCTTACAATATAAAGCGCCTTGAGGCGACTGTTGTTGTGATTTGGCGCTGTATAAATAAAATAAAATTAAATGTTGACCTCTGACCTGATGGTCTGATGACTGTCTGTAGTCATAATGACCATCATCTTCACCTTTGTCCTTTTATAACGTGAGAAAGGTTTTCTGTAACACCCGCGCTGCTTTATTTAGCTGTGGCATCTTTGGCAGCCGGTGCTAAATTCCTGTGTTACAGCAGCATTATTGTTTTATTGTTTCTCTAATCAATTAGAGCCAGGTATTATTGTGACATCTTTCATGAACATCTTTTCCATTTTCACAAGGTAAAGTGACTTCACCTCCAACTATGACAATAAATTTAATTTCTTCCAGGTGCTGCTGTTGAGGAAACAGCAAACACAACACTTTCTGTCAGTAATTAATACTTTACAAAGTAAACTGTAATATAAATACAAGTTTTTGATTGTTGTTTAAATATATGTTATATATTTGTTTCCTTACCTTTAAGTAAAAAAAAAAATCTAAAATAGAAAGATATTAAAAATCTTTGCTCCAAATTATCAGCTTTTTCTTCTTTTATCTCCTGTTCTCAGTCTAGCATCTCTCAAAGGTTTCTGTTGCACTCTGTCATGAGCAGAAATGTGGTATCTACTTCCTGTGGTTAATGTCTCCTCCCCATGAGACTATAGTGTTGTTTATTTTAAGGTAGGTAAGCTCATAGTATCTCTTTCAGATTTGATTCATAACCAAAGACAAAAACAACATTTTTATTTAAAATGTTCTGAAACATAGTACATCCACATGCACTTACGTAATGTGTCGACAGTTGACTTTAGGAGATGGGAATCATGCATATTTTGTGTGGACATATTGCAATTATATTTGCAGCCTCAGACTATGAACACACAGATTCTGATAATTAGACAGCATTACAAAACTGTGCTTCTGCTGTAAGAGTCTATGTCAATCATATTATTTTACTTCATTGTTTAGTTACCATTTTTTGGATGTTTGATACTTGGCAATGCTGATACTATTTTAGAGGTGTGACAAATGATGCCGCTTCTGTTTTTCTGAGAACTGAGAAGCACTCAGGCAAGTGTGGTCACAAATCACAAGATATTCATCAGGTGTGATCAAAACAATGATGTCAGTCCTAACTGATCTATTATTATTTTGTGAGACTTATTAAATTTAAATGCAAAAAAAATGTTGCTAAACTCTAAATATAATATTTGCTAGAGGCTTTGTACATGTTTGTGTGTGTGTGTGTGTGTGTGTGTGTGTGTGTGTGTGTGTGTGTGTGTGTGTGTGTGTGTGTGTGCATTGTGTTTAGACATTGGTACAAGGATCCACAACAGCAGAATATCCTTGTCATCTGATCTGGTCTCACACTGTGTCTGTATAATACAGTTCATGTCAGTTTTATGTATATAGTGCCAATTCACAACAGTCACCTGAAGATAAAGACCCTACAATATCAAAAGGAAACCTTAATAATCAGATGACCCCCTATAAGCAAACACTTAGCGACAGTGGGAAGGGAAAAGCATCCCTTTAACAGTCTTGATGAATGCTCAATCCTCCAGCAGAACCAGTCTCAGGGACGGGCAGCTAGTGGTGGGCAAATGAAGCTTTCTGAAGGATTGAAGTGTGTATTCAAAAGGGGCTCATTACTCTAAACCTTTGAACACAGTCTTCTTTAGTAGCATCTGGTGGTCAGAAATATGAAGTGCGGCTTGCGTCTATAAATTAAAATCAACTTTTTCATTATGATTGTTCACTCTACAGATCTAAGTTGACAGCTTCTTTTAAAATATCACATATAAACAAAATAATGTTATGTCTATTTGAATATTAATTAATAAACCTTCCTTGTTTAAACATGTAAAATGATGTGGTCTCATTTGTACTGTGACTACTTGACATTTGTAAACATGATAAATTAAAAATAAATCAATCAATGATGTATAATAATACACAACACAGTCATATACTAGGTTGGGAGTATGTTTGTGGTGTGAGGTCTCTGCCCCCACATAGTTATGTGATTAACCAGTGGACAGATACATTTATATATAAAATACTATAACTTACATGTATAATGTATTTCTAATTTATTTTTTTAATCTGGGTAAAATAAAAAGTTCAAGTTCAAATTTATTCGCCACATGCAGGTTGCCCTGCAGTGAAATGAACCCGCCCCCCGACCTTACACACACAACACAGACATCACATGGGGATACAAGTCAGAGAACGGTTGCATTGCAGAAAAAAACACTGAAATGTACACTACAATGGGAAAAGTACAAGAGGAAAAAAAGAGACCTCTACTCATGCTGGGCTACAGGAGGACAGCATGTGAACAGGAAACAAAAAAACTCCTCTGCACAGAAAGCACATAAATGTCCACAGTACAACATTATAGAGCACATGACCAGCAACAGGGTTGGGTAGGGGATAAGGAGTAATCCCAGGCAACACAGCAGCCATCCTGCCACTGCGCCGACTCACCAGCACGGGCCCAGACCCGCCTCGTGTTCCCAGGAGGCAACAAGCATCGAAGGCATTGGAAGGGGAGGGGGGATGTGTGAGTGCTTATCAGTGTAAGTGTATGTGTGTGCGTGTCCGTAGTTCAGCTGAGACAGTGTCCTTCACCCTATCAGGCTAAGTAAACAGTCTACTAGCCAACCCATGTGGCCTTGCATGGGATGGGAAGAATAGTCATCACACAGCTGTTATCAGGGAGTTTTTGTTCGGCTCCAGCCTTGGACCCGTGCAGCTGGCGCCGTGGTGTCCGCATGTTGATGTTGTTGATTTTTCTTTTATGCGAGCAGCTCAGGAGAATTTCAAAGCTGTTCTTAACACTCCGACACTGGTCTCTCAATCTCCCATTGGAGAACCGCGAGCCTCCCCATGATGGTATCAAACTTCTGTCCCGTGGTGTTGTCATTCTTGTACAGATACAAACATAACAGATATAAGGTTATTATTTTTGTTGTTTATTTATGAACAGGCCGAAAGTCCTCACTGGCTCCATGTCATTAAGTCACACACTGGTTCGCTATCTCTGGATGGACATACCTAAACACATCACAAATCCCGCCAATGATTCACTTCCTCGTAAACCATTGAATCAGGTACTGAAGCAGTGACATACTGAATTGAGCTTTGGATATCACTGATCACGTGACTTTGACCAGATGAACCGAGCTTCGGCACTGTGCTTCTGAAGTTCTGTGTTGGGTTGTTGTTTTTTGTGGTTGTTTTTTCTGATACCTGGGACAGAAATAATTGGTTTTAAGCCTGATCTAAAATGTAGAGATGGTCTGTCTCCTGAATCCTAAAATGGCAGGGGTCTTTTAAAAACTCTAGGAACAGCAAGTAAACCTACAGTCTGAGAGCAAAGTGCTCTACTGGGATAAAAAGGTAGTACCTCCATTGCTGAAGCTGCTGCACTCAGCTGTGGCTGCAAAGTGGTTGGTGCCTGTGGTCAGGGTTTTAATAGTTTTGCAATGTTCATTAGTTTTTATTTTTATTTAGTTTTGACTTCAGATTTTCAATTTTATATCAGTTTTAATTAGTTTTTACCAATTGTTTGCTAGTTTAGTTTTTATTTTTTTGAAAATCCTTAGTTTCAGTTTAGTTTTGATTAGTTTCAGTTATAGTTTTAGTTGTGTTTGCAATAATTAAGTGCAACAAAATCCCAGTTTCATCATATCAGTCATTCTCTTCTGCTTATCCTTGGGTATGTTGCTATTCCAGCTACCATACCCTGCACTCTGGACAGGTCGCCTGTCTGTCGCAGGGCTAACACGCAGAGACAGACAACTCACATTCCCACCTATGGGTTCTTTAAATAAATAAATAAAGGCAGATGAACAACCATTGATACCAGGCAAATATAAAATTTATATCTTGGCCCCAATGAGACTATTAACTCTTGCAGCACCGGGTGTTCGTAATTTTGGTTCAAGTGAATTGATAAACCTTTTGAAGGCAATTGACTCACACAGTTATGTAGATATCCCCGTCCTGTTGTCTCGGGATGCATCACGCTGCCTTGCCTGGGGTTAGCTTCTGTTTTCTGGGGATGAGGTTTGAGTGCGCTCCCTTACCTTCTCAAGGTAAGCTAGGTTAGCCTTCTTGTGTGAGCTTTTCAAGTGCACTTTAAGGTTTGTGGGATTTTTTTCCCCTTTAGAAATGTCCCTCATAATTTGTCTCTTTCCACTACAAGACACTTGCTTTATCCAAAACACAGTCATATTCAAAGTAATCCCAAATTGGACTCCGGCGCTTTCTCCCGACTTTTCCTGACAT
Source organism: Diplotaxodon limnothrissa (assembly GCF_057381915.1). NCBI lineage: Eukaryota > Metazoa > Chordata > Actinopteri > Cichliformes > Cichlidae > Diplotaxodon > Diplotaxodon limnothrissa. The sequence goes on from NC_140610.1 coordinate 23,419,663, forward strand.
GATTCTGCGCGTGGACGGAGCAGCAACACAGACGACTTAACTAACATACTGCCACCTGCTGGCATAATGAGACATAGCAAGAAAAAAATCTGGAAACTAAACTTCATTTTCACCCTTGACTATGACACACACACATCTACGAAAACTAAACACATTTTTGCTATAAATTCAGTTAATTTTAGTTAGTTTTGTGAACACATATTACAGTTTTAGTTAGTTTTCCTTTTTTTGTTTTTATTTTTATTTCCGTTAACGAAAATGTTTTTTCACTTATAGTTTTCGTTATTTCGTTAGTTTTCGTTAACGATAATAACCTTGCCTGTGGTGGTGCTAAAACCCGAACCAGCATGGGTAGATAGCACTGACATTATGAGAGGTTTTATTCCCTCTGATTTAATTTTGGTAAGCTTAGCAGATGTTACTGTAGATGCTCCTGGGGTCAGTTTCTGCCTTCGTCTTCGCAGCAGAATAAGTCACCGCCTCCTCGTTTTTGACCTGCTTCACACAACATTTACATAAGTCAGATCGTTACAAAGATTTTGATGTTGAGTTCAGTTTTTTTATTCAGTTTTTAAACAACTCACTGATTGAAATCAGAGGAGTTGAAGATAAATATATGCTTTGTAATACATCCTATTATATAGCGCTGCAAAGAAAATTTAAGATAAGATCATAATTATTGTAGGAAAAAACTGACAAACTTACCTTTTACTTCAGAGTTTTTTGATTGGAGTGGTCAATTGTGGCGTAGATGATATTCTCCTCTGGCTCGTTCTGATTAGAAACACAGTGGTTTAGATTGCATAAATATCAATACACAGAACTCCGCTCTTGGGTGAGAACTTTGACATCATAAATTCCATTTTAGGTCAACAAAAATACTTTCAGAAACTACAATATGTTGCATTTCTAACAATTATCAGTTTGTGCATTTTCTCTTTACCCTTTTTCTGTTAAAAAAAACTTTGGGGAATCTATAAAGGTGAAAATTCAATATGAAAGGATCAATGTGAACATAACCATAACCCTCATTTGTCTTTCTGACAGGTCAATGGGTCACTGTCTCCTGGTGGATCTTAATAGGTTAATTTAACTTTAATCTTAATTTGGCTGTACTTTAACAAGTATGATCAGATTATTGCAGTTCAATAATTTGCCACATAGGGCAGCACGGTGGCACGGTGGTTAGCACTGCTGCCACACAGCAAGAAGGTCCTGAGTTCAATTCCAACATCAGGCCGGGGTCTTTCTGTGTGGAGTTTGCATGTTCTCCCCGTGTTTGCGTGGGTTCTCTCCGGGTACTCCGGCTTCCTCCCACCGTCCAAAGACATGCAGCTTGTGGGGATAGGTTAATTGGATAATCCAAATTGCCACTAGGTGTGAATGTGCGAGTGAATGTGAGTGTGAATGGTTGTCTGTCCCTGTGTGTTAGCCCTGTGACAGACCGGCGACCTGTCCAGGGTGTACCCTGCCTCTCGCCCTATGACAGCTGGGATAGGCTCCAGCACCCCCTGCGACCCTGAAAAGGAGAAGTGGAAGCAGATGGATGGATGGATAGTTATGAGGAGAATCCTGGAAGCATGGTAAGGTGTTGTAAACTAATTCAGAAAATAAATCAATGTCAAAAAACAAGAATTAGAGGTGGGCAAATGCCATTTAATCTTAGGAGATTTCTAGAGTATAGCACTTTTTTTTTTCTCTAAGTACAATTTTTTCCAAAAATTTGGAGTTTATCCTCAAAATGATCCATCATATTTTTAAATGCAGATTAATCAGATTAATGTTGATATCTATCTAATATAGATATTACCTAACTAGCTAATATCTACTATATGTTAATTGTAAATTTGATATTTCAAAGCCATAACGTAAAGATTTATCAAGGTAGCAATGTTACCTCACAGCAAGAAGATCCAGGGGAATTATTATGAATTACTTTGTTCAAGTGATGACAAATATTAAAGCTTAAGAATCATAACTTGGCTTTATTGAGTACCGCTGTACTTTTCAGTGCTTTTATTCTACCAACAGCTACTTAATGGGAAACACCTCTACGTTAAGCAAGGCAGCCCTAGCAGAAACTAATAGACAGCATATGTGGACCCATTTGAAAACAAGATGTTACACTATAGTCTATAGGTTTAGCCACTAATAATAAACTAATAATTAAATGCAATCATAAATAAACCTGTAGAGCCGGAAAAGGGAGATTTTCTTTTTCATTTTCACCAAGTGTTTAATTGTTGGGGTCTCTGTGTATTTCTAAATGGAAATTATTCAGACATTACAAAAGAAAAAGAACCTAATGATGAAATCAGTATTGCATTAAAGCTTATGTTCATTGGGCCGCCTACAGTCTTCTATAAAAGGTTGGTGAAGACATTTGTCGCTGGATTTCTGTAAACAAGCTTTACATCAGAAAAGGTGATGCCATTTCCTATTTCTTATGAATTAAAAGGCAGAATTTCAGAGGAAGTTATGTAGTTACTATTGCCCAATTACCATTTAAATAACACAAGATCCTAAATTTAGTCATAACATTTTAATTCCTTAATTTGGTATCTTTTGTGTAGATGTTGTTACGAAATCAGTTTCACCCCGGTTCTTTTATTCCTCGGGCATCCAGAGACGGCACCGGACTCAGTAGTCATTTTCACAAAAACCTTTATTAATCTTTATTCATCTTCATTTAAGCATGCACTTCTAGAAGAGGAGATGTGCAAGGCCAGTGTACCTTGGGGTACCAGCCTGTGAGTCTTACACATTAATTCTTGGGTCACAGAGAAAGAGAAAAACAACTAGTAAATGGGCCTTATTGAGTAACAGTTTTCCTGTATAATATCACTATAAAACAATATCCTGTAAATGCTACCATGGTATCAAAATATCACAACAGTGATCATCAGCAATTGCTACATTTCAAATGATGTTATATTGCTAAATTATTTTCAGCCCCTGAAAATAAGGGGACCATGTATATAAAACCTGTATGATGTTGGTATATCTCATAGCAAGAAAGTCCTGGGTTTGAATCCGCTGGCCAGCTCAGGTATTTCTCTGTAGAATTTAAGAATTACAGCCATTTATAAATATGGTCCCCTTATTTTGAGTTAGTGAAAATAATTGAGCAAACTAACATAATTTGAAATATAGCACTTGTTTTTAACATTTAAAAATTCTTTGCAGTCAATGGCTGTCTGAAGTCTAAAGCCCATGGACATCAACAAATGCAGTTTTTCCTCCTTTGAGATCCTCTGCTAGTCCAGCCTTCAGTTGCTGTTTGTTTGTGGGTCTCTCTGCATTCAGCTTTGTTTTTAATAATGGAAAAATATGCTCTGTTGGGTTGAGATCAGATGCCTGACTTGGCAAATGAATAACGCTACTGTGGCAGGATGTGGTTTGCAGCTCAGCTGCAGGGGAGGGGTGGAGTAGTGCATTCAATGGACAGTGCCAGGGAAGGCCTGCTGGCGCAGTTGATTTTCATCATCCTAACCACACCTTCCCTATTTCTAGTAGTTGCTGGGGCCTAGAGGAAGAGGCCCCAGAAACAGCTGGGGTTCTGGTAACGAGTGTTACAGTGGTGCCCAACTTCCAGGTGTGACATGTCAAACCCACAGGTACCGCAGCCAGTTCAGGTGGCCCAGATGATGGGCAGATGCAGGCAGTTGTGAATGGGAGGCAGCTAGAGGACCTGTAGGTCAAGACTGGGCGTGGACACTTCCACCAGGAGTGCCCATTCATGGAAGCCAGCCATGTGTTTGGTGTTGCTGAAGTCCCAAAAGACTCCCTGGCTCAGGAGGCACGTACAGGGATCCAGTAAGGTCCCAAGGGGGTACACGCCAGGCTATTGTTGACACGGGCTGTACACAGACCCTTGTCTAACAAACGCTGGTTCAGCCAGGGAGGTTGGAGGCTGAGTTGGTGGAAGTTAGATGTGTGACATACCCAAATATCCCATAGTGCCACTGCAAATTAAACATAAGGGCAAGACGCTAGAGGAAAGACTGTGCATCCCTTAATTTTGGGGACAGACTGGCCAGGGTTTAATAACCTGCTGGGGCAGTGTGCGGGGATGCATGGCCTTTAACAGTATGTAGCAGCTGTGCTGCACCTAGCAGTGACACGGGCTCGTCCGGGAGAGGAGACAGCAAGGCCCTGCTCGCCCCAGGAGATTTCCTACTAGAACAATTTCATGATGACACCCTGCACTCAGCCTTTGACCAATGGATAAAAATTGATGGTCACATGGTACACCCTGATGCAGCGCTGACCTACCAGCATTTTGTACTGATCAGCGATAGACTTCATAGAGTGAGTCATGACATTCCCAGTTGTTGGTTTCTAAAAGCCGCCAGAAAATGATATCGCCGTCGGCTCTAAAACTCCATGGCAAGGCATATGGGATATGAAAAAACTCAGGTGGACTGGCATCTCTACTGCACGTTTTACCATAATTTTGGGTTGGTGCGATTAATGTACATAAGTTTAAGGATATAATGGTTTCATCTGTTGAAAGTTTTTTTTCTGAACTGTGCATGCCCTTGAAGTTTTTACCAGCTCTCTGACAGGTTTCTGTTTTTCTGCCTAATGATGTCCTCCATCACTTCCATTCTTCTATTTGGGCCTCATATTTAGAAATCCAGTGGAAAGCAACAGTTTGTGTCACGGCTCAACGGCACGAGGGAACAGGGATGGACACAGGCGCAGAAACCAACCCGGAAGCGAGGTGACAGAAAACAAATGATTTATTTCCGCCCACAGGTAAACAAAGGTGAAACACAAAGCGACGCCACCACACTAGTGGCGCGTAGGACTCGTCGGTGATAATGAGGGCGACCTAGACACCTCTAGGAGACGGCTGAGCAGCGGGGACAGCGGGGAGGTAGAAACAGGACTAGGTAGGGGCCGGGGGCACTGGAACAAGAGGAGATCACGATCAGAGGGATCCAGCAGACAACCAATAATCCTCCGCAGTTGAATTGAATTGCCTTACTTGGTTTCAGATGGAGGGGACAGGTGGAGCGGAAAACCCGGAAGCGGTCGAGGCGTGGGGAGGCAGGCAGGTGAGCGGTGGGCCGGCAGGCCACGTTGTGTAAGCAGCTGGCGGCCCAGGTCCAGGAGGACGGGAGCGAGGGGAACAAGATCTCCACTCCGGGTGCTATCGCTGAGGACAAGAAAAGACAGGTCAGTCATCACACGGCGTTAAGACAAGGTTTAGGATGCTCCACTGAACTAACATGGGAATAGCAGATACTCAGGCGATGAGTGGTTGAGAGCGCAGGTCTGATATACCGCTGGCACGATTGCTCACAGGTGGTCAGCCAGGGAGGGGCAACCGGACTCCGCCTAAAGGAGGAGGAGCCGCTGTCTGAGACCTGCAGGTGCCCAACCAGACCATGACACCTTGAATCAAATTAATATATATTATCTGTTTTATTCGTCATGAGATACAAAAGAAAGGAAAAAAGTCTCCCCCGGCCATGAAACCACTTGCCAGTCAATTGTACAATTGCCTCTACAAAGCCTCTGAAAGTGTAAAACAGCTATGATTTCTGAACAGTTAATGCACAATTTTTATAAGATGCCTTTAAATTAAAGCCAAAAGTCAGCATTGCAATCACATCTTGACTGTTTGAATTAAAATCCACTGGTACTGATGTACAGAGGCAAAACTACAAAAATCTTATCTGTCCATAAAGTTCTTAACTCTACATCGTCCCTATCAAGACCTGTGAAAAGATCAGTGTTTTTCTAGTAGCTTCTATCCTGTCATTTGCACCTCTCAGCCAACTGAAGATGTAAACATTATTCTAACACTGATATGCAGATTTCATTCTATAATTAATAATTAATAAACAATAGAAAAAACAGTAATAAACAAGAGAAATATGCTGTATATTCAACTAGAATGAACACTTAATTGATTGCTATGTGCATAGCAGAATCTACAGTAGCCCTGCTTTGTGTGAAGCGCTGGATCATAACCTTTTCAGTTTTCTGTTGCGGTTAAAGTCAATGGAATTGATCAAATTAAGGTCCAAAATCTAAGAATACAAAGATGTTGTCATTTTGTGTTGGCAATTGATGATAATTTTCCTCATGGCTACAACAATTTAAATGTTCATATTTCATAGCAACATAGTCAAGCACAAAAGTAAGAAAAGAAAATCTGAGTAATTACCTTCAAACTGAAGCATAAAAATCAGGATTGTTAAAAGTGAAGAAATGTGTTGTTGCATCTCTCTCTGCAGGCTCAAATTAGGCTCTCTGGCACAGAAGAACAGAAGTGATAACATTTCCTGTTCCTGGTTTCAGAGAAAAACTTGTGAAATAGTCCCATTCGTCACCCAATGTATCTGCAGTTTGACAGGGTACACAGCAAATCCAGCATGTCCAAATTAACACTGTCGGATTTGATTTCAACACTATTAAAGTGTCTATATGGGTCCACACCAGAGAGTGTTAATTTAACTCTTTTTGGAGAGTTGGTACGTTAACTCTGATTTAGTGTTAAACACCAAATCTGTCTGGAGTTGATAATTTAACACTTGGTGTTAAGAGTTTATATATTAACTCTCAAAGAGTATTTTAGTTTAACTACGTAAGAGTTATCTTCTAATTCATTCTAAAAAGCAGGAATTTTACTGTTCTGAACTTCTAGAAATTTCTTTTGAAAATAAACATTTACTAAAAAGATGCAATGGTTTTTGAAAAACATTTATTCTGAACTGTGCACCACAATTTCAAAACATTTTCTGAAAGATGTAACAGTATACATGTTCTCACTTTCATTAGAATTTTGTTTATCAAAAGGTCTGACATGGTAAATGCAAATAACAGCATTCTCATCACTTATTTCTTCAATACAATATGCATGTCCTTCATTCATCTCTTTGTGGAACTTCAACGCACTTCTGCTCTCCCCCATATTCCATCTTCACAAGCATATCCTGTGCGGAGATCGAATATAAATTAGTTGACACTAATTAATGGCACAAATAATCCAGTAAACAATTGCAGCACAGTAAAAAAAAAAAGGAATCCTCTTTGAGCCATTACTTGTGTAAAGTATTTTCCCAAAAGACAAAGACACAGGCAACAGGTAATACTGAACTAAATGTAAAACCTCAACCTTTTTCATTTTTACCTAAACCGTGTGCACAAAACTCTGGAGGGATCTATGCTAACGTAGAATCCAGTCAGGACGTCTGCTACTGCTGTTTGCTCGTTTTTTTTTATGGGCGATCGTTTTCAGGCTTCAAGTAGCACCATTATACCAACATTTCACATTCTAGACATTGTTTTAGGCGTATTTGACCAAAGGTTTGACTGAAAATTCACATGCAAGCTTTTTTTCAGTGCTGTGGTATTTGCCCGCAAACAATACCTTTCAGCTAGCTAAAACAGAATATTATGCTATCAGCGAGCAACATGGCTAATGCCTTTCACACAGCTTTGTCTCAACTCCAAAGAGCCACAGAAGTAAAAGCTAATAGAAATAATTGAAACAATCTTTGAAAAAATGACTTACCAAGCATGGCAAACAATTCAAATATGTAGAGCAAAATGTTCTGAAACATTCAGCTTCGATTGGAGCCGTGCTGGGGGCGGAGTCTGTGAATTTACTCTGTTGGTGTCATAGCCCCTGTAGGAGTTCAGAGTTAAGAGGTCAAGAGTTAATGTTTCCATTGTAACACCTCCAGATTTGACAGAGAAACACTCATTTTTAACACTCGATTTTAACTACTATCATTTTACACCTCAGAGTTACATTCAAAGAATGTGACTCTGCTTAGAGTAAAATTAACTCTACTTTTGCAAGAAGACTATTAACACCAAAACATTTAACACTTTTGAATTTGCTGTGTATGTATGAATCTGAATGTGGGTCACAGTCCCTGGCATTGGGCACTTTTTTGTTTGATTTTACTGCTGTTCTTGTGCTCTACATTCATTTATTTTTTTATTGTTTGAGATTTGAATTCCCATTATGATTTTGTTATTTTTGTAAGAGTAATTTCTAATGATACTGTTGAGTCTTTGTCTGTTTTACTGTCCATGTGTTACTCTTCCTGCTCTCTGCCTCATCTTTCTCTGTTCTGTAAAATTAGCTTTGTGTCTCTTTCTTGGTAATGATAACTGGACTTGCTCTCATACTGCTTTTTACTACAAACCACCAAGGGTGATCGTGGCTCAAGAGTTGGGTGTTCGGCTTATGATCGGAAGGTTGCTGGTTCGAGCCCCGGCTCGGACAGTCTCGGTTGTTGTGTCCTTGGGCAAGACACTTCACCTACCGCCTACTAGTGATGGCGCGATATGGCAGCCTCGCCTCTGTCAGTCTGCCCCAGGGCAGCTGGACAACTGTAGCCTGCCTTCAATGTGAGAGTGAATGAATAGTGGTATTGTAAAGCGCTTTGAGGGGTCCTGAAAAGCGCTATATAAATGCAATCTATTATTATTAATTCAAATAGGCCTTCAAGCACTTTTTCTAGCAGTCACACACACTCACGGCTACATCCAGGACAATTAGGAGATCAAACCTAGTCAAGAGCAGATGGAACCTGGGACTGAACTACTAATCTTAGAGATCTCTAATTGTTAGAGAACAGGTTCTACTGCCTGAAATCAACAGGTATGTGTGGCGGCGGTGTGATCGCTAGCTAAGCTGCAGGGGAGGACTGGGGCAGTTAGGCTCAAGTGGGTGGTGCCAAGGAGGCTGGAGGGACAGGTGGCGATGATTTGCCTAACAAGGTTTCTCCCTTTTTATATAGTGAAGCTAGAGGGAGGGGTGTTCGCAGATGACTAACTCAAAAGTTGGTGAACAGTGTGCCAAAACATAAAGCCACATGTGTGGTGCTTCAATAAACACTCCTCAAGTGAACAGCATCACAGTCTGTCGGGTCAATCTTTACAGTATGATGTCATTACCTACTGACCAATCAGTTATCTCGAAAAAAAATGTGACCATTCCTGTGAGTACTAGAGTTTGGGGTGGGGGGTTGATGGTATTATAATATCTTTTGTAGCTATTTTATGTATTCACACAGGGATATGATAGTTTATTAAATAAATTAAAAAATAATCTGTGAATGCTAAAAAAAATGAGGGCTCATCTCCTGCACTAACATCCTGAGATAACATCATCAGAGCAAACTTATATTAAATTGGCTCAACCAAAAAAGCACCCAACACTGGACACACTTAGACAAAGCTACCTCTAAATGCAGAGCATGCCGATGGTAAAAGTGGGATAGCAACCTCCTTATTCATGGGGATCAAAGAAATGTGATTCAGAAGGAGGTACATTTTTGGATTATTCAATCCTATCTTTAGGGTTTTTTTCTAATTTGCGCAGCTTCATCTCCTTGTTCTACCAGTGACATGGAGATCAGTTTCAGTATCTGTTGTGAATGATATCTCAATTGCTAAAATACATCTGGAGGACAAAGAAGACTGGAGGCTTGCCAGAAAAGCTGTGTTCAATGATGGAGAGGTGCACCCAAGTGTTTTTGCTTTCAGCATATAGCATATTGATTAATGATCTTTGATCAGTGGTTGTTGATCAATGGTCATGACAATTTGCATATTAATGATCAAGGAACTGACCTCACAGCCCATTGTTCATTTAGTTGGCTGGTTTCAGTTATTGTCCAAATGCACTGTTTATAAGGTCTCAGCTGAGAGTGATGAGTGACGAAACGTTTCTCCCAGGTGAACAGAATCAACCTTTTGAGATTCAGCATTTAGAGTTTCCAAAAGAAGAATGTGAGGCAGCGCTTTTAGCTGTTGGCCTCTTCTCCTGTGCTGCCAGTTGGGATTTCAGAAGTCAGACGCCATCACTGCTTTAGGATTAGACTCCTAATTTTCATTTTTGATAAATCTCATAGGGATGATTCAGATGACTCTGAATTATCCTTTAGTTATGCTGCTACAGGCTAAGGCTGCTAATGCACTGAGCATTTCTTCTCCATTCACGGTTTTCAGCTTTATTTATCTTCAGGAATCCAAAGTTATATAAGCAAGAAGCAGCATAACTTCATTCAGGATCACTCTATTACTGCAGTTTCAGTAGGTAGAAAGTAAGATTTGACCGAAAAAGACTAAACCTGGTTACAGGTCTATTTTTTTAGTTGGATGGTGTACATTACATTATTGTTAATATACAAAAGACTTAAAGAGAATCTAAGTAGTTGCAAACGGATTAAGAAAATGTTGAGCTGAAGTATGTGCTCTGAAGTTCAATGCAGTTCAGAGTCAGCCAGACTTGCCACATTTTCATAGATCACTGTGCCATCATCGCAGTCACCAACATAATGGACCTGTAAAAAGCACACAAGCAGATGTTTAAGGGAAACTCGGGTGGCCACTGAAGTAATAACTTGAGGATTCATTATACTTCACATAATTGTTACCAAGGATCTGGCAGGTTAAAGATTAAAGTCCAGTCTAACTGTTTAGGACATTTATGTTTTCACATGCATCTTTATCAGGTAAGTCCTAGAAAAATTCAATACTGCCATGCAGGTGTGAAAACAGCTTTATATTAATGGTAACTCACGGTGAACCAACTTTCTCATCATCTGTCTTACAAGCTATTTTAGTTCCTCCTAGGTTTCAAACTAGCCAGTTCACACTGACAAATTGTGTATACATGAAATCTGCTTATCAGAGCCACTTACTGTGTACTGTTTATTGAAAAAATCCTACATAACATTTAAAACAAGATCGTTTTAAACTCACGTTGCTCTCTTCAAGAAGCTTTCTGTTTCCTTAAAAAAAGAGCAGCAATTTAATTCAAACGTATACTTTCAGTAATTATAGTTATTATGTGTAATCTGAATTGGCTCACCTGTGTATCTGATGACTAAAATAGTGATGACAATCATTAGGATCAGTGCTGCCATGCGAAGATGCCACATGGCATAGCTCAGCGGAGACTGGTCCATGGACTCTCTAAAGTCTGCACAAAGCACATGGTTCACAGTATTTCTTCATGCATTTCAGCGTTTGAATATTTGGAAACTAAAGTAGGACTCAAAGTTATTTTTACAAAATGCAGCACTGTGGAATAAAAGAGGCCATTTCCCTAAACATTGGGTTGGGGGTTTTTTTCTATATAAGTTATTGTATGCCTTTATTTTCTGTAAGAGTGGAGACTACACTGTACTCCAGAGGTACATTATAACAGTCAATTTTTCTTGAATGTTCCTAACTGGAATGTGATTATTAGAGCTATTCTATCAATCTGTTTTCTTATCCAAGTCATCATTGTGGAGGGGTTTGAGCCAATCCTAGCTGCCATAGGGTGAGAGGCGGGGTTCATCCTGGACAGGTTAAAAGCTATTTGAATTCTTCAAATACTAAGGAAAGAAGTCTTAAATGCTTTTTTTTAATCACCTCCTATAGCAAGGGATTCACCAGACCAAAACATTAATTAGAGTTTGATTCAGACCTGGTCCTGTATGTTGGTAAGATCTGCCAATGACGTTACAAATTGTTTGAAAATTAGGACACCCTGGAAGGTAAAAAGAAGAGCGTTGTAGAGTTTAGAAGCAGCTGCTTTGAAACCTTGGTTTCAGCTGTGGACCAAAACACTACTATCGTTTTAACCTGGTCTGGCTTCTACTGTCTTTTTGTCTTTTTCTTTGAATCACAATTTTAGGTGGTGGCCAACCTGATGGAAGGCAGCAGGCTTGGGTGGGAAAAGACTGACAGTTACACTCCCAGGTCGGAGCATGGAGCCCACTACCACAAGACCTATGACAACCCTGAGTGTGGTGTCCTTGAACCCTGAACTGGCCAGACTTTAATTTCCAACCCACAAGTTACCATGGTGGTTTTCCCCTCGTCACCGATAGAACTTATTGTCTTTTCAAATCTAAGGCAATTTGCCTTTTTAAAAATGTATTTATAGCAGCGACTTGCACATATTAGGTAGAATTAACCAGCTTATTTATTCTACCTAGAGGTGTGTAATGAGCTATGGAATCTGTGGACTCTGTTCATCAGTGTTTAATAGGTAAAAATCATCTAATCGTTATATATAACCTACCTATGAAGACTGGTGTGTAGTGAGTTTCCATCTTCACATTGTTTTCCTCAACAATCTGGCAGGTGTATCGTTTGTTGTGGTCACTGTGAAGCTTCACTGTTAGAAGTGAAATGCATGTGCGTCCAGTGTATCTGACTTTATTAAGCAGCACAGTTCCTGTGTCATCCACCCAGCGGATGCTTATCTCGTCACAAGGGAGGCTACTGAGTCTGAACAAAGAGCACTTTAATGTGATGTTTCCATTCATCTGTAGGTCGGGGTTTGATGGAGATGCTGAAACTGAAAATGAGTGACGACAGTTACCTCAGCATTAAGAAAAAAGTGGAATGTGAATTTAAATGCAAGTTCTGTAATTTCTTCTTACTGTCACAGGTTTACTGAGTGATTGTCCTGTAGAAAAAGTACTTTTGCACATTGAATATATGTAACTTTCATCCAGATGTTACTGTAAAATCTTGCTCCTTTTATTGCATAGGCATATCGAGTTAAAGCTCAGACTCCACCAAAATGGATTCATTCAGTTACTCCAAATATGCCTAATGATGGATTAAAATCAAGGCTGGATCCCTCACAGAGCCTGTGGGGATGATGGATGTTTAATCCTTAGTGCGGAGTGTCATGCACAAATTTGTTTTTGAGGGAAAGGGCCTCAGAGATTTTTTTTTTTTTAAAAAGGATATTAATGACCATGATACTCTGCAAAGACCCAAATCATTTATGTTCAAGTACTCACTAGTCAAAATATTTAGATAGACAGTTGTGTCCTGGCCAGTGGTCCCCTCAGGCCGACAGTTGTAAACACCAGCATCCTCAGTAGTGATGTTGTTGATGCACAGAGAGCAGTCACTGTGAAGACTTAGTCTGGCAGCTTGGGTTGAGTTCTTAACATCTCCATGATAAACCACCTGTGTTGTCTGAGATGGCTCTCTGTTGTAAAACCAGGTAACCATGGAGCACGTATCAGGCGCCTTGTCACAGGGCAAAATGACATAATTTCCTGGTCTGTGATAGAGAAAGTATGGTTCACCACTGATTCCTGCTGCAAAGGAAAGGAAAGTTTCTGTGATGAATGACACGCATCATCCATCCTCTTCCCCGCTCACCCGTCCTTTTCAGGGTAGCAGGAGCCCATCCCAGCTGTCTTAGGGTGAGAGGCAGGGTACACCCTGGAGTGGTCACCATCAGGGTTAACACAGAGAGACAGACAACCATTCACACCTATGGGCAATTTAAAGTGACCAGTTAACCGAACTGCATGTCTATGGACTGTGGGAGGAAGCCAGAGTATTCAAACTCCACACAGAAAGACCCCAGCCTGATGGTGGAATTGAACTCAGGACTTTCTTGCTGTGAGGCAACAATGCAAATGCAACTAAACAAATAATGAACGTAGACCTTAACATTTGCAACATGCATACATAGTGCATGAGTTCTTATATGAATAACTTTCAATGATATCTAACTTTACTGTACATCTCATGTAATCCAAAATCAAGACTAATTAAAAATAAATTCTACATAAAATTGAGAATCACTCCAAATATAACTCAGTCATTATTACTATTCTTTTTTTTCTCCCAAATACTGGCTACTTTTTAAAAACTGTTACTGAAGCTTATGAAAGTGGCATCTCTTTATCATTTCTGCAAAATTATTCAAAGAAATTTAACATAAACTGTCATGGCATTGCAGGATAGAGGACCCAAATGCAGACCCACGGTGACAAACTGAAGAAACACAAAACAACCTTTTATTTTGGCCTAGCATCATGAAAAAAAAGCAGATTTACCTTCAAACTGAAGCACAAAAACCAGAAATAATTTCCAAAGAGCCATTCTGCACCATTCCCTGTCAGCAGGCACACACTGTGAGGTATTTCTCTATCTTTATGTTGCTGCTGTTTTGTCTTTGAGCCCATCACACGCCACCCATTCTGTCATGAGTTTGGATTTCTTCACATCCGTGTCTGCAAATAGACTACACGCAAGTGCTTTCAATGAAAGACACTGCTAACAGGCTGTTTGATTTATTTGCTCTGACAGTCTTCCAAAATTAAAATATACATCAGTATCATTTACCCAGCTGAGTACTGTGTTGTGGTTCAGTTGTGAGGAACTGTTGCTAGTGCAAAATTTTTCTTTGCATAGTTTGTTATTTCTGTTTCCTTTGTTTATTGCCATTTTGGGACTGCCATCTCCCCTTTTTCTTTTTCCTATATATTTTTATCAGCACCTTAAGCTTAACCTAAAAATAAAATCAGTTGTTTTGAATCTGGACTTGTTGACTTGTTTCCCCATTTGGACATCTAATTGTTATTCCTCCTCATAGTTCTATGATTCTGACATGACTGACTACACACTGTGGACGCTGAGGAGGACAACCCGAGTAAAGACGGAGAAGGAATTAATTTAAACAGGAACTAAGAACTAGAACTTAAGTAACAGAGGCACTCTACACTGAACATCGGAAACTCAATATTCTGCAAAAATCAAGAACAAGTCAACCAAGCTCAAACACCTAGGTCAAATACCCAGGACCATGAGGAGAACAATTTAATTTATGGATGACTTAAACTAAAAAATTAAATAACATGTCAAAAACACTCACACACACAATTATACAAAAACAACTTTTTACTTCTTTAGTTGGATGAACTCATGTATTTTACGGTAATGTTGCCATATTTCATGTTTGTATGTATTTGAAGCTGACAAAGATGTAGGGTTATGTTTATCTCTGACAACAGCAAGCTTAAATAAAAGCAGTGACATTATGAGATGTTTTATTTCCTCTGATTTATTTTTGGTAAGTTTAGCTGATGATACTGTAGAAGCCGCTGGGGTCACTTTCTACCTTTGTCTTCACTGCAGAATAAGTCACCGCTTCCTCCTTTTTAACCTGTATAACAGAAAATTAAAGGATTTAAATAATTCAGACCATAACAAACACTAGAGAGTAGAGTCAAAGGAGCTTGCAAAGATGACCTGGATGACTGAGAACCTTCACAGACACTAGAGAGTAGATTTTTTTTTTTTTTTTTTTTGCTTTTTTTGTTTCTCAAAAAATTCACTGATTCAAATCAAATGGGTTAATGAATAAAACATGAATCTACAACTGTTATATAGCCCAAAAGTAATTTTAAAATGGAATATAAGTAAAAAACAAAAAAACAATAGTTACAGTTTTCCTCAGTGAGGCATTTTGATCAGTGTGGTCAATAGTAGCATAGGTGATGCTGCTCTCTGGCTCATCCTGAAAGCAAACACAGTGGTTCAAAAAGCAAAGACATGAATGAAAACTACTTTAGGTTCTATTTCAGACACATGATGATCAAACATAGTCTCAAAAACTAAATGTTAACTTTCAAATAAAGACTTGATTTTGGCTTTACTCTTATTTTAGTAAAATTCTGTATAAAAGGGTGAAACTAACCAAAAAACCCTTTTAAAACGTCCACTAAAACCAGTGAAGTCAGAGAAGAGGAATTACAAGCAGGCTGAGGTTATTATGCCATTGTGCCAAAAAAAAGTAATTGTTGTTCCTCAGTTACTCATTGCATCTCAAACCAGCTTTAAACTGCTGCAAAGTGCACCTGTCCACTTAGTCACAGGTATGTATTTTTTCCCCTCTCTATACATACAGACTTTAAATAACAGATGGATGTAGTGTCCTGGTTTTAATAATTTAATATAATGAAGACAGTACCAAGAGAGGATGCTTTAAATGCATGTGATTATGCATAGCAGATGTTGACAGATGTTTGATATATCTGCCACTGTCGATTTGACTTTTGCACACATTACATATCGCTTTGGTTTCACCTACAGTACTGATTGTAAAATGTTTCCACAAATGCATAAAATTCGACACAACTACACAAGCATTGTTCTAACCTTTTAACCGAACGTTAACGTTACTCTGTCAACAGCCTATTTGTAAATGACCGAGCTAACAGAGCTATGTAAACAGAACGAAGACTGCAGTCGTCAGTAATGCAGCGTAATGGAATAGTCTCCCGATCTTCGCGAAAGTTATAAACAGCGTCCGGAACCCAGTTAAGGTACAAAAAAATCTATTCAACAAGAATAGTGATGCAGTTCAGTCTTTTTTCGCTCAGCCGAACTGTGTCTGTAGTTGTGTGGAGCAGCCTGTGTCAGTCACCTCTTTCACACGTCACTCACTCATCCAGTCATGCACAGCGGTTTCATAAGGAAACTCAGCTTTTTGATATAAAGTTTTTCTTGTTCCCGAATACAAATATATTTTTAAAGTATTTGTTCGAAATAAGTATTCGTAAAAAAACACGTTATTTGTGCCTCTCCGAATACCGTATTCGGGTTCAGCATACACAGTAATCTGATGAATCCAGGTTTAACTGGAATACTTTAGACAGCAAATTAAGCCAATGAATTATATAAATAATAATTTAATTTATTACTATGTTCATTACTATATTTATTATAGATACATGAACTATTTACCGAGATCAGCTGGCCCAAGACTCCTTGAAGTATTTCCTCATTCTAAACAAGAAAAGGGAAGAACACATTGTCATCATATACTGTGGCACGGTCAGCATGTTGCAATTTTCCGAGTGATCAGTGGCAATAATGTGCAAGAAAAAAGTTCATTTGTAAAGGTTATATTAATATTAAACAAAGGTATTTCTGTTATATGTGAAAACATATCATATATAGTGTGTATCAATATACTTACATGTTTGGGTTGGGTGGGTTTTTGAATGTCTGGAAGAAAAAGTAGAATCAATAATCACAATGTAGAGCTTCTTAAATCAATTTTCCAGTGCAAAGTATATTAGACTGAAGTAACCGCAGTGAAAATGTAGCATTTTCACAAGTTAACATTAAGCTGCAATTATTGCAGATTGCTCAAAATGGGATAGAGCTCTTGTAATAATATATAATAGTAATAATAATATTAGATGAACTAGATGATAAGTAGATGACCCAAGAATGACCACATTTATATGTACTATAATTACTAACCCTCTGTCACTTTAGCACGCCTCCTGTATTTGATGAAAACAGCAGCGATGACGGCAACCACCAGCACCAGCATCACAGCACCAATGATGATGAAAGCCTTGTTTGGGGTGGAATCTGTCAGAGGATTCAAAGTAGTCAGCATTAAAAGTCTTTCAAAAGTCATTAAAAAGTATGTAATTCACTTTTTTAAAAGTGACTCACTCTTATATCCCATCTTATCTTAATTTACTTTTCTTATTGATGTTATCCTACCTATGAGGACAGGTGTGTAGTGAGCTTCTATCTTCACAGTATTGTTATCTTCAAACTGGCAGGTGTATCTTTTCTTGTTGCCACTCTGAAGCTTCACAGTCAGAAGAGAAACACACGTGTGTCCAGTGTTCTTGACATCTCTGTCCCACAGCACACTTCCTGTCTCATCCACCCAACGCATACTGTTTTCTTTACAAGGAGAGGGATAGTATCTAAACAGAGAGCACTCTAACGTGACGTTTCCATCGTCCTTTGGATCAGTGTCTGATGGAAATGCTGAAACTGAGCAGAGAACACGAGTGAAAACAGTTATGCAAGTTCAAAACATCTGGATTATCTTCCTAAATGTGAGAAACCTTATGAGACATTACAAATAAGTTCTATTTTTCTCCTGGTATTTTAATAGCTTAAATAAGTGATTATCTAATAGTAGTTTTACTAATTTAGAATATAAAATTTGAAATGAATACATAAGCCATGGCCAGATTTACTGCTCTCATCCAATGAAATAAAAACTCTTTTCATTTAAGGACCTGTCTCCATGTTTCAACACGAGAATTTTAATTCCCCAAGAAGGTGATACATTCAATTACATGACACGTGTAGAGGGAAATCAATGCTGTATAATAGTAAGTGTGGTGATAATGGGTGTGTTTAATGCTTAATGTACGGTGTCATTCACAGATATGGATATATGGAAGTCCATGGAAGTCTAAATACTCACTGGTCAAAATATTTAGGTCCACAGTTGTGTCCTGATCAGCGTTCCCCTCAGGCCGACAGAAGTATTGACCGGCATCCTCTGCAGTGATGTTGTTAATACTCAGTGAACAGTTACTGTGCAGACTCAGTCTGTCAGCTTGAGCTGAGTTCTTCTCAACAATTCCATTATGAACCATATTTATTGTCTGAGACTCATGTTTGCTGTAAGCCCAGATAACCATGGAGCATGTACCAGGCACATTGTCACAGGGCATAATGACATCATTTCCAGGTGTTAGATACAAGACGTGTTTGGTTTCACTGACCCCCACTGCAAAGAAAAGAGCACATTCAGAAAAATGTGTATATAGCACACATGGTCATCTTCAAACAAAAAAATGAATAAACTGAGTGCAAGAGGTTTGTCCCCCCCCCCTTTTTTTTTCTTTTTAGAATCATTAAATGTCCAAAGATTTCTTTGTATTATACTGAAATGGCTTTGGATTTGTCAGAAGATCACAAATCAAGTTTAAATTTGTTTCCAAACTGAACTCACGCTCATGCCACAATTCTGTCTTCCGAAATATTGACTAATTTTAACAAGTAACAAAAAAAACTTGTATGAAGCTATCAAAGTGGTTATCAAAGTAAGCAATAAAAATAAAGGAGGCTTTACCTTCACACTGAAGCACAAGAATTAGAATAAATGTAAGCAGGACCATTCTGTGCCGTTCTGTCAGCGCGCAAACGTTATGAGGCTTTTCTCTGCCGATGGTCTGTCTGATGCTTCCATTTCCTCTTTGACATCATCACAAACCACCAACATTATTTTAAAAGAACTTGGATTATGTAACATCTGTGCCTGCAAACACAGCTTAAAAAAAATTCACCTTAATTAGATGGATGAAAACCGTACTGGTTTGGCCTGATCGCTGCAATGATCGCTGAAACATTTTTTTTTCATACATCTCTTTTCCTTGTACTATTGTAGCCAATAAAGCACTTGGAGACTAGAGTAAAACTCCACACTGAATTTGCATATCTTAGGTTAATTAATTTTTTAAAATAATCCTGGCCATGATTTGATTTGATTTGATTTGATTGATTAGCATTCAAATTCAAATCTCAGTGAAAACAGTGAGAAAAAAAAAAACAAAAAACAGTGAAAACAGAACAAAAATCTACCATAAAGAAAGAAAGCATGAGACAAGGCTAATCAAAAGGTATTGGCTGAAGCATTTGCTTATTACGCCAACCCTTTTCACAAAATATCTTTTTGTATGCAGCTCCTGTACACAGGGCTTGAAGAAAATAATAAAACAAAGCAAAAACCAAACAAAACAAACAAACAAACAAACAAAAAAACAAAACAAAGAAAAAAAAACTTTCCACCTTAGCTAAGTAACTACATCAAAGTAAAGAATCAAGAGGTTGTTGTTTTTTTTCTCCTTTTTGTTCTTTTCATTCTTGATTTATATATTTTTCTATTACTCTATTTTTAAACATGTTTTTAAACAAGGAAAATGAACTACACCTTTTTAAATCACTGTCATAACTATTCCACAGGTTAACTCCTCTAACAGAAACACATCTCTGCTTTATATTTGTCCTTATCTTGTTTTTTTTAAAGAAATCTGTTCCCCTTAAGTCATATTGACTCTCTCTGACTTTGAACAGCTTCTGAGTACTGGGGCAAAGCAAGTTATTTTGTGCTTTATACATTATCTGTGCCATTTTATATTCAACTAAATCATAAAATTTCAGGGTATTCAGATTAATAAACAAAATGTTAGTTGGTTCTATATAGTTTGATTGGTTTATAATTCTTATAGCTCTTTTTTGTAACTTGAAAATATGAAGAGTGTTCGTTTTATATGCATTACCCCATATCTCCAGACAGTAAGTCATATATGGAAGCAACAGAGTACAATAAAGTGTGTATAATGATTTTTTGTTCAGGACATGCTTTGTTTTATAGAGAATAGCAATGGTTTTTGACATTTTTGTTTTCACGTGGTTTATATGAGACTTCCAACTCAGCTTATCATCAATTATCACTCCAAGAAATTTATTTTCGTACACTCTTTCAATTTCAATTCCATTAACCCTTATTTTAGATACATTTTTCACTTGTCTAGTGCCAAAAATAATCAATTTTGTTTTCTTTATATTTAATGATAACTTATTTACATCAAACCAGTTTTTTAATATATTTAACTCCTTTTCCGCTGTAGTCAGAAGCTGTTCTAAGTTTTTACCTGAGCAGTACAGAGTCGTATCATCAGCAAACAATACACATTTTAACAGTTTGGAAACACTACATATGTCATTTATATATAATATAAATAATTTAGGGCCCAGCACAGAGCCCTGAGGAACACCACAAGTTACCTTCAACTGCTTAGATTTTACATTATTGAATTCGACATATTGATATCTTTCATCCAGGTAACTTTTCATCCACTTGTATGCTATCCCTCTTATGCCATATCTCTCGAGTTTATTCATTAATATAGAATGATCAATTGTATCAAACGCCTTTTTTAAGTCTATAAAAACACCAACAGTATATTCCTTATTATCTATTGCATTAGATATCCCTTCAACAAGTTCCATCACTGCCATTGAAGTGGACCTTTTCACTCTAAAGCCATATTGGTTATCACTTAGGAGATTATGCTTCTCAATATATTTATCAAGTCTATTAACAAATAACTTTTCTAAAATTTTTGAGAACTGTGGGAGTAGTGATATTGGCCTATAATTGGTAAACTGACATCTCTCTCCGTTTTTATGGATTGGAATAACTTTTGCTATTTTCATTTGTGAGGGAAACACACCAGTTTGAAAGGACAGATTACAAATGTATGCGAAAGGTTGCACTATATATTCTATAATACTTTTAACTAATATCATGTCAATACCAAAACAGTCAGTGGACTTTTTATTTTTAAATGTCTTCACAATGTTAATTATTTCTCTATGAGTTACAGCACCAATAAACATGGAGGACACATTCTGAGTAATATGTTTATTCAGGTCGTTATTATTTCTTGACTCTGGAATTTCTTTTGCTAAATTAAAGCCAACATTTACAAAGAAATCATTAAATTCATTTGCAATGTCTTTAGTTTTATCAAGCACAATATCTTTATCTTTTTTAAAATAATCTGGATAATTCTTATTTTTTGAGCCCTTTTTGATTAGACTGTTTAATATCCTCCATGTTTCTTGTGTGTTACTTCTACTTTGCTCCAATAATTTGTGGTAATATTCTTTCTTACTTGTTCTTATAATATTTACTAATCTATTTTTATATAACTTGTACTTTATTTCAGCATCTTTTGTCCTCTGTTTTATGAATCTCTTATATAGATTATTTTTCTTTTTACATGCATCTTCTATCCCCTTTGTGATCCATGGCTTATTTGATCTGTGATGCTTTCTAGTGATTTTCATTAAAGGGCAATGTTTTTCATATAGTGAAATTACAGTTGATAAGAATGCATCATATGCACTATTTGAATCTTCATTTGCAAAAACCTCATTCCAATTGTGTTTTTGATGACATGTGGGTAGCAAGATCCTATCGTCCCATGGTTTTTCCTCACCAAATTTACAGGTGTATCTATTATCGTGTCCATTCTGATGCTTCACAGTCAGAAAAGAAAGAAGGCTACAGAACTACAGGGCTGATGAAATTTCCCCTGTGTGTGTGTGTGTGTGTGTGTGTGTGTGGGGGGGGGGGGGGGGGGGGGGGGGCATTATTTTAGTGGTGAACTTATTTAGGTTGTGACCGTCCAAAACAGGGTCCACAGTCCAAAGCAGGACTTCAGAAGCAGTGCAGGACACAGTCGCTGCTTACTTTTAAACAAAGAGTATGGTAATAACAACCATAACAACAAAGTGTATGGTCGGTGAGTGACTGGCTGATTGAACACAGGTGGAGAGGTAAACTTTCAAACGAAATGCAAGAGAACAACAGATTACAAAATAGGAAAGTGAGAACTTCCTTGTTTTGAAGCATATTATTTGCAGTAAGTGCAACACAAATTCGACTGAAAATGACGAAACCTGATTTCAGGACATTGCTCATATAAGCAATATTTTGTTACGCAAGCAATATTGTTATACGTAGTTTGGTCAATATTCAAAAAGATGTCATGAGATTATGAAGCATTAAAAAAAAACTTATGGGGAAAGTGAACGATATTATTTTTTAAAATAGAAAAATCTAATTAAAAACAAAGATTCATTTTTGTTCTGGTTAACAGAAGGTGGTGCTCTGACGTTCAGTCCAGTTCACGATCAGCTGTCCTGTTTCTCACATTTTCATAGTTCACTGTGTCATCATCACGGTCACCAACATAATGTACCTGCGAAAAACAACACAGGTAAATCGTCAAGGGAAACTCATTGAGATCAAAATTTAATTATATTTAAAATAAAATACTAGGTCATCTAAAAGGTATCCTTAGCTAGTTTAAATTAGCTAGCAAGGATCACACTGGTGGAGACTGAGGGTAGCACATTTACATAATTTCACAGTACTACTAGTACTAGTACTACTGCCATCGTTAAGCAATTTTCACACAAATGTCAGATAATTTTGGGAGACTCAGGTTAAGATGTCCTCCATAACAGGTGTAGTACACAGGAGGAAATAGTTGTCTTAGGTTTTTGGAAAATCTTTTTTAGCCCAGCTAAAGAGTGCAGGAAACAGAGCACTTGACCTTTGAGGTGCATGCACCAGATGCTTAGCTGCAGTATCTGCATGTCTGCTCACAGTATGAGATTGTTTTTGAATGGAGACAGTAATGCTTTACATACAACTGTTAGTTTTTTTTAACTTTACTTACTAATGGCTATTTCACTATCACTTAAAGATTTAAATTAACTGTGAGCATTTCTGAAGTCTTAAAAACATGTTCTGCTGCCACTGAAGAAAAATAATTATGGCAACCAAAAATGAGGTCATAGTGTTTCCTGCCATTTACAGCAGAAAGAAAAAAATCTCCCAAAGAGCTGAGAAATAAGTGTGTGACAGGGACACAACGATCAGTTGAGATCAGTTGGGTCACAGACTGGTCTCAGCAGATTGTTGCCCCTCCCTGAGACTGGTTCTGTCTGAGGCTTCTTCCTCTTGAAAGGGAGTTTTTCCTTCCCACTGTAGCCAAGCGCGTTTTTCAAAGAGGTTGTTTGATCATTGGGGTTTTCTCTCTAGTTGTTGTAGGGTCTTTACCTTTGAATACAAACCATCTTGAGGTGATTGCCGTTGTGATTTTACGATATATAAATTAAATTAGATTGAATGTGATTTTTTTAATTTGTTTACTTGTTTATTTGTTTATCTGTTTGTTTCTGGTGCATAATGGAAAAAAAAAAGTACACAACGCTCTAGACTTATTTGGGGCAACAAGATAATAAAAAAAAACTACCCAGTAATCCTATAAACATTTGCGATGAAGCATCATGGCAGATTAAATTGTAAACATACAGATTATGTTTTTCTGTGCCATTTAAAGTCTTTATATTAGAAATGGTAAAAATGGTAAATGGCCTGTATTTATATAGCGCTTTACTAGTCCCTAAGGAC
The DNA here is from genome assembly GCF_057381915.1 of Diplotaxodon limnothrissa. Taxonomy (NCBI): domain Eukaryota; kingdom Metazoa; phylum Chordata; class Actinopteri; order Cichliformes; family Cichlidae; genus Diplotaxodon; species Diplotaxodon limnothrissa. Next base: position 23,443,271 of record NC_140610.1, read on the forward strand.
CCCAAGGCGCTTTACACATCCAGTCATCCACCCATTCACACACACATTCACACACTGGTGATGGCAAGCTACATTGTAGCCACAGCCACCCTGGGGCACACTGACAGAGGCGAGGCTGCCGGACACTGGCGCCACCGGGCCCTCTGACCACCACCAGTAGCCAACGGGTGAAATGTCTTGCCCAAGGACACAACGACCGAGACTGTCCAAGCTGGGGCTCGAACCGGCAACCTTCCGATTACAAGGTGAACTCCCAACTCGTGAGCCACAGAAAGCCTGTGTGTTTAAAATTCAGGTTTTTTTTAACTCACATTCGTGTCTTCAGGTGGCTTTTTCCTTCCTAAAACAAGAGCACTGAATAAATTCAAAGGTCTTTTTGTTGGTAATCTGTCTCATTACTGATCTGAATTGTCTCACCTTTGTGTCTGATCACAAGAACCGTGATTACAATCATCACTGTGAGTCCTACAAAGTGAAGAGCCCACGTGATGTAGTTCAGAGGAGACCGATCTGGGGTACCTAGAGAACACACAGTTCAAAATATTTCTTTATAAATTTGATATCTTTTAGTCAAAGTATTTAAATAACTTTAACTGCTGTAAAAATCCAAATTATTATTTATACTAGGAGTTCAAATGTCATGGGTCAAACTGATCTAATTGTTATACAAATCCTACCTATGAGGACAGGTGTGTAGTGAGCTTCTATCTTCACAGTATTGTTATCTTCAAACTGGCAGGTGTATCTTTTCTTGTTGCCACTCTGAAGCTTCACAGTCAGAAGAGAAACACACGTGTGTCCAGTGTTCTTCACATCTCTGTCCCACAGCACACTTCCTGTCTCATCCACCCAACGCATACTGTTTTGTTTGCAAGGAGGGAGAGTACAGCAGAGATAGAAGTAACGCATTATTGTAATCTGATTACTTTTTTCAAGTAACTTGACCAACACTGATTAGGACCCAAGATGCAGGCTTCTGCTTCTGATGCAAGATTCATTTTTATGGTGAGGGTAGAAACAGCAGTGGTGATAGCATGTGCAGAACGTAGCCTGGCTAAATTAACCAGCCCAGAACACAGATTATCTTTGGGGTTCTTTTAATCTGAATGATAAAGTAAGCGCTGGAAATAAAAAGGTTGTAAAAATAAATGCATTTATTTCTTATCCAGTAACAGCTTTGTGCACTGGTAACCCACTGCTACTGCAGGTTATTTTCTCAACTTTGTCAGCATCTGTAACTCAAAGATGTCTAGCGTCAATGTGTGACTGATATAAACCCATCCAGAAACAAAATCTCAGCAGTGCAAAAATAATTGTAGTGGCTTCTCCTGCTGAAAGACAGAGCCAAGATTAAACAGTTAACAAAGGTACATTTTCCCTCTTACCCACGGAGATATTATAATACAAGTGTGAACTCAAATACATACAGTGCATTAATCCAGTAGAAAAACGGAATACAGATCCCTCTGAGATGAATGGTTGAAGTCGGTTGCAGACACTTCTGGTGCTTTAACTGTTCCACACTTTGCGTTTCAAACAGATCACGCAGCGAAAAACCGTCGTGATTACATTGTGGGCATTGCACACCCACATTACACCAATGCAAGCTAGCACTTCCGTGAATGTCTCTGTAGATCCCCATCATCATCTCTTGCGCTCTCAGAGGTACCCCAAAAGAAACAGCGCCATCCAGTGGCATGTCCCATAATACTGACCTTCCACCTGGCTACACTAAGATAACCTAAACTGGAAAAACTAACAAAAACATACCAGAAACCTTTAAACAGAGACGCAGGGAGACTTGGGGAAACAACACAGACGAACCAGCAATGAGCACAAGATGACACACACTGAATACACAGACGGGAACATGAGGGAATGAGGAACAGGTGGCAACACAGCTAGAACTGATTGGGCACAAAGAGACAAGGAAGCAAAGCAGAATGCACTAACGTAAGACACAGACTTTCAAAGTAAAACAGGAAATACACAGAGAGGCAGACTTGAGGGGGAGAGAGAACACTGAGGAGCACGAGGGAGAGCACAGACATGATGGGTTGGGGAAACATGGAATAAAACACAAGGAGGGAAAATAAGGCACCAGAACTCCAATACACAGAGGGAGACACAGGGGGTAAAGACACAAGGGGAAATCCAATCAACTAAACCGAACAACAAAGAATAACTCCTTAGAATGACAAATGATCTTAGCATGATACAGAAACGCAACAAAACTGAGAGTGCTAGGTCAAAATGACCCAGGACCCCAACATACTCATTGCCATTCATTTACCATGTTACCTGAAGTGTTTCACCCACAAGGTCAATCTTATGTCACAGTAGATGCTAAATCAGCTATGGGGACAGTGCGGTGTATAACTGGCTTTTCAACTGGCAGGGATAGCTCAGTAGGTAAAGTGGTCGCCCCATGATCGGAAGGTCGGCGGTTCGAATCCACTTAACGGCTACCCTGAGGTACCCCTGAGCAAGGTACCGTCCCTACACACTGCTCCCCGGGCGCCTGCTTAGTGGGCTGCCCACTGCTTCACTGAGTGAATGGGTCAAATGCAGAGAAAAACAAGTAATTTCCCCATGGGGATCAATAAAGTATCCATTAATAGAAGCCCAGGGGCAAGTAAAACAAACAAAAGAAAAAACAGGTCTTGGTTAATTTAACCTGGTAGAGTTTCTAAAAGTCTGTAAAATACATGCCACAAAAGAAGGACAAGAAGGCCAAATTATACATACTTACTCCTTGTATAGCCCCTTTTTATCTTTTGTCTGACAGAAAACGTCTTCATTTATACCTTTATAAGCTTTCTTCCGATTGGCTGCTCCTCATCAACACATGTACCAAAAGTTGAACGAACAACTGTTGTCACATCCAGAGCTGTGTGCCTGAGGTGAGCTTTGCACATACTCATTATTTCAAACTCTGGGCTGCAATTAAATACATATACAGGATAAGACACAAGGAAAGGCAAAATATGCTGAGAACTCTGTTATTCTCTGTATTAAATTAGATTAAAGTTCTTCCCTGGAAATGCAATACGCCAAACGCATGCATATGCATTTGATAAATTTAATTAATAAATTATCTAAAAAGAAGAGAAAAAAAACACACTAGTGGCACTATAGGTCAGAGCAATGCTTCAGTGATCCTTTGGGATTACTGGTGTTATGTGGGCCACTGATTTATTCATCATCCTTTTATTGTCTTCTTGTCATCTCATTAACCAGCTCTGTTGGTCGCAGAATACTCGTCCACGTATATAAAGCCAGAGAAGTCAGAGCGTGGAAGTTTGCAGCTGACATCTTGTTCCCTTTCTCTTCCTCCCTCACCACGGGTATTACCTTTTTGTTTTATTTGTGTATTTTAATTACAAGTTAATCACAATCTAGTTTTGGTTTTTTTTCCATTAGTTTAGCTAGAAACCTGATTTTGTTGACTGTCTCCCTCCTGTCTCTTTTGGCCCTTTGGGCCATGAATTTAGCAGCTATAACAGTTGTTTAACTCATTCACTGCCAGCCATTGGCAGTGAATGAGTTAAACCCATTGACTCATTCACTGCAATTGACGGCTATAGACGTCAATGGCAGTGAATGAGTTAATAGACTCTTTTTTTAGAAGAAAAAAAACGTGTGAATGGTTGTCTGTCTCTCTGTGTTAGCCCTGTGACAGACTGGTGACCTCTCTAGAGTATACCCGGCCTCTTGCCCTATTGCAGCTGGCACAGGCTTCTGGTGCCCCTGTGACCCTGAATTGGATGAGCAGAAGAGAATAGATGGAATTCTGAACGTTTAAATCTGATCTATTTAAAAAGTTAAAGGTTATTCTTAGTAATAAATGGCCTTCAAATAGACTGTTTAGTTCAGCAGTGTAGTTTGCAGCAAATTAAGTCCAAGGAAAAAATGCAGGTTCTGCCTTACATGTATGTCATTTAAGCTTGTTGGAGTGAAAATGCTTTAATGACACAAAAAGCATCTGACTATATTTTATTTGTGTTATTGGTGGAAAAAACGATTTAGCTGGCCAATGATGTGTTTACGTTTTTAAATTTTTTTTTTTTTTTAAGTTATTTAAAATTTGACTTGCACCTAGTTTTACTCAAATTAGAGACACATGGTTTTTCAGTGACCATGTGTGCATATGTGTTGATCACTTGTCAACACATATGCACAAGCAGGATCCTGAGGTCTTAACTCTGAGATGGAAATTTCAGAAAGTTTGGTTTCAGAAAAGCTGATCAGGGCATAATTAATGAAAAAAGACTTCCAATATCACTGTTCACCATGAAAAAGGAGCATAAAAAGCACCAAGCCCCCATTTTTTTATCCAGTTGACTGTAGAATACAAATACATATCTCACTGTGAGCAACAAAAATTGCCCTAAAAAAGCAGAGGGAGAAAATTATCCACTTCATTTACCAACCTCATTTTAACATCGGCTACGGGTAAACTCTTCCACATTGTAAACATTTAAAATTTTACTGTGAAGCACAGCAGAAGATGAAGCATTTTCCACTAGATTATTTAATTTTTCTAGAAGTTACACATTGTACAGTGTGTTTCAGTCTTGTTCAGTATCCAAAGGTTTCATGATGTATTTGTGCAGGAACTGAGAAGCCACAAAGCACAAGAAAGAGAAAGTAAACATGATCTTTCTGAAGAATACAAATTATTTATAAAATGATAAAGAACTAAAAAGAATTATGATGACTCTTTGTTCCTGGTGAGATAAAGTTGGTGCTCTGAGCTCAGCACTGCTTTTCAGGGTCACCAAAATCAGCACGTTCACCATCAACCTGTTAAGTAGGGGAGACCGGGGATAGTTGTAACGTGGGTCAGTTGTAACACTTCCAATTTCTCCAATCAGGGCTAAGTTTCAAATGATGTGACTCATCCTGTGCATGCCCAACTCAGTTCTGCTATCACATGTGAAAAATCAGCACATTTTGTCAAACACAGACAATTTAACACGAAAAAAAGTAATTTGTATACCAAAAAGTAAGTTTTTCTACTTTATTTCAATTTCTAATAGCATTATCTGCTTTGCAGTTAAACTCATCAAACTTAAATTATGTTATTTGTACGTCTATGGGGATATATTCTGTGTAGGTCTTTAGTGCTAATGTTTTAGCCGTTGGCTGTAATGTTAGCTAGTTCATGGCTATAGGAGTCTGGGTCAGTTGTAACAGCAACAGTCTGGGTTAGTTGTAACAATAATGCAGATGTTACAACTTACCACACTATTACTTTAACTTATATTAAACAAGTTGGGGCAACGACATCAGCAGAGAGAGGTTCACTGGTCGCTTTTGTATATGCGGTTAATGCCATTGGCAACACAATTCCTCCACTGTTTGTGTTCCCACACATACCTTATGCAGACCACTGTGTCAGAGATGGACCAGTAGGAAGTACTGGTAGTGGAAATAAATCAGGATGGGTGCAAGAAACAGATTTCCTCATCTTTCTGAAGCACTTTGCAAACCACACCAAGGTAAGCCATGATAAAAAGTAATGGAATTGCGATGCTGGTGAACAACTAAGTGCATTCATGTGTTGAATAAACAAAGATTACATGTTAATGTTTTGTTAGTACCCTTATTTCATTGTGTTACATTTCACCCCAGGATATGTTACAACTAACCCAGACTATGGGGTTAATTGTAACATTTCACTCTTTGTGTTTGAGGCCATACCATGCAATGGGTAATTGTGCTGCAGAGAAAATAGCTGCACTATTTAATAGCCGAGACATGTAAATACTTTGCATTACATTTTGAATCCACTACCATAAAAGAGCTCCAATTTACAGACAGAAATGTCAAAAATGTTACAACTATCCCCGGTCTCCCCTACAACGCAAGTAAATCTTCAAAAACAGGTGGTGTATTAGATATTACAGACACATAAAAAATAATGCCTGTGTTGTTAATTTAGACGGTTGCTATGTTTGAACTGATATGCTTTGCTTGTTTTGTGCAAACATGATGATATTCTTTGGTTTGTTCAGGTGCCACTTTATAAACCTAAACTGTGCTGCCATATTCTTTTAAGAGACAAGAGGCTTTCTCTCTTGGCAGAACCTCCAGTGAAAGCTGTGCTTTTTCATGTTTGCTTATGCAGTTTTGTTTCATTTTTGTTAAATAAAAATGACACAGTATCAATGGCATATGTTGCTGTTCATCTGAGGTTGCACTTATCTAACTTGAAGGCCCTTTAAAGACCAGATTAGTATGCTGCTACAGTCAGTCATGTAAATGTGCTGCAGTACTGAATGATGCCACAAGGTGGTGCCTCCTCCTTATAGCAAATCCTGCAATAAGACAGGTTTGCATGTCTTTCCTGTACTAACTCATGAGAGTGTTCCTGTAACAGCAAAACTGTGAAATAAAGTCCTAGTTTCATCCAGTATTATGTTTATAGGTTTTCAAAAACTACCAAATTGTTCAAGAGGCACTTTAGATGACTCATACTGCTAACTGCTAACTTAAACTGTAAGCGTTAGCTACATTTTTAAATCGAAAAACCTACATATTTCAAGCTTCAACTCACTTTGGTGTTTTCAAGCTTTTAAAGTAGCTGGAAAAAGTAACAGAACAGCAATTAAACTGAAACGTCTGATTATTTTTGATCAGCGAACCTTATATGATGCAAATGCTGAAATAAATGCTTGCTATAGGTAAAAAACATCCAAATCAAAAGGAAAGCCTTCCAAATTGATCCTGTGCTTGAAATTCTGCAGTAAAACTTATATCCTGCAGCTCTGTTAGCATTTAAATTGTCTAACCTCTGTTTCTCATAAGAGCAATGATAGCAATTATTAGGATCAGTCCTGCAATACAAAGGGCCAACATGATGTAGCTCAGAGGACACGGATCTGTGGAATCTGTGAAAAACACACGAAGGAAAATATTAATTCCTAAATTTCTTAAATTTCCTTCTTGTAACCTTATAGTCAATGTCCAGCAACATCAATGTTTTGAACATTTAGAAGCTACAGTAACAAACCAAAGCTATATGTCAAAATCAATCTGTTCTTTATCCTACCTGTGAAGACAGGTGTGTACTGAGCGCTCTATCTTCACGCTGTTTTCCTTAAAAAACTGGCAGGTGTATGTTTTTCTGTGGCCTCGCTGATGTTTCACGGTCAGAAGTGAAACACACGTCCGTCCAGTGTTCGTGACACCTCTGTCAAGCAGCATCTTTCCCGTCTCGTCCAGCCAGCGGATGCTGTTCTCTTCACAAGGATGGAGGTCAGAGTATCTGAACAGAGCGCACTTTAATGTGAAGTCTCCATCCCCATTTAGTGTCTGAGATGCTGAAACTGAGAGAAATAGGTGATAAACAAAGTAAATGTTAGGTCATCACAACTGCTCCCACATCTCAAACTAATTCTAATGTTTAACAGCTTTATGCACATTTCATTGGATTCATCAGTGAGACTTTATTCTTAAGTTGTTGTTTCTAAGGACAGCATGAATCTGAAGTGTTAAAATCACTCAAACAAAAGCCTTTAATACATTTCATCATCCGTGTTTAGTCAAAACATTGTTTTTTTAGTTTGCTACTTTCCAGTTACTGCATGCTAAAAGTCTTCAATCCATCCAGTTTATTCCACTTTAGGGTCATGGGGACTAAAGCCCATACAATTTTTAATACACTTCAATGTATGCAGCTTCTAACTCTAAATGTTAAACGCTCCACGGCCCATCCCGAGGAAATATTGGACAAATATTGGACAAAGGCTGTTGATTATGGAGCGGCCAGGCTGGAGAAAAAGAGGAAGACCGCAGAGAAGATTCATGGATAGGTGGACATGCAGATTGCTGGTATGACAGAGGAGGATGGTAGGGAAAGGGTGAGGCAGATGATTCACTGAGGCAACCCAATTAAGGAATTAAAAGAAAGAAGAAGACACAAATACATGTAGTGTGTTTTACAGCAGAGTGTAAGTACCCACTATTCAAAATATGTAGATACACAACTGTGTCCTGGTCAGTGTTCTTGCCAGGCCGACAGCAGTAACCACCAGCGTCCTCAGCAGTGATGTTCTGGATGCCCAGGTGGCATTTACTGTGCAGACTGAGCCGGGCAGCTCGGGATGAGTTCTTCTCGATGGCCCCATTGTAAACTATGGCAGCAGTCCCAGATCGATCTTTGCTGTAAAGCCAGTGAACGACGGAGCAGCTTGAGTCAAGTGGGGCTGCGTTGTCACAGGGGAGAATGGCATCATGCCCCGATTTGTAATAAAGGTAGAAGTATCTTACACCAATGCCCGCTGTGAAGAAATAAACATGTTTACCTTTCTACTCATTTCTTTTATAATTCTAATGGAATAATCCATGTAACCTATTCAACCTAATGCTTTGAAACATGTATAATAATCATAAATCAAATTATATTGTGTTCTGTATTTTCGCCATATTTTTATCATTTGGGTTATTTTTTCCTTTTAATTTTAAATGAACAGCCAAATGCCTCAAACTGAATTCTCCACACCAATAAATCATGCTCATATCCTTCTAATGATCTGTCATAATGAAACTGTTTTAAATAAAAACAATAATAATCTTCACATTTTGGCCTAGAAAATTGTTAGAGAATCACACAGACATAAATATGGAGTGTGTTTCATAGGATCAGTTTGGGAAAGAATCAGTCAGTAGGAGGTTCTTAATATCACTAGCAAATCAAGTTCGCTCAGGTCATTGTACTCACTTGTCAGGATATTTAGATACACAGTTGTAAGCAGTGCATTGTTGTCCCCAGGCCGACAGTAGTAAACACCAGAGTCCTTCAAAGTGATGCTTTTGATGCCCAGGAAGCAGTTACTGTACAGACTCAGCCTGGCGGCTTGGGCTGTTTTCTCAATGATGTTTCCATTGTGAACCACCTCTGTAGTCCAAGGTAGCTCTCGGCTGTGAAACCAGCTAACGATGGAGCATGTTGAATCCAAAGGGGGTGCGTTGTCACAGGGGAGAATGGCATCATCTCCAAGTCGGTAATTAAGAGTGATGTATGCTTGAATGCTTGATGTACTGATGCATACTGCAAAGAAAAAAGATGTGTTTATTCTAGTCTACCCAATTATCAAGATGAGGAAGGCACCATGACTCAATAGTAACGGGACAAAGGAACATAATTTAAAATATATTTTTAACAGTTTCATGAAAGAATTTTGCAGACAGTGACTGGAAAACATGGACATGGACATTGTGGGTCTCCGCATTCACTTTTGAATTTAATAACTTGAAAATATGCTCTTTTGTGGCTCTTGGGTTTTGAAGAATACTACATTTCTTTGATTTGAGAAACTCTGGGGTTTCCTAAACTTGCACTGAGCCTTATATTTAAGAAAATACGAAAATAAAATACAAATGAATTCATCGGTGTTGGAGTACAGAGCCATAAGTACTAACTTTTTTGTGTCTTTTTCTAAAAAATTGTGAACGAACTGTATTTCTCTCTTAACCTCCTAGAACCTGGCGTCCACATATGTGGACATCACTATTTGGGTTATTTAGACCAAAATACTCAATTTTGCTCTACAAGGGCCTGATATCCACTTACAAGGACATTATACTGCTACTGTTCTATTGAAATTTTTATCCTCATATGTGGCTCTCATTTTTCTTAGAAAAAAAAAATCTGGTAATTCTTGTTTTTACATTCATCGGGTCCCAATCAGCCCAAATATCAAAGAGAAATTAAAAAGCATGCCGTGGAAGAGTTCGGGTCTTAGGAAGTTAAAACAACGTTTAAAAGATCAAAGGTTTGAGTTTTTCTAATAGTTTTTCTTCCTTCAGCTGCTTTATATTCAACTGGAATGAACAGTCAGTGAAAGAATATGCACTGTAAGATCCAGGGTAAGATCCCTAGTGCACTTTATGCTTTGGGTCAAGTGATTTATGATATCTAAAAACCCTTTACATTCTATTGTCAACCGAATTCAATGGAATTCTTCTAATTATGATCCAAAACCTAAAAATATACTTTACATGTTGGTATTTCTTTTTTTCCACATGGCAACAACAATCAATTAAAATGTATATATTTCATCGCAACATAGATAACAGAACCAAGAAAAGAAAATCGGAATAATTACCTTCAAACGGAAGCATAAAAATCAGGATTATTACAGGTTCTTGCATCTCGCAGGCTCGAAATGGGCTTCCTGGTACACAAGTGATAGTGTTTCCTGTTGATGGTTGTATTTATGAGTAAAGAATTGTGTAACAGCACCAACTCATCAGCCAAAAATAGGTTGAAAGGGCATGTTATAAGACCACTGACATTGGTCACTTTGGAGTTTTTGAATGCGTTTCCTGTCTTGGTTTGACTTTTATACCTTTCTTGGTAAGTACTGATACTGCAAGCCACATTCACCAATACATAAACCAACACCCTCTTTGGAAAATGTACACACATACACAAGGATAGTCCTTCCCAGCTATCGTAGGATGGGGGCCAGGACAGGTCGCCACTCTGACGCAGGGCTATCACAGAGACAGACAACTATTCACGCCTATGGCCTTTTTAAGATCCCCAATTAGCCAAGTACCCAGAGAGAACCCACACAAACATGAGGAGAACAAGTAAACTGCACACAGAAACCAGTGCTAACCACTGCACCACTGTGCTGTTATATGCACCTAATTCTTATTTATTAAAGTCATTAAAGGCTTACATACTACAATCATGGCATCCTGGAAAGAGAGCAGTTCAAAGAAATTGTTAAAAGTCCAGAATTAACAGGAAATTCTTGCTCAGGATGAGTTTTTATAAACTTGTGACCGCAGCTGTAACCATCTATGGTATAACACAGGTACAAAGTCACCGCCTACTGATCAGTTCTCTGGAAAACAGTGTCACAGTTCCTGGAAGAACCCTCCTACCTCAGTATGCTATTTTTATGCAGTGTCTTATAAAGTATTTGTCTTTCTCTGGTAAATATCCGTAATACATTCTTACAACCTCATACTATCAAACTGCCCACAGCTTCAAACAACAACTTTCCTCTGTCGCTCGCACGCAACTTATTTTGTCTGTTACTTTCAGTCTAACTCACTTTCAGGTAAATGAACTTATAGGTAGATCAGCTTGATTGTTCACTTCTGGGTTTACTTATTGAGTCGAGAAAAAGTCTGTAAGAACAAATATGTTACAGTAAAATGCTTTTATTGACAGTGAAGAAAAACAAGATATTTTCTTGGTGTTTCTTATTTTAAGTTTCACTTGTCTGGATAACAAGTTCTTTGAAAATAAAAGCTACTTTCGGCTACTGTGCTATTTCTTTGAAAATATTCAACAATAATTGGCATTGAGATTTACAATATACATCCTTGTTTCACGGGTAAGTGACATTATTCATATTTTTGTTACAGTCAAAACAGAATTCTCTACAAAGACCCAAAACAAGAAAAAATCCGGTAAAAGTTTTATGTACATCTCTTGTATCCATCCACAGATAAAAAAAAATAGTCCTCCACATTTGCAAAAATTCAAATTTTTAACCAGTTTTCTTTATTTTTAACTTTTGGCTGACCATTTGAGAGAATACCAGTGAGCTAGGGGCTCAATGCAGTGCGATGTGCAGCAGCTTGTTTTGGTCTATTTAGCCTTTAAAGATTAAACTTGTGTGGGAGAACAAAAAGTCGCAAACTACCCTCAACTACTTGATTTTTACATGTCAGAAAACAGAAACTGTCAATCATGCAAAAGCATTAAAAACATCTGCTGCATAAAAACTGTTTCTAATGCTGATATAAAATAGCCACTAAATCCAGTGACCCAGTTAATGCAAACAGTATCCCCAAGACAAAGGAAGCATATAATGCTTTACTGATTTCACATAATTTATTTCCATGAAGAAATGTTCAAAACTGGATGTTGACAGTGTAAAATATGAAAATATGAAATACTTTTACCCCAGAGGCTGAAGTCTTTTCAGACTACAAGGCCATGTTATTCACCACCTCATCATTGTAATTGTTAAGTGCTGTTTTCTGTAACATACTCACAGGAAAATAAATAGACTGAAAATAAATAAAATCAAATTATATTCCAGATAAAACCTTTTAGTAGTTTATAAAAATGACAAACATCAGTGAGTCAGAAAAAGTAAAAAAAACAAAACATATCTTGATTAACAAGAAGCCAGAAAACAGGAAAAATGCATAAAATAAAAGTATTTTAAAGATTCTGAGAAAAAAGAAAGGTTTAACGGAGGATTTAACAGTTGTTTGGAGAAATACCCTACCATCTCAAAGGTAAGGGTATAAAAAAGTAAAATGTTTGAGGTTGTGGTATCAATATGTAATTGTCAATCAATATTTATTTACTTACAAATTCCAGAAAAACAAAGAGACCCTGTCAACTGACATGAATCCTCTTGGAGTGAAGAGTTGGTGAGATTGCAGCAGAAAGCAGAAAAATAAATGTTTATACCAAAAAATCTTGCACATAGGAGGAAGACAAACGCTCTCTTTCTACATCTTTTCAGTTCTTAGCTGAATTAAAAGAACACAAGAATGGACAGGTAAATGTCTGTGATGGTGAGCCCGATTTTTTTAAGCCCTCCTACCGATCAAGTATGAGAAGTAGCCATAACAAATTAGCCCTAAGGTTGACAAGTGCGGCACATCTACTGAAGAGGCCACCTGGTGCATATGATTTGTTGTGCTTTGTTGCATCCTATTTAGTACATTTGTAATGAGACTTACTCAATAAGTCTGTTATTTATTCTAATTTACAATTTTTAAGTAAAAATAGAATCGAAGTCTGACTTCATGCATTTCACATTATAGACCAGGACTTATGAGGTCAAAATAAGTGAAAACAAATGTGTTTCTTACAAGGTTTACGAGCTTGGACACAAACATGAAACAAGGCTACGTGTCAGCTAAGACCAAAGTATCTGCGTTTATGCAAGACTTTAAAAGGAAAAAGAAAAACTTTTATGGATACAGTAGGAATATTAAACTGAGAATATTCAGATGTCAAACTTTTGTGCTTCTCCTGTCCACTCTGCTTTCCTCGTCCCACAAACGGCAGCTCGACCAGCCATGACATGCATAACGGATAGAGTTAAAACTGAAATCATGTATTTCAGAAAAAGGCCTAAAGTTGTGCCTGTGTTTAAAATTGTGCGCTGAACTGTGCGCTACATTCTGTTTGGTCCAAATTTGGAAAACACTGCAGCACATTCCACTTGTCACATATTTATGAGTTCCACAATCTGTTTTACTGAGCGATATTACCGCCGAGTTACCATGTCATCAGCTTTCGCCTTCCCTCCAAATGATAACTAAACTATTTGCTCTTTGTGACTGCATGTGTTCACATTAGGATATGATTGTGTGCGTCTCTATAAAAAGAGCTTCTAAGATCAAGTGTTCTGATCCTACACTATCTTTGTGTGTAAACAGAAGAAAGAAGGTACAATGCTCAGGGATTATTCATTTCCTTAACTATTGAACCTTTTTGGGGGGGACGTAGCAAGTAGGTGCATTCAGTCACCATGAAATGTCACTGGAGCTTTAAATGTGTCCAGCAAAACAGCACACATCTATACACAATGCTGCGGTAAAAAGAAACTACAGTTAAACGCAATGAGGTCTTCATGGTGATTTTTAGACATCATCTAGCAAAGAAGTGCAATTCCTTGATTGGCCACTTGCCATTGGCGCAAAAAACGAGTCATTTCCCAGAGACGCCCATGTTGAAATGCCCAAATTCAGCATGACATGAAAATAACATATTTACAAGAAACAGCTGGGCGAAGCTAATTTCTCCCACCATGACAACTAAACTAGAGCTGAGTTTCTTTTTAGCTATAACCATCCATCTGGATAAAGTTAAAGGCTTAAAGTGAGGGTGTGGCTCCTTTATTTCACAGGTGTGCCACACAGGCAAGTAACTTTCTGCCAGGCCCCTCGACTATGGAACCAGCTCTAGTTTGGATTTGGGAGACAGACACTATCTCTACTTTTAAGATTAGGTTTAAAACTCTCCTTTTTGCTAAAGCATATAGTTAGGACTGGACCAGGTGACCCTGAATCCTTACTTACTTATGCTAAAATAGGCATAGGCTACTGGGGGATTCCCATGATGCATTGAGTGTTTCTTCTTCAGTCACCTTTCTCACTCACTATGTGTTAATAGACTTCTCTGCATTATACTAGTCATCATACTAGTTATTAATCTCTGGCTCGCTTCCACAACATGCTTTTTACCCTGTCTTCCTTCTCTCTCCCCAACCAGCCGCAGCAGATGGCCCCGCCCCTCCTGAGCTTGGTTCTGCTGGAGGTTTCTTCCTGTTAAAAGCAAGTTTTTCCTTCCCACTATCGCCAAAGTGCTTGCTCATAGAGGGTCATATGATTGTTGGGTTTCGCTTTGTATGTATAAATTTAGGGTCTACCTCATAATATAAAGCGCCTTGAGGCGACTGTTGTTGTGATTTAGCGCTGTATAAATAAAATGTCATTGAACTGAATCTTTTAAACCAACTTCCCTAAATTGACGTCTCCATTGTGCCGATGCTTTGTGAAAGACTTTTAATGGCTGTCTGTGTGGAAAAGCCCATCCAAGCTGTCCGTGAAACTTAAATATTCATTATTATTTTCATAATTTGAAGTCTTTTACTTGGAACTATTTAGGATCAGTGTTTGTGGACCTGTGCACTTTATGGATGCAGTTTGCTAACGAAAGTTAGCTGAGCCCTAGCTAGCACCCCACCCTCTCATCTAAATATGGTCACTTCTGACTCCAAAAGAAACATGGCGTGGAAGCTTCCAAATTGCTAATGCTGAGGTTTCAAACTGTGGGTTGGTGATGTCACAGTGCCTACATCCATCCTTTATACACAGTCAATTCATGCTGCTTTATAGAAAACAGTAAACATGTTCCGTATTCTTTGCTGAAGCAGGTTTGAAACAGATTCCAGGAGTTAATCTGAGTCAAAGGACCTTTTGATTACTGCCATGTAAAAAAATTTAATAGATATTTACAGTGAGATTCACATCTAGAGTAGAGCTTCAAAGAATAATTCAAGTAAACTCAGGAAATGGTGGCCTAACATCTGTGGCAGTATAAAACTGAACAAGATTGCTCTGCTCGCTTTCTCTTGCATCATGTGGTGAATGTTTAAATAATGTGGAACTGCTATTGAGAGGGGGGGGGGGAGACTATGTGCTTTGCCCCATTAAAGAGTTTATTTACAGGAACCAGTGTCACAGTCGTCTGGGACTGGCGGGGGGGGGTTCCAGCCAGTTTTCCTTCACTAACCAGCTAAGAGTGCCAGCCTTTACCTACAGCCAAGTAAAGTGCAATGGAGTGTCTTCTGCATGTCAGTGTACAACAATCTTTCCAGGAGCTTTGAAAGGAGTCAGGCAGCTTGGTTACAACATTAACTAATCCCATCCATGAGACACCTGTCCTAAATCACCTGTAGATTGTGGCTGTCTGTAATTAGACCTGGCTCACGCCCGGCGCCTTCAACTTTCCAAGTTTTAAGGAGGAGATTTTTGGCAACAAAAAGCAGGTACTGCTGTAGGTATTTGATGCCAACTTGTTTCCCACGGGAGCAGGGAGATAGTCTCACTTGTTTGTGATTGTGTGACTTGGCAGGTCACAGTGAGGTTTCACGAGAGAAGCTGACTGAGGGCTCCATCTTGTCTCCATTGGATTTCTTTTCTGAAGGGCAGTCTCCAGGACAATCAGTAGTAAGCTGGGACACAAACAAGAAATCAAAATGAACTGTAATGTAATTAATCAGACTTGATGCACACATCTCTTTTTGGGCTTTTTCTAGTAACTGCCAAATAACCCACAAAAGAACAACTCCTGTGACTCTTGTAACTATAAGATATTTCTGTCATGATCCTGGGTCTGCTGACCCAGCGTTTTGTGTTTAGTTTATGTAGCCTTCAGGTTTCCTAAGTTCATCATAATCATGCCTAGGTGTTTCTAGTTATTTTCCCCTCGTGTTTCCACTATGTTAAGTCTCCCCTGCTTTTCATGTATTTCATGTCTGTGGCTTATGTTGTCAGTTCAGGTTGTCATGTCTATATCTCACTGTGTTTCCTGTTTTATTGTGAAGAGGTCTGGTGTGTCTGTGTTCATCATGTTCAGTTACTCTCCCCCTGTGACGTAATTATGTTTATGTGTCAGCTGGGTTCCCATGTGTTGCCACTTCCCTCATTATCCTCCTGTGTCCATTTAGTCTGTGTGTTCTCAGTCATTCTTTGTCAGGTCGTCCGTTGTACTGCTCCGTTGTTTCCTATGTCTCCGCTCCAGGTATCCCTGTCAGTTTGTTATGTTTAGAGTTTTGTATGTTTCGTTTTAGTTCACCCAGTTTAGGTCATTGTTTAGTTTTCATCGATTCCCTATTATTTTGTACCCTCATTTCTTGCCTTAATAAACGGCTTGTTTTGTTATTCACATCTCATTTTGGTCTGCGCTTGAGTCCTTCCCTGCAACATACGGTCTGCCCTAGCCAGACCGTGACAATTTCCTTATTTACATCTCTTCTCATGGTTTTAGGTTTTTCTGAGCTGTGGATTTCAGAAATGTGGCAATTCAGGGTTTTATCCAAATCCAGCATTACTCTTTATGTAATTTATTATCTACTATTTGTAGATTTTGTGTGATTAAATCTCTGTTCTGATTGAAGCTGGCACAGTCCTGTGCTCTATTTAGCACCTACTAAAACGTTATTCTTAACACTGCCACCAGATGGCACCAATAAAAACATGCAGGCATTACTTGTGACCCCTGAAGCAAAGGAACAGTTGGACAAATCATTTTTGCTATTTTATTTTTTGCATTTATTAAATTGTGGTAACCTCATAACCTACAAAAGATTGTGTGAACCATTTTTTTAAAAAAAAACTTCAAACGTGATAAAAGCAATGAAGGAGAGCCTGAATAAACTCGGGTCTCTAAAGGGCGCTTCAACTGTGACTCAGCAGGATGGTGGGAAGGTGGTCTATCAACTGAATGGAGAGTCCTTAAACAGATTTAAAGGCCTGGCTTGTCTAAAGGGTTTTAAGCAAAATGATTAGAAACAACCAGCTGGCAGCAAGATAATGTGCGAAAGATAGGGTTTTAAAGCCTTGTCTGCTTAGAGGACAATTTGCAAGGCTAAATGCCAGAACAGAAACAAAAAGAGACTCAATGTTCAGGGAAAGTAGAGAAAGGTTCAAGAATCTGTCACCTCTGAAGGTCACATTAAAATATCACACAAAGAGACACTCAAACTAAATACAGTCAGCTGTACAGGACACAGAAAGCCAACAACATAATGTAAAAGAGATATTTTGAAAGGTGCCTGTGAATGGTTTCCATTTACTATCAATTATTGCTACTTTTCTGCCATTACAATAAAAATATAATTTTTATTTTCTGTAAGCGTGTGAATTTACATTTGTTTGTTTCCGGATAAAGACTCTACTTTCAAGAGGCAAAGAACTTTATTAGGTTACATTTTATAATACTAATATTTTATTTTACTGTTTAGCTAAACTGTTTAATCTAGTTGAAACATTCCTGGAAGGACTTACCGCTTTCAGGTGATTGCTGTCTGCTCCCATGTTCACATTGTGTCTTTTCAGTTCTGATTTGATTAAGGCTGAAAACAAAACATCATGAAATATTAGAAATCTAATATTTCATTTAATGAACACATGAACACATAGTGACATCCATATAACCCCCCCCACACACACACACACACACACACACACACACACACACACACACACACACACACACACACTGCTTACCTGTAAGAATTATTCCCAGGAAGATCCAGGCACAGAGAAAGAGATTTCCAGACAGTGGGCCATGGTCTGTGGTCAGTTTTCCCTGAATCAGAGTGAAAATAATCCCAAATATCTGCAAGATAAGTAAACACCCACATAGCATGTTAGCAACAATTGCTAATAAAGTACATTACATCCTTAAAAAACATTCCAGTCTCTGATCACTGGCAAAGTGATAAGAAGATGTGGAAAATTTGTAGCCAAAAGGTATAAAATGAAAAATAATATTTAGCTTCTTTAAAAAGTTTTATTATTAGAGGAATCAAAAGCTGTTTGGAGAAAGAGGTCCAATCTTATGTTTTCTTACTGCAGATGTGGCCCATAGTGCAAATAGAAGGCGCTCCTTAAGTATGAGAAAGTGTTGCACAGCTTCTGGAGTACCTGAGCAAAGGCATTGAGGAGTCCTGATGATGTTCCCTCAGACTCAGGGTAGGTGATCTCCACTCCAAACTCAAAGCCCAGTGGCAAGTAACCTGTCATGAAGAACCTGAAACACAGAAGTCACAGAAACGAGGTTTAGAGTCAAAACAAAATCCAATGACCTGATCTACATAATGTGCAAGAATATGTATTTTCATTTGGTATTTACATGTAAACATCGGCACTGTATCTCCCTAGGGGTGGGGTGTGTTTCAACAAAAAACACTGAAAGATGTGTGGCCTGCAAACAAGCTAATTTAACGTACTAGCATCAGCAACAGAGCCTGCAAAATGAAAAGCAGCTAATCAGTTTGTAACTGAGATCTGTATACTCAGTTTAAAAGGAAGGTAAAGCCTGTTCTCTGTTGGTTTGTTTGTTGTTGTTATTAAATAATATAACTATAACACTAAATATATTCTATGTATATATATTTCTTTAATGCTTCTTAAGAACAGCTGGACCTACCCCAGGACTCCAGCAGTGACAAAGACCAAGTGGATGTTTTTGAGGTCCAGAGTGAAGGTGAAGACCAACATGCCCACAAACGACAGGATGTACACGATCAGTGTGGTGATCCTGTGAAAAAGCAACAGCGCGAACATGAGAGCCCCCGTACTCATTTGATTATGGTCACCAAGCACAAACACAGCCTTCATACTTCTCAACATATCAAACTGTTTTTTCTCCCACACAGACCAAAACAAACTGACAAAAACTATGAGAAAACATTAAAATAGAGCTTTAATTGCAGAAACTGAATCATGGCCAAAGTGGCAGGTGTTTGACTGCTTTAATTTACTGTACCTGCCCTCCTGGCTGAGGGATTACCACTCTTTGTGTCAGACATATGAAACAACTCTGATATCCCTCTATATGATCAAAAGTATGCAGCCTTTTCTTAGCTGTCATGAAGGGGAATCTTACTGCTACAGTTCACAATAATATTTTAGTAATGTTATGTCAGCTCTCTGGGGAGGGTTTTTTCCTGTCTCAACCTTAAAATGCTTCCTCCGTTGGTTCAGAGCCTGTTCTCAAACACATTCAAAAGTGCTGAATGTGAAATAGACCTTATAATTCAAGCAAATGCTGCTGTGGCAGTGTCCAGTGAGCAGAGGAGGCTGCCATAGCATGCCATAGCATGCCATAGCAGTTATTATACACTGCAGTGTATAATAACCGCTGAAAAAACACTTTTCACTTTTCAGCAATATGTCTCAGTTTTTCTTAAATCAATCAACCTTTTGTAATATCCCTCAGAAACACACTGGCACAGCTCCTTGGTTTAACAGTCTTACTTCAGTGTCCTTTGGCAGATCAAAGGTAATGTCTTTGTTATTAGGAAGTCTTTCTGCCTTTAATGGATCACCGTTCTTAAAGATGTGCAAAATACACTAATATTTCTGCCATCCAGAAACCATCCTGCAGGCTGATGGGTCATATTTTTGACACCAGCCTATAACATAAACTATATCTATAGCTTGTGTAAGTGTGTAAGTGTCGCTTACTTGTACAACTTTGTGCGGTCCAGCCAAAGGCCACAGAGGATAGATCCAACCATCCCAGCAACAACCAAAGTCAAACCGATTCTACCAGCATTCAACTCCTGGTTCTGAGGAGAGGAGAGGAGAGGAGAGGAGACGAGAGAAGAGGAGAGGAGAGGAGAGGAGAGGAGAGGAGAGAAGAGGAGAGGAGAGGTTACAAGAGCCACAGTGCAGACAGCTGATTCAAAGGCATTAGCCTCCGTTTAAACTGAGCATACAGTATCTCAGTTGCAGGTGGAGATTAAAAAAAAGTCACATGTTTTGTCAGTATGATGGCTGTTAATTGGAGGCTGGGGGGAGGGGGGTCAGAGGTTTAAAATGCTTCTGGTGGGAGAGGGCTGCAAAGTCATCTAACAGTTTAGCCAAGAGACGGAGACTTTTTTAAGGTCATGTAAGGTTGAGGATCTGTGTGTGTGTGTGTGTGTGTGTGTGTTTGTATTGCTGAGACAAGCAGCAGCTGAATGAGCATCAGCTTTTCCATCACTCAGTGTGTGTACAGTGTCTGATGGCGACAGAGAAAAAAAGACATGAGTCTTTCAAAGTGACTGAATCAGCCCGCTCTCTGTTGATTTAGCTTTGTGTGTGTGTGTGTGTGTGTGTGTGTGTGTGTTATGGTGGGATGCAGGCATGCATGAAAGCAGCTAATGAACTCAGAGCCATAGACAATAACCTCGTGTCTCATCGCAGCCGTCACAAGTTGCTCTGTTCTTTGCTTTCTCAATAACCTCTGTATATTTCTCCCTCTCAGCCTCTCCATCCACTCTGCAGTTTTCTAACACCTGTTTTATCTGCATTTTACATTCACCAGAGTAACATAAATGACACAAACATGGTTTACAGTGGTCGAAGTGGAGCAGCTGGTGCACATATCAAATCAAAGAGAAACAGTGAACTGAAGGCTTCACTTTGCCCTTTGGCTCAAAATACAGTACACACAGAACTGCAGCTGCTGATATTAAAGTGCAATATCAGATGGTTTTATGTGTAATTTAAGCGTTTTTTATGCTTAAAGAGTCTATTGAGTTCTGTGTTGTAGAGGTTGGAAATCGGTATATATATTAGACACTTGTATGCAAGGAGGAGAGATGTTTAGCTTTGTTGACTGTCACCAGTTATTGTTTGGGTTATTTTTAAAAGCATTTATGTCTCACATTCATGACTCCCCAACTTTGGTCTCTAGGTGGCTTTTACTTGTTTCTTGAAGTCTCAAAAGCATCAAAACAAAAACAGATGCATCACAGTTATTAGCCTAAGTAAAAAAGCCAGATAAACATGAATAAAGTTAGTAGGTTGTGTGGTATTACTTAACATCTTGCTATATAAGAAAACGGAGTTATCTTACCAATAAGTAAGTAAGCATGTTGATTGCAAGTTTCCAGCGCTTTTACCAAACGAAAGAGCTTCTTAACATCAAAAGTATCAGAATAAGTAAGATGGAAATTTCAAACCAGTGGGTTTCCAGAGTTATTGGGCTTGATCTTGTGCAAACATCAAAATGTCTGCACAAGATTTATTAATATGTTTATTAGTATATCAAACTAGTGAGCAATCCATTGACCAGTTTAATGACACCAGAACCAATCAACCTGATCAAAATTACAAAACTGTGAAGATCGTCATGAGCTAAGAGCTCAGAATAACGATTACTATGTTAATTATTAATAACAACCTCTTCACAATCAAATCAACTTGATTGTGATGAGTGTTTGTAGTCATGGATGTCTGCTACATTATTGTACTGTAATGTGTAACAGCGGTTAGCACTAACTGCCTCACATGCTCTGTGGGGCCTCTCTGTGTGGAGTCTGTTTGCTCTCCCTGTTCCTGCTTTGGTTTGCCTCCGGGTGCTATGGATAACTCCCAGTCCCAAAATATGCATGTTATGTTAACTGGCATTTCTAAAATGACCTCGTGATACTCATAACTTCTCCAGAGTCATCTTGCCCAGTCTCAGCTGGGACGGATGGATGATTTTACCTCATAACAGGCCATGATCATCTGGTTGAGAAGTGTTGAGACAGAGTAGAAGGAGCCAGTCATTATACCTGCAGACAGACAGCAAAGGCAAAGGTGAGCACAGTTTTGCATTTAGCTTAAAATTGAAATAATCCATGAGGATTATGACTGAGCTAGAATTGGATGTTTATAATTTTAAATAATAAATAATAAGTATAATTCTGAATGTAAACACCCAAAGCAGACATTAAAATAAGAACCAAACAGTAAAAGTAGCATTAGTAGTAGTGATGTACTGTAAATTGATGTTATAGCTCTTCTTTCATTGAGCCTCTGAGACCCCAAAAAAAAGCAAAATATCAAAGTTTTTGATATTTATTTATTTTTATATAATATAAGTATTGTGGTTGAAAGAAATATGTGACAGTAAAATAAAAAAAATATTTATTTTTAGTCCTATGTAAAGGACATCTGGTCTTGCTTGACTGCAGAATGGTTTAATGTAATGATATTGTTTTCATTTTTGTGTGGGTTTCTGGTAAAATGTATTTTTATTTCATGGACATCAACAGTTAGGTGAAGGTAACATGTCTGAAGACTAAAACATGATTTTAACAAAGAAGTTTTAGCTTAAACTTCGTTCTGCACACCTGATTATCACTAAGGTTGTTAGGTCATATCTCCCACTGATCATGTGTGACATGACAGAGTGATATGAGTGACGCAGAAAGGATTTCACTCAGAATTGTGAAAGGGGACTCAGACTTAGTGCTGTCAGGAGACGAGGTAGAGAAGGGCCAGACAGCAAAACAGGAAAGCTCAGAGGAGGGAATACTAACTTTTGAGGAAATGACTATACCTGAAGTTTATTACTGATACGAAGTGTTGTGTATGTTAGGCTGAAGTTGTGGGATTTGGTTTCTCTGGCACAAAGTGGAGAACAAGACATCTCCTCAGCTACTGATGTAGCACTGATGTAGTCCTGTTGCAGTCCGTTTAAGAGAGGTCTCACCTTCCAGAGGGCATTATTGTTTTCCCCTCAGAGCCAACCTTTAATGTACTTTTAGCAAATGTATTACTAATGACAGAAATCAAAAAAAGTTTTTAATGTAAGCTAAATTTTAGCTCATTATGCATTCTACATTTATGTGTGTGTGTGTGTGTGTGTGTGTGTGTGTGTGTGTGTGTGTGTGTGTGTGTGTGTGTGTGTGTGTGTGTGTGTTTAGTGTACACATTGTAATCCCAAAAAGCTTTAAAGCCCTGGGTTACAAATTGCTTCTTACCCATAACGGTGCTGTCACTTTTTCTCTGCTCAGGCTCTGCAATAACTTGTACAGCCTCCTCTGCACTTTCACCATCTTGCTCTAATTCCTACCCTCCTCCACTTCCTCTTCTGACTACAATAGGTCTGATTCTCCTTCTACAATTCTGAGCAAAATCCTTTCTACCTCACTCTTTCCTCAGCTTCCTGAAGGAGGGACGTAGGTTGACACCAAGAGTTAGCAAGTCATTTATCCACGTACACTGCCAAGGACACGGAATACCCTTTGTTTTAAAAGGGTAAAACTGATGTATATTTCTGAAATCCTACTAAACTTAATTAACGCACCCCATATCGAAGAAACAATCTGATATGATTTTAGAAAATATGTGATCTGTTAGCCCAACCCTCAGATAGGATGCATCACTACAAAGCCCACAATGTCCTCTTGCCAGTGCAGTAGGACTCATGTAGGGTGCATACTTTGTGCTTGATGCAGAGGCCTCAGACTGATTTCACTCACAAAGCACAAGAATGAATTGCTGCGACTTTAGAAGTTAATGTTTATTTGATGGAAAATTACTAAATGCACAGCTCTGTTTGTGTGTGTGTGTGTGTGTGTGTGTGTGTGTGTGTGTGTGTGTGTGTGTTAGATTAGCCTTTATTGTCTCCTTTAGGGGAAAATTGTCTTGGACAAATGAGGAAAACACATCATGTAAGATAACAGTTTGATACCCTGTACCTTTTTCTTGAGGGTTTCAACTCATACTCTTTATAAAGGATGTGATTTATACCCTCAGTGATTTTCAGACAATGTTTTATTAATGACTCTTCAAATATCACCTGGAGAGAAGATGAAGTGAGCATCCCAGTTATCATTAGCATATCCAGTTATTATTATTTAAGTATCCCAGTGCTGCTCTTTTTAGAACAAATCGCCCCAAGCATCTTGAAATTTACACACTAGCAAAAAAAGGTTATGAAATTCAACCTTGGTGCCACAGTGTTTGTTTAATGGAGCTTATCAAAGGTGAGACAGCGGTCAGCTGTTTTCTAAGAATGCAGAAACAGAGGTGTGCATAGAGAAGTAATTCTAGCATAAAAAGAAAGCATACCAAATGAAAGAAAATATGTGTAGCAGTACTGTGGGTAATGCTGCTATCTGGAGTAACTTTATAGTGATAAGGTTGTGACATTGTAATGATAATCTGTATAGGTGATAATGGTGGGTGAGAAGAAGTTGCTACTATTCATCATGATGATAACAGCATAGGCCGTAAGTCCGGATAACATAGGTAATGATCGTAGTATTACGCAATCTTTACTGGACTCCTGCTTCATATCATATCAAATAATTGGAGGAAATATCAGGGCTGAATATGCTGAGTGTGGCCAGGGTTTGTTTTGACTAATGGTAATGTATTAGATCTGCTGACCTGAAAGAGTCTCCAAAATGTTACCAAAAATAAAGACAAACAATGTAAAAGTCAGGTGTTTTACACTTGCCATAGGTGATGAGGAGCAGGACAAAGGCTTTATTCTTCACCAGGTTGAGGATGGACTGTTTGTAAGAGTAATCTTCAGGAGGGGAGTCTGGTAAGACAGCCTGTGCTTGACTGGGAGGGAGAGGAGGTCTGTCTTTTATGACTGTGGAAAAGGCAGAAACAGTGAAGTCATGGACCTTTTATGTGAGAAGAAAATAAATCAGAGCCTCTGTGAGCATACAAGAACCAGAAAAGTTAGGAAATTATTGATATGTGGTATCAAATGTAAATAATACACATCTGCGTACATACAGCCCACATTTTGAATTATAAACTATTTATTTAGATTATTTTTGACTCAATTCAAGTATGAGGTTAAATCAGAGATTTGTTATAGAGTCTGAGGTAGTTTCAGGAAGTCAGCTGCCAAAACCAGGAGTTCCTGAAATTACTGCAATGGAACTTTGATAATATGTCAACTCTTGATTGGCTCGTTTTAAACCAGCTGCAGTTTCAACACTGTGTGTTTACATACGGTGTCATAGATATTTAAAGACACCTACTATTAACCCCACTTTACAGAATGATGCAGAATCTTAATCTCAAACCCAATTCATGATCCTGAACTGGATGCTTAGTGTTTTTTAGAATATTTACAATAATCTTAGTCTCAAGAAGACAACCTGGCCCTTGGATGCACAAAAGCATACTTGCACACCTGTGTACCTGGAAGCAGAGGTGTGCCAGTGTTCTTTGTACCTGCAGGCCTCTGTACACATGTACACAACAGAAGTCTGAGTTTGAGCACCACTCCCTGGCAACTGAAACATTTGGCAGTACCAAGAAAACGTATGCTGCTTTGCATAATGTAAGCCAGCGTGCGACTGTGTGATATTAAATGTGTACCTATCACTGCCAGGACGAAGAGGACCGTGGAGACGGCAGCTGTACCGTAGAACATAATCATGATGTTGTGACCTGTGAGTTCAACATTATCAGGGGTGTTAGGAACCAAAACAGGAGGCAACAAGAAGCCAATGGCTGTCCCCAACTACAAATAAAAGGCACAGGAAGAGAGAGAAGAAGAGATTATTTACTTACACAAATATTACTATTGCTAAACTGAGCATATAAAGAGCTGATAATCTGGTGATGATAGTGTTGTCCATTAGTTGGCTGTGGCTAAGAAATTATTTTTCATCTACTATAGGCCTATTCTTAGGTTTTATTAGTCCTAGTATGTTCCACTGGTCCCTAGTTTTTCTAATTTCTCTATTTCTAGTAATGAAAATGTTGGAATTTAGACTGTTTGTTCGTGGGTACAATGATTTTTGGGGGGTCAATAATTGTCAGTGAGTTCTTGGCTGTTATTATTGTATTTGTTGTTCATTTGCTGTAAAAACTTTGAATGATCACTAAAATAGAATCACGTCTCTATTCCCCCCTGACTCGGTCTGCTCACTAAACTCCACACAAACCTAACCTATCAATAATCTGTGACACGCGCACGCGCTGACCTGATTTCCGAGCACTGCCGTGGCGCACGCAGTGGAAACCTCTCGGGGTCCGAACCACACCGAAGCCACGCGGGAAGGCAGGCCGAGGATGAACACCTGCGCCACGGAGCAGATGACCTGCGCGGTGACGGTGACTGCGAACAGCTGGGGGTTCACGCTCGCGCATTTCAGCCAGGCGCCGGCGCAGTTGAGGCCGGCGCCCAGCAGGGCCGTTAAGCGCAGACCCTTTCGGTCCAGCAGCCAGGTGGCGGGGAAGATGAGCGGCACGTAGGCCACCATGTAGACGATGGAGAGCCAGTCCACCTTGTCGTTGGTCACCCCGTAGTACTGCGTGAACACGTTGGTGATAATGCTGTACTGGATCCACTGGAAGGCGTTCACGAGGGAGTACAGGCTGAAAACGGCCAGCACGGCGAACCGGCGGGCGTACACCCTGGTCTCCAGCCTTTTCTCTTCCTCCTCCTCGCCTTCTCCTCCTCCTCCTCCGTTAGGTAGCATCACCTCTCTTTCATCAGGCGGAGCTTCCTTGTCCTCCTCCAGCTCCTGCGCGCGCTTTGAGATTGTCTCCCCGGCCGCTTCGTTTGGCCGTTCCTCGTCCTCTGGCTCCTTCCTGCCGACCGTGATGTCGTCAGGTGCGCCGGTACCCGCGCGCAGATGCTCCTGCACGAGCTCACCGGCGACCATGATGCGTGTTCGCAGCCTTTTGCTCTTTTTGCGCGATGCTGAGTCCAGAGATGATCGACTGAGGCGAGCTGAGCAGGAAACAGAGAGGTTTCCTCATTTGGTTACCGGTGAAAAAGAAGGCTGAGCTGCAGATGACTGAAATATGAACAACTGCTGACTACATATCCTTAAATATGAAAATACTCGAACACTCAACACTCCTTAGAAAACAATACCCGGCTTCTGTCAAACAGCGTGCTGCTCCCGGTCTGACACACTTGATTCTCTCTCTCTCCCTGTCTGGTGGTTTCAATACGTCTCTCTACCTTTTAAGCCGACTCTGACACAAAGCCTTTCGATAACGATGAGCCAATAGCAGAGCAGCATGAGCTTGTAGTAGTATCTAGTAGTGCTGCCTGTCTGGGCGTATGTGTGAATGGTAACCGTGGAAGCTCTGATGCACACGTAAAGAAAAGTCTCTGCTAGGAAGTCAAAACGAGTCAGTTTCGTCACTAAATCATCTTCTCTTTAATCTGCTTTCTAATACCAAAAAAGTAACGCGAGATCATTTAAATGTTTGTGGATGTTAGACTGTTTCTAATTTCTACCAAATTAGATGAGTGAGTTATTTTCATGTAATCTGTGCTTCTTGTGAGATCTCTCGGTACCATAGTCAGCGGCTCCTAGAAACACGGCCTTAAACTGTCAGACTCTCCCGTGGAAACAGCTCAGTTTGGGAGCAATAGACACACCCTCTACTTTTAGAGCCCTGCTTTAAACAAAGTAGAGGCTGCTTTGTTTAAAGCAGGGCTGGAGCAGGCACGCTTGACTCACCTGATATTTATGCTGTTGTATGCCCAGGGTGCTGGGAGACTTCCCATGATGCACTAAGCATTTCCTTCTTTTTCTTTTTACTCCTGCTGCTAATATGCCACTACTCTATGCGACTAATGTTTGGCCACTCTCTCGTGGATTTTATGTTTACACTGTCTACACTCCTCTTTCTTTGGTCACAACAGATGGTTGTGCCTCCCTGAGCCTATGGGAGACGTGGATAAAACAGTGTTCTTCCTCACCACAGTCGCCAAGCCCTACCTTAATGGGGATTATCAGATTGCAGGGGTTCTTCCTCTAATACTGTAAATGGTATACAAGTAAAGATGAACAGAACTGATAGAAAAAATATAAAACTAATCAGTGTTCCTTTAGTCTGTAGCTACGCTGCCTGTTCCATATACTCAAAGTAGCCTGTCCATATGCTGAGCATTATCTGCTCTAATCCTAGTGTGACCCAGTGAGACTGGATGCCGCAGCAAGTCTGATCCTACAGGTGATTCACACCTACAGTAAAATCTACACGCATCTGATCTCTTTACTGGACTTTAAAATGCAAAGCAAGCAACATTTCACAGCCCTTTCTGTGTTTCTTTTCCAATGAATGGCAGTGCAGTGTTGTTTGACTTCACTGAACAATGTGTAAATATTCAGCTTGCAATCATTTATAAATCTCCAGCTTGTAAATATCCCAGTTATTATTATTAGGTTCTTTCTCAGTGGGCTTAATCAAACTTCTGTCCACTCCGGACGTCACAACTACGTTAATTATACACAGTGGTTGGTTTTATTTATTTTGTTTTTATGCAGCTGGCTTTACAGGTTCTGCAGACTGTAGAATACCTGAGGTTGAATCTCGTACAAGGCTTGTTTTCTCATGTATCAGTGTTTTATGAAAGCCTGACAACTAAAGAATAAAACAAAACCAAAGGAAACTAAGATCACACCTCGACTAAATTTGAAATTTAATATCTGATGTGGGATTCTTACTCCACATTCTAGTAATCTCGAGGCGAGGGATGTTCTACTTTCGCTCGCACAGAGTGGCTCATCTCCCTTAATAAATTATCTTTGAGACCCCTCTTCCGGTTTCTTGTTGCCCAGGTAACTAGTGCATTCTCACAGCTTACCTTTGGATAATTTATGAAAGGAAATCTAGTCCACATTAATACTTCCTACAAAGATAAAAAGTAATGTCCGGGTATGAGGATCGGGCTCTGCTGGAGCTGAATCAGAGCAGGGAGACGTGGTGTCAGGTGGAGATGAACCCCCGGCAGGGCTGGGAGAGATCACAGAGGAGACATTACCGGAGTCACTTGAAGTCCAGCTCGGTTCTCCTTACAGCTCTGACCGGCGGACCGCAGCGCAGAGAGGCCTGCACCCAGCGGCCTGCCCCCATCAAGCTCCCGGAGAGAAGGCACTTCGAGGAGGGCTGTAAGAAGGCTTCTCTGAAGATTTTACAGAAATGTTTCTGTAGATCTGATATGGACACGAGAAACTGTGTGTCTGTCCCAAATACTTTAAAGATATTAATATTTAATTAGGTAATTAAATTCTAAAAGGCTGAAAGATTCAATATTTTAAAACTACAGCAAACCTGTATCCACAGTTATTTAGTTTATCAAAGAATCCCACTTTCCAGATATTCCAATTTCCCGTATTACGTTATTAAAGATGAAATTTGTTTAGTACCTTCATTTGCTCCACAGTACAGAGAAATGAAATGAAATGTTAGTAATGAGAGATAGTTTGCACACATGCCATTACATTAGGACCCTACAGGTCACCTGTTTTATGACTGCTGTTGTCAAACATGTGGCCCACATGTTTTTGCTGACAGACCCAGCCTCAGTAGGTCCTTTCCACCTCATTGGATGGTTTTGCAGAAAAGGAGAGCATGGCTGTTTAACGTGCTAAATCTGAGCCTCAACCCTGAATCATGGTCAGTTTCTCAGCCTTCTCATTAAAAGATTTTACCCACAATGTGTCATACAACACCTTACTAATCTACTTACACCTAGGAGCCACGCTGATGCCTTTCTCTAACAGTAGACGGGAAAAGTAAAAAACGAGGCGTATTATTATTAGCTTGATGTTAAAAACTTGATGCAGTGGTCTTACCAGTCCAGTCTACTTAAGGTTAAATTGATGGTATGTGGCCCACAAAGTAAAATGAGTTTCACATCACTTACCCAGGCAATCATCTAATGCTAATTTACCACTTGTACTGTAGTTAACTGGCTTAAAGTTTAAAATCTGTAGTGCACCACTTAATTGCTGCATGTCTTGATCAGGCTGACATAAACATATTTATCAAAAACATGAGGTGGAACTATGCTGTATCAATGATTTATGGAGGAAAACAAAACTGATGCTATTCTTCTTGCTTTTATTTAACTGAAATTCTACTTAAGTATTGTTTTGTTAATGTTCAATAGAACTTGTTTGAAAAACAAGTTTGAGAACAGCCGTATTATTTGATTTTCTATAAAGTGATCAAAAAGAAAATGAGCAGCTGTTGACTCCTGAGATCTGTCTCTTCTCTTCCAGATAAAACTCACCTGGTCTAGAGAGCTGCAGCCTTAGAAGATGACCTGAGCTCATACTGCAGATACACCAGGGACCCAGACGTGGGGCAACTTTCAATATTTTATTTTCACAACTAATATATGACGTGATACAAAACCCCAAATACGCTGGAGATCATGGCACATGAGGTCTTAAAAGATTTGATTGTACTTGTTATTGACAGTACCGAAATTAAAAACTCATTTTTAAAAAATAATTTCCATGCATCACTCGCTTTGGTCAAGAAAGACACATCTCATTAATTATTAAAATCATCTGCAAGACTTTGCAAAAAGCTTCTAGCTTGTGTGAAACTTAAAAAAAACCCTCAAAAGTAAAGAAAAACCTTTCTGATATTCAAACGTTAGCAGTGTTCATCACGTGTTTAAAAAAGTTCACAGCCTCGCAGTGAAACACTGAGAGGCGGACAGTAGTAATAGGGCATCGTCACTGATCTCTAGAATCGATTAGATTCCGATTCACAAGGTCCCGAATCGATTCGATTCAATTCGATTCGATTTGAATCTGGGAAATTTTGCCTCAGACAGTCAGAAATATTATATATAGGTGTGAGCATCAGAGCAGATGGCTTTGTGTCAAAGTAGCTGAAGATAAAACACAGAAAAACATGAAGGTGATTTTCCTGGCCTGGGATTTTACAAAAATATGCTGCAGTAGATCAAAAACGAAAGAAAAACATTAATCAACATATGAACATTACCTCTGAAGTTACAGAGGTTTTATTAGAGACACGGCTAAGCGTTTTGCATAATTTAAAAAGTTTAAATTTGTTCAGAAGCCTATTTGAACGGCAGAAATTACGTTTTCTTTTTGGAAGTAATTAAAGGGGGGGGGGGAAACAGCGGCCGACAGCGCTGTAAACAACGGTAGACTTGTGCGTAACAAGCAAGCGAATAATGCAGAAAACAGTACAGAGAGAGAGAGAGAGAGCTGTGCATGAAGTGTGATTTTATCGTGGTGGAAGCAAAACGGCAAAAGTCAGAGTGAATTCATGACACTGTTTATGTGAAGCGTTTGGATCTTCTTTTGCTGCTGGTTCAGTCAATATATTTGGAGAGAGATAAAACTAACAGCTTTAGAATCAGCGCAAAAAGGGCGTAAACACAAAGCGCGACCGCTTTCAGCCCCGAACGTGTCCGTGCCGTCGGGTGAGAAAGGCGACATCTCACTGATTCGTCAGCAGGTCCGCGCTTTGTGTTTACGTCTTTGTGCAGAATCCGTGTTCCTGCTCGCATTTACTGTTTTAGCTGTTTGGTGGTTGTTGAAATTTTGTGAGGTTTAACCTGAGATTCTGGCGTTTTGGGCAAAATAAATTTATATTAAAAAATTGATTCACCCCTAAGTAGTAAAGGGAGTTATCTTTTCCATGACGTCACACACTGGGTGAGCCTTGGATTTCGAAATCACGCTCATGTCACTGTCAGCGTGTTTTAGCTTTGGGGAAGTCTGTATGCATTGTGTGCGGTGACCAGCCGAACAGTTTCTGGAGGGAGACCTTTAACATCGGCGATGTAGCAACATGGCAGGATGATGTTAGCGGGCTCATTCCTCACCTGGCAGACAAAAGACAGATTAAACATGTCTGCACTTGTGGCGCTGTGTCTCAATATGATGATGACTTTAAAGCCTTTAAAACTTACATGCTGGTGAAGCCCGAGGGCAGGAGAGTCGGTCTCAAGACAAATGTGCTCCAATGGGATCTGCTTGATTAACTTGTCTCTCTGTGTGGCGGTACTAAAACTGTTTATTCAGGTGACTCAGCAAAAAAATTTTAAAAAATGTTTTTCCACAGGACGACATTTTTCATCTCACCTGTTTGCTTCTGCAGACGGCGGGGGGAAAAGAGAAGAGGTAGCCCGCCTTCACACCTTCCAGAGCGACCGATGGCTTCCCTGCAAAGTTATGAAGCAGAGCTCGGCTGATGCCTGACAGAAAAACAGAACATGAGATAACGTTCAGATGTCTGCACGGTTCGCTGGAATCTAACACTCACCTTGTTCCTTCATGGTCTCAATCGTGACCCTAGCAGCTGATCTGGAGTGGATGTTCCTGAACAGAAATTCACAATCGACACGTTACACAGACTTCTATGTGGATTAAAAACCTTCACTTAGCGACTTGTGCATGCTCGGCAGACTGACTGTTTGATTATTTCTGGGAAACACAGGCTCGGGGTAAAAAGCTCAATGTGAGCTTCATATTTTTATTCTTGGACTCTGCATGATTTGTTCATTCATGTTTACACTGAGTCTTGATGCACTAGGACTTCTTTAAGCTATAAGATCTTGTTTGGTCCTAAAATGTGTTAAATGAAATCCGTCATTTAAAAGTTCAAACACTTTAGAAGTTCAAACCTTAAAGCAATGAAACAATGGAATTCAACACAGTGGAGTACACAAATATAAACCCTGTGTTATATTTGTGAAAAGGGAAAGAACTTGAATTTGAACTCTAACAACAGCTATTTTAATTAGTCCTCACACAGGTAAGTCCAGCTCCTTGGCGATGCTGAGCTGTTTGATGAAGACGGTCACTTGGTCATCTCTGTCCTGCTGAGTCGGGGCGCACCAGGGAGTGAAGTCTAAACCAATCTGAAAAATTAAAAGAAGGCTGTTATGGCCCTAGCAGGGCCTCCTGGGAAATTGAACTTGTGTGGGTGTGTCCTGCTCTCTCCTACCGTAGGTGCCACCCTTTTTGCACAGCTGACTCTAATCAGCAATTAGGACCAGAGACAGGTGAGGTCTAGTGCCAAAGAGCCTTGTTGGGTTTTGTAGGTGGCCTGCTCTGTGGAGAGGAGTGTGTTTCGGTGACTAACCCTTTTTTGACTTACTTTTCAGTTTATTGACCAACTACTGGGTTTTGTCGTTTTCCTTCTTTAAAATGTGATAGGGCTTGTCCGTCTCTTTTAGTTGAATTACTAATAAAAACATTAATAAAACCCTTTAATTTAACCATTTTGCCTCCCACGTCTCCTTTAGATATTTCCCTCATCCCCTGGACCCTTTAAGAGTACGTAAAAGTTTGGGGCTGATCCGGGATTTGAAAGTAGGACCTTACACACCCCAAGCCCAAATCGTAAAAAATAAATACATTTTTTTTTAATCAGTCATCCCATCCCAGACTACTATTAATGTAGGAAAAGTTTTAGAAGACCAGAATCACTTTGCATTTCTTTTTCACTATGATCGTTCCAAATTTTAAGTCGTTTTTAGAACAAATTTAATCAAAATTTCATTTCCTGAAAAGGTACACTCAGACTAGCATCTTAATGCTCACCATTAACTTGACATAAACATTTAACGCACTGATCTACAAGTTCAGTATTCAAAGGGTTTATGCATGCTACGGTAGAAACTAAACCTTGGTCTCAGGTTCGCTCTTTAAACTCTCAACTTTGATCTATGTCAGTGAATCGTTACTGATTAAGTTTCATAAGAGAAGAAACATAAGAAATTTCTATAAGAAACAGAAATGAGGCGCACCAAATGCTACATTGGATTTGTGTGTGCCACCTTAAAAACTGACACCTGCTCTGGTGCATGAGCCTCTGGCAAGGAAGAGGTTTAAGTCGCCATCTCTCAAGTGAGTCAGTTCTCACAGAGCTTATGTCCAAATGAAGTCGAGTCAAACTGGTTTGATCGCTCAACCTAAAACCACAAAGTACCCTCAACCACTCAAGCATCCGCAGATTAAAGAAAAAACTGCCAGACCAGATATGAGGGAAAAGGTTACAGATTCAAACTGTAGCTGAACTAAAATGTGCTCAGTGAAGCAGAGGATGGAGCTCTACGTCTCCAACCTAATCCAACAGCTGGAAACAGCAGTAGGAGAGTGTCGATTTAGCCCTGTGACGCCTGAAATGTGCTGAAAAAACACACATTCCTCATTGAGACCATGTAGAAATTCCCTGCACCATCAGCGCCTGCTGGAGAGCAGTTAGTGTGTGTGACTGTCTGTGAGCCTGAGAAAGATTGTTACTGACCGTGTGCATTAACCTTTTCTTACAAGCGAGATTAGCAGGTAAATCGGGGCTTTTAACAAGTTTAATCTGCTTTGCTTCAAGACAGGTTACGTTAACAATGTAAAGATTTTTTTAACATGGGGCAGACACAGTGTGTGTTAGTGTGTGTGTTTGTAACAGTTGAATCCATGACCACCCTTAAGCCTTCAGAAGCTGATATAACTTAAATTATCTATGAAGTCTTCCAGTCATGGAATTATTTATTATATAAAACTTTGGTTAAACTTTTTCCTACTGAGCTCCATTTCATGGAGTCTGAGATGCAGCACACTTCTTAGTCAATTTAAAAAGACGTTTAGCTTAGACATATAAACATGTTTTATTAAATCCGCAGAAAAATTAAAAATAGTTTAATAAAAGAGATTATTATAAGGTTCAGTTAGAGGTTAAAAGTCTACCTCTCCAACAGCGACCAGGCGTTCTTTGTGATTATAGAAGTGTGGAAGGGCGACGTCCAGATCCTGTAGAACATATTTCTTTATTAAAGGTGAGGTTTAAAAAAGAAAAAAAAAAAAAACATTAAAAAAATATTTTTCTGGGTATTCAGCAAACACTGATCTACTGGAAATTTCCCACACCATCTTCAGGGTTTACAGAGAATAGTCTGAAAAGGAGAAAACAACCAGTGTGCAGCAGTTCTGTGAGTTTAAATGTGAAGTTAATGACAGTGATCAAAGAAGAATGGCCAGACTGCTGCAACAATAACTCAAACAACCACTTGTTATAGCTAAAGTGTGCAGAAGAGCATCTCTGAGCACACAGACACGCACTCACAGATACTTGAAGCAAATGCGTAGCAGAAGACCACAATGGTGGTCTGATTACATCATTTCCTTAGGGATTAATAAGCATTCTGTTTCTGATGGGCTGCCGCTCCCGTCAGCGAAGAAAGGAAAACTGACGCTAAAATTAAACAACAATAAATTTGAAAAACAGAAAGCCAGAATTTGGTATAAACAACATGAAATGGATCCTGCCTTGTATTAACTGTTCAAGTCTGCGGTGGTGTAATGGTTTGACACGTTGCACCACCTTAGAACAGATTGAACATCCTTTAAACATCACAGCCTTTCTGATTACTGTTGCTGACCATTTCCATCCCTTTATGACCACAGTGTGCCTGTCTGTTGATGGTTGCTTCAAGCTGGTTGGTACATCCTTGTCAAACTAGTTTCTTGAACATGTATGCAAATGTCCTCCACAGTCACCAGATCTCAATCCAACAGAGCACTTTAGGGTGTGGTGCGGTGGAACAGGAGATTCATATCATGGATCTGCAGCCAACAAATCTGTACTGGATGGATAATGCTATCTTGGACCAAAATCTCTGAGGAATACTTCAAGCACCTGGTTGAATTGCTGCCATGAAGAATTAAAGCAGATTTCTACCATAGTAAGCAAACTACATGAATCACTGGATACAGTCTGGATACAGATTTCCTTCCCATTTTTTCATGATTATTTAAGTAAAATATTTAAAAGACAGATGCGCTACACATTGGTTCACTACCTGAGGTTTCACGCTGCGCTGCTGAGGGCCCTCGGCAGCCTGCAGCGGATGGATGCCAAAACACGGAGCCACGAGATCTGGATAGCTGTGAGAAAGGAATTCAACATAACATCAAAGATAATAAATGCAATGCTTTCCAGCTGTGAACAGCTGTGCAGAACAGTATATACACATTTGTTTTCTTTACACTCTGCATGACTGACTTTAGAGGAAAAGTAACACAAGCTCTGTTCTTACTGTGAGCGCACCTCAGTGTGTCTGTGTACTTTTACTATACAAATATTAGTTCAGAAAACCTAACCTTTAGTTGCACCTAAGTTCCTGGATAGTTGTATTTATTTCATCAGCAAATAACTGAAATTTTGTCTCTTTTTCTCCTGTCTTATTTCAGCTTAATGATTCTTTTAGGCTTTATGCTGTTGATGTCGTTTTTCTTCAATTTGGTGTCCTCTCAATAAAAAGCAAGCAGCATAATATATGTTTGTGAGACAGACAATGTGCTTTGCAGACGTGCAGACCTTTCCTGCAGCTGGAGAACTCGGGCAAACTCTCCGACTTCTTCTGTAACTGCAACCAGAGTCTTCACACCAGCCTACACATAGACACACATAACTGCATGCTTACTATTTTAAATATTATATTAAACTGCACTTATTGTACTTGTGTGAAACAAGATGAAACATACAACTACACGTTTTCTTCATCTGTAGTTTCAGGCTGTATTTCCAAATGGCTCTGAAAATATCTACAGGTTTCAAATGGCCAAGATCTGTAAGGCATATGTGAAGGTATAAAAGGAATTCATTATGCTTACCTCCCTCGTCCTCAGGATCACATCCTCGAAATCCTAAAAGTAAAAGAAAGGCTATATTTGAGTAGTATATATAAAGCTAGGAGCTGTAATCAGACTGTAAATAAAAAGAGTAAATAATGCTCCAAATTTCCTGCAGTTCATGAAGAGGTGACGGATAATTTCCAACATGTGACAATTTACCTCTTCAAACTCATGAGCCGAGATATGACAGTGACAATCAACGAAGCCATTCTCCATTGAAAATCAACAAATAAAAGCTAAGAGACCAAATAATATTAGAATAACTTCTCTGCGTTAGTAGCATAGCTAACAACCATCCCGGAACACTCCTCCAGAAATAAACGTTGTTCCTTCACGGTCATTTATGGTAGAAGGACCGGTTCGTTTCTGCTCAGTTCCGGGTTGCGTTAAAAAAAAAATATAAACAAGTTGGCGGTAAAGATGGAGGCTGTAGAGAGTGAAATCTTACCAAGTGAGGAAACAAATCCAGAGTACAGGGTCCAGGTAACCTCGAAGAAAGTAGTAAGTGAGCAGGTGAACAAATACAAAGAACTTTTAAAGACGGCTCTGGACGGGCAGCCGGAGGACTTTCCGGAGGAGACGAAGCGAGTTTTACTGCAGGAGCTGCTGGCAGTGAGTCCGAGTCCTTTCTCACATTTTGGGATTGACTGTAACTGAACATGATGTGGGCAATGCTAAACTGTAGATGCCAGGCCGCTGATAGTTGTTTTAATGAAGGCGTATTTATAAAATCTTTGCATATATACTTTACAGCTTGATATTATTAAGCCACATCTGTTAAGCTCACCAGTAATAGTTATGAGGTCAGGCATTAGTGTCTGTGGGCTGTGATGTTAGCAGACCACACTGAGAGTAGGTGGAAGAGGGGAAATGGAGGTATGCTCTGGAAAGTCAGTTGAAGCAAGACAGGATAGATATGTGTGGATGAGAGGAAGGCAGGTGTAGCAGCGAAGATGCAAGGAGCGGATGTAGCGAAGGTAGAGGAGCCTAAATACCTGGGGTCACCTTTCAAAGAAATGGACAGTGCACGCGAGAGGTGGAAAAAGATGATAGTTGAACGTGATGAGACAAAATTAGATATAAGTACATCAGAAGGACAGCTCAGGTTGAGCATTTTGAGACAAAGTTGGAAAGGTGAGGTACAGATGGTGTGGAAAAGTGCAGAGGAGGGATAATGGCTCTATTGGACAATGGATGTTGAAGATGGAGTTGAAGAGAAGATGAGGATGCATGGGTTAGGATGAGATGGAGACAGATGATATGCTGTGATGACCCCATTTTTTTGATCTAGTTATTTTTACAAATCCTTTATGCACCTATGATTACAGACTGTCTGTGCCAAAAAGAGACAACAGACAGACAGCTGAAAAAATGCCACTATGGTGATTTTTTTTTTTTTTTTAATTACATAGAGGAAATCTGATATGGTGACAGTACTAAATTTCACTTAGGGGTAGTCTAAATGCTCTAGGATGGAGAATAATTAAATGGAGAGTGTGTAAATACTGTGTGTTTGTTTGTTTTGTGTTTTAAGTTGTGCTGACTGCTGTGTGGATACTTGCGTTATAAACTTACAATCTACAGATATTGCCGGCTGTCAGTATTCTAACGAATTATTTTATTGTAACCAACGCAGCGTTTGAAGTTTATGTTGTGACTCGTGTCAGTTTTTGCACTGACTAAATCCTCAAAGACAGGCATGACTGTTTTAGTCTTTTTATCACACTATTATTTTAAGTACACAGTAAGTGCATC
The DNA here is from genome assembly GCF_057381915.1 of Diplotaxodon limnothrissa. Classification (NCBI taxonomy): domain Eukaryota; kingdom Metazoa; phylum Chordata; class Actinopteri; order Cichliformes; family Cichlidae; genus Diplotaxodon; species Diplotaxodon limnothrissa. The sequence continues at coordinate 23,481,490 of NC_140610.1, forward strand.
CCACGTATTTCGAGCTATGTGCTTCATACTGAATCATCATCACGCTGCAGCAGAAGAAACCAAGTTTTCATGGAAATTTGGGGAAAACAGTGTTTCAGTTGTGCAGATTATTTGTAGCCCACTTTAAGCTTCATGTGAACTAAGTACAGAAACAACTGTGATCAACGTTTGACCTTTGTATGGAGGACTGTACAGTGTTCATATAATAACAGCAACAGAGTTTCCTGAAAATGATCCTGGTAGTCTTCTTTGGGACTAGATTAATCAGGACAGTCCTGCAAAATAAAGTGTAATATGGCTTCCTGTGTTGACCAAAATAGAAACGTTATCAAATTGATCTGATCCTGCTGCAGTTGAACAGCTGACATCATATTTTAATGTGTGTTGCCACTGATTGTGTGTTTGTTTATTTGAAACTGTGCAGAATTTTGAGGCTGCTGTTCAGGCTAACGTGTTGGTGAATGGACGGCCTTGGGAGGAGGCGCCCGATGATGAAGGTGATCCTTCGCCCTTTTCATACTCTTGTTTCAATTATTATATTTTAAGGAAAGCTTTATTAAGTCAACTATGCTGTCTGTTTCTCTACCACCAACACCCTCAGCAGAGGATGAAGCTGTAGATCTGGAAAGCCTCCTGGACGATACTATTGTTGAGACCACAAGAAGGCGCCGTACATTCCCCAAAAAGATCCTTCCTCATGTGGTGCATGCCCTCAAGGCTGAACGGAAAATCATGGTGGGGCTTTTTTTTTCTCCTTGTTTATTTTTTGATTTACCAGCTCTGATTATTGTGCATTACTCTCAATTTGAGTTTTTTGTATAAAAATAAACAAATATATTGAATAACTAAAGTGCAAAAGTGGCAAGTGTTTTTCAAAGCATAGAGTATTTTCTATCTTTGATAAAATGTTTATTGCTAATTATAGATTTCACAGAATCTTTCATGAACAGATATTTGTCTAAAGATTGAAACAAACTGTTTCATGTTTCAGGGGCTGTATGAGCAGGCCATCAAACCTCAAGAGGTGGTCAAAGATCCTGATCAAGGTAGTAGCCTCTGATCATTTCTATAGACACAGACATTTTTTATTTTAGCTTCTTCCCCAAATCTTTACAGGTATACCAGTGACTGTTCACCTGCAGCTGACTTGAATTGCTGAGCACCAGCTACAGAGTGCTGTACTGCTGGCTCAGGACAGTGTTACTGTCTTACTTTGGAGAGTAAATTTAGACATCTTATGGTTACGTGTAGAGTCAAAAAGAAAAACACATAAAGCGCCCTTTGTTCAGTGAGGGGGTGTTTGCTATTTTAAAGTGCATTTAGGAAGAACTGGTTCTTTTTCAAGGCAGACATGAAAGTTTCAGCATCACTGAAGTGAAATACCTAAACACATCAGTACTTCTTGTTCACCGTTTTTAGTAGAATGAAGCAAAGGCTGTGAATAAAAACATATCGGCAGGTTGTAAATGACTCATGAAGCGATAACAATAGTTTTACTGTAGTATCGCAGGTCACACAGTCATTCATACAGTTGCCATGAAAAATGTTTATATATATATATATATATATATATATATATATATATATATATATATATATATATATATATATATATATATATATATATATATATATATATATATATATATATATATGTGGAGGAGGATGTGGAGGGTGAAGGTAACGGTGGTCCCCGTGGTAATCGGAGCACTAGGTGCGGTGACTCCCAAGCTAGGCGAGTGGCTCCAGCAGATCCCGGGAATAACATCGGAGATCTCTGTCCAGAAGAGCGCAGTCCTGGGAACAGCTAAGATACTGCGCAGGACCCTCAAGCTCCCAGGCCTCTGGTAGAGGACCCGAGCTTGAAGGATAAACCGCCCGCAGGGGCGTGCTGGGTGTTTTTTTTTTTTTTTTTATAACTTAAACACCCAGCACGCCCCTGCGGGCGGTTTATCCTTCAAGCTCGGGTCCTCTACCAGAGGCCTGGGAGCTTGAGGGTCCTGCGCAGTATCTTAGCTGTTCCCAGGACTGCGCTCTTCTGGACAGAGATCTCCGATGTTATTCCCGGGATCTGCTGGAGCCACTCGCCTAGCTTGGGAGTCACCGCACCTAGTGCTCCGATTACCACGGGGACCACCGTTACCTTCACCCTCCACATCCTCTCGAGCTCTTCTCTGAGCCCTTGGTATTTCTCCAGCTTCTCGTGTTCCTTCTTCCTGATGTTGCTGTCATTCGGAACCGCTACATCGATCACTACGGCCGTCTTCTTCTGTTTGTCTACCACCACTATGTCCGGTTGGTTAGCCACCACCATTTTGTCCGTCTGTATCTGGAAGTCCCACAGGATCTTAGCTCGGTCATTCTCCACCACCCTTGGGGGCATCTCCCATTTTGACCTCGGGACTTCCAGGTTATACTCGGCACAGATGTTCCTGTACACTATGCCGGCCACTTGGTTATGGCGTTCCATGTATGCCTTGCCTGCTAGCATCTTGCACCCTGCTGTTATGTGCTGGATTGTCTCTGGGGCATCTTTACACAGCCTGCACCTGGGGTCTTGCCTGGTGTGATAGACCCCAGCCTCTATGGATCTTGTACTCAGAGCTTGTTCTTGTGCTGCCATGATTAGTGCCTCTGTGCTGTCTTTCAGTCCAGCTTTGTCCAGCCACTGGTAGGATTTCTGGATATCAGCCACCTCCTCTATCTGCCGGTGGTACATACCGTGCAGGGGCCTGTCCTTCCATGATGGTTCCTCGTCTCCCTCCTCTTTCTTGGGTTTCTGCTGCCTGAGGTATTCACTGAGCACTCGGTCAGTTGGGGCCATCTTCCCAATGTATTCTGTTCCTTGTCTCATCCTGGACTGTGGTGCTGACACTCACCAGTCCCCGGCCCCCTTCCTTCCGCTTAGCGTACAGCCTCAGGGTGCTGGACTTGGGGTGAAACCCTCCATGCATGGTAAGGAGCTTTCTTGTCTTTATGTCAGTGGCTTCTATCTCCTCCTTTGGCCAGCCTATTACCCCAGCAGGGTACCTGATCACGGGCAGGGCGTACGTGTTGATGGCCCGGATCTTGTTCTTACCATTCAGCTGACTCCTCAGGACTTGCCTGACCCTCTGCAGGTACTTGGTGGTTGCAGCCTTTCTAGCGGCCTCTTCATGGTTCCCATTTGCCTGCGGGATCCCCAGGTACTTGTAACTGTCCTCTATGTCTGCAATGTTGCCTTCTGATCTCGCCTGGTAGTGTGGATCAGTGAATCGATGTCTCGTTCACTCTTGGCATACAGCTTGATGTCATCCATGTACAGGAGGTGGCTGACAACTGCTCCGTTCCGTAGTCGGTATCCGTAGCCAGTCTTGTTAATGATCTCACTGAGGGGGTTCAGGCCTATGTAGAACAGCAGTGGGGACAGAGCATCTCCTTGGTAGATCCCGCACTTGATGGTGACTTGTGCTATGGGCTTGGAGTTGGCCTCTAGTGTTGTACGCCACATCCCCATTGAGTTCCTGATGAAGGCTCTTAGGGTCCCATTGATCTTGTACAATTCTAGGCATTCCAGTATCCAGCTGTGGGGCATTGAGTCATAGGCCTTCTTGTAATCAATCCAGGCAGTGCACAGGTTGGTCAGTCTGGTCTTGCAGTCTCGGCTGACTGTTCTGTCTACCAGCAGCTGGTGTTTTGCGCCTCTGGTATTCTTGCCAATTCCTTTCTGTGTCCCGCTCATGTATTGACCCATGTGCCTGTTCATCTTAGCCGATATGATGCCTGACAGGAGCTTCCATGTAGTACTGAGGCAGGTTATTGGTCGGTAGTTGGAGGGGACCGGTCCCTTCTTGGGGTCCTTGGGGATCAGGACCGTCCGACCTTCGGTTAGCCATTCCGGGTGTCTCTCGTTAACTAGCAGCTGGTTCATTTGTGCTGCCAGACGCTCGTGGAGTGCAGTCAGCTTCTTCAGCCAGTAGGCGTGAACCATGTCGGGCCCTGGTGCTGTCCAACTCTTCATACTGGAGACCCTTTCTTGGATATCTGCCACTGTGATGGTTACTGGACCCTGTTCAGGGAGGTCGCTGTGGTCTGCCCTCAGATCCACTAGCCACTGAGCATTGCCGTTATGGGTTGCGTCCTTCTCCCATATGCTCTTCCAGTATTGCTCCGTCTCCAGCCTTGGTGGTGCTGTTCTCTTATTATTGTTCCCTTGCCACTGAGAGTACACCTTTGCTGGTTCTGTGGAGAACAGCTGGTTTATTCTCCTGCCTTCTATCTCTCTGGTGTACCTCCTCAAGCGGCTGGCCAAGGCTGTGAGTCTTTGCTTGGCAGTTTCCAAGGCCTCAGGTATGGACAGCTTGCTGTATTTCTTATGCACCTTCTTTGTCGCAGCTTTCTGCAACTCCGTTAGTTGGCTAACCTCCCTCCGTGCTACTTTGATCTTGCCCTCTAGCCTCCTTCTCCATGGAGGGTACTGCCCCTTGTGGCTGTTCAACTTGTAGCCAAGCATCTCACTGATCACTGCTGCCGTATTGTAGATCAGCTTGTTAGTGTCGGTAATTGTGGTTGTAGGTATTGTCCGTAGTGCTGCATTAACATCATCTAGCAGACTTTCTGAGGGTACTTCACGTAATCTTGGTAACCGGCTACGGGGGATCCAGGTTTCAAGCTATCCTATTTTTCAGGTCAGTTCCTCTCGCACTCAACGATCCTTCTCCTATCGCACTTGGGGCTATGTACCCAATCTCGGGTGGGGGTGATGATATCTCCCCCCTGACCTGGCGTCCTGACTCCTCCTTGCCGTAGCATTTGTGTTGTACCTCGTCAATCTCTAGCTGTGAGAGCAGTCCCTTCTTTCGAATGTTGGAACACTGAGCTACTAGTTGTTTCGCCGTCATTGTGGATGTTGGGTATCGAAGAATCCATAGGTCCGTCATCCTATTCATGTAGCCCCTTCCGCTACACACACACACACATACATATATATATATATATATATATATATATATATATATATATATATATATATATATATATATATATATATATAGCGCCACTTTAAATGGTAAATGCACAGAATTTTCTACCTTATTTTGCCACTCAAAATTTTTATCAGTCATACATATATAAGGTATCACTCATTTACACACTTTCACGTTTTCCTACGTGTTAGTGCATTTTATCATTCTGTGAAACTTGAGATTCAGTATATTTTCCATTGATTCTTGGAGATGAAGACTGGAGCCTTCCAATTAGTACATGACCTACTTCTTGAGCCACAGCCGCCGAATCAATCGCTTTAAAATAAATTTGAATCAACATTAGCTTGAAAACGATAAATGATGCTTGAGGAGCAAATGGCTCAAGCAGATATGTTTATATGGTGTATAAATAGATGAGTTCTTCCACCAGTTTACTTTTAATCATTAGTTGTTATTCATCAATGGCTGCCTTCCACAGTATGTCCTGTCTTCTTACCTTCACCCCCAACCGGTCGCAGCAGATGGCCACCTCTCCCTGAGCCTCGTTTTGCTGGCAGTTTCTTCTTGTTAAAAGGGAGTTTTTCCTTCCCACTGTCACTAAGTGCTTACTTGTAGGTGGTTGTTTGATTGTTGGGTTTTCTCTGTATTATTGTAGGGTCTTTAACTCAAGGTAACTGTTGTTTCGATCCAGTCCTATATAAATAAAACCGCAGTATTTGTCCAGATATAGTCACTGTTTCCTTACAAATTTTATACCAGACAGTATTCCCTTCTGCACACACCTAGAGTAAGTTTAGTTTCAGTATTTCCAATGATTCTGTGACTATTTTGTGATATTCTTTGTGTTAAATCAGTGTGGACAGTTCTTTTTATTTTGCAGCAAATCTCCACAATGCCTAAGCAGACAGACAAGACTAACTGTAGACACAGCTGACGTGCAGTTTACCCTCGATAACAGAGCCGTTCTTGTGTGTTTTACCAGAGAACATCATGAATGATTTGACAGCAGCCGCTCCTAGTGTGGTAAAGCAGGCCATCCAGGTCATAAAGGTAACACACTGAAAGCTCTTAGCAAGTTGTCCTTCATGTATAGAGTCACACCTTCATGTATGGAGTCATTACTCACATATTTTTTTTCTACAGTCAATCAACACTCTGCAAACACAAGTTGAAGGCCTATGCGAAATCCTCAAAATGAAACCCAGCCAAGCCTCTCTGGAGATACACAGAGAAGTGTTTGGTTTTAATGACCAATCAGAGGCTCCTTTTCCTCCTGCAAAAAGAGCCATGGGAAACAAGCAACCAATCAAGAGAGCTGTAGAGGAAGCAGCAGCCGCAGAGGGCTATGTGCCCCAAGCCAAGAAACCAGAGTGCTGCGTGGGAGAGGACAAGCTCGAGTGACACTTCAAGAAACATTAAACCAGTGTGAAATTCCCAAACACTGCAGTTCCTCTAATGGCCACTTGGCTGATCCCAAGAGCCAGCACATCCATAGACTCCCACATTAAAATGTCTAACTTTACAGCGGAAATAAATGTGCTTTACAAGCTGCTACAAAAATGTTTTGCTCTCTGTAACCTGCTCCACCCTCTTTAACAATTGTACAAGGTTTAGCTTTAGTATGATCTGGTCTGTGTCTGTATGCAGCTTGCCGTCCAAACTTAGCCAAAAACTTTTCACTGCTCTCTCTGTCAGCACTTCACCAGCACTGTGGTGGCCAAAATAGCAACACTGGGGCCTTAAAATATACCAGATTGTGTCAAAGTGGATACATCCCTTTTTAATATCCAGTCTGTGGCTGAAATTAATAAGTGTAAACATGATCATTCTTTTCCATGAAGCCAAACAGAAGTTTCAGTTCCATGTGTGGGCGGCAACAGAGATACTGTTTGGCAAGTCAAAAGCACAAATAAAAATACCTCAAACTGGCTGATTTGTTTGTCCACTTGCAAGGACTAAAGTAGCATCAGAGGTTTAATCTTGTGGAGTTACGTGCAGCATGTTTTTGCATATTATCTCAACTTGATCAGCATCAGATTTGTTCATTTGTTAGTCTAAATTGATTTTTGTAAAGGAAAAACTGATTAGTGTTGAATCAAATGAAATCATTTATGTCATTTCTGTTATCTTGTGCATGATGTGTATATAATACAATTCCAGGGGCTTTGCTTGTACTTCTTTCTCATATTGGTCACTTTGTGGTCACTTTAATCCACTTTAAAGAGCTTCATAAACCTTAAATTTATGGTTAAAACTCCGTAAAAGCTGTCGGCTTAGTTAAATATATTGTTATGTCATAACTCTTTAAATCCCTTTTCTGTTTTTCAAAACTTTAACTGAGAGAAACTGTAAGTAGTGGATTTATAGTTGTCACCTGCAGAATATGGGAATGATCTGTGCGCACAGTAAAAACAGAAACTTTAAAACATGTTTATGAATGGAAGAAGTGTGTATTTTAATGCACAACATTTCATTCTGTAAATCTAACCAAATAGTTTTGGTGCATAAATCTAATGTGTGAGTGTAAACAGTAGCTGAACCCTAACCTCCAGGGTGAAAGTCCTGCGTCTCACCAGTTTGTTGTTTTTAAATAGAATCTGCTTCGTCTGTTGATTATCTCAGTTGGCTGTCTGGTAGTCCTGAAGACAGACTTCTTCCATATGCTAAATACAGGTTAACCATGGGGCCCCACAAGTCACGTGACTTACATTAACTGTGCTCGCCACTTCTTTAAAAAAGGCAGCGAAATTGAAAAGTAAGCTGAAGTGAAACTCGAGCTAGTTTTCTACCCAGTGTGTTTGAACTTGACTGGACTCAGTGCCCAGCACACACACACACACACACCTATCAGTCTCCTGACAGAACCAGTGTTAAGAACACTGTCGTCTTTCCTTTTAGGTTTTGATTTTAAAGCCTGTGATGTCAGTCTCTGGTTTTTCATGCCAGTCTCAACAGAATAACATCAGCACCAACCAGCTCTGTGAAGGATGGGAGGTAAGAAAGAGCTGGTTTAAAACATCATCTTGTGTATATAGGCTGATATCGCTATGGTCGCCCTCGGTGCTTCACATGGAGGTTGTGTGAGAAATAGGCAGATATGTGATGTAACGCTGCCAGTGTCCTCACATGAATCTGCACAAACAAACTCTGGTTAAGCAGTAAAAAACGAGACGTAAAATATCACAATTGTAGAACGTGTCAACGGATTATAGTGTTTGTTTGTTTGTGTCAGTGTTCGGAGGATGAGGGGCGGAGGATGAAGAGGAGAGAGAAGAACAGAGTTGCAGCTCAGAAGAGCCGCAAAAGACAAACTCAGAGAGCCGACCTGCTGCACGAGGTGGGTGAACGTATTTCTGCTGATCAGATTCTGATATATGCATTAAGTCGGTGTGTCAAACATATGGCACTTGGGCCCAAAGTGGCCCACCAAAAGGTCTATTTTTGGGCTCTTAACAGGTTTGCAAAATGTTGCAAATATTTTTTGCACTGTATTTTTTTCCTCCATGAAGGTTTATTTTGCAAGTCACTGAGAACAGATTGTGTCTTTGAGACTGGTTGTCTGAGACGTTAATTTCATCACAGCCAGATGACCGCCCGCTCACCTTTACAGACTTGTTACTGACCATAACACATCGGCTAAAGTGAGGTGGTTAAACCAACGACCATGCCAACACGTTTCTTTGATTTACAGCTGGAGTGTTTCTGGCTGGCTGTTTTGTTTCTCAAACTGTTTTAGGTTTTACTACAGTTCAGATCAAATTGGGCTGTATGTGGCTGATAAACTAGAGTGAGTATTTTGACAGGTCCTTTCTTGCTTGAAGCTGCTGGTTTAAAGCAAACTGTCAGTTGAAGAGCAAATTTACATGTGGACCACCGGGATAAAAATATGAAGTGAAATTGAGTTAATTAATATTACTTTTATAGCTTTTTTTTTTTTTAAATTTATTAATAAAAAAAAAGTGATGCGTGTCTCCTGACTGTTTGTTGGCTTTTGAAATAGGGCAAGGAGAGTGCTCTCTGATTTCTCTGTCTCCATATTCTCAAATCCAGAGATGACTGAGTGCTTACAAGCTGGGACTGCAGCAATAAAAATCCCATTGTGCATTTATGCAATGAATGTGTGGCAGCCACATTTATGTGTCTATGCAAAAATCACATTTCCAAAGTTACAATCCCAATCAAAATACCCCAAAGATGAAATGTTCAGTCTAGCTTTTGTTTTCAAATAAATATTTTTTTTTATTCATATGAAAGCTTTTGTTTTTTAATGTAACATGTATTTCCCACATTGTTTCCCCCTCTTCACCTCCAGGCCTGTGAGCTGCTAGAGCAGAGGAACAGGAAGTTGAGGAGAGAGGTAAACACACTGCTAATTCTGTCTCTGTTCGTCTTTTATAGACAATTTTATTTTATACAAACAGCAGCAAGTCCTGTTTGTATGAAATGCATAAAACACAGCAGAAATGAAAGCAAATAGTTCTGGTGTACCTCCATTGCTTTTACACAGCAGTAACAGAGTGAATTCATCTCCAGGTGGATTCTCTGTCAGAGGAGCAGCACCTGCTGACCGAAGCTCTTAGAGCCCACGAGCCCTTCTGTCCCATCATGCACTGCTCCTTTGCCTCCTCCACCTCTTCCACCCTGCAGCCCGAGAACATGGCAGCCCGTTCTGTCTGAGGCAGGGAACAAAGTCTCTGAAGACGAGTTAAACTTCTGAATGTATCTGAGAGTTGGTGTCTCTGTAATGCTGCAGTGAACCTCTAGAGAGCGCTGTTCACCACGCTTACACACAGTGACGATGCAACAGGTTCGAGCTGCTGCTGATCTGAAATCCAGGTGAAGAGCGTCCTCTGGTGGTGCTGTTATAGAGCTGATCATGTTACTGAGAGCAGACCTGAGCTGCAGCAAATACGAAGCTATCAGTCGAAAAGCAACGTCAGTGTAATATTGTTATCTTTGTTGTGATCAGAATAAAATACTGACTCATTCGTATGTGGACATATGTTTAACAAAAAGGATCTGGTTATACATTTTCACTGTTCCTAAATGATGAAAGATGGGCCATTACTATTATCTCCTTCTTCTTCTCATAGAAGCTAGTCTGAAGCCTTTGCTCATAAAACAACATTAGTTTAATCAGGGATAGGGATTGAAAGAAATTACACATTAAGTAGCCACTTTATTAGGTACACCTCACTAGTACAAGACTGGACCCTATTTTAACCCACAGAGCTGCTATAATTCTTCATAGTGTAGCGTAGCTTCAGCGAGGTGCTGGAAAGTTGATGTGATAGCCTCACACAGGTCCTGCACATCCGTGATGAGAATCTCTTGTTTCATGACATTCCAAAGATGCTCTATTGGATTGACATCTGGTAACTGTGGACGTCATCCATGTATAGCGAACTCCCTGTCATGTTTTAGAAACCCGGTGGAGATGAGTTTTGTGACAGGGTGTGTTATCCTGCTAGATCGTGACACACCCTACTCATCAATAATCACTGCTCAGGCTTAAACATTGCTCATTTGGTACTAAGGGGCCCAAAGTGTGCTATGGAAATATCTCCAACACCAGCAGCAGCCTGAACTGCTGTTACAACGCTAGATGGATCCATGCTTTATGTTGTTTTCACCAAATACTGATTCTACAATACAATACCAGCCCAGTGAGCCAGTGTGAACGGTAGCCTCAGTTTCCCGTTCTTAGCTGACAGGAGTGGTAGCTGGTGTGGCCTTCTGCTGCTGGAGCACATTTGCTTCAAGATTGGACCTGTTGCGCATACAGATATTGCCTTCTTTGGTTGTAATGAGTAATTATTTGAATTCCTGTTTCTTTCCTGTCTGCTCAAAGCAGTCTGCCATTCCCCTAAGACCTCTGACATCAACAAGGCATTTTTGCCCAGAGGACTGCATATTTTCTCTTGTTCAGACCATCCTCTGTGAACCTTAGAAATGGCCTTAGAAAAATCCCAGCAGATCAGCAGTTTCTGTAATGTCCAGACCAGCCTATCTGGCACTAACAACCATACTGAGTGCAATGTAGTGTAAATCAGATTTCTTTCCTCCTCCGATGCTTGGCTTGAACTTCAGCAGGTTTTTCTGACTGTGTCTACGTGGTGTGGCAATACAGTTTCCTAAAGCACAAGACATATTAAAAAACCCCGTTAATAACCTGTTTATTAACTTTAATTCAGAGACAGACAGTTTCTGTGAGAATGCTTCTTCCAGTAGCTGTTTCACTCTGCCAGTGATTAAAAAAAAGTCAAATCTTAAAACCAAATTTTATGATAATCCCTAAAGAAGCTGACACTGAAGTAAAATGTTCCTTTAGCATTATTTTGTGCTGCTATATGCTAATACGCCATGAGCCCTGGTTGAAAGAAAAGCACAGCAATGCACTTTATTTTGCACTTAAGAGACACATGAAATGTTAGCACGTCAAGTACTAAACCCACAGACCACACTTTGAATCAAAGCTTTGTTTTCTAATGCACGGTGGTGCAGCGGTTAGCACACCGTCTCCCCACAACATAAAGGTCCTGGTTTTAAATCTCCTGGTCACATGGGGCCTTTCTGTGTGGAGTTTCCATGTTCTTCCCATGCTTGCCTCTCAAAGTCCCACAGTGACACCACACCAAACAACGAGAACGTTAAAACTGCTCACCGTGAATTGTGTGTGTTTGTGTGGGTCAAAATCACAAAAGGTCAAGCTCACCAGACCTGCATGATGTATGAAAACTGCAAAATCTCTCAATTGTGTCACGGGCTAATTGCGAAGCTAATGCTCACCATCATCAGTTTAAGTAACAGAAACGTCTTTGAGGACATCACATCCTTTTACTTGAAGTCCTGAGGTCATTTTGAGCATATGAATAGAAATCTATAAGTTGGTAAATGCTACCAGTTCTCCATTTTGACCGCAACTGCATCAGAGTTTAAGACAGCACAGTACAGAGCCCACTTCAGTTTTCCTTCCTCCTTCCTTCCTTCCCCCTTCACATGAAGAGGTGAGTGGATCATTTCGACACAGAGACCAACCATTTCGTAGCAAAAGATTTCAGGGAAGCCAAACGGATGCTTTTCTTCCACAAACCTGCTGATGAATTCTTTGAAGACAAAAAGAAACAAAGTGGGAAGGTGAGCTGTTTTCAGCGTGTTAGAATTACAGCTGGCAGTAGGCGGCTCCATGGAAAATCAGTCAAAACAACATTAATGATGTCTACATAATGAATAAATTATAATAATATGTATTATTAAAGAGGTGTGATGAATAGTAGGTTTTAAACTTCTTTAAAACTTTAAATCTACTTAGATTCTGGATATTTTTTAACATTGGTGGAATTTTTTAAATAAACACTTAAAGAGATATGTCACTTCACAGCAAAAAGGTCCTGGTCAAATTCACATTTGGGCCTTTCTATGTGAAATTTGCATGTTCTCCCTCTTTCTGAGGAAGTTCTTTCCAAGTACTCCCACTTCCTCCCATAGTATGCTTTCACAGTTTCAGGATTCCCTGAAACTTTCCCTCTAAAATCCATCTAACCACATACAGGTCAAATTTGACCGGGAAAAGCCTCTTTGCACACTTTAAGAGAAGTCATTAATTTTCAGGTTAAAAGAATTTATGGTAGTGGGGATAGGCTGCAGCAGGTCAAATTTAACCCATACTCTATGTATAGTGGCAGAAATAATTATTTGATCCCACGTAAAACATGTTATAGTACTTAGTGGAGAAAACCTTGTTGGCAAAGCCAGCGATAAGATGTTTCCAGTAGTTGGCACTGAGGTATGCCTTCAGGACCCTAATGTGCTTCTTCTTTAACCACTCCTTTGTTGCCTTGGTGATATGTTTTGGGTCACTGTCATGCTGGAAAACATGTCCATGACCCATCTTCAGTGTTCTTGCTGAGGGAAGGAGGTTGTGGTCCAAGAATTTACGATACACGCCCCTGTCCATTGATCCCGGTGAAGTTCTGTACCTCTAAAAGATAAACAGCCCCAAAGCATAATGTTTTCACCTTCGTGCTTGGCTGCGGGGATGGTGCTCTTTGGGTCATTCTCACCTTGCGGGGCACTGCAAGACTTCAATCTATCAGATCATTAAAAAACTCCATGTAATTTTGGGCTGATCCCCCCCCATTTCTGCATGCGTGGAGCTCCAGACCGAGGGTTATTTTATATCACACCAACAGCTAGCACCTTCTCACTTGCCTTCTTGCTGATGGTCATATTGTCAAATCGAGCCATGTGCGGATCGTCCCTGATGTCCTTTGACGCCTCCTCTGGTCTTGCCCATGGTGATAGACAGGTTGGAATGGAAGAAACTTACTCTGTGGACAGGTGTGCTTTGTACACATAACAAGTTTAGCTCATGAGTATCTGATTTACTGGTTGATTGACTGATTGGAATCTGTGTGTCACATGGGCACACTGCACCTGTGTGAACCAGAATTCTAGCTGTGTCGTAGGGGATCACACACTTATTTCACTAAATGACACAGAAATCAATTTATAACTTCGATGTAATGTGTTTTTTCCTGGAGTTTTGGTTGATATTTTCTCTTTTCATTAAAATAAAACTACCGTAAAAATGAGAGACTGGTCATTTCTGCCAAATTCAGTTGGGATCAAATAATTGCTTCCCCCAGCGTGAAGGTTAAAATATTCCACAAGTGGTTTTAAATTATTTCTAATGTTCATTTTATTGTCCATGTGTCTGAATACTTTGGAAAATGAGGAAGTTTTACCTTTTACAGCCTGAAGAAACGAATCATGTTAAGCTGTTGAATTTAAGAGAAAATATTTTGCAAGGATATTGGAAAAAAAAATTCTTAGGACCCAGAAAAAGCTGACCTACCGTACATCCACTCATTAATCTGCTGCAATGTAAACACCACTGGCCAAAAAACAGTACAAAATGTTTTCTAATGAAACACAGATCAACAGTTTCAGGGAAAAAAAAAACTTGGACAACTCCCAGTTGCCTTACTGTGCTGAACTCCACCCATCAAGGTCTCCAAGTTACACAAATTAAACCATATTTGGCCTGGCTTCTCCAGTTCCTCAGACATCCTCAGGAAACTGGCAGCACAGACTCTATGAAACTGAGCCAAGACCAACGTATAAGTGAACCATTCTCTAAAACAACTCACGTTGCACAATAAGTAAGGAAACGCTGCCCAGGCGGAAACGAATATGTCACTGACTTATTCAGAGGAATCCAGTAGGCAGCCTGCTGAGACAGATAATTAAGCTACAAATATATGTTCAATCACACAGAACAAAGATAAAGGCATTCAGGCACCTACACAGCTGTCAAGTAACACCACACACACAAATATCCACAGAGTTCTGCTGAAATTCTGATGCAATCTTTCATTCTGTGTACAGATAAAGAATGATGAGAACAGGGCTGTAGGAAATGTTTTAGAAATGCTGAGATCATAAATCAGATGAAATTCCATAGTAAAATTTCCGTTTTTCAGGAAACGTATACTGTAATGGAAAAGTTTATCCAGTGACAGAGGTGACCGATATTAAATTGCAAACAAACTCTGCATGGGAATGGGATCAAGTGTTTGTTTTAAAGGAGGACATTTACTCAGGAGAGTACAGTTTGAGTCCCATTGTTGCCTTTTAGCTTGACAATGTTTAGACAGTATGATGTTGTACAGTATCCCCACACTAAACTTTTCAAATTCTACCAAATTTATAGCTGTTTGTTTGTATTTGTTAAAGTCCATGTTTTTTAGCCTAGGCGTTGTTATATTTTAAACCAAGTCTCTCACAGACTACAGTTTATTTCCCTTTGTGTTGGTATCCTGCTACAAACTGTGATTGGTTATTCTTGGGACAGCCGTGACCTGATTAACTGATTTTAAAAGATCGAAGTGGCTTCACAAAGAACGACATGATAAAAAAAACAGGAAACCTTCATGGTTAAAAGGTGAAGCCAGTGCAGAAATGCCAAAACTGCAGTTCCAATGGTCACATGAGGCTGTCTCCAAAAGTGAGTCAGTCACCATAGTCTCTCATGTTAAAATGTCCATCTTCAGCTGTGAAACAAACATATCTACAGTGTTTCTATAACTATATGCAATACACTAGGATGTTCGGGCTTGCCAGAAAAAAAGCATTGTTGCTGATTACTGACTACTAAGCTTTACTTTTGACAACACAAGTCTTTGAATTATATGAATTGACTGATTTTTAATTATCTGACATATAATTTGGCTCTTTGTGAATGAAAGTCTATTTGGAAAGCTTGCACTTCAGTTTTGTGGGTGAAATGAAAGTTCTTTATTATGTGTCTCTGTGAGCTGCACTCATAAAATAGATGATTATGATACTAAATTACAGCACTACCGTATTTTCCATACCATAAGGCACAGTGCACCTTATAATCCGGTGCACCTTATGTATGAATTCTGGTTATACTTACTGTCCTCAAACCAATTTTATGTGGTACGCGGCATTCAAAAAAATGTTTTAGTACGACTTTGGTAAGCTACAAAGCTGCACTGCTTGATGGATTGTCAGAGTAGTCAGGAGCCTCGCAGAGTAATCTGGGTCCAAAACTCCGTCTGTTTCAGGTCCCAAATTCAAAAGAACACTGCGGCATCACTGAGAGTTAAAAACTGTCTAAATTGTTTCTAAATTCTTTCTTTAATAAAATGATCAGCGTTGCTGCTTTACCAGGTGTAACAATTAAGTTTCACATCCAGGCAACCACGAAAACAGAATTTATTACATTTAACGGAGTTCACAGTTAGCAGGAAGTTAGCTCGCTAGTTTCCACGTAAACATGATATACCATGTTCTGACTGAGAGATTTCTGAAATAATTAAAACTTACAGCTCTGCTATCACTTTCAACATAAATGAAGACAGATAACTAAACAGCAGTTACTTTTGTAGGGCTGCTGAAGTTGGACTAGCTGGTATATAATGATGTGCCATGTGATCGCTAGCGGCACAGCTATGTTAGCACAACATAAACACAGTGAAGCTGGAAGATGAATGCTAACGCTTTTTCCACTAGGGTGGAAACCCAAGGGTTCCCGATGGTTAGGGACAAATGCAATCGCATGGCAGGATGCTATAAACGGACCAAACTTCAGTCAGGAGAACAACTGAGGTAATGTATCCACAATACGAGGTTAGTCATTCATATACTGCAACAACACAGGAACAGAGCAGCTGCGAAAGAATTCAACATTAATAATAATAATAATGGATTGGATTTATATAGCGCTTTTCAAGGCACCCAAAGCGCTTTACAATACCACTATTCATTCACTCTCGCATTCACACACTGGTGGAGGCAAGCTACGGTTGTAGCCACAGCTGCCCTGGGGCAGACTGACAGAAGCGAGGCTGCCATATCGCGCCATCGGCCCCTCTGGCCATTAATGAATCAATGGTACGGATGTAGAGGAAGCAAGAGTTGAGTAAAGTTTGACTTATCTGTTTTCTTTCATTTAATGCGCCTTATAATCCGGTGTGTCTTATGCATGAAAACAGACGTGTTCATCAATAGTGCGCCTTAAAATCTTGTGCGCCCCATGGTCCGAAAAATTCAGTAAGCTAATGGGTGACCTCAGTGACCATAGCTCAAAGGTTCCTAGGCGAATTATAAAATGTATTCATAAATGTTAATGAGATCAAATTAAATCAAATTACAACTTCTCTGTCTTTTTTAAAGTCGACTTACACCATAACGTTTCTAGCAATTACTCAGTTGCATAATTCAGGGATAGAAAGGGAGATCATGAATATATTATAAATTTAAAATGATTTATTTTATCAGTTTATTGGTGACCATCTATTTAATAAAGCTTTCACTAGATTTATTATGAGACATTAAAATAAAGTGCTAACTTGCTGAGTGGTGGGGTGCATGAAATAGCATTGGAGTAATTCCAGTTTCCTTTAGAAACTTCTCAAAAACTGATGGAAAGCTGAGGGAAAATAGAAATATAAAATAAAAAAAAATAAAAAATAAAAAATGTTATCTCACACACAGACACAATGCACCCACATACTGACATAAAAATTCCATTCACCTCCAACGCATCTACACAGACACACACACACACACACTTCTGCTGAAATATGAACTGCATTCTCAGTAAGTTCCCTAGAAGAGTAGTGGTTGTGCCAATGGACAGATCATCTGTTTCTGCAGTAGTTTAAGTGTCTAAGGTTTTGGTCTGCAACTCACAAATAGATTTAATTTAGTGCAAGCAGCACTAAATAATTATAAACACTTTGAAAGCTTTTTGAATGCCTTTTTCATCACACAGTTCACTCAAATCCTCTTTTAACTCTGGAATTATAAGTGAGGGCTTGTTTTGCTGCTTCTAGCAACGTGTTTACAAAGCCAAAGCAAAATGGTGTCTCTGTCTTTGCACTGGAACCTCTTGCACTTTAATGCAATGTTAACCTTCCACGTAAAGGCCATCACAGACAGGTGCCCTCATTTTTTATATGCGGTATTTCCATTTTTTTTTTTTTTTTTTTACAGGTCTGATGCTGGACGTCATTGACACCATGAGAAACCATGCTTCCTGTAACTACCTGAGCAACTACAGTGGATTCATGTGCCGTTGAGCACAAAAGAGTCTTTCCCAATTTTTTCCAGGAAGGTTATACCATTCGTTCCAATGTTATTTAGAGAGATAGCAAATTAAAAACAATACATCCTACAACCAGTCATGTAATGTAATAGCCACATGTCCCTTCAGGCATCATCTTTTTGAACACCACAGTCAAACTGTATATTGTAATACTACTGCTTTTAGAGGTAAACTTTATTGGATTTCAGTAGTTTTTTGGTTTTTAAACTGTTCCCAGCGCATTCGCCCACAACTTGACTTGGTCCCCTCACAAATAAATAAGGTCAGGTCGAGTTGATTTGACACATCTCGGAAATTAAAGCTACATGCCTGCAATGTTAAATTAGCCTTGGGGTGAAGACTGAAACAAACATGTGAACAATCCACCCTGTAGCTGTTTGTTTACTGTTTGTTTAGAACCCACCCACCACTTTAATCACACTCTAGATCTTGTTTTAACATATGGCATAGAAACTGAACATTTAACAGTGTTTCCTGAAAACCCTCTCCTGTCTGATCATTTCCTGATAACATTTACATTTACAATAATTGATTACACAGCGGTGGAGAGTAGACTATCAAAGTAGATGTCTTTCTGAAAGCGCTGTAACTAAGTTTAAGAATATAATCCACCCACTGTTATCATCTTCAATGCCCTGTACCAACACAGAGCAGAGCAGCTATCTGAACGCTACCCCAACAGAGGTCGATTATCTTGTTAATAATTTCACCTCCTCACTACGTACGACTCTGGATACTGTAGCTCCTGTGAAAACTAAGGTCTCTAATCAGAAGTATTTGACTCCGTGGTATAATTCTCAAACACGTACCCTAAAGCAGATGACTCGTAAGCTGGAGAGGAAATGGCGTGTCACAAATTTAGAGGATCATCATTTAGCCTGGAGAAATAGTTTGCTGCTTTATAAGAAAGCCCTCCGCAAAGCCAGAACATCTTACTATTCATCACTGATTGAAGAAAATAAGAACAACCCCAGGTTTCTCTTCAGCACTGTAGCCAGGCTGACAAAAAGTCAGAGCTCTTTTGAGCCAACCATCCCTTTAACGTTAACTAGTAATGACTTCATGAACTTCTTCACAAATAAAATTTTTATCATTAGAGAAAAAATTACCAGTAATCATCCCACAGATGTAATATTATCTACAGCTACTCTTAGTACCATTGATGTTAAGTTAGACTCTTTTTCTCTAATTGATCTTTCTGAGTTAACTTCAATAATTACTTCCTCCAAACCTTCAACGTGTCTTTTAGACCCCATTCCTACAAAACTGCTCAAAGAAGTCCTGCCATTAATTAATTCTTCGATCTTAAATATGATCAACCTATCTCTAATAATCGGCTATGTACCACAGGCCTTCAAGCTGGCTGTAGTTAAACCTTTACTCAAAAAGCCATCTCTAGACCCAGCAGTCTTAGCTAATTATAGGCCAATCTCCAACCTTCCTTTCATATCAAAAATCCTTGAAAGAGTAGTTGTCAAACAGCTAACAGATCATCTGCAGAGGAATGGTTTATTTGAAGAGTTTCAGTCAGGTTTCAGAGCTCATCACAGCACAGAAACAGCTTTAGTGAAGGTTACAAATGATCTTCTTATGGCCTCTGACAGTGGACTCATCTCTGTGCTTGTCCTGCTAGACCTTAGTGCAGCATTCGATACTGTTGACCATAATATCCTATTAGAGCGATTAGAACATGCTGTAGGTATTACAGGTACTGCACTGCAGTGGTTTGTATCATATCTATCTAATAGACTCCAATTTGTGTATGTAAATGGAGAGTCCTCTTCACACACTGAGGTTAATTATGGAGTTCCACAGGGTTCAGTGCTAGGACCAATTCTGTTTACATTATACATGCTTCCCTTAGGCAGCATCATTAGAAGACATAGCATACATTTTCACTGCTATGCCGATGACACCCAGCTCTATCTGTCCATGAAGCCAGATAGCACACACCAATTAGTTAGACTGCAGGAATGTCTTAAAGACATAAAGACCTGGATGGCCGCTAACTTTCTGCTTCTTAATTCAGATAAAACTGAGGTTATTGTACTCGGCCCTGAAAATCTTAGAAATATGGTATCTAACCAGATTCTTACTCTGGATGGCATTACCTTGGCCTCCAGTAACACTGTGAGGAACCTTGGAGTCATTTTTGACCAGGACATGTCCTTCAACGCACATATTAAACAAATATGTAAGACTGCTTTCTTCCATTTGCGCAACATCTCTAAAATTAGAAATATCCTGTCTCAGAGTGACGCTGAAAAACTAGTTCATGCATTTATTACTTCCAGGCTGGACTACTGTAACTCATTATTATCAGGATGTCCAAAAAACTCGCTGAAAAGCCTTCAACTAATCCAAAATGCTGCAGCAAGAGTCCTGACAGGGACTAGAAAGAGAGAGCATATTTCTCCTGTTTTGGCTTCCCTTCATTGGCTTCCTGTTAAATCCAGAATTGAATTCAAAATCCTGCTCCTCACATACAAGGTCTTAAATAATCAGGCCCCATCTTATCTTAATGACCTTGTAGTACCATATCACCCTATTAGAGCACTTCGCTCTCGCTCTGCAGGCCTACTTGTTGTTCCTACAGTATTTAAAAGTAGAATGGGAGGGAGAGCCTTCAGTTTTCAGGCCCCTCTTCTGTGGAACCAGCTTCCAGTTTGGATTCGGGAGACAGACACTATCTCTACTTTCAAGATTAGGCTTAAAACTTTCCTTTTTGCTAAAGCATATAGTTAGGGCTGGACCAGGTGATCTTGAATCCTCCCTTAGTTATGCTGCAATAGACTTAGGCTGCCGGGGGATTCCCATGATGCATTGAGTTTTTCCTTTCCAGTCACCTTTCTCACTCACTATGTATTAATAGACCTCTCTGCATTGAATCATATCTGTTATTAACCTCTGTCTCTCTTCCACAGCATGTCTTTTATCCTGTCTTCCTTCTCTCACCCCAACCGGTCGCAGCAGATGGCCGCCCCTCCCTGAGCCTGGTTCTGCCGGAGGTTTCTTCCTGTTAAAAGGGAGTTTTTCCTTCCCACTGTCGCCAAAGTGCTTGCTCATAGGGGGTCATATGATTGTTGGGCTTTTCTCTGTATCTATGAAGCGCCTTGAGGCGACTTTTGTTGTGATTTGGTGCTATATAAATAAAATTGAATTGAATTGAATTGAATTACTAGGAACAGGAATGTAGAACCACCCTTCGTAACAAGAATCTGAGTAAGTAAGTGATACATTTCTGTGTAATTTTATCTTATTATTTCATCTGTGTAATTTCATATCTTTATCTCTTACATTTCAGTGGGGGGGGGGGGGGGGGGGGGGGATTTTGGCCCTCCCTTCTTGATAATATTGCATCAGTTCATTCAGGACTACAGGCATTTATTTGTACGCGGCATTTCAATCAGTTCAAGATGTGGACTTTGCCTGGGCCATTGCCAAATCAGACCGTTTATCTACACTCTCCTTCTGTATTTTGACAAATAAAGAGATAATGACACAGGTTGTAATTTTTAAAACCTCATAATGACCAATATTTTTTGTGCTGTTAAATCAAACCTTATAAGAGGATGTGCTGTGTTTTTACCACAAAATACAAAATACACAATCAAAGCTGTTGAAACTGGTTTTGACACCAGGGTGACTATATTAATTAAATCAAATGTTTTGACAGGATACTCCTACATTAATAATGCAATACATTCCAGTGTTACCAAATCATTTCCCAGATGTTAGCGGATACTTACCCAGACAGATTCTTTGAAAAATGGAGCCCTTTGGATGCCAGATTTTCCTCATATTTCACACTCATCTTTCTCGTATTCTGTTAATGCGTCAGTAGCTAAGTAAGCAGCTGTGATGATTAGAACAGCGAATGCACTGAATGTAGTTTCGTTAACCGTGAACTGCTCCCTTAATGACCTTTTAGTCTTCATTGGACCTTTTGACCACACAGGGTGACATTGGTTAGAGATTATGACACTGCTGTTTCATCAGTTGTCTTTCCTCTGCTTGTCACTGAATTGCCTCAGTTTCCCTCTCATTTAAGCAAGTGACCAACCATCCTTCCTCTCCATTACAACCCCCCTTCTTCCTGCCTGTGTGTACTTTGGCTCCATATTAGCCAACAACTCATGGGACACACTCAAGACAAACAACCAGCAGTTGAGACCACAGGCAGCAATACGTGTTTGCCAGTGAAACAACCAACTATGATCAAACATAGAGGTAGAAACTGAGTTCGCCCTCTGGAATGACTTAACATGATGTCACCTTTTGACCCCAAAAAGACCCAAGGATAAACTGTCCTCTGATTTCGCAGCACTCAGGGTGTGTCAAAGCATGCACTTCCCACTTCTACTTCCGCTTGAAATTTGAGAAACAAAGTTACTTTTTAAAAAGAAAAAAAAAGAATTTAAAGGGAAACAACCCATAAAGGATGTTAATTTGTGTTTCAGTTATTTTTGAGTTAAGTTAAGTTACAGATTGATTGCTGTTGAAAATATAAAACTTTATTTCAGCAGCTTATTTTTTTTAACTTAATTATTTATTATTAATGAATTCAAAATGACATTAAACTGAGCAATGAAGCAGAACAGTTCTCATCAGGTTGAAAACATCAGCCATTTTCACTTCTTGTATATAAACTTTTATTCATAGACTAATGTTCAAACAAACTATAATGATTACAGAAGGAAAATATTCTTAAATCTCCAGCATCATTGGTGTCTGACATTTCCTAAAACATGGCCAAACATCACTGTAATCAACAGGTCGCAGGCACTATAGAGCAATGAACTTTAGGATTGGTAGAGGAGGGGAAGTACAAATTCAAACAAACTGATTATTATGTCACATAGTGTCAAATGAATTGAAACAGAGCCAGGGACAAGTAGTTGTCTATTTTTAAAGTCTGTTTAGAATCAGGCTGAAGAACGGACGCACAATTTTTTCGTAACTTGTCTCAGAGCACAACTCGGACCCAAACAGATGTGTGCATGCTTATAAAACCATAACACTTATGTAAGCCACCCTGCCCTTAATGGTGTTGCCATTAAACTTGTCCCAACAACTTTGTTGACCTGCCAAAAGTAAACATTCCTGCATGGCAACAAGCAACATAAAAACTCAACTTAAAAGTTATGGGCCAGAAATAATGTTATCTGCCACATATTATGCCCTTACACTATAACAGTTTAGCAATGTTTGTTAATTTTGTGATTGTGTGCAATGAGATTGCGGGGCGATCGTGGCTCAAGAGTTGGGAGTTCACCTTAGTTACCATTACTAACACTTTAATGAGTTTGAAAACTATTGTCATATCAGTGCATAACGACACTCCCCATGCCTGCATACTGTGAAGTAGTGCAATCTTAGTTCCTTTTTAACGAGCGCACAAAAAGATTGACCAAATAGTTGGAACTGTTTTTTTTCTCAAAAGCAAAGGAGAAATCCCATTTGCATTACAAACGCCTTCATGTGAGATGCTGTTCTGCTGATGTATCTCCTCCTGACATTCCCACTGAACCTGTTAATTACAGCCTGCAGCTGAAGAACGCTGAACCTTGGCTCACCTCTGAAAAGATCCCATACACAGTTTTGAACTTTTTATTGTAGTTTTTTATGACACAGGAGTATACCTTAAGCCAATCTGAAGTCATCTCTTTACAAGATGATAATAATGAAACTAAGGTGTTTATACAGATGTGATAAATTGGTCACAGCCCCGTTGTTGTTCATCCCAGCGTTCTAATAAACTGAATAATGAGGAGTGGAGTCCTCTTTTATTCTATTTGTTGCACTCATCATTCACTAGCAAGTACCAAAACCCCACATGTGAATGTTTTATAATAATGAAGCAACAAAGCTTGGAGCCTTATGAAGTATTGGCAGCAGCTCCCTGACTGATACCTTTGACAAAGTGCGCGTGAGAGAGGGTAGGGCATAGAAACAATGAGAAACGTATGTGGGCACAGAGGCATTCATAGACAGGAGTGTTTAGGGTGTGGATTCAATTCTGGACTTAAGATAAATTCTTCTTCTTCCAGTCGCTCCCTTTAGGGGTCTTCCCAACAGATCATCTGCCTCCATCTAACTCTATCCCTATCATCCTCCTTTGTCAAACCAAGTCTTTGCACGTCCTCCTTCACTGCATCCACAAATCCTCCGTGGTCTTCCTCTTTTCCTCCTTCTGTCTGGGAGCTCCATCTGTAAAAAATAAAAAACTACATCCAAAATCCAGGCCTCAATTGTACTCTGCTGCCGGAGCTGGAGAAGTAGTTCCTTTGAAGTCAAAAAAGTTGTCATATCGTATGGTCGGTACATTGTAACGTGATGTAAATGATCTGTCGACAAGTCTGTGCAGTCACGAAAATTGGCAAGCATGCAGACATCCACATGGACCCTCGGTCTCAATGTCTGATGACTCAGAGCCAAGCAGATCCCAGCGGTCTCATGAACAACTCTGAATGTCAGCAGAGACAGGTATCAACAGAAGTGAGTGTCAGTGAACCTGGACTAGCCGGCAGATATGATCTGTGAGCTATTTTTTTTTACAGGAAATTGTAGAAGGATACATTTCTCTAAAATGTCAACAAGTTGAAAGTCTCTCGTGTTCAAACATCATTTGAGAGCATAAAAACATCAAAAATGGACTAAACGCCAGCCAAGAAATGCCTGAGATGAGCCCACACACAGCACAAGGTTAGAGATTTATATATGGGCGCAAAGATCCTGAACCTGACCTTAATATCCACTGAAATCTTAGGTAACCCAAGACTGATACTACTGATGTCCACATATATCTGGAGGCTGGGACACCACCTGTAGGGCTGCAGTGTACAATAGACTCAAAGAGTGTCGTTATTTCATCACTTCAACAACTAGATTGATAAACGATAAGAGCTGTTGTGAAAGGCCTTGAATAATTGACATCACTCTTTTATTCCATGCATGGTTTCCTGAAATGAGATGACTTGCTCTTTAAGGAGTTTAACAGGAAATCAGAATACTTGTGATAGGAAAGAGGCGGAACGTCATGTGTTCTCTAGGTTCTGGGCAGCTTACCGGAATACTAACTATTGGTACCGTGAAACTCACTAGGACAGGTGCAAAGTATTGATTACAGTGATTGTATACCTGGATGTTTGCTTTCATCCACTTTCAGTGACAGCTAGGTGGGGTCAAACCATAGCAGATCTCGGGCTGGCAGACCTGGAACAAGTTATTTTCTGTGTGAGTTTTAACATCCTGGTGCAGGTGGGTGAGATTTGATGCTTGAGGGCATGAAGCTTCTTGTGTAATCACATAATTATCTGTTTATACACTTTCAGTTTGCCGGGATTGTTTAGAACACATATGTCACGTTTCATCAGAAAGCTCATTTGAATGGTTTCATCGGATTAATTCCCTATCACATCATTCACATCATTCTATGTTGCAACTTTGGCATAACTATGTATTAAAAAAAAGACGGGAAACAAATGGATTTGATTTTGCACATTCCACATATTGGCTCGTGTTTGAACACGCTTGTTTACGGTGTGATGTACCGCACATCTCTAAGGCCAGTGGCCTTATTGGGCGGGTTTGTTGTTATTTGAACTGCATGTCAGAGCCTTCTTGGACAGATACTGTAGAAAACATCCAGTCATATCTAACAAGGCAGTGTTACCTCACCCTTCTGCCTGCCTCTACCTCTTTGAAGAGAACATGTTCAGTCTTGTCCTTCAGCTCCATCACATGCACAGTTGCTCTGTGATTACATGTAGGAATTCTGTCGGAGATTTTTGTAAGCAAACGTTTATGTTGTGAAATTGTTCCACTTGTGGAAAAAAAACATGGTGATAGAAGTACAGCAGCTTCCTAGTACCCATGGGTACTAGGAAGCTGCTAGTACATCTGGGAATGTAAGCTTTTAAAACATTTTAAAACCGAGTATCCTTCAAGGAAACTGTGTTATTTTTCCTGATATTCATAACACACTCTTTATTTTAATGAGAGAGGGCCCGGTGCTGATGTAACTGTGTTCCTAAAGTAAAGCAGAAGACCACAGCTGCAGAGTTAGTTTTCTAAAGATCAAGCATGAGTTTTGTTAGTTCTGCTGTTGTCATTTTCAGACATGGAGAACATGAGACATACGCGAGCGGGTTAATGGCTACAAAATGAAAATCATTGTTTCAAAACTGATCTGATGCAATCCAAAGCAACTGACCGGTCAACTGCATTGTCAGAAAGTGGTGATTATTGATGATAAGCATTGCAAACATTTGTTTTACAACGTGTTGCATCAGATGGCACATGTTTTCATAAGTGCAGAAAGTCTATAGGTATATGATATTGTACAGCTCCAACAGTGAAGAGCAAGGCACTAATATTTCTGTTTCTGCTCTGTTTAGTGTTATCAACGTACTATCACAGCTTTTTTTCCAACAGCATCATGTGAGCTCACTGTAGCAATAATCATATCGTAATTTAATTTAAGATTATCATAAGAAATCAGCTACTCAGCCCACTTCCACTGAGCTTCAGGGAGCTTGTTTTTGGTTCTACAATTATTGCTGCACATTTATTAAGCTCTAACCATTATTATTATTATTATGTACTACTGATATGTTAATAACAATTTTTTTTGCATTTTTGTCCCAGTTACATGTTTCAGATCATCAAACAAAATATAATATTAGAAAGAGATAACTAGTCGCTAACATCTATCAGTCTGGACAGGGTGACAAAGCCAAATGTTTTCAATAATGAGTCCCGTTACATCTGGTGTGAAACTAACACAGCATTTCATTAAACGACAGCCAAACATGGTGGTGTCAGGGTGACGGTCTGGGACTGCTGTCCTGTTTCAGGACCTCACTGGTTGCTGTAATTGATGGAAACATGAATTCTGCTCTCTACCAGAAACTCCTGATGTCACATCTGCCCATCCATTTCCAGAAAAGGCATCTCACAGGTCGCATTTTCAGTTCACATCTTTAATTATCAAAGTATCAAAAATCAAAACAGAGATGGAAGTAGTTACACAGTGATAGTAGCAGTGCAGTTGTACCTGACATCCTTTATTTATTTCTGCTATGACACAGCTATAGAGAAAAAAAAAAGTCTTCAGTAGTAGAAATAGGCACAATATGAATACATGCACTCAGTGCTCAGTGACTATCTAGTAATGACTAGCATCGGGACAACAGGTGACAAAAGTACTATGACCACAAAGACGCCTGCGTCCCTTTAACAATGTGACTCTCACACAACACATACAACAATATAAACCTTCTAACAGAGGAATACAACTTCAGTCTACAAAATTCATTATTATTCTGTCAAAGGAAACCCCTTCTGGTATGTACTCATCCTTCGCTTTGTGCGTCAGAATTTCAGTTTGATTGAGAATGAGAAGTTAGAGTGTCGCTCAGGAATAAAGGGCTTCTGATCTCATGTTTGGCTTTATTTTACTGCCAATAAACAACAAACAGCAATCATCGTGCTTGTCAAATTTCTGTTTGAGCAATAAACTGCTTTTTTCCTTGGGCTATTTTTTTTTTTTTTACAATGGAAAAGGGTGTGCAAGTGAACAACAACTATTTTGGCAGTTCGTTTTCAAACAGTGGAAGTTCACGACACACTTAGATTCTAACGTGTCAACAAATCTTGCATAACTTCAGAGTAAACTGATGCAGCGCTTCTGATACCTAGCTAACGATATCTAATGAACACAACATCCGGACCAAATGTTTTCAATAAATACATTTTTAAAAAAATAACTTTTGGTTTTGCTCTGTTGAGACCAAAGGAGGCATTGGTGTTTACATACAGCAGCACATAGTTAATATGCATTTGATACTTTATACAAGACACTGGGTAGAAAACACATCTGTAAAATAACACTTATGTAGCTTCATTGTCACAGAACAGGTTGAAAAAAAATCCCCTTTGCTTTAAGAGAGAACACAGTGATAAATAAAGTGTCCATTGGGCAATTGTGATTGCCATAAAATATTGAATTCTTAAGAAAAAACCCCACAACAAAACACTTATCTATACATGTGATTACACTGTCTTTTGTACTAGGCTTTTTTCATTAAGTGCAGAATTAGAAACCCTGCCTGCAACGTACATTTCCCTTTTGTGTCTGCTACACTCACAGCAAGGAACCCGACCCGTACTCATGCTTTTGGACGAGTCATCTCATATTATGTATAACAAAACGGACGTCTATAGCATACCTAGGTCCTGAGTGGTTAGTAGTAGCAGCGTTTTTAGTAATTCACTTTGTATACAGGACAAGCAGACAGGGTTAAAACAGCAACATCCTAACATACAGTAATCATTTAATAAATATGTCATCTTTGCTGTACACTAAACAGAGACCGCTTCTTTTTAAAGTCAGTGACTTGCATCTGTACACACTCACACAGTCATTCTGAATCTCCTTACTGTCGGGGTGAACTCTTAAATAATGTGCCTTGATCACCTTGAAATCGTGCTTTGGTACAAAAATCAGACCATCAACTATTCAAAATACTAATAAATCAAGAAAAGCTGTTGAACTTTGTTTAAGTGCTTTAGCATCTGTTCTTGGCCCTGACTGTTTAAAATGTTTAAAAAAAAAAAAGAAACACAATGCAAGTCAAAGTGCTGTCCATCATTTCTCACTCCTGTCCAATCAGCAGCTACGGGTTCAGGGAGCGGAAGGTGCTGAGGTCACTTTACACCGCTCTCTTTTTCTCTAGCAGCATTATGGACGGCAGGTGGGCGTGAGGAGTCATAGGTGGCGTTTCATTCTCAGGTCATAAGTTTGTATGTGGCAACTCCACCTCCTGCGAAACCAGTCAGTCCTACATCAGCAGCAGGAGATGGAAGAATTGCAAGCCCTAGATAACACTCTGGGCGATCATAAGTGACTGGGGCACTGGACATGATCGAGAGTCAGAAGTCCTCCGCCGAGAGGCGCTGCTGTGGACGTGGATGCGGATGAGGTGGTGGTGGAGGTGAGGTTGTGGAGTTGTAAGGTGCTCTCCTGGATGTGCTGGATGAAAAGGTTTCGCTCGTCCTCGGGCGTCTGGGGGTTCTGGGCTCGGACGATGCACGTCGGCCGGTGCAGGTTGAGCATGTAGACCAGCTGCTGCTTCTGCTGCTTAAGCTCCTCAATCTGAGCTTTTAAGTCGGCATTGATGCTCTCCAGCTTTTCAGACTCCTGCAGAGAAGGATGGAAGAAGAAGACTGTTATTCACCCGAGAAACATAAGCTACTTCTCACCGCAAGCTGCGAATGTCATGCTTTATAAATTGTCTAACTGTGAGGGTGCAAAAAGCTAAGAGTAGGTGCAGAATAACCAATGCTCAGATTGATGAAAGTGGAAAACTACCTTCTGGAGTGATTCAGTCTTTTCCTTCTTCTTGTTGCGGCACTTGGCGGCAGCGATTTTGTTTCTCTCCCTCCTCCTTTTCCTTCTTTCATGCTCCTCAGATGTCAACTAAAAAAAAGTGAGAAATATAGACCATTAAGAAAAAAATACTCTCTCTCTCTGTGTATGTATGTATGTATGTATGTATGTATATAACAGACACATTACAGATAACTACATGCTGTAATTCCCCCTCTGCCTTACCTCTCGCTTGACCCCGTTCCTGTATGAAGTTAGCTCAGAGGCTCGATCCGAGCTGGAGCTGGCACCATCGGAGCTCATGTCGGTGCTAAGCCCGTTGGACAGTCGCTTGCTCTGGATTGCCAGCCGGAGCTCCTCTTTCACGATGGGTGTGAAGTTGGTGAAGTCGTCCAGGGTGAGTGTGCCTTGAGGGGAGAAGCAAGGAACCAAGGCGGAGCAGCTGATGTCAGCCAGAGAAGGACCCGAGTGCTGAAGCATCATTCTGTAAACGCAAGAGATGAAAATCATCAGGTGGGTTAGAAACACTTAATATAATTCAAAAGAAACTGAGCTAAAGTCATTATGAACCCAACGCTGAAAGTCACAAGATAAATAATGTGGGAAGAATAATAAAGGAATGTTCAACTTTTTGCTGAGTAACAATGACACAAATGTCAGAAGGAAGTCCAAAGCTAAGATCGGTTTGAAAGGTCAACATGGCATGTTAAGGAGGACAAACAGATTGTGATGACAAGACAAATAGCTGTGTCATTCAAAACTGAGCAAATATTTGCTTTGTGGAAAACATGCTGTAAAAAAGGCTCATTAATTAGGGAGGTGTGGATGTTTGTTATCTAAACGGAGAAGTGAAAAGAGTTGAATTATGGCCATCAGCCAGATAAGAAGGTGTTTACATCAGCTCTGAGACCAAAACCAAAACAAGCACATTTATATTATATTCTTATGTTCTCCAGTAATAAATCATTTGCAACGAAGTCATTAATGATATGGTTTGTATTAGTCTGCACACAGCTGCACCTTCTTAGAATTAAAAAAAAAAGTTTTAAAAAGTCTTGTTAGCTCTACAAATATTTTACCACCGCCTCCCTCTGTTCCCTTCAGTTTCGTTATTATGTGTTCAGGTAATTATAAAAGAGAATTGTGCTATTCATATGTTTGTTTTGGTTTTGTTATTATAAAGTTAACTCAAAAGAAAGAAGAAAAAAAAGAAACAACAATATTAAAAGTCTCGTCAAAAGTGAGGAAACAAGTGCAAAAATCCGAAATACCTGATTATAAATAAGTTACAAAAAAAGTGTAACAAAATGCATTCAAGCAGAATCCAAGAAAAACGTCGCATGATGTCATATTTGAAACAAAAACAATAACAAGTTTTTATAAATACAAAATACGCTAAAATTAAAAAAAAAAGAAAAAAAGAAAAATCGTTAGTGCAAACTGCTCCAAAAAGATGCGCTTGTTTATATATTTTATATTTTCACGCAAAAACACGCGCGGAAGTTTTCGCAGTGTCCCGGGACGGAGCGCACGGAGACACCGGCTCTCTGCGCTTCTCACCGGGATCAAAGAGCGACAACACCGCCTCTCTGCCCCTCACACACACGCTCAAACACCCCCGTCCTCCTCCACGGGAAACAGATCTCCAGCCTACCTGTTAAAGCTGTGAGTGTCCGGATCGGATGAAGTGCGCCGTGAAGAAAATAAACCTTCTCTTATGTCTGTGCGTTCCGCTCTTCCTGTGTCGGCTTCCTGCTCGTTGGCTACGGTTGCTCTTGTGGCCTTTACGTTGCGTCACCTCGCGCTTTTAAATTGGTTGAAGGGGCGGGACACATGACGCAACGCAACGCTACTAGAGAGCGAGAGAGGGAGGGTGCTAGGGTTGGGAGCCTGAGAGTAGGGGGGGTGACGTCATCCTATTTTTAGAAGGCTGATCCGGCGATGATGCAATCTAGCAACCCCGAGTGTTCTTCTCTGCCATAACAGGACAGGCGTCCCCTCCCTCCTCCTCCTCATGTTTTTTCCTCCTCTGCCTATCCTCCCGCAGATTTTCAGCTCTTCCTCATTCTCCTCCTCCTCCTCTCTGCTTCCTACCCTCTTCCCACCAACGCGTTATTCCTTTCCCAATCTTTTAATCTTTTTTTTCCTTTTTTGTTTTTATATTTGTCTCTTTTTTCAACACTTCATTCATCATCTCCAATCCTCTTTTTTGGTATAGTTTCTATCCCCCTCCTTTTTTAATCCCCCCCATCAGCTTTGGCCTTTTTCACAAATTTCCATGGTTTATGTCCCAAAATCCCTCTATTCTTTGCCACTCTCATAACATGTTTTTCTCTTATCTTCCCTCCCATCTAATCTCTGTCATCCTATTTCCAGTTGTCTCTTCTCCACTCGTTGCTGTACCTCCTGCACACGCATCTCCACTAATCACTTGAATCTTTTTTTGTTATTGTCTCGTAAATTTACCAAATTTAGAAATACGGGCTAATTTTCCTCTGCGACACCTGGTAGGTTGATGGTATTTACAGATAACCAGTTTAACCTGTTTGATCTTTTTCTTTTTAAAATTGCAGTTTCTTTTATTCCCTTTTTATTTTGTCTCCTGTTTTCTACTAAAAACCTTCACGTCTTTTCCTTTTTCACTCCTCCATCATTATATTTCCAAGTTCTTTCTGCTCACTTTTTCCCAGTATTTACTTTGATACTTTTTTCTTAATTATCCATGTTTTTATATTCTTTCATCATAGTACTTGTACATCTTTCCTTCTTCTATTCACCTGAAGTCTTTTGCCCTCTTTCTTCTACTTCTTTTATCTTATTTCTCTTCTCTCTCTTTCCTCCACTTTTTTCACCCCCATACATGTCCCGTCTTGTACTAATCAGCCTCATTTTATTATTCCTCTTTGCCCTCCATTATTGTTTCCATAAGCATCACCTCTTCACACGCTTCCCTTCCCTCTCTGTCATCTCTCCCTGTTTTGACACTGACATGGATTTCCATTCCAGGCATTCCACACTAACGAGTGAATAAGGCCGTTCAGGCTGAGTGACAGTGGACGGTTATTTATTGTGCGGTTACACCACACTCACCAGCTGGGGTATAAAAGAGGTTAGACAGACATGCAGACAGATATGGACCTTTGCATGGATGGATGGATGGAAGGATTATAATGATTTTCCTTTTCCTGTCTGATGATATGATGACATTTACCTGTCATGTGAGGACAGGTAAAGAAAACTTTCTGCATGTTTTCATTTCTGAACTACTTGTGCTTTTACATGTGTGTGTGTGTCACAGATTTGTAGACTGCCAGTAAATGTAATCTACACGCAGGGATTTTCTTGATTAGTCGTAATCAGATGATCTTGTTTACTCGACTGCTGACACAGATTTCCTGTGAGAATGTTGGTTTTTGGCTTCAGAATACAAAAATATGTGCGAATTTTCACTATTTAACATCTAAATTTAAATTGTAAGTCGTGGCAGCTGTGGAAATACACAACTAGTAAGCATCTATATGTTAATAATATTCAGACATAATAATCGATATTATTAGCAGTCTTTCACACTAGTTTTATGTATTATTATTGATAATAGTTTCAAAGTTACACCTGCAACTTCAGCACTAGCAGTAATGTCCTCGTCCTAGCAGTCAGATTAAAGGAAAATACATTTTAAAGGGTTTTACCTTAGCTATAAAACTCTGCTACTGTAACATAATGTTTATTTTATGCTTACTGAATTGTCCAAAACTGGAAAAGAAGATGGTTCATGAAACGCACGTTTATTTTATTTTATTTTTTTCCATATGGGCTGACCCACATCAGGTGCAGCTGTTTATGTTGGGCTGTTTTAATGTGCAGCCATAAAGCAGAAAGCAGCATGGCTTTAAAGTGCACACATATCTAGCAAAGACAAGCAGAGCATGCTGACGTCATCCTGATTCAGAATCATTCCAAAAAAGAAAGAAAAGAAAAGAAACAGATTGTTTTGTCTCAAATATTTCTGTCAGAAAACAGAACAACGTTATTATTTTGTGTGTGTGTCTGTTATGATGCCTACATATCCTGTCAAAGCAGAAAACTCGGCTCAACTTTTGCGTACATGATACAATAATTTCCTGATAGATTGTTATCTAACACGAACCATGCAACAACAGCTCTGCAGTTTTGTAAAATCCTGCTTCCACTAGATTACTCCTACTAGATTTTAAGTGACCTGATTCATGAGGATGTTTTAATTCTGATTAAAAGATGCAAGCTTTTGGGCATCTTGTTGACCTCTACTGCAGTTTATGTGCTTAACTTGTAAGTGTCATAGGTTTTTTTTATTTGTTCGAGTGATTTCACACACTGAAGAAAAGGTTCTTTCCCTCCTATTTCCTTGTAGTCTTTCTATCTTTTCCTTCCTTTTCTCATTTCCTGCCATTTTCAGTATAATGCCCTCTCGGTTTTGTAATTTTGAAACTCCCAGTTTCTCTGAGTGTACCAACAAAATTGACTTTCAGTTTTGCCAACTCAAGACTTTCTTGGAAACAATATTGCTTCACTATTTCATGAAATTATGAAATGTCAAAATCGAGTGATCATCAAGTGGTCACTATGTTTGCATCTCATCTTTTCTTAACTTTACTTGAAATGAAGCCAAGGAGACATGACTTGTCACATGAACGATGACTGCCATGACTGATCTAGAAATTCATGTAACTATGAATCCCACCCAGTTGTAAAGGCCATAAAATGGTTAATAATTAAACAAATGAGTTTCCACTGCTAAGGAAAACATCTGGCCTTATGTGAACCTCTGAAAAAACACTCCCTGACAAAGAAGGTGACCTGCTGAGGTGTTTTCTCCATTTTTAGACGGTGAGTTTGAAGGCCGAGTTGAACAAGGGAAATATTTCTCTTTGCCAGGAACTGAAAGAAAAGATCTGCTGTTTCCCCAAGCTGTAAATCTGAAACCCTGAAATAGGTTAAAATAAATTCTAATAAAAATTATTTTAATATAATTTAACCCAGCATAAATATTCTTATAAATAAAAACATACCACAGATGCTTTTGTCGGCCTCAGACTAAATGAAAGTGACTTCATTGACTTATGCCCTTGAATTCTTCAATGCATTGTCTACGTTTCCTGTGCATGTGACATGTAATGTATGTGCTAACTCACAGTCACATGGCTTGATTTTGTGCTTTTAGTTTTGGTCCAGATGGAAAACATAAATGCAGAGTGACTGCTGTTTGGAAAGTTAAGAAAATGCTCCGACTCAGAACTCCTGCTCAATCAGACATCACAGAGGATAGGGGAGGGGGTTTCCAAAGCAAACTTAGGATCCTAAAAAGCTCTTCCAATGAAGAATACTCACTCACTCAAAGAAAGAAAACATAAATTGTTACAGACAAATCAGAGGCAGGCTAAATAAAAATGAAAGTAAGAAGAGTAATATATTAATAAGAACACTTTTAGGGGCAAATTAAATGAAGGGACTGAGTCTGAGCTGCTCAGCTGCTCTACTGGGAGCAGGAAGAGCCTCAAAAGTAATCAAAATGACAAATCTAGACTATTCCAGAACATACTGGGAGCCAGTTTAAAAATGCCAAAATGGGAGTGATGGGAGGCTGCTGACTTCTTTATAGTCTACAGTCGTTCAAATAGAGTTTTAGTTCAGGAAAGAAAAAAAGGCTGACACATGTAAAAGCACACTTTTAAATCTTAAATGACATCTTTTTTTAATTTTTAAGATGATAAAAGCATGACTGCATTAGTCTCACAATGTGGTGCTCGAAATTTAGGTTTTAATTAAATCAGATTTCAAGATAATTTGCAACCAGCTTGAAATTTTCAGGCCGAGAAGCAGCCGGTGGGAGAATCTGTTCAGCGTGACCTACGACCTGGTGGCAAGTTTCGTCTGAATTTAGCTGAAGGAAATGAAATGACGTCCAGTTCTGAACCTCATAAAGAGTCACATGATCTGAATTAGCCATCACTTACATTTATAACAGTGAGTCATGCAGAGACTCAATGTATGCTTTGATTCAGTGTAGTTTCAGTTAACTCATAGAGTAGGTACGCTGGTTTCAGTTTACTTTTCCCCGTTTAACTGGTTATATTAATACTGTTTAGATGGTTTTAAAACATTAAGCTTGTAGTGATGATTTCATTTCATTGGGAAATTTATTTATATATTTTTATTCTTAATTCAGAACAACTCTTATGATAAAAAGCAAAAATGCGTAACCAACAAAACCTATAAATAAAGATGATTTTTATCTTGACAAAAGCAAAAAAAAATAGAAAAGAAAAGTGTTTTCGCACATTTTGAGTTTGTTGCTATCAAAGTGAATACATTCAGTGGAATGCGGAGCCTTGGCTTTTGCAACACATTTTGCAAACTCCCACCAGCTCTGGTTATCCACCTGTCAAAATATGTTTATGTCCTATAGTATGTGATGTCTCATAGCTCAGAGCCCCAGATGGAGAACTTCAGGCCCAGGTGTGCACGCTGTTCTGGAAAGTTACAGTACTCCCCTTCCTCAGCCTGACGTTGGAAAGGTGCTCGGGAGGAGGGAGGTGTTTCCAACATAAATGCGCCAGAGTTTTCCAAAGAAACATATTTAATCTTTTACAGCTGACAACTTCCTTTAAAAGGTCACCAGCCCAGACAACTAACGTAAGAGCAGAACATCACAGTCATTCACAATAATATATACAAACATTATGAATAGAGATGTTATAGGTTTTACTAAAATATTTTTAGTTGAGCTATTTTCACATCTAGTTTAGTTGAATTTCTGTCAACTTGTCTTGAATCTGCCAGAGAAATACTCGACATATAAAGTCCAGTGTCGTTTGTTCCCAGCTCTGATTTTAAACCGTACCATTAGTTAACTGTGCCTTTTAGAAATGCTACCTGTGCTGATTATCACTTCACAGATCTACTGTGGCGCATGCTTGACCTCGCCTCAAAATACATCCATGTTACACTGCATCTAATTAAAAGCTGACACGCTTGGAGTTGTAGTTTTTATTTTTAGTACGCCAGACAATCGTCAAAATGCTCGAGCTGAATGGCACAAATGCTCACGCTCGCATTTCCACTCCTCTGTCTTTCTCCGCGAGCAGCCAGACGAGTGTTGAAAAGTTTATGAGGTCAGTGTGGTCATCCAGATTGATGCTGCGACATGAAGTCATTGCTGACACTGTCGCTTATTAATACCATATGATCGGAGTGCTAACCCTCCTCAGCTAAATATTGCATTCTCTATTTTTATGTTTCAAGTGTTTCATGCCAAAGAGCTACGTGTGCTCATATCCACATACAGTATGGAGGAGCAGGCTCTTTGGGCAGCTTTTAAAAAGGAAAATACAGTCTATCAGATTAACTTTCTTAATGTCAAACTTCAAAAAATTCATACCTTTTTAAAATATAAAATCCAATAATGGAAACAGGTGGACTTTAAAAAGCTAAATTAAAAGATAAACAGTGAATTTTAGCTGGTTTCTAAATAAATCTGGTGTAAACACATTACAAAAACATATGAAAACAAATATATTAATCCCAGAAAGTACATAGGGTGATGTATAATATGTAAGTGGGTCTTTGGCCAGTTAACCATAACTTTTCCTTGTGATAATAAATCATTTTGTTTCTATTCAGTTTAACCTAAAAAGAAAAACAGTTCTTCTTACAAGTTGTAAATAAGGGCACCGCAGGATTTCGCCACAAAACTCTCACTTTCACCTGCTATTCTGCTTACAGTTCACATCCTGGACTCTTACCTAATCTCCAAAACAGTTCCTGATGTGAGCTGATAAAGAAAACAGGACAGAGGACGGGTTTCACTATGACAGAAAGGAATGTGAATAAGAGCGAGTTTCTCATTCTGAGAGTTTGCTCTCAGTGGAAGAGAAAGTGAAAACCAAAGAAGAATTCGTAAGCCCATGTGCAGCAGTCTAGAGAAGCAAAGCCTACTTTTTAAACCCTCAGTTAAACACTAAACACCCTGCAATTCGTGGTTCAGGCTGCACATTAACTCACACCTCATTCATGCTTCTGTTTAGTAAAAGCTTCCCTACTGCAACTGTGTCTTATTAAAAAAGTCACCTTCTTGCCTCCAGCCAGTTCTAAATGCAGCAGCAGCTTCTTAATGGTTTTAGCACATGCTGTCACATGTCCTGGCTCTTGTCCATTGGCACCCTGTACGTTTTGGAATTGATTTTAAGATTTAGTGTTAAAGTGTGTCAGCGTCTGCGTTCAAGCTACATGACAGAAATACTGACCTCCGCGTGAGCAGGTTAACAGCCTCAGATCCTTAACTGGGGTTGTAGGGCAGTGAGTAGAACTGGGGCAATGGCTGCACAGACAAAGTAAACAAAGGGCTACATGTTGGATTAACTTAATCAAAATGTAAGAAAATGTTACAAAGAAAGGGATCAAACCCACTGCACTGGAATCAAGTTAAATAGCAGTAAAAACTCACTGCAGCCCTAATAATGATTCAACGGGGGTTCCTTTTAGGACTTTACAGGCTGGCTTTGCTTTTGCTGCTGTGTGACAGCACGCCGCATACTGAGACAATGTCCTGCATGTTCAGTGGCTCTATATTTTACCAACAAGAGTGCACGTGTCACAAGAAACTTGTGGCTGAAAATGTGATTTATGGCTATTGAAACTCAAAGGCGGTTAGCAAACAGAAAAGTAACTGACCGTTAACGGTTGTCACAGTTACTGTAACAGAAAAAAGGAATAGAAAAAGGGAATAAACCACTTTAGCTTTCCTTTTCTGAGTGTAGGAGATGGGAAAATTCAATTAAAATAAAAAGCTTCACATGCTTGATGGCATACTTTTTTTCTGAAACAGGGTTGTTTTGTTTGGGCATTTTTATTTTCATTTTAGTTTTTTTTATTTACCCCCATTTTATTTATTTATTTATTTTAGTTTTTAGTTTTTTCCTTGTTTTGTTTGTTTTTTGGTCTCATGGTCTGGATTTTTGCTTTTCCTTGTCTTGTTATTAGTATAACTTCAATAGACATGGAGAACAGATCAATAAAACAATAGTTCTGGCTCTAATCTGAACTGTATGAAGAATGAAATCTTCTTCAGATCCTATCTCGACCCTTACATGTGTAATTTTAGCTCAGACAGAAAACTCATGGACACGCCTCATATTCAGCACCATCTATATATCCATGTGGTGATACTCATTTATAAATTCTTTGTTTTTTTCCTCCGCATTCACCGGACAATGCTGCAGTTTTTTTTTTAAAAACTCTTTGAGATCAATACTTGGATTGAACAAATGGTAGCTTCATAGTCTTACAATTTGGAATTTCACAAGACCCAGTGAGGCATGGGGAAATTGTCATAATCAATAACTAATATAAGTAGCAGTGTTGCAACAATCAAAGGAAAAGATCCATGATCTACAGTTTTCAGGCCCCTCTTATGTTGAACCAGCTTCCAGTTTGGATTCAGAAGACAGACACTATCTCTACGTTTAAGATTTGGCTTAAAACTTTCCTTGTTGCTAAAGAATATAGTTAGGGCTCAATCAGTTATGTTCCCCTCACTCCCAATAGATCACAGTAGATGGCCGCCCTTCTGTGAGCCTGGTTCTGCAGGTGGTTTCGTCCTGTTAAAGGGAGTTTTTCCCAAGTGCTTGCTCAGAGGAGGTCATCTGATTGTTGGGGGGTCTTTAGCTTACAGTACAAAGCACCTTGAGGCAACTGTCGTTGTGATTTAGTGGTATATAAATAAAATTAAATGGAACTGTCTGTAACAGCAACACTAAGAGGTTATGTTAAATTCAGTTCCTTAACATTTGATTTAGATTTATAGATGATACTAGAAAAAAATAATTTAAATGATTTTGAGGTTTTGGGGAAAAGGAGCTCCCAGACTTAAATGATGCATAATGTAAACTAGAAATGAGGAAAATAAACTAATCATCTGCCCTCAAAAAGAAAGAAACTAAAGAAAAAAGAAGAAGAATGCGGGAGAGTTTCTTTATCTGGAAGGGAGAGCCTAGTTTTTCAGCCTCCTTCATACAGAGGACGATCCACCCACCAGTTATTCCAGGCTGAATTTGTTCAACTGGAACCAGAAACCCACCGGCCCACTTGCAGCTGCTGAAAGACACAGTCCACCAACAGCAAACACTGTTCTCAGAGAAAAGATGAATATGTTGTATTCAGGACCGAAATCATGGAGCCTGACATTCCTCCCAACTTCAAATGTCCAGTTGTGAAGCAATAAATAGTGAGTTCACTGCCTGGTACAGAAGACAGTTTGCGCATCATTGGAAAGTTCGATGACAACTACACAGATATTGTTTTGAACACATCAATGTGTCACTGCTTTGACAGGCAGGTGTGTTGATCAGGAAGCTGTGAGCATACCTGCAGTGGTTTACCTGTGCTGAATGGAGTCACTGAACACGCACCACTTTTAATTTAATTATCTGACAAATTTCTGTGTTAACTGATATCTTAGCACCCAT
The DNA here is from genome assembly GCF_057381915.1 of Diplotaxodon limnothrissa. NCBI lineage: Eukaryota > Metazoa > Chordata > Actinopteri > Cichliformes > Cichlidae > Diplotaxodon > Diplotaxodon limnothrissa. The sequence continues at coordinate 23,520,985 of NC_140610.1, forward strand.
TTGTCGAGATATGATTAATTCTCACTTCGAAAGGTGAAAAATTATGAAATTATTTGGTAACATCACTTGGTGACATCCATCCTTTATTTACAGGGTATTTTACAAGCACAAACCCATGATTGGCGTTTAATGATGCTGTGATATATGTGGTGGATTGTGTCTGTATAGTATGCTTGTCCACAAGAAAGTTACCAATAAACAGAAAGGTTTTGTAATTATTTTCTAAAGTTAAATGAGGTGCAAAAGCTAAAATGAGTCCATAACTTTGATATAGCGATATCACATAGAATGCTTATTACCTTTATAACAGTGGGATGAAAAAATCCCTTTGTTCCAACAACAGGCCACGTTCAGTTATTTGAACACTTTTCAGAGACACTTACAACTCACGAGAGTCCCGCACTGTTTAATTGAATCATGGAGCATGATCGGACATCGTTTTCATCTTTGCATATGTATCAGAGAAATCTACCCATATAAACCTGCAGTTTTAAAGCTCAATTTAAACAAACAAACAAACAAACAAAAAATCTATATTAAAACAGTAACATATATAGCAATTATAACGTAATATACACCTCCTCACTCAAATTTCCAGATTAGGAACAAATGATTTGTTTTTTGGGAAGATCAGCCTTCCTGTTTCCTGTTTCACCTTTAAAATGTTCCGATAATAATATAAAAGTATTTATGGTGAAAACGATAAGTGTTGGAACAGGAGGAGGCTGTTTATCCTGCCGGTGTCTCTTCCCGGTTCCCAGCTGGTTGCCTGGTAAAGCCACCGGGAGGATAAGGGGCATTATTTCCCGGAAAGGGTGACGTAATCCTGGAGGGAATAATAAAAGATGAGGAGGCGGAGGAGCTTTTGTTTACAGTTTTTACACCACAAGGGGGAAATAAATAAATAAATAAATATTCTGAAGAAAACACAAAAACAAGCACAATACATTTTATTGTATTTTTAAAGCCTTATTTAGCTGTTCTAAAAATTGTACTCTATTTATTTATTTATCTTTAAAGAAACATGAACTACTTTTTGTGTATTATTTATAATTTAACAATATTAATTTATACAAGATTTCCACTGGAGTCATTTTCATCAACTTGCTTGCGTTGTATTTATTTGCATTTATTTTTTATTTATAATCATTACTATAATTTAACGGAAAGGATACAGTAGAATCCCTAATATTTAAAGAAACGCAATAGACTTACATATGCAGCTCATAGTAGAGATTCGTACCATATACCTTTTAGCACACAACAATATATTTTATCATAATTCATGACATTTTATATTCTTAGTGAATTAAAATGAAGAACAAAAAAAAAAAAGAAAAAACAACCCAACTTTATTTTGTGTTATTAATCTGCTTAATTTAATTCTTCATCATGTCCTCATTTTGCCCTTCCCTTTCTTTCCGGGAAGCTGCAGTTCTTCCTCGCCCTCCTCCTCCCCGTCTTTTGTTTCGTGTTCTTCATTATCTTCACGGGGTATCCGGGAAATCCCCCCCGCCCTTCTGGTCTCCTCTTCCTCCTCCCACTGATGAGAATCTGGGCGTGAAACACGGCGGTTGGGTGGATGCTTAATGCGAGGCTTACAGTATATTGTTAATGTGGTAAACGGGTTTTCGAGTTTACGGCAGCCGGCCCGGATCATTTGCACTTTCGATCTGAGTGATTCAACGCATTCTGGTAAATCTGCATTTCGCTGAAATGGAACTGCGGATGCCCGAGAGCTACATCACGAACCGTGCAGATTCATGCTTATTTCTAGAAACAGGCATGGATATAACATCATCTGACATCAGCTGTCCTACTTTCCTGTTAAACGGAAGATCGTTCACTTAATTTTCTTAATAAGGGATTTCAGCCAGTTTACATTATCCTGTAATATTAGCCTGTGGCCCACATGCTAGGTAACCACGAAGGGATATACAGTGTAATATTATTTCCACAATAGTATCTCATTCTTGCTTTGAAAATACGAGCTGATACGAGCGTCTTTTTTTTGTTATGCTGATGTGATTAGTCATTAAATTAGCTGAGAGACAGAAAACTACTAACTTTGGTATTAAATCGATTGACTGCTGTTAACCTTACTAAACCTTATTTTGTAGGGAAACAGGAAATGTTTGCATGCAAACATAAAAGGAATTATATAAAGCAAAAACGGGTTATTTAAAATGTGATTTGTGTTAAATCCAAGTTTCTTCCTTTATTGTGGTGATTTTGCTCACACGTTTACTGCCCCTCCATCTGCAGGCCTCTGCACATGAACAGTTCTACATAGTTTCTATATAATTATGCAAATCTGTTTGTAGCATTTAAGTGATGGATTTAAGAGTATGTTTTGTTGCCAGAACATTGAATTTATTACTCTGCCATTACTCTGTTAGACACGCCGCACTATTTTGTGCCACCTGTTGAAGAGCGTTAATGAAAGCGTTACAAAAAACAAGACTTTCACAAAATATTCACACCTCTTTTCTATTTTTGCACACTTCCATGTCTTGTAGATTTTGTCCATCAAGCTTCACGAACATTGGAGTTAAAATACTGCAAGTTTCTTAAACATTATAAAAGAACATTTAGACCTTTAATTCGTGCCACAGCTGCACGGCAGAAGTACAGCTGTGGCAGTTGTTTCGCTGTGTTTATTCCCTTTTCTTTGGAATACATTGAGAAGTGGAACCACATGTGAACTTCTGGCTATGGTCTCTGAGCTGAACATCATTCTAGGGATTCGTGCAACAGGTTTTGAGATGTGTTTTCTCTTATCAAAGTTCTTAATCAGCATTAACTTGTATGTAAAACACCCTGATGAACATCCTGCTGAACATCCTATTTTCTCAGGGCTGACTGCAGCTCAGGGCTCTGTGAGGTTTTAACCCAGTTGATGGCATGCTGCTTGGAGGGACTGCTGGGTTGGTCACATCACTCACCAAGCCCCTTCCAAGTAAGCTAGTCAGTGTGGCCAGATGCTCGACTCTAAGTCCTGGTTGTTCCAAACTTCTTTCATGTCACATTTTTTCTTACCTTTGCCCTCACTAAATTTTATGCTGGGGTATGCAGAAAGTTTATTTATCTTCACAGCTTAGATTTTTGTCCTGACATGTAATGAGAATATTTAAAAACTTGCCCAATACCTTCACTTTCCCACAGGTTGTTCTAAACAAGTGACTCCAATTTGAATTGCAAAATGTTATTTTAGCAAATGTTTTGTAAGTAAAAGTTTTTGAAAACCCTCTCGGTGCTCTCATGTTGTCATGATGTGTGACCAAGTGTAGACTGATAGAGCACCTACCCCAAAATCTATAAACACAAGATTGCAGAACATTCTGCAGAGACTCTGGGTATAAATGAAGGACCTGCCTTGATGTTATACTATGCGGCAGACTTATTTGCAGTTATTAAAACAGATCAAAATAACCTGATTATGCAGTAAATTTGATTTTTGGAGTGATTCTGTGGCTCTAGGCCAACTGTGCATTTACTGTATGAATTGAAAAATATGCAAAGTTTCTTATTCTTACAAAAGTTGAAAAGAAACCAAAGACTTGTGTGTGTGTGTGTATATGTGTAGTCATTCACTTTTTATGGTCCTATAGTCCGACTGTTATTTGCTATCACAGTGTTTATAATTTGGTTTGAAATTCAGTAATAAAAGTACAGTGATATCATACCCTTGCGCATACGTCATTCCTTTGTCTGTGTTTCACTGAATTTTACTCTCGGTTGTTCTTAAACTATCTTTCTGTTGAGATTCAATGATCATTCTGTCGTTCAGGTTTTGAACTGATATCTGTGGAGATTTCTTTCTGTGGTGAACGGTGACATTCACCACAGAAAGCAGAGACAAAGATCAGGCCCTATGTGAAACTGTATTGTGGTTATGATTCGTCATGATTACACTGCATTAAGGCAAAAAGCAGGCTGATGATTCAGTTTTTATGGTGCTAACGTGAGCAGTTTCACGTGACAAGAGATGACAAGCAGTGTTTTGTGAACTTTAACCTTGATGTCTGACTTATTTGTAGCACTTTCTTCAAAAGGACTTTGTAGGTGTTGCATGTTTGGCATTCTTTTAGAACATGTCACAACCGTTCTGTGGATTTATTCAGCTTGACTCTCTTCTGTCTCCTGATGTAATCACAAATTGACTGTATGATGTTTAGGACTAGGTCCATGTGAGCAGTCACACAATCTGATTGGGGATTCTTTGTGTTTCTTTGTTGTTGGCATTTTCTTTTAGATCTTTATGGTCATGCTCTGACTCTCTGTGGCCATTTTTCTGCATGGTCTTTGTTCTCTTTTTAGTCATTTGTCCAGTCTTTGTAGCCATTGTTTTATTCTACATGGTCATTTTTGCCTTGTGGTCATTTTCAGTCTCTTTCTGGTAATTTCATGCTTTGTTTTGCTCGGTCAATTAGTCTGTGGATGTTTTTTTTTTTGTCTTTTATTTAAATTTTGCGCCTATGTGGGATTTTTTCTGTCTCTTTGAAGTCACTCTCAGTTTTTTGTGGTCATTTAGAGTCTCTGTCGTCACTTTTCTAAAATTGTGTGTCATTTGTCTCTTTGTGGTAATTTTATATGTGACCATTTTTTTAAGTCTTTTTGAGCCCTTCATCTCCTTCCAGACATTTTTTTTAAGTCTGTATGATCATTTATCACTTTTTGTGATCAGCCTGCGTCTTGTTTAAGTTATTTTATGTCTCTCAGTCTGTGACAGGCTGGAGACATGTCCGGGGTTTAATCAAAGCCAGCTGAGGTTTTAGCCCCTGTGGAGCCTTAGTTAAAAAGATGTTTAAGAAGCTGGATGGACGATTGGACATATTTATAATTTTGACATTATCAAGGGCGGCAGCGTTGCTTGTTCAGATTCCAGAGGTAACTGTGCAATCCCGAGCCAACGCACTCTAACGAACTGTCCTTGTACTAGTTCTTTACTTCCCTGCTTACAGCATGTGTTTGATCTATCCAATTAATTATTATTGTTTTCTATTTTATAAATACTTTTTGCTACCTTGAGGCATTCTTTCATGCAGTAAACAAACCCCAGTTGCCCGAAAACATTAGATCAGAAGTAAAGGTTTTCCTTTAGAGGTTGTTGTCCTGCTCCTGAACTTGAAGCCGTGGGTGGTTATGGTTGCGAAGGCGTCGTTTGTGGGATGAATGGAGTTGAATGGGTCAAAGGTACAGTCTGTTATCATTATAGAGCAACCACATTGCACAGACTAATGTAAGCTTAAGGTCATGGAGGACAAGCAGTGTGATTCATTGTTTGTGCATTTATCCCAGTTCAGTTCACTGCCCAGACGGGTTCAACTGTTTGAGTTTCTCTTTATCAAACCACACCTGAACAGGTCGTGTGAGGTGTGTTCCTGGTCTTCTCCCAGTGTTTCTAACACCTCTTCAAAAGTTCACTGAAACAAAAACAACAACGTCGCTGTGCTGCCGTGTGCCGTAGTTTAATCTTTCCATTCGGCAGCAAAGATAAGAAAAGTGATTTATCACACTCAGGAAGCTTGTGCGCAATTCATGTTTACTGTAATGCCCTTGCTGACTTGGACTCATGCCTGTAACTAATAAAAATTCAGCACATAGAAGTCCATAGAGGCCAACGCAAAGGAAATCTAAATGTTTTGCAAGTTAAAAGTCAGGAGTCATTTGTGTTGTTTCTGTGAAGCATAATTACTCCATGTTATATCCAATTTCCCAAATCTACTCAGACTCAGGCTCTATAAAAGTTATTTTAAGACTTTGTTTGTGGCTTATATGATTTCAATGCAAATTTAATGATTCCACCCATTAAAAAAATCTAAAATCTTAACTGATTTAAATTTGCACAAAGTCTCAAGAGGCCGAAACACCCGCTACATCCGTTCTATATACTCCACTTGTAGTACATAGAGCAACTTTTTTTGATAGACTAACAAGTTTTGTCTGGAAGGCTGCTTTTCAGACAAAAAATCTGGCCTGATATGAAGCTGCCAAATACTACTGTGTGGTCTTTATCTGGATTCAAGGTCATGAAAATTACAAGAGAGCCTTTCAGCTTGTTTCCTTCATGCCGAACACAAACATCAAACAAAAGGAAACTATTCATTTTGGCCTCTTCAGACATTCTCACTGCAAATCATGAACACTTGTCCAGTTTCTTCCTATAGGTACTATTGTGGCAGCACAGTAACACTTCAAGTATTGAAGTATTACTACATCTATGGTTCAAAATAGCAAACCTTTAGTTTCATTTCGGGGTAGAGGACAAAGTCACAAATAAGTAAGTCTGGTAGAGAGCAAAGGTTGTGTTAGCATGGCCAATGAACTAGTTTTCAAGTGTGAATGTCCCCTTTCAGACACATCAGGGTATTCTGACCCTGAGGTGATGATAAATTCATTGTGAGCATGCTGGTAAATGTGAAAAAATAAAAAAAAATGACATGCACTGCAGTCATGCTCCGAAACTGACGTGTTGAGTTTGACATTTATGTACTGTTTTATGTACTATTTACATCCTGTCACCCCCTACCGGTCACGGCAGATGACTGCCCCTACCTGAGCCTGGTTCTGCTAAAGGTTTCTTCCTCTTAAAAGAGAGTTTTTCCTTCCCACGGTCGCCAAAGTGCTTGCTCATAGGGGGTTTTCACTGTTGTTGGTGTTTTCTCACTTTTCTTGTGTTATTTTAGGGTATTTGCCTTAAAATATAATACATTTTGAGGCAACTGTTGTTGTGATTTGGCATTATATGAATTAAAGTTTGACATTTGCTCATTGCAGTTTGTACGATGTAAAGCTGCAACTGCACTTGAAGTGGATATTACCTATTACCTATTACCTATACTTATAAATACAACATTACTGAACATTACTCCTCAAACTTTCCATTATGAAATCCTTTTATGACCTTCTCTCTCTTAGTCTTAACCTTTGTTCTTGGTTTTCATCATTGTTTCCTTCTCCTTGCCAGTCTTTCCTCCTACATCTCTTTGTTGTTCCTCATTTTCTGCCTTTTTCATTATGGTGAAAACACTGTGTTTCTGTGACAGAGCTGACCGTGGATGTTAAGGTAACGTGACTGTGAGTTGGGCGTCAGCAAAGGTCAGCCGTGCTCTGATGAGTCTTAAGTTTGAATGTAAGGTCGGCATTTGATGTAAACACCACGAAGGCATGAATCCATCCGACCTTGTAATAACACTTGGTGGTGTAATGACGTCTTAATTTTTCTTGGCACACTTTGGGCCCCTTAGTACGAATTGAGCATCATTTAACCACCTTGCAGTCCACCACAGTATTGTTGCAGACCGTGTCCATCCCTTTATGACCACAGTGCGCCCATTTTCCGATGGATGCTTCCAACAGGCTAGCAGGCCATGTCACAAAACTCAAATCATCTCAAAGTGGTTTCTTGAATATGACAGTGAGTTCACTGTACTCAAATGGCCTCCAAAGTCATCAGATCTTAATCCAGTAAATCAACTTGTTTTTAATTACTTTAATACAAAGTGTTGGCAGAATCTGCTTCACAGTGAAGTGGTGCTCTTGAATTCTATACAATCAATAAAAAAGCTGCTCTTTTAGACTTTTACTGACGTGCAAATGACTAAATCAGTGTTCCCAGGTTGAGCTGTAGTGTTTTTGCCCATTTTATTTATATTTTATTGCATATTTTTTCCTTTTAGTATTCAGTCTTCAAGAACAACATGGATCTCTATTCTATCAGAGACGTGTCCTACATGATTTGTGTTAGATTTGTATTGTTGATTGTCATTTATGCTTAGAAATATTTACTTATATATGCTTAGAGTTTTGTAATTAGTTGTAGATTGGTAGAGGTTTTGATCCTTGATAGTCTGCAAACTTTGTGTGTATTAGACAGCACTTTGGGAGCATGAGAGGTCATACCGTGTCTTATTGTTTTATGGTAGGATTAACGTAGTTGCGTCTGTTCTAGTCTAAGTGCTCTTTGTTTAGATGAACTGCAGGACTTCCTCACCGTGTTATCTAGGATGAACCATCTAGGGGGAGGGGGAGGCTACCCTCTTCCTGACCAAGGATGTTTGACCCTTTGATCAGCAGTCCACACACACACACACACACACACACACACACACACACGGTACTCTTTGTGTGTATGTAGACGTCATATGTTAATGATCCTATGCATATTCATGTAACCTCAATAAAAGGATAGTGTACGGGAGAACGGACGAGAGCTACTGGGGTCAAGCGAAGGGACGGCGCTCTGTCCAGTCTCTCCCGTGCACGAGTACCATGAAGAAGTTTGCCTACTTGCGTCTTGCTTGCAGTGTAATTATATTGTCTTAACGTTCCAGCGAATAGGTTCAAGCTACAAACCTAACAATTTGTTTAGAAGTAATTTGTCTCTTCAATGTCCCAGAGAGGAAGTGAAAACCAAACCAGTTTCTGCAGCTTGAATGTGAAAGACCTCTCTTTCTTTGAGGTGCATTCTGCAATAGTGACAGTTTCCCCTGAGGGCTGATTAAAGTTTCATGTATGTTTCATCTCTCACTCTTCTCATCCCCTCTCTCTCCATGCATTACCAATCAGGCAAAAAATAAAATAAAATTCCAAACAGGAAGTTCCTGATGTTCATATTTCATGTCAGTTGATTAAACGGAAACACCACCTTCCTGCTGGAGACACTTTTGCTGCGATCGCCTCTGGGCCCGAAACTTCTCATTAGACTTGTTCCTGCATCTGCTTATTTTTTATTAAACCAACAAGTGGATTCAGTGATTTATGACAGAGCGTAGGTGAACTCACCTGCGATGTTTTAACTGATGCCAGTCACTGTTAATTGTGTTTTCCTTGCTTTTATTTCAGTGGAAGGTTATGCCAAGTTTTGACATTTCATGTTGAGCAATGTTAATGAGGAAAACAACTGACATTTTAACGATGATATACATGTGGTAACATGCCATTGCTCGTAAAAAACATTTTCAACAAACTATTTCAAGGACATTTTGATGCTGCATTTAAATCTTTCACACCTTATTTATTATTGTTGAAAATATGGCAGGAATAATCCTGGACAGATTAGATGCTGGGCACAAGAATTCAAATGTGGCTCGACTGCTGGCAACTAAGGAACCTTGAACTTTGAGGTTAATGAATACATGACATAACATGCAGTATAGCTGTTAAGCAGAATAACTTAAGGAATTTGCTAATAAAGTTTTGTTTTTGGTTATACATACATATCAAGTTAAAATAATGACTTACATGACTTATATTTACCTGTTAACAGCATACAAAAGATATATAAGATCTTTATCAAATCAATATTTTTTTACCTTCAACTTCAAGGTATGCATAAATGTCTACAATCATGCGTACACTTGCATCCTTACATATTATTATGTGTTAACGTGTACTGATTGACAAAAAACAACTTCATCCATTTAGAATTGAATATACAAGTTGATTAATGGACTGAATACTCTCTGAGTCAATATAAAATGCAAATGACCTTTGATGTGATTTGCTATGGTTTCTTTCTGTTATTGTAGAGTCTTTGCCTCACAGTGTGACAAGGTGGCTGTTGTTATGAACTGGATCTATATAAATACAACTGAACTGAGTTGGAGTGGAAGCTGGCAGTAAAATATTTCAAGTGACAAGTGCTGACTTGTAATCAGAATTGAACTCATCTGGCCTAATTCCTCAACAGTGAAAACTCCGTGCTTACAGACATGTAATTATGTCGATTGCGTAACACAGTAAAATCATGTATGTCTCTGTGTGTAAGCTTGTGTGTTTGTGGGCAGCAGCGGCAGAGACAGGAACCAGCATTGCATGGGCATGAATCTTTTTATGATCATTATGTGGTTTATGTCAGTTACATCAGTTTCGTGAGTTATGCAGCATAACTAAAGTTATTTGATGTTTCACTGCTTTTTAAAATTAAAAAAAATCCAAAGGGAAAGACAAGGAAATATTAGATTTTTAAAAACTTTTTTCCTTAGATCCTCATTTGTGTCCGTTTGTTTTGTTTTTTGTTTTGTTTTGTTTTTTAAATCCATCTGATGCCATTTTTGAAGGGATATTTGCTGAAGAGGAAACCTGCTACTACTGTGTGGGTCATTTGTGTTTCATCAGTTCTAGATGAGATAAATCTAAAGCATTTTATAAAGGGTCACAGATAATTTTTTTATTATTATTATTATTGTTTATTTTAATTAAAGTGAAAGTGAAGTTTTTCAAATCACACTCCCAACAAGCAAAATGAAAACATTGTCCGTACATAAAGAGCTCAAGAAGGACTTGGAGTAGAGCCGCTGCTCCTCCACATCAAATAGAGCCAGTTGAGGTGGTTTGGGCATCTGACTGGGATGCCTCCTGGATGCCTCCTGTGTGAGGTATTCTGAGCATGCTCTACTGGGAGGAGGTCCCAAGGAAGACTCAGAACTCGCTGGAATTATTATATTTCTCAGCTGGCGAAAGGCTCCCTCCAGTTGAGATGGATGGATAAGAACCGATTTGCAAAGGCCTAGAGACTGGCCACTGACTCCACTGACAATCCCTAGTTGCTCTGGAAATCTGTGTAGTCCCCAACCAGTCAGTGAATGGTTGCTGAAGGTTGCTGAAGGCTGTCATTGGTTGTAATCAGTCCCAAAGCAGTTGTGCTAATGCACTGAAAGTCTTCTAGTGATTTCTTTGATTGCTAGCAGCTTGCAGCTATCAGCAGTAGATTGCATGGAACTCACAAACTTGTCTGCAGGCAACTATTCTTACACTATTTTTTGTGGTTGCTAAGGAGTCTGAAGGATGATCTCTAGGCTTGTGTGGTTTGAGCCAAGTCTCTCTTTTCCACAGAGGCTGACCTTACAGCAGTGAAGCTGTGATTGACTTAATTTGGTAGGTTAATAGGTTAATTAAAAACAGCTGAGGAGTCAGAAATAACTTGGTTAAAAAAAAACAAAAAACACAGACACACACATATAGACAAAGCCACAAGCATACATCTTCAGTTATGCATAAACATCCTGAGGGCAGGAAATACCTGGATCATTCTCTCCATTTTGGCTCAATGTTTTCTGCTATCGTGACAGTATGAAGCCACAGAAGAAGAGCAAGATGTGGCAGTGACATTTACTGACTGTCCATGCAAAGTATGCAAGATTCCTAGCAGGAACTGCAAAGTCATAATTTATCCACGTGGTAACTGTTCACCAGCAAGTTGTTAAAGCTAGATTTGTCTCTCTGGCTTTATTCACTTATTTACTTAACTGGCGCAAGTATCAGAACATGAAATGAAGAAATTACATATTTTAAGAAGTAATGGTAAAACATGATGACGGGGAACAGAGGACAGGGTCTCTCAGATATGCTGTATGGTGTGTTATAAAAGATGGGAGGCGTGTTTAGTGGTATATTTTCACAGGGGAAGGAGATTGCCCCCCCCCCCCCCCCCCCCCCCCCCCCCAGACTATTAAAGATGGGGAAAAAGTATTTATATTGTAATAGTAGGGTTCATTTAATTTATCATTACCAAGGAAATATTAAACTATTCATAAATAACCACATTTTTCTGCAATTGTTTTGTTTCCTCACCATATTAACACTTCCTATTGTGTAGTCAAAGGAGCTTGCAAGGAAAAGTGTCTGGACTTCTTTAAGTTGCTTGAAGACGTTTCACCTCTCATCCGAGAAGCTTCTTCAGTTCTAAGGTCAAATGGTGGAGAGTCCCAGGTATAAACCTAGTGGGAGTAACCCCCCACAGAGGGACAAAAGGACCCCCTGATGATCCTCTAATCGCCTGAGCCAAGGTGTGAAACTGGGTGTGGGTCCCAATCAGCCAGAGTTTCGGGTGAGTTCATTGTGAAACCTGGCCCCACCTTATCATGCGAATTCCTGAGATCAGATGGCCCAGGATGTGAGTGGGCGTTAAGGCGTCTGGAAAGGGATCTCAAAACTGCATTATAGATGGCAGAGAGTTGGTGTCGTAAACCCCCGCCTCTGTTCAAAGATGGTCGCTCACAGTGGACATAGATGGCTTCTTTCACTCCTCTTTCAAACCATCTGTCCTCTCTGTCCAAAATGTGAACATTGGCATCCTCGAAAGAGTCCTTTATCCTTAAGATGCAGATGGACTGCTGAGTCTTGTCCTGTGGAGGTGGCTCTTCTGTGTTGTGCCATGCGCTTGTGAAGTGGTTGTTTGGTCTCTCCAATGTAGAGGTCTGGGCATTCCTCGCTGCACTGTACAGCATACACCACATTGTTAAGTCTGTGTTTTGGCGTTTTGTCTTTCGGGTGAACCAGTTTTTGTCTGAGCGTGTTGCTGGGTCTGAAATACACCGGGATGTCATGCTTGGAGAAAACCCTCCTGAGTTTTTCTGATACACCGGCTACATAGGGGATGACAATGTTGTTGCGTCTGTCCTTCTTATCCTCCCTCGCTGGTGACTGGTCTTCTTTTCTGTGCCTCTTTGCTGACTTTAAGAACGCCCATTTAGGATAGCCGCACGTTTTGAGTGCTTCCAGAGGGTGATGGGAGTCAAACAGGAGGTACTGGTCCGTGTGTGTGGGCTTCCGGTAAACTTCGATGTTGAGGTTGCCGTTCTCTTCAATGTGCACAGCGCAGTCCAGGAAAGGCAAACAGTTGTCCTTTGTGTCTTCCCTGGTGAACTTGATGTTTTTATCCACAGCGTTAATGTGCGCAGTGAAGGATTCCACTTCTTGTGTCTTGATTTTGAACCCAGGTGACCCATCACCCTCTGGAACACAAACTTGGAGTAATCAGGACCCTACACCACCGGGCAGAACATGTTCCCTCTAAGCCTGAAGGAAAAAAGAAGGAACACACACATGTAAAGGAAGCACTCAAAACGTGCGGCTATCCTAAATGGGCGTTCTTAAAGTCAGCAAAGAGGCACAGAAAAGAAGATCAGACACCAGCGAGGGAGGATAAGAAGGACAGATGCAACAACATTGTCATCCCCTATGTAGCCGGTGTATCAGAAAAACTCAGGAGGGTTTTCTCCAAGCATGACATCCCGGTGTATTTCAGACCCAGCAACACGCTCAGACAGAAACTGGTTCACCCGAAAGACAAAACGCCAAAACACAAACTTAACAATGTGGTGTATGCTGTACAGTGCAGCGAGGAATGCCCAGACCTCTACATTGGAGAGACCAAACAGCCACTTCACAAGCGCATGGCACAACACAGAAGAGCCACCTCCACAGGACAAGACTTTCCAGACGCCTTAACGCCCACTCACATCCTGGGCCATCTGATCTCAGGAATTCGCATGATAAGGTGGGGCCAGGTTTCACAATGAACTCACCCGAAACTCTGGCTGATTGGGACCCACACCCAGTTTCACACCTTGGCTCAGGCGATTAGAGGATCATCAGGGGGTCCTTTTGTCCCTCTGTGGGGGGATACTCCCACTAGGTTTATATCTGGGACTCTCCACCATTTGACCTTAGAACTGAAGAAGCTTCTCGGATGAGAGGTGAAACGTCTTCAAGTAACTTAAAGAAGTCCAGACGCTTTTCCTTGCAAGCTCCTTTGACTACGATGACCTGGATGACTGAGAACCTTCACGGACATATCTTCCTATTGTGTAATCACCACCTTTTATTTTCATTATTTTAAATGTATTTAACAGCACTCACTGATCAGCAGTCAGACAGGTTATACTTTGTCATTCCAATCAGTTCTTTCAAAGGCAGTCTAAATCTGAAACGCTGGACCTTAAAGTCAAGTCAAATTTATTTATAAAGCACATTTAAAAACAACCGAGGCTGACCAAAGTGCTGTACAATAAAATACAAATATAAAATACAATAAAACACAAGTACATAAAACACCTCACTGATAAAACAATAAGTTAATACAGTAAGTTAAACCTTGCTAAAAGCCAATGAGAAGAGGTGAGTTTTAAGAGCAGTTTTAAAAGTTTCTAGGCTTGTGGAGAATCTGATGTGAGGAGGTAAACTGTTCCACAGTCTGGGTGCAGCCACAGCAACAGCCCTCTCTCCCCTAGTCTTTAAAGAAAGCGTAATCATTAACAAAGCTTTAAACTGTATAATCTGAAAGTGTTTTAGCTGTTGAACTGCTGAAAAAATAATAATTTTAATCAAAACCAAGTAAAGGCTGATAAACATGGAGTAAAAACATTCTTTTCTCCTATTAGGGACATCTTTTTTTAAATTTCTGTAATAATCAGCGTACTAATTCAGTGAGAAAGTTCAGCAGTAAACCAAAAACAAGTGACTGCTGTGTCCTTCTGGCTTCTTTATGTTTGCTTATTTTTGCATGAAAGTCATTTCTTGCACATGTTGCCGTCATTATGTGTGTTTTTGAGCTCAGTCGGATAATTGTGACATTTGCACTCTGTCTTTGTGTCTTCGTATATGAAAATACAAACACTGGCACAACGATGTAAGTATAGTTTGTTGGTAATGCTGTCGGTGACTTTGTGGTTTTGAGACTCTAAACTTGGCGAGCTGACTTCATGTCAGTGCCACACAGAAAGGTTTAGAGTACTTTAACAGTACTTCCCTTTCTTCCTTCCCAGTGTGTGATTCCTCCTTTTATTCCCTTTCATTTCTTCTTCATGTTTTTCCTTTGTACTCCTAAATTTTCCTCTTTTTTTCTTCCCAGCAGTGGTGATCTGCTCCAATGATAGGAATGTATAATATATAAAAGTAAATCTAGGATTTTTATTTTTAACTATTTCGTTATTTTTATTTTATTTTATAAACTCCACCCTGCTGATGTAGGTGAAGGTAAAAGATTCTCCAAGACACCTGATTGAACTTTACTCCTTTTTTAGAAGATTACATAATACAAGGAGTCATATGACCCACTGTTGTTTTAACAGCATGTCCTGAACCTGCATGCTTGCTGGTTTACGCAGTACAGCCGGAAGCCCATCCATCCCATCCATCTTCATCCGCTTTATCCGGGGCCGGGTCGCGGGGGCAGCAGCCTAAGCAAAGAGGCCCAGACCTCCCTCTCCCCAGCCACCTCCTCCAGCTTATCCGGGGGAATACCAAGGCGTTCCCAGGCCAGCCGAGAGATATAATCTCTCCAGCGTGTCCTGGGTCTGCCCCGGGGCCTCCTCCCGGTGGGACATGCCTGGAACACCTCACCCAGGAGGCGCCCAGGGGGCATCCTTGTCAGATGCCCGAACCACCTCAGCTGGCTCCTTTCGATGTGGAGCAGCAGCTACTCTACTTTGAGCCCCTCCCGGATGGCCGAACTTCTCACCCTATCTCTAAGGGAGAGGCCAGCCACCCTTCGGAGGAAGCTCATTTCTGCCGCTTGTATCCGCGATCTCGTTCTTTCGGTCACTACCCACAGCTCGTGGCCATAGGTGAGGGTAGGGATGTAGATCGACCGGTAAATTGAGAGCTTCGCTTTTACACTCAGCTCCCTCTTCACCACGACGGACCGGTGCAGCGTCCGCATTACTGCAGCTGCAGCCCCAATCCGTCTGTCGATCTCCGGCTCCCTTCTCTCTCCGGCTCCCTTCTCTGCCGGAAGCCATTATGGAAATTACATGAAAAGTCCACAGACTTGATTTTGTTTCCTTTCCTTATATAGGCATGCAAAGTGAAAGTTAGGTGATCTACGTAAATGGAAAAAATGGAAGTTCCCTCTGAGTTTGCTCTGACGGTGCAACTTTTGTCACCTTGACGCTAACGTGAGAATGAAACATGGCAGGTATCCATTCCACGAATGCTTTGCAAGCTGCTTCTTTTGTCGGCACTTAACTTGAGCAAAACAAAAGGTGTTTGTGAGTTTAAAAAAAAGACCCGTCATGAGCTGAGAAAAGCATTGATGCCTTTGAAATCTTTGTCAAAACTCATAAAAATGATTTTTGTTTCAAGGCAATTTCCTGGCACGGCACATTTTTTAACAGTTCTTCATGATGGAAACACTTGACTGATGAATGAGTTTGGCTTTGTCTATCTTGTATTGATGTCTTATTGTTAATGTGAGTTCAAGATATGGTTAATTTATGATGCTGTGATTGTGTCTATTTGCACTGTACTGCTTTAGAAAGGGTTTTTTTAAACCAAGCTGCTCCCGTGCACTCCTCCAAAATCCCAACTGCACATTGGTCGATGTGTTCACTGCTGACTGCTCATAAAGTGGACCGGAATCGGTAAGGGAGCACCAGTGGGGCGTATTAGGAATGAAAGAAGTACAAAAAAACATTAGAAAGATTAAAAAGATTTAAAAAAAAAAACAGTTTGCAAAGTGCAGACAGTGGCTGCAGTGGATACTTGTTCATTGTTTTTAACACTCCATTTTACTTCAGCTCTTTGTGCATTTGCTCTTCTCCACAGCTGGCTGATGGAAAAACAACAGCGCAAGCAAGAGTGGCCCACAGACCGGTTGTACCACATATTTTTGACAACACCCTCATGTGACAGAAAATGATCTCTGCAGGTACACGGGCAGTCCAGAGCTGCCCATGGAGTGCCAATGCACTTCCACTGCTTGTTCCTAATTTGCCTCTTTACTCCTTCTTTCCTTTCCTTGTGCATTTGTACATTCTTGTTTCTTTTCCTCATCCCTTTACCAAATGTGTTAGTTCAGGACAGGAACCAAGGAAGAGACACAAAAAGAGAGGAGTCAAGGAAACAAGCATTTAGGAAAATAAGAAAATTATTTAATGTGTCACTTAAAAATATCACAGCTCCATTGTCTGTCTATTATTTTGTTTAGTGTACTTATGATCTCAGAGGTCACACGAGCAGTGGTTGTGACACATTTGATTTGTATGCTGACAGTCATTAAAGTTCTTTTATTTATCCAGGTGAAACTCTCACTGAGATGAAATTTTCTTTTCCAAGAGAGACTTGGCCAAGAGGGCAGCGGAGGAATACCACTATGTTCACACAGTTATCATCTTAAATGACTCCAGCATTTTATGAATATAAAGGAAAAGATCATACACCACCACAGTAAGGTGCTCGGATTAAGCCAAGGAAGACAGAGATGGTGTGGAAGCACAAAAGAGAGAGATATGAAAGGCCTTGTAGTTTCCAACATGTCCTTGAAAGCAGCAGAGGAAAACAGACTCGGTATTTACCTAGATTTGATGAACCTGTAACCAGTGACCTTGAAAATAACAGCCCAGTGTAGCACTTTACAACACTTTGCACCTCACTCTGGTCATCCAACCACATCTACACCACCATGCAGGCCCTGAACACAACAACTTTTCAAACTTTTTCAGTGACGCAGAAAAATGTCAGAGTAAAACAGCTTTGATAAAACTATAGTGAACTTCTGCTATCTCAGTTATTTGGTGTAAGGTGGTCACAAGTCTTTGTCTTATCTTGACGTGCCAATAGAATCCAACTTTTTTGCTTTTTGGAAATTTCCACATGCAAGATCATGGGAAATAATTCCAAAATAAATCTACTTGTAGTCTTGTAAATAGTGAACCTGTGAGATCCCCAGTGTGGATCAGTTCAATTCAATTTTACTTAGTGGAGATATCATCTGAATTTCAGGAGCGGGACCACTCCTCCTTCACGCCCCTTCCGACCTCAGACTATAAATGCCCCTTTCTCCAATACCCGCTGTTCTCATTTCCATGCCCCCCCTTTTTCCCTCTCTTCTCCTCTTTCTCCTCCTCCCTTCTTTCATTCACCTCTCGTTAGTACATGGGGTTCTGCCCGGCCCGGGAGCCGTCGCCAGTCCCCTTCGAGGCATTCCCCAAACCGCAGCACCAGTTCATACTCCCTCATCCCTCTCCGCTCATCGTTCAGAGGATGTGGTCCCAGCTAGTGAATACATTACCAAATTATAACAGTCACTTCAACATTTTTTATATTGTAAGGCAAAGGTCCTGAAAAATGATACAGAGAAAACCCCAACAATCAAGCACTTATTGGCAGTGGGAAGCAAAAACTCCCTGAAGAAACCTCCAGCAGAACCAGGCTCAGGGAGGGTCAGCCATCTGCCACGACTGGCTGGGAGTGAGAGGAGAAAGACAAAAGACACACTCTGGAAGAGAGCCACAGGTTAATAGTAACTCATGATTAAGTGCTGGGTGGTGTATAAACAGACAGTGAGGAAAGGAGAAAAATACTCAATCCATCAAGGGAAGCCTGCAGGAGCCTACACCTATTGCAGCTTGACTAAGGGAGGATTCAGACTCACCTCATTCAGCCCTAACTCTATGCTTTAGCAAAAATGAAAGTATTAAACTTAATCTTAAAAGTAGAGAGGATGTCTGGCTCCCAAACAAACATGATTCGGGAGACGGTTTAGATGAGTTTATGACTTACTTCAGAGGAAGACACACTTTAGATATTTGTCTTTATTTTAAAATGGTCTAGTGGATAGTAAGCATAACCAACTCTGATCACAGTTTGTAGCTCTTCATTAGCTGTTGCAGTCTTGGAGCCAGATCATGACGGTATCTACTACTTTTATTCAGATAGTTCATTAACCAGTGATGGATGAAATTTTGTCCCCCTTAATTTTTTCAGGGACTTTTGGAGTTGTTGGAGCTGAGTAGACTAATAAAATAAAAGAGGAACAAACTTTTAGATGAATAAAATGTATCCATTTTGTAACCAACTTACTGTTGCAGGTAGGAGGAGCCTGTTCAAGCTTCATGATGCAAGAGTCAGAGTGCTCCCTTGATAGGTCACCAGTCTAACAGAGAGACAGCTAACCATTCACTCTGTCACAACAAACACCTACAGCTCATATAATCACCAATGCAAGTCTTTGGACTGTGGGAGGAAGTTGGAGTAGCTGGAGCACCTCAGCCAGAATCTTCTTGCTGGGAGGCGACAGTGCTGACTGCTGCACAAATCTCAAATTATAATCTTGTAAATCAAATTTCTTTCTCTGTATACAGAAACTGAAAACTCTTCCTCGGTTGCCAAAAAAACCCCCAATCAAATGTTTGCTTGTGTTTCAGCTTTGTGTTTCTCAATAACACAAAAATAATGAGAGCCTGTTTGGGGAGAGCGTAACCCAGGTTACTTTTTATGGTGAGACTATAATTTACAGATGCTCCCCTGCAGGCAATTACTGAAGTGTTTTGGAGTGGGAACATATAAGGATACACTCACTGAGTGTGTGTGTGTGTGTGTGTGTGTGTGTGTGTGTGTGTGTGTGTGTGTGTGTGTGTGTGTGTGTGTGTGTGTGTGCATTAAATGGTGTTTGTTCAAAACTTGTCTGAGCAGACTGCGGGTTTCGGCTTTCTTGAGAACCACACCTTAATCATTTGTCAGGAATCCAAGAAGGATTCAAATATATTAATTTATAATTAGAAAAATGTTGTGTGTACTTGCCCAGATGTGAGGCAAGTTTTAGACTGTTAGTGATGAAATTTTGTACTCTTTTGAACTCTTTGGCTGGGTCTCATTTTTTGTACATCCCTGTTTAAGAGATTTAGTTCTAGGGTTAAAGTTTGGTTAAGGTAAACCTGGCACAGGAAATACATGAATGTCAGTAAATATCCTCACAAAGAGCAAAAAGTATAAGAACAGAACATAATTTTTTTTTTAAATCCTGCACTGAGTTCAACCTAGACACGTTACAAATCCTTGTAAAGGAAGGACAGGGTTTATAAATAACACAAGGAGAAACTGTTTTCTCACTCATTTCCCAGTAAATCTGCTGCCTGACGACCCCAATCATTATTCGCTGTACGCTCTGTAAGTGGATCCCTGACTGAGGCTTCAGGCTGCTCTACTAACCCCTCTGTTTATGTTTACATGGCTGCCACCATGGAGACAACACAACCTTGGCTCACAAACCCAGGCGATCAAGTGAGGTAGTCGCACAAAGGCAGTGACGGAGAGAGAGCGAGAGAGAGAGAGAGAAGGGAATCCTCTGTCAGAGTCTCGATACATCCTGTAAAATTCACACCTTTGTTTAGTTTTTATTTTGCATAGTGACAAAAACTGTCACAGTTTTCAATCATGATATTTAGTTTCTAGATCTAAAGCTCTGTTTTGGTTCTTGAAAAATAATAAATGAGATTCATTAATGTCAATTTTTTAAAAGGTTTTTATTTTCATTTTTCCTTCTGGTGTTTATTTAGATGTATTATTTATTTACAGAGTTCTCAATTTTTTTTCTGCAAAGGCATGAACATTTATTATACTGTATTTTTATATGAATCACATCTAATGTCACACAACTGATCGATTTCCAAGTCCTTGTTTAATGTTTGTGTTTAAAAAACCTTAAAAGGGGGTAACTGTAACACAAAATGTTGACAACAGGAAACTGACAAAATAACATTTTAATTTTTTCCATCCTCTGAGAAAATCCAGTGTGGTTGACAGCTGCAGAAAAACATTCGCATTATGAGGTTGTTATGACGATAACAATGAAAAATAACTCTTTTCAGGTGTGAATGAAGTTTCTTTCTTTCTTTTTATTAAACTGCTGACCTACAAAGACCAGAAAGAAAGCACAAACAAAGACACACAGAGGCGAGCACTGTTTTGGAAACTGTTTTGGAACGGTACGGGTATCTCAGGATTCCCAAGTCATCGTCCTTCATCTCTTTCGGCTTGTGGTGACACCGCCTCCTCGATGGCTCAGTGTTGCTATTTTAAGATCAAGTGTAAAAGGCCTTGGCAGCTGCAACTCACAAACATACAATACTCAGACACATCCCGATTTAAGCCAGAGTGACGTCAAGACACTACAGATCTTTATTTGTCTCACACGACACAGTGTAAAGCGGTGATTTAAAAAGAGATCACGTCACTGTTTCAGTATTAAAGACGGAGATATGTTACTATGTTACTATTGCTATGTGACTCCTGGGCTCTGAAGACATTTCTGCACTTGTGCCATCTGTATTTTTAATATTTAAACTTTTTCCTTTAATCCAGAATCACAGAAGAATAGTAGTTATAATAAAGTTGATATTTAGATTGTTAGCCTTGAAAGCGTGTCGTCAGTTCACATACCCTAGGGATGTGAAATGGAGGCGGTTCTAAAAATAAACTCAAATAGGAATCCCCTTTCTTTTGTGTGACGCCGCTGTTCCATCGTTAAAGTAAAAGTTTAACTCCACTGAAGTCAAACTGCTTCCTGATTCCTCTTTTACCAGATCCTTCCAATGCGCACACACACCAAACACAAACACACAGGAGTTGCAGTTGTTTCACTCCAATGATCATGACTCAGTGTGTTTGTTCTGTGGATTTTTTCCCTATCAGTCTTTTTTTTTTTTTAGTTTCCAGTTTCCTGCTTCTCTGTCAGGCTGCATAACACAGCAGATCTCAGCCTGCAGAGCAAGGTAGCATGTGACCTGGTTTACATCGTGTCTGACTCGGTTTCATCATATAATCGGCTCTCATGTAAGCGTGAGTCATTTCTTTGAATCCCAGCTCGTTTTTGAAAAGTCATGATGTTTCACCTGTATTTACTGCCTCATTGTGAAACCTCATGTAAGATCACTTAGTCAGTGCAAGAATTATTACTTGAGGGTCCATTTTTTTAATAGTAGTTCAGTTTAGTTCAGGCTTTGATGCCAAGTGTATCATATGTGTGTTTTTATTAGGTTTTTTTCTGAAAGAACTAAATAAATCACACAATAAACCTCGAATGTGTTATAAGGTTCAATACTTGAAAAGTAAAAAAAAAATTATGGCAATTATTTTATGACTCTGTCTTTAAAGGGTTAAAGACACAACCCATGGTGAGTATGTACACACATATTGTGTATGCAATACACATGTAATAATATGTCGTATATACAAATATTTATTCTTGGGTTTTTTTTCAGAATCATAATTAATAAAAGCCTTGTGGGTTTGTGAAAGATGTATTTAGTAGCTACAGTAAATATGTTATGTAATGATAACAAAGAGCAGATTAAATGTACCTAAGTAAGTGAGCTATAGTATTTACTCATAGAGAGAAAAGTCAGTCCTTACAGAGATCATAACACAGAATATGATTTTAAATTGGGGTCACAGCACACATTTCTAGATGATATTCATTGTGTAATACTACTTTACACATAAGAAGTGCCACAATAAGCATTGAAGTGAAACCAAAGCTCCTTTCGTTTCCACACAGCTGACCGACATGTATGTGAGCTTTCAGTGTCACATCTGAGACGTGGTGAAGAAAGTTTCTCATGCTCGTCAAACACCGGACAAGCTCTGTGGACACTTTTTACAGTGAATCCCTTTCATTAGTTTCGGTCCCGAAGCTTTACACAGGCACAGGCAGAAGCATCTCATTCAGTCAGGGGGTTAAAATCCAGAACCGAGTGGCTGTGAGCCTTCACATATAATCACATCTGGCTTGGCAAACTGAGCTGCTGCAGTGAGATATTAGTCATTCAGTTCAACTCAGTTGTATTTTCTTCACTATAGCACCACAGAGAAAAACCCAAAAATCAGAAGTGAGAAGAAGCTCTGGCAAGACCAGGCTCAGGGAGGAATTACAGTATACAAGGTGAAAATAAAGTCTGTCCAGTTCTAACCAGTTTCAAAGTAAATATTTGGTATGATCACCTTTATTCTTCAATATAACTCAAACTATCTGAAGCAGCTTATCTTGTAATTACTCCCCCAGTGGACTTCAGGAATAATCTTCAAGGCTTCTTGAAGATATTTAAAGCTCTTCTGCCTTTTTTCTGTCCATTGTGTTTTTCTTTCCAGGTATCCAGGTTTTTACAGCATCGTTAGTGTGTTTGGGATCATTGTCATACCGAAAATGAAGCGAATGCCAGTGTGATGTTTTCTAGATGTGCCAAAATCTTGCTGTGCTTTCCTGATTCATAATTCCACCAGTTCTGACAGGATCTCCAACACCATGACTGAAATGCAGCCCAAATCATGACAGAGCCTTCACTGAGTTTTAGAGATGGCTGACGCTCACTGTTGTACCTCTCTGCTGACCTCCTGTGTACATATTGACAATAATTTGAACCAAAAATGTAACATTTGGATTCATCACTCCCTATGACCCGTTGACACTTATTTTCAGTCTAGTTCTTGTCTAATTGGCATAGCTCAGCCTTTTTTCATGTTTCCCTTCCTTAAGGATGGCTTCTTAACGGCTATCCTTCCACTGAGACCTTTTCTCAGTTCTCAGTTTCTTTGGCAAACTGTCATTGCTATGACAGTCAGTGCATCAGTGGAAACTAGCAAGGTTGAGGACAGTTTTAAGGAAGCCTAATGTTTATTGGACTCTAGATGTCACGGTCCACAGTAGGCTTAGGGACCAGTTTCTTTTCTCTCTCAATGGTTTTTCAGCTTTATTTTCTGTGCAGGTAGAGTTGTTGGGAAATGTTCCTCTGGGTCCACCTTCTGTTCCCAGTCTCTTCATCAGTCTGAGTATTTAGTGATTCTGGTTTCCGACTAACGTGCATTTTCAAGGAGCTCTACATTAATCCAGCCAGTCTCACTTCCCTCCCAACTCTCAGACAACAGTTTTAAATATTTCAAAGCCCCCATGTGTGCTGAGTGTGTCTGTTCAGTCCCACCCTTGTTCTGTCATGACACTAGAGTGATGTCATTCAGTTTTGAGGCATGATCTCACTCAAAAAATACAAAGAAGTATAAATGTGTGGTGGAGACTGTATCCTAAGAGTAATCCTTTTGATTTTTTTCTCTGTGCTCTTTTGATCCATTCATGCATCCATACATACATACATCCAGTTTCTCAAAGATGGCCTTAGATGGGGGCAAAAGCCTCAGCTGGTTTTGATTATGCCTTGGGGAGGGCTCCAGTCTATCACAGACTATAAGCCATGAAATGACTAAAACAAGACACAAACTGATTATAAAGATAGATTAACAAAACAAAAAAAAAACAAAGAGAGAAAAATGTCTAGAAGGACATGAAATGACCACAAATCCACTATCTATCTATCTATCTATCTATCTATCTATCTATCTATCTATCTATCTATCTATCTGTCACTGTGGGCCTATCAGAGAGCTCAGGTGAGATGACATCACCCCTCCAATCAGTAGTGTGACTTCAGCTTAGATCATCATGAATTTCTAATGACTGGTCTTTCAGCATCCAATCAGCTGTAGTCTGGATTATCAGGTAATGAGGCATGACGGCACACAGCCAATCAGAGTTGAATACAGAGATTACTGCCCGGTACTCAGAGGGAATCAATAATGTAGAAACACACTCACTCACACACAGTTGCCCTGCGCCTGCCTGTGTTACGTTAAATGACGATGCTGAGGGCAGATACTGTACTACAGAGAAAGGGAGGGACAGACTGACTTGCACAGGGGAGGAAAGACAGAAGTAAAGAGGAGAAAAGTGAGAGCAGAGCGAGAAATCAAAGACAACAAGATGATCTCAGTCTATTGCATATGATTCATTGGCAGTAGCTGAGTCACCCCTGCAGCAGCAATTTAAAACCATTGGGATTAAGTGAGATTAATACTCAGCTACTGTTCACCTGCCACTCATTGCTGATGCTCCACAGAGGAAACTGATTCCTTCAGCGTCGTATTTTCCTTTTTTCCCCCTACTCGATTTTCTACATACTTCACCAGATATGTCCTAACTTGGAGAACCATCAGACTAAACAGAACTTGATTTAGTTTTTGCAGAGAGAAATAGTTGCAGTAATACTGCAGTAATAATACAGCAATTATACAGCCAAAACTAGATGTAGAATATGGGCAAAAGATAAATTCAAGACAGTTTGTTTGTTTGTTTGTTTTGATACGTTTGGGCACCAGCCCAAAATCTCATGTAACACCTCAATGTACATAAAGAATTGACAGTGAATGAGAAATCTTACTTTTATCTCATAAAACCTGTAATTCTGATATCTTGCCAATCGTGTTGAAGGACAGTAATTGCCATGAAATATTAAATGCAAAGATGGCCAAAACAAAGTTAAAAAAAGACAATCAGCAACTGAAAAGAAGGATATAGTGCTATACACTAGGTTTTAACACCTCTTCACACACTTATGGTAAGGAATGGAGGCTTATTCCCCACAGGAAGCCAAGAATATGCCGTCTGTCCAACAGACCATAGGGCAGGTTGGTTGTTTAATGATTCCAGTGTTGGTTGCTGATAGTAGGCATGCTGCCAGCAACACCATTTGAATTGTTTGACTGAACATTTTGGAGATAGGAGTTAAATGAATACTGTGAAACTGTTGACTTTCCCACACAAACCCAACAAAAGTAGGGCCAAGCACAGGAAAAAAAGGTCTGAACAAGAGCATTTATAGCAGTGTAAAGCCTGAGCCTCTGGGCCACATTACAGACCTCAGTATTTCATCTGAGTTACAAAATAAGCAGTAGCAGTTTGATAAAAGCTGGTAATCTTTAGCAGAAACAGGAAGAGTAGCAGAAACTTTAATACTTCAGGAGGGAAGTATAACTTCTGAAAGTACCCTTAAACCTGGCTGGAGTGAAGCTGAATTCATTTGTGCACGAGCTTCAAACTTCAAATGAATTGTAACGTGGACTTGAACAAACTTGAATTTAAACCCACGTAGTCCAAACATGATGGGAATTTTTTTCTGAACAACGCCCGCACTCATCTGATATGATCGGCAGTGAACCTGAACTCTCAAAAGGAAATGTTCCAGTGACTGCGGGATTTAAATTACTGACTTCTTCTGTAGGTGACACAACAGAAGAGATGATTAAATTAATTATTGTGTCACGGGACAAGTGTCATAAGGATTGATACTGGCAGTTTGTCATGAACGGTTATTTGACGTTCTGCTAAGGAAATAGTTTGAGCTTGTACTTTCCAAATGCATGACTGACAATCTCCTTTTTTAGCCAAAGCTGCACTGGCAAGTGATTATTTGGCATTTGTAGTCAAAATAAGGGAGATGTCTCTACACGTGTTTGATATGATTTGCTTGGAAGAGATTGGAGTGTCGATTTGACCATGAAAAGTAATGTGATTCTAGGATGGATTTGAAGATAAAAGTTGGTACTGGTGTAAGGTGTTGGTTTCTTGCTTCAGGTAACATTTTGCCACCCAAAGATTGTGAGATAGAACTTATCTTGTTTTAACAATGTCTTAAAGGCTTAATAGTGCTCAGTAATCCTGAAATCAGGTATGAAATCAAGTAATCATGATTTTAGTGTTCAAGGTAACCCAATAAAATAAATAACTAACAGAAATGCAAAGTAATGTCAACTTTAGTGCACATAACATTTTGCCTTTTTTAATTCAATTAATTTCAATTCAATCCAATTTCACTTATATAGAGTAAAATCCCAGACAGTTGAGGCAACTGTCTGGGATTTTACTGAGGCAGTGCACTTTATGTTGTAAGGTAAGGAAAACCTCCTGTGAGCAAGTGCTTTAGCAACAGCATGAAGGAAAAACTCCCTTTTAGCAGGAAGAAAGCTCTGGCAGAACCAGGCTGCCGTGACCAGTTGGGAGTGAAATAAATACTCTATGTGCATCTTCATTACCAAATGAAGATGTTCATTTAGGAATATGAAGTGTCTTGTTGTGGTTTGGAATAGAAAATAGAAAAACTTCTGGATAGACGCTCTGTCCATTCAAGGCAAAATGATCAAGCCAATGACTCTGGGTAGTTATTTCTAAAAGCAATAGGAAAGAATAATAAATTCAGTGGTCACTATGTCATAAAAGCTACACTTATCACTAAATCTAAATATTTCCCCTAAAAAAGGCTTTAAAGAGCTTGTCCTCCACATGATATATTTCTACCACAAACACAGTTTCACAACATCAAGACTCATTGAGGATACAGTGATCCAGATCTCCAGTTGGATTCCAGTGGGTGTAGTTATTTTCCATTTTCTTGTCCCTACCAATGAGAGAGCACCTAATCCCTTAACTTAATGCTGTTCACATACTGCTAAGCATGAATGATGTGGATGTACGTGAAGTGATATCAACAATACAAATACATAATGCGTACTTGTACATATTGCTATGAACAACTAGACAGTAACACACTATCAGTGCAACACACCACACTAAGTTCATTTTGTTTCAGCTTTGATGTTGTAATCACACGTAGCACTACAGCTGGTCTGAATGACCTCTTTGTAAAGTGTGAACATTTTGTTCTTTGCTTGTTGCTCTGCTCATTTCAGGGACACACCTGCGTAATGATGTTTTTTACTGCTATCAGGTGTGATGTAAGTCTGTAACTTACAGCTTTACGCCAACATTTGATGTGCTCATATTTTGGGTCATGATACATTATCAATATACAGCACTTAGACAGCCATTGTTTCAGAATGAACACTGATAATTAAGTGATTTAGTTCAATCTAATGAGGTTGTATTTAAACAGCCTCAAATCACCTCCAGTTGTTTTTATACTAAAAGATAACAACACTAATGGGGAGGAAAAACCCAATAATCAGATGACAACCTATGAGCAAGTACTTGCAGTGGGAAGAAAAAAATCCCTTTTAATAGGAAGAAACTTCCAGCAGAATGAGGCTCAGGGAGGGGCGGCCATCTCCCACGACCAGCTGGAGGTGAGGGGAGGCAGACGGGACAAAGGATATGCTCTGGAAGAGAGCCAAAGATGAATAATAACCAGTGTTGGTTAAGTTAGTTAAAAAAAAAGAATTAGTTACTAATTACTGATGACTTCTCCAAGAAAGCAATCCCATTACTTTACTGATTACTTATTTTAAAAAGTAATTAGTTTATTACTTAGCTACTTTTCAAAAACATGATACACAACATGAATATGTAATAAAACAATAGACTTTTCAATTCTCTTTTTTCTGCATAATCCATCATGTTAAATTGAATCAAATTAAAATTTCTCTTTTTAAAACTTGTTTTATGAGTTTTATTCTTTTAATTGTATGCACATTGCATCAAGCAAAAATTAAATTATATGCAACATTTTTTGACTTGAAGAAATTTGTTTAACATTTAAACCTGTTTTCGCCATATATTCCAGCATATAATAATAAAACAATTCTTTGTGTTTACACTCACTCTTTCAAAAAGATGCAAGTAAACCATTCAAACTGGGTCTTGGCTTCGGCTTAAAAGCTGAAGCCAAATCTTTAGTTGATTTAAGACCATGGGAATGCCCCTCTCGCCTGCCCATGTGACTTGTAAAGCCACCACTCCTTGTGCAAAGCCAAATCTTTCCAAACTCTTTGTTTGCCATCTTGTTCTCAGAATGTCTGGCTTGTTGCATTTTAACGCCCACTTGAAGCACAGTTTCCCATCACTGAGTTGCTGAATATGTGAGAAGGTAGAGATAAAAAAAAAGGTTTGTTGTCAGAAAGAGTCAAACAGAAACTGTAGATACTTTTGCTATTGTGCTCCATATAAAGGCCCAGTTTCAGTGACGCTGAGCTCTGAAAGACTCACAGTTGAGTAAAATAGTGGTGATTTCAGATTGTAAAGCCAGTCATGTTTTTTTTTTACTTATTATTACCTTTTATGCATTTTGAAAGCAAAACAAGGAATTCATTCATTACTGTGTGAATAATCACTACACATTTATTGAGCACGTTTAATGTAACAATGTATACTTTATTAATCCCATGCAGGGAAATTACTCTCTGCATTTAACCCATTCTCTCAGTGAAGCAGTAGGCAGCCAATCCAGCGCCCGGGGAGCAGTGTGGAGGTAGTAGTCATTCAGGTGATTCGAAACCTCGACCTTCCGATTATGGGGCGACCACTTTACCTACTGAGCTATCCCTGTCCATCTCGTTTTTCCAAAGTTTATTGTATTGTCCCTAGGTTATGTTTAGTTTTGGTTTATTGGATTTCCCCTCATGTCTTTGCCCTCTATGTCTCCCTCGGTGTGTCTGTTTTGTACTTAGGTGTGTTCTTGTGCCTCATTTCCCCTCCTTGTGTTTCACTCCGTCATGTTTATCTATGTTTCCCCAGTCCGTCACGTTTGCACTCTCTCTCCCTCTAGTCTGCCACTCCTACATTCCCATTTCCTGTTTTATTGTGAAGGTCGTGCTTCCATGTTGTGCTTCCCCTGTGGCGTCTAGGTAATTTGTGTCATCTGTGTTCCACGTGTGTCCTCACTTCCCTTGTTATCCCTCGTGTGTTTAGTGTCCGTGTCTTCCTGTGCTCATTGTCGTGATCTCCCTCATTCTTTTTTCTTCTTATTCGTCTTATTTTAGTTTTGTAACATTTCCCTTGTGGCAGCAATAAAGCTGCTTTTCAAATTCATTTTTTCACCTCCGTGAAGTCTGCATTTTGGGTCCTTTTCCTGGCTGCACACAACAGCTATCATGACAGTGTTTTTTTTGTTTATGTGTA
Source organism: Diplotaxodon limnothrissa (assembly GCF_057381915.1). Lineage (NCBI taxonomy): Eukaryota > Metazoa > Chordata > Actinopteri > Cichliformes > Cichlidae > Diplotaxodon > Diplotaxodon limnothrissa. The sequence continues at coordinate 23,550,224 of NC_140610.1, forward strand.
AAAAATAGAACACTATACAGAAAAGTAATCATTGTCTAAGTATCTATGAATGTTATGTAACTCACAATTATAGAGAACTGCACTCTGGCTAAACATTAATTGGACACAACGAAGAGTCATAACAACTGGAGAATGTCCAATCCTGAAAAAAGTGAAAAAAAGTAGCAGGCTAATGCTAAGCTAACGAAAACCGTTTGGTATGGGGAATGGTTTAGGTTCCCGCTCATTGTTGCGCAAATCTCAAAAGTAACTACAAGAAATGTTTCGAGCACGTTGTTACTACTACCCTCTACCAGTTTTGCAATGTAAGAGTTCATGTACCTTTTTCTGAGTATGCATTGTGCATTCATTAACATAGGAAAAACTGGGGAAGTACAAGAACTATTAATCACACTGGGTTTGTCTGTATTTGCAACTTTGCATGACTTTGCATGTTTGTCCTTTGGATAATTCTTGCATCTATGATGAAGACTTTTAAGCCTCTGCGAGTTCTTGGTTAAGAGCTCGCAGACCACCTCGGCCATCCATCAGGATTTTATATATAGAATGATGCCACTTGGCACATCGCTAAACACCATGTTTAGCAAACTCCAAATGGTGCTCAACACTTGCTAAAACAAATCCTGCAGTGAAGCATGGTAGTGGTACTATAATGCTATAGTGTTGCCCATACCCAAGAAAGATAGAAAGACTCATCAGTGAAGGGAAAATGCAAAGGTCCTCAGAGAAAACCTGTTACAGAGTAAGAGGTGTGATTTACAGTGACAGAGAACCAAATTATATATCCAAAACAATGCTGGACAAGTTTCTGACCAGCCAATGCCTGGTCCACTGAACATCTGTGCACACTTCCCATCCAGTTTGAAGGTTTTTATACAGATAAACCTGCAATGACATTCAAAGGAACTTCTGCAAAGTCCTAAATTTAGTGGCTGAACAAGAGATATTACTCTCTTTAACACATTTGGGAAAAAACTGTTTTCCTCACCTTCACCAGTTATTGAGGAGGGAAAATAGCATTTTAACTTTGAGTTAATATTAGTTGCCCAACAATGTGTAACAATCAGCAAAATGCTGTTTTTCTCTCTGCACACACACTTGTACGTGTACAGTTTGTGGGGCTGATGGTGAAGAAACAGCCACATGAGAAGAAATGCCATGTGCTTTGACACACTGTGACTATAAGGGATGAGTTTGACCCCCAGTGGTTTTCAGACTTTCAACACAGTGTCATGTCTTGTGATCTACTCTGGACAACAGATACAAAACTGGCAACACTCCTCTGACGAATGGACATATTAATTGTGCCAGTCGGCCAGTTGCGCTGACGTAATTTGCTGCGTGCTGAAATAATGACCGAGCTCAACATAAACAAGCAGAATCATGCAGCGCAAGAGAATGAAGGCTTTGTTTTATGATAAAAGGCCTTTATATGCTGAGTAACTGTGTGTGGTGAGGCACTTTTCCATGAAAGCACTGCTGGGCAGAGGCACGTTCAACACAGCAAAACAGGTTCAGCTCAATATGGCCGCTCACCACATGACTGTTTGTAACAGTTTGAACTCTTGCAGCGGCGCTGTTTGTTCCTGCTCCACACTGTGACTGTCTTTGTCCTGTTTGTGGTACAGAAATGGAAATCCCCTTGTTGTTGAGTTAAAGTCTGACCCGGTTCATGTTTCTGCATGATGATAGTCACGCCTGAACTCTCAACCCTCATTGCAACAGAGGAACAGGTAGTTCCTCTGAAAATACATGCTGCAAGGTTATGTGGAAATTATGCCACACTTAAATCGAGGAAGAGAGGAAATTGCTTCAGTCTGTGCAGTTGTCTGACTTCAAATGCTAGATAAAATTATCTCTAAAAGTCTTTATCTCTACCTTACAAAAAAAACTCTTCCGACATTTTTTTTTTTATCCTAATTTGATATTTCAAAGTACATCTTTTGAAAATTGGGGTGCCCATTCATTTATTTATATTTTCGTTTTTGAATGTGGCCTCCAAAGTGTGAGCAGTTACCCCAATGTGTAAAACCCCCGAACAAAAACACTGTTCCCTCACCTCCCTCTGTGGGGGAACAGTACTAATCTATGTTCTGAATAATTTAACTTAAACAATCAGTGAAACAGTAAAAGTTTTTTCATATTTAGATTAATTCAATCTAATTTTATGCATTTATTCATACATTAGATCCCTAAAAGAGTACAGTTACGAGGTCCAGTGGTTACTCCTACTTAGCCTAATTCCTTTGTTTCCATTTACTGTAAATTAACTGAGTTGCTCGGTTTGTTGTAATGTATCATTTTATTATTTTAACCATTTAATCCACCCACACCCAAAGGAGAAAAAGGGCTCATATTCTCTCCTCCATATAAGGGAAATGTTCAGGTCAGAGAAGATGAAGTCATGTTGACTCACACTCCACCAGGAAGAAAATGAATGTCATTATGTGTGTCAGTTACACACACACACACACACACACACGACTTTAAACAGATTTTCGATTAAAATCCCAAAAGGACACCACGGCACTGGAATATTAAAAATCAATCTGAGTGAGGTTGATGATTGATTGGTGTTTTGATTGTTCCTGCTTCCTCACAGCTGACCCTTGTACTTGTGTGCAGCCGTGCCTCTTTTGTCTTCCCTGCTGCTGATGTTTAGTCTGTTTTTTTTCCACTGTTTGCACTTTTATTTAGATAAGAAGAGTGCTCACAACATTATTCAAATCTTCTACCAGCTTCTGCTCAACACTTGTGCAACAGCTGATTCATCGATTATTTTGATAGACTGTATACAAAAATAACCCCCCACCTGGGCCTTGGGTTATCTGGAACTGTGGTGACACAGAGGCAGGTAAACATTTACGAATTTAGCTGACTCCGGAGCTTTTCTCTCCGGTTGTCTGTCAAGTCTGGAACAGAGACTGAGGTTAGATATGTGAAACTTTAATTTAAAAGCTCAAACTTGGGAAACATGTCAATCAGTTAAGATCTGTCCCTCGGTTGACCTACAGATCGAAACACTTCCTCCACCCAGAAAGGAGACAGCCTAGAGGTTACTGAGTTTCTTAGCAGGAAGTTTTCTGTTAGTGTCTGGCTTAGTTTAAGAGTAATCTTTTCTGTCTGTAGTTTGACATTTAAATTCAAAACATGATGCATAAGCGGAAATGAGTATCGGGGAAATATGTCTACATAATGTTTGTACTGTAATTACATTAACTTGCCTCACAACCTTTAGTATACGCTTCTAAGTGAATCCACATTTTGAGAGCTAACCTTTCACTTTCTTTAAATGAATCTCTTTAAACAAGCATCATCGTCATCGTGCTATGACTGGTGTCATTGCAAATACTATGGCGTTTTCAATGAGACAGTCCAACAACAGCATTCTGACTAAATAGACTGGCTATGAAGTTTTCTGAAAAAGCTGAAAATGGCACTAAAATGGGACATTTTCTGTATTTTCTGCCATACTGTTAAAAAGATGGATGCTCTTCCTGATCATGGAAAAGTTTCAAATAATGAGGTGAACTAGGGCTGCCACAAACGATTATTTTGATAGTCGACTAGTCACCGATTATTTTTGCGATTAGTCGACTAATCAGATCATCATCCATTGGATGTACAGCTTATTGCACCAGCAGCATCTGGTCTTATATAACTATCATTAGCTTACAGCTTGAAGTGTTTGTGCTAACTAAAAATAAAGACAAGATGGTAGTTTATTAATTTTTAATGAAATTTGCAGATTGTTTCGGTGAAGTTTAATAAACTCCTTGCTTTCTAAAATATAACAGGACACCGGAGTATATTCTCCAGCGTCTCACACTTCTGATAATCAGCTGTCTGCTTGACAGTTTTAGCTGTGCAAAAACTATAACTTTAATCTCAGCCAAACCGATTTACTCAGGAACAAATAAAATACTAAAGAAAGCCAAACAATAACATTTTTAAGTTATCTAAGTGACTTATATATATATGTTTAACCTGACTAGCGAAAGACGGCGGTGGGTTTGAAAACGATTTGCCGGGAGTCCGGTGTTCTCACGCTCTAGTTAGCCTTGCCCCCGCCTAGCTAACGAGCTAGTGGGTAACAGACGTCTCCGAAAACGTCGGAGCGCTTTTGAAAATATGTGGTGTCTTGATAAACTGAGCAGATGTTTGAGGTTTACACAGCTACATTCTCGCCTGAAAATATGTTAAACGTTTATTTTGTGACCAAGAAAGAATAATAAGAGTAAAGTTAAAACTAACTAGCTGCCGCCATTGTTGACAACTGCGCTGGGCTGCGCTATGAATTCTGGGACACAGCTTCTTCTTCTTCGGGGTTTAACGGCAGCTGGCATCCTTGTACATGCAGTGCTGCCATCTTCTGTTTCAGTCCGTTATTACACTCTTAAATCCTACTACTCATTCCTGCGTCCTTTGTGATCTTACAAAGCTTCAAACGATGCGTCGACTATTAGTCGTCGACGATTTTAATAGTCGACATAATCGTGACTAGTCGACTAATCGTGGCAGCCCTAGTGCTGGAGCATAGGCCTGGCTGTGTCAATCTTTTATGCTGTCTGTGCAAAACTCCAATATGGGAACAAAAAGTGGTCAGCTAGAGGAACGGCAAAAATCACTGGGTGATCAAGGTGGCAACACTTCTTATTAGACACTAGTTAGTGATGTTCCTTTCTGCTTTCTATGTGGAGTTTGCATGTTGCCCTTGTACCCGAATAGATTTACGCCAAACATGTCCATGTTAGGTTAACCAATTATTCTAAATTGACTATGGAGTAGATAACATGCTGTGTGACTCTAGATTAAAAATCGAATTCTAACCATAAAGTCACTTTGAGTGGTCGGTAAGACCAAATCAGTGCTACAAAATGTGGTCGATGAAGTCGATGGCACTGGTTCTAAATTGAGCACTAGTGGAAAAGGGTTTTAGTCTTGTGTTTTCCGTTTTGGTTGGAATAGTTGCACATTATAACCACACTGTGATTTTCCAAAACTCTAAAGCTTAACTGGAGCGTTTATGATGGGTTTGATATGTTCGAGGGCATGTGAGCTGTAATCTCTTCAACTTTCTCTGATCAGATTTAACCTTCAGGTCATAATAAACTGCATCAGATCTGCGAGTAAACTTACACTTCTATCAAACTAAATACAGACAACATTACATCAAGTCGGCAAATAGAAAAATTTAAACTCTGATGAAAAAGTTAATCCACAAACTACATCTGAATAATAATAATGACAATATTTAATCTGCTTTCTCTTTTTGTCTTAATTTTCAGTGTGACCAACTTTTTTCACATCATAATGCAAGTTCAGCCAGCCTTATCGTGGTTTGCAATGCAAGAAAGCAATGAGCTGGGCGTTTAATAGCACACACGAAGAGGCTGTCTCAATCTATCCATAAGACTACAGTGGAAACAAAATAATGTGACTGTGATTACAAAATGTTTTATTTCTATTTTAGGAAAATCTTTCCACTAAAGTAAGTAATTAAAAGATTATTTATTCCTTTCATACGTCACAAGAGTGACACAATTTTTAACAGCCACAATGATCATTTTCCAATACCAGCATTTTCCAACATGTGGGATCTTATCTGAGGATGATAAGAGCCCACAGTAGAGTGCCCCCTAGTGGCACAAAAACTCCATGACAATTTCCAGTTTGAACCTTTAAAAATACACAAAAGAAAGACAGTATATGAAATCACGTGTCATATGTATTATCTCTTTAATAAATTGATACAAACATACATTTCAGCTGTCTTTCAGGACATTATGCTTCAAAAAGGCATAACATCTGTGATTAAATACAGAGTTTTACATTCTCACCCTGCTGCGTTTATTACGCAACTCGGGAACCAGGAACTAAGTTAGTCGGACTGTCACCTGATGTTTCCTCATCTTCTGAGAAGGAAACTAAGTGAAAAATCTGCCTTGACAAACAATTAGTGGAAAGTCAGACTCGACTATAAGGGATGACTTAGAAAACTTAGTCTGACTCGACTAAGTTTTTCTCCATTACAGCTGCAGGAGCATTTCAGGTCATCAAAAGTGATCCCCAACTTTGCTTAAATTAAGACTTTTAGGAGGAGAGATTTTTATGCAGCAGATATGAGAGTGAATACACCTGGCTGGATGTTGTAAATTCTTGCAATCAAAGCCAGATGAGACATAACATATCACACATCATATGAAAACTGTGATGGAGACAGAATTCAAAACTGAAAGCTGGCACTGACTTCTCTGCGATCTCATTCCTCTCAGTGAAATAGTGACTCATAGGGGCTCAAAGTGCAGTATTTATCACAGTTCTACCTACACGATCAGCTGATCAGGTGTGACTATTTCTTTTAAACTCTTTTGCACATGCACTTCTTCCTCCCCACAACCCGATGGCATCTCAGTGTCAGCTTCACATCTAAAAGCAAACAGTGGCTGCTCCTTTGTAAAACTGCAATCATACCAGCGCCTAACTAGTATTCATTTTAACAAGACTGCATACACGCTGCCATACTAACGGAAAGGCATATACAAGTGTGCATCCTTGTGAGTTGCTTGTGAGTTCGATTTCATAAAACAATTCATCTCACAAACTCAGTTTCTGATTTACCGGATGAATTTTTACTGTTTCAAAAATACAAAAGACGTTTCTTTCTCAGAGGACAGCCCAGGGGTAGGTACACCATCCAACATTCAAAGGTTGGGTTACACTTTTCTAGAAACAATGCAAACAACACACAAAGAGTGCAAAGGTTTGTCTGCCCTTGTTGCAAATGCACACACTGCTGCTCTTTCCATCACCGTGAGAGGTATGCACAAATAAAGCAGTGATATGCACCCATGTCTCAGAAAAGGGCCTGATGTAGCATGTGTAGGCAGAGAGTGAAAATATGTAGCACAGCAGGACGACAGGAGAAAGATTGGGCTTTGAATAACAGTCCTGTTGTGTCTATACAGATGAGTCTAAAGCCAAGTGGTCAAATACATGAGCATAAGAAAAATGGGAAAGATTAGAAAGATTTTGCACCAAAAATAACATTAACTTGAAATTAATGAGAAAAATATCTGTGCCATTTAAATAAAATGATGCTGCATTTTCACAAAGACCAGAATATTATACCAATAACTTCAAAACAGGGGAAGCAACTTCATGTGAAGCTAAAGGTTGGAAATAAGCATATAAACAGTTGAAGAAGTGTGACACCTTCTGGACAACAAAGGAACTGCAGAAGTTAGAGTTAAAAGAGCCTCCAAAACAGATCTGTAGCATGAAAACAGATTAAAATTCAATGAAGTCTTTATGTAATTTATAGCTCCATATAAAAAAATAAAAATAAAAATAAAAAAAAACAGTTAACTACACTGGGTGTTTCCAGGATGAAAGACAACGCCATTGGCATGTCTCAGCTATGCACACTGTCTCTTTCCGTAGCTATATACACTGGATTACAGCATTGGTGACATACGACTGTCACTCCCAGCCTGTCATGCTTCACACATATCCTGTTGTGGAGCGCCCCATTTCAACCCAAACCACCACGTCTTTTCCTAAGACCAGCCGAATGAATTTTAGTGCCCAAACTCAACCAGTAAATAGGAGTGAAAACATGTGAAAAAAGGTCCAAAGGTGACACAAACCACTGTGCACTGACTGATCAACCTGTGACCAGAGACCTCACGCCATCAGCACCCTTCAAACCTCCCAATGTTTGTAGAGCTCTAAAAATGGGTCATTTACTCTCATTCCATCACCATGTGACACTCCCAGAATGAAAACAAACATACAGATTTAACTATCCATGACATTTTCATTAGCTTCTTCATCCAAGTTTAAGTTGAAATATTCTGAAAACACCATCTGCTTCAGCAACCCCACAATAAAAAATACTGATTAATAACAGAAATGTGTCCACACCTGACCTATCTTACAAACAGGCCACTACAGAAGTTTGAACAGAAAAAGAGAAACACACTGTAAACTCTTCTGATCTTCAAACACACAGCTGAGGTGCAGAGCAAACAAAAGCCACCTTACTGGGTTAAATGGGACTCCAGTTCCCAAGCAGCAATGGTCCTAAAGTTGACTGCAGGCTCTGCTCTGACTAAAGACTCAGTGGAGGTCTCATCTTCCTCCTCCCGTTTGGTAATTCATCACGGCGCTGAGCTTGAACACCCCTGCTGTCCTGCCGTGGCCACAAATCACGGAGTGAGAAGTTTGCGAGATGCTGAGGAGGAAAAGTGTCTCAGGAGGAGCTGACAATCCAGGACTTTAATAATCTCCACTCTTCTTCCTCTCGAATCCTCCCTCTGCTTCTCCTCCTCATCTCGTCCAATCCAGACAATTACTTCTGCAGCTCCTGCGGCGTGCTGAAGGTCTCGTAGACATTGGCTGCAAACTCCTTCACCTGGTCGTTCATCAGCAGCTCCTGCAGAGATCGCACAGATTTAAACATGTTTGATTAACATACAACCAAGTTTGTAAGAAAATAAAAGTGAAAATAAACAAATCTCTCAGTTAAACAATGCGATATGTTGTCTTTGTACAATTTTTTTATTAAGTAAAGGATATAAATGATTTGGTTTTATTTACATGTTACACAAATCCTAACTTTTTTGGAAATAAAAAAAATTTATATATACTCAGACAATCCTCTTAAATAATTTCAATCAAAATAAAGGTTTGATAAAGAGCCCAAACGTGCAGATGAATAAGAATAAAATAATCTAAGACTGTTTGAAACACATTAAAGAAAGTGAAACGGATCGTGCAAGATTAAAGATTTCATAACCAATCTGACAGTGATTCTCTAGAACTCATTAACATGTGTATTCTGAAATGAGAGCTGCACCTGTCAGCAGATTGGAACATGTTTGAACATTACGCTCCCAACAGTAAAGAAAATCAAAAAGCAAACGGTGTGGACAATGACCGATTGACAGATAACTAACAGCCACAGCAGCTGCCTGTTCCAACTGTTTCACCCTGAATCTGGCTGTTTGCCATAATGCACATCACTCTGATAGTTCACTCCACCGTCTGGTGTTCGATGTTACCTGAACAAAGTGACTGGGGGTCTCACTGCAGATGGTGTTGATCTGACCGTTGATGATGGGGATGATCTTTGCCAGCGGCAGACTGACTGCAGACAGACTGAACACACAAACACAGAAAAAGACAGCAAAGTTAAGGTAATGCCCACTTCATGCTAATGTTTGCTGGGAAATAACAAGGACAAAAAAAAAAAACCCCACCCACCTCATAACACTTAATATGTGTATAAGGAGTGTGTTTTACATTACATTACACATGGCCGGTATTTATGTTCAGACAAAACCGAGGAGTGATCACGACCTAAACAGAATCATATCTAACAACCCCAAACAACCGAAGCACATTAGATGTTAATGTAGTCCTCCTGAACAGGTAGGACTATATTAATGTCCATTTTGGAATTCCAAAAGGAAAAGCTTAAAAAGAACTACCGAAGTACACGTCTGAGACCTGACTTGAATGTTAAAATCTTCTAAATCATTTGTGCATTTTCAGTTTCAGCTTGTGAAACTGGCTCTCTGGTTACCTGTCTAAATCACTGCGTCAACCCATACTTAATATATGCCCTGGTGAGGAGCTGGTTATGCTCAGAGGTTTAGTTTAAAATCGCCAGGAGGGCCCACATTTTCTTATTCTTATACTCGCAGCACATTTTAAATGCAATATCGATTCTCTGCTGGAGGGACATTCACAGGAATGAAATTGTATAAATGTCTTAATATTTGATGGTAATCTGCTGCTTGGTCTGTTTAACACTGCTGGAACTGCAGCTGCTCGAATGCAGGACACATAGGGATTATTTTGTGTGGAAGAATATGAAGTGCCCCGTTTTATGTGAGCAGAATGAAGCAGTTGTCAAGCCAACGAAGCCAAAGAAAGCCCGGCGTTATTGAAATTTGTTCATAGTGTAACCCTCAGGTCACCAAACTCCAGTGACAGAATAATAATATCTCCAGCTGCTATCACATATGTAGGGATTTAATAAGATTTCTCCATGTTTCAAATGCAAATGATAGCAGTAAAACAAATAAATAAAACAGGTGTCTATGGCTTACCTATCAGGTGCACAGCTGGGGGCAGAGTCACTTGGAGGCGGGCGGAAGAACTCGGCCAGGTTGTCACAGAGACGGGAGAAACCTCGGTTCAGACAGACTTTGAGGACAGTGGTGAAGTCTGGACTGAAGTCAGACACAAAAAGCAGAAATTCACCTTTCACAGGAGCACAAACACAATCTTGTTAAAGCATACCTACAGACAGGTGTGTCATTTACCTATCCAGCATGTCTCTAGTCTCGTTAAGCAGCTTTATGGTCATAATGTCATTCTCTGTGAGCCCGCACGCCTACAGGAGCAGAAGAAAAGAGATCTGTAAGACTCTGTAATGGGGTTTTCCCGTGAACGGCAGTGTAAATCTGCTTTGAGCAGTCACCTGATCGGCCAGCACGTTCTCGTCATCTGCAAGCAGGTACCAGGACAGAGACCGCCTCGAGCTGGCCTCCACCTCCGCTCTGATCCAGTTCAGCTGCTGCTCCAGCTCCAGCAGAGACCAGGTCTCCTTCAGAGACACGCTGGAGATGAGAAATAAACCACGTTGATGTTTTGATGATTGATTTTTTTAATTTAAAAGATGCACAACAAAGATCAATACAAAGAATTTGTTCCACATTGTTTTTACCAGCCTAAGCTACGTTGTTAATAACTTGTTCTGTTGCTTTATAGATCACTGATGGATAATGAAGAGAATAATTGTTGCAGATCACCTTCCCAGTGAGCTCTGTACCGCCTTCTTCACTACCGTTATCAGCTCTGCCAAACCTAGTGTGAGACAGAGACAGAAGTCTGTTACTACAAGAGTCCTGCACTGACAGATGGAAACAAGGATTTTACAGGTTTATGCTTTTGTGTCAGTGCTATACCGTCTCCCAGTAGGTGCTGGATACTTGACAAGTACTGCTGCTGGACGTCTGGGGGGGCAAGAGGGGTCTGCAAGCAGACACACAACACAGACACACTCCTGAATAATATTCACCTCAGCTTTAAACAGGCAGAGATTTTTTGAGCCAATCTAAGCTTATTTTAAATCAACAGGTCATTAATTAAATCTTTAACGTATTCTCTTCTATGTTATTCAGTTCAGGCAAAAAGCACTGCTGTGCTGCTCTCTTTAATCACAGCCATGTGTTACACTGCACCGAAAAGCTTCACCAGTTTTACTGGGGAATCAAATTAACCTGTTAACATGTTCGTCAGGGAAACCTTGGGTCCTGGCATATGTGGATATCGATTCAAACATTTTCACACAAACCTTAGATAATCTTTCATTTTACAACAGGAAACAGGTTTCTGGTGCAGGAGTCAGTACACAGGATGAGTATTTCCTAGCTGTGGGTACACCAAAATATTACCCGTCTTACTCTCAGACTGACACAAATCAGCATAACTGGACACAAACTGGGAACTAGCAGGTCAGAAATGGGCATTCTCACATTCTCATATCACTGACAGATGTGGGAAATATTTTCTGACATGTACCACCCACCCAAACAATGTCCACCCTGCCAGTGGACATGTATGGAGCATGACAAAGAACCCAAGGCTTTGCCCTGGGCTCCAAACTCTCCAACAGACAAACCACCCCACAATTCATCACCTCAGTGTGGCAGAAACTGCAGGACAGCCCGAGAGGTTCACAACAGGTCAGGGCTTTTTTGGGGAAACCAGGTAATGTTTAAAAGGTGTATTTTTTATGATCATGGATAAATATTATCAGACCGATATTTAACCTGTCTAATATGTATCTCTCTTTCCAAACAGTTTCCAAAACTCCTGACACAGTGAGCTGCAGCTGATCATTTTACACACAGTCAATCAGTTCTAGGAGTCACTGTGCTCCTCACCGTTGTGCTCTTTCCCACTGAGTTATCCAGGTACAGGTATCCTCCAATGATGTTCAGCTGGACTCTCAGTAAAACCACCAGCATACAGGTGCTGTACACCGCCACAACTGTGCGTGTAAAACCTGAACGGAACGACAAGTTCTGTTATCATATTTTAAGTTTTCTTGTGTTTGTTTTTAAATCCAATAAGTCAATTATTATTTATTATTATTAGATTATTTAGAGGCATTTAGATTTTACTCAGATACACTCAGGGACATCTGAACTGAAAAACACTTACTGATGATCTTTAAATCTTCCCAGATCTCCAGTTTATTAGCCGGTCTGTAAAGTAGATGTGAATGAGGGAAATGGTTGTCAGCCACTGTACACATTTATTTCACTACATGAACTTGTGCTAATTTCAAAATTTAATGTTTTCCTCAAGAATAAAATCAACAACTGCAATAATCAGCATAAAATAACAAACAAAAGAAAAATGTAGCCTTAAACAATAAACTTGTGTACTACTACTGTTTGACCAAGTTAAAGAAGCTTTTTCCTCACTTGGACTTGAGTAGTGTTGTGAGACTTTCTGAGTTGAGTTGCGTGACGATGGCTTCTTTGAGCGCTGGGAGCATGGACAGCACTGCAACACATTTAAAACTTTCACTGTAGTGTTGGTCCTCACCTTTTTCTGTCAACTGTTAGTCATAACCAGGTCAAGTGTAAAATAATTACCAGTCATGTTGCAGGTCCTCTGGTTGCTCTCGAAGTGGAACTGTCTTCTGGCCTGAGCAATGTACTCTGTAGCCTCCCTCTCTTGGATCTCACTGAACTTCTTCTGGGCATATTTACCTAGAAGGTATACGCCTGAGGAGGGACGCAGAGAGCACAATGAGGTCACATCAAATGCAGAAAACTATCCTTGGCTTTGGTACGATGCAAAAGCTAACCAGGATTTGCCCTGCAGATATTTATGACATGGAATAATACCAGAGGGCTGTACTTTAAGTAGCAGATTTACAGACTTGTGACAAATTAAAGGTGTTGAATCACTGTGTAAAATGTAACAGCTGAAATGAGACTTGAAATGGATTCTCCAAGTTTCTCCAGTGCAAGGATAAACACTGTTTTTCAAAAGTATATTCCCTAAACCTAACCATCCAATAATTGTAACTGTGAAAACATTATGGTGCAAATTACATAGGACGAGCCATTGGGACTTCATTAAATCACCTTTAGCACCTTTATGGGGAAAGAATTTTAATTGGTGGGTCACAGGTTGACTGGCTACAGTGGCGTAAGGCAGGCATCCTCTATGTATCACATTTATTTGATCGCAGAACCAAACATTTCCTGAGCTTCGATCAGATTGTTAAGCTATATAATTTGCAGTGCAATCAATTCTGGAGATATGTCCAAATGCGCAGTTCTTTATCAAAATGGCTGGAAAGCCCCATGAGTTGTCCTGCAGGCAGCCCTGTGGAAGCACTGCTTTCAAGATCACCCTTTGGTAAAGGTATTACCTCTAAGATGTACCATTTACTGCAAGATCAGTTAGCTGACCCTCTTTCCAAAGTTAAAAGTTGTTGGGCCCAAGATCCCCCCCACCCCCATATTTACCACTCAGTTTTAAACCAGTAAAGTCAAATAGCCACCGGATCCCACTTACAAATGTGTGCATATGTTACGACTTGCTGCAGATGCTATAGCTTATCAATTAATATGGTAAGTGACACTGAATTTTCCATAATGCCACGTGAGATAAAAGGCCAGCAGTTATGTGGAGGTCAGCGTACACTTACTTAATTTTAAACACGAATAATGAACAGCTACACCAAACTTCATTCATTTGTTGGCTATTTAAAGAGCCCCAAATAAAATACACAGTAAGAACTCCAATGAATAGTATTTAACTTAGTAATCAACTACCACATAAAGCAGTGTTAATTTCGGTGAAACTAACTGGTTTCCTAAAAAGGTCTTTTCAATGCAAACACACCTTGTGGGTTGTTAAAAAAAAACAGGGTAGTTTCACTAAATATTCTGCGGCACGATGGAGAAAACAAATTCCGAATAAACCAAATACCATTCTTTCTTTATGCTTTTGAAATATGGGTTAGCGTGCATTTCTTCCGTCTTTATTTTACAGGGGGATAAAAAGCCCAGTCTAAAGGCTGTTCTGCGGAGTCTGGCGTGTTGCTGCAGTCTTGCATTAGCACGGCGGCTAACAGGAACATGACTTACCTCCAATTAGAGCTCCGGTGAAAATAAATTTCTTTTTATGGCGTTTTATAAAATTCCACGCAGACGAAAACATCCTCGGACAGAGAGAGGGCCACCAACTAAAACAACAAAAACTCTATTTCTAAATTCTTTCTTACTATTTTACGGACATGTTTCGGATAGCAGCTTGCTAACTCTCAAAAGTGCCAAAGTACTTTGGTCATGGTAACTATTGTAATGACTTCCGGTTATTTATGTCAAAATAAAACCACAAGTCGAACTACAGTAGTCATAAAGTGACTTTGTGTCTGCAACAAGGCTCCTGGAAACATTCTTATTTATTTAGGCAAGGAAAAAACACTTAATATTTTTAAATGCTTTTAAAATATACAATACAATGCAATATACCAATGCACATACAAGCTTTGCAAAACTGATACACAAATTTTAAAATAAAATATTTCAAAATTTGACGAAAACAAAAAATGAATATCTAATATATAGATAGTTTTGAGACACTAGTTTGTCACCATCGTCAGACTGGTCTCTGAAGTAAAACACAATAGATTTTTTTTAATCTTATAAACGAATCGTATCGAGCCCTAAAAATTTAGTTTCTCCCTGTATAAACTAAAAAAATTTTGTTCTTTTATTTTTGGGGGTAAAATCGATAACATCCGGTTTAGATCCCTCCACAATAGTCATCAACTTGACGTCATTAGACCAGAACGAGCGTGGAGCGCAGGTGCAGCGAGTGGTCCGTCCAATATTATCTTCCCCCCACCGGTGTGAGTTCGTTACATCGGCGTGGCTACGGGTAAAACAGGAATTAAAAATTAGCAGGTGTATTATATGCAGCTTTTTTATATTGAGTTTTGGTCACAGCAGTTGAAATGGGAACAGAGGAGGGTAGTAAAGAAGAGTCTGTGGAGCTGTTCTGTCCGAGTGAAGAGGAAATTGAGAGGTGGATGGCCAGAGCTTTTGACATGGTGAGCTCGTGTTTTTAATCACTCCGTTAACTCTTCAGCCGAGTCACGGCGACTTTGTTTGTTTTGTAAAATTTGCAGTTTTAAAGTAATTATTTAATTTTCATTTAAACTACTCGGTATGTGAACTACGAAGTTTCTATTTTTTTATTTGCCTTATTGTATTGATTGAGGTATTGGTTATTTTTCTAGATAATTTTATATAGTAATGCTACTTAGATGTCTTTATTTGTATTTCAGTTTTTCTGTTATAGCCCTCTGATGCCCTTTTTCTGCTGTTTATCCAGGCTCTGATCATGTTTAGGGATTAAGTAGTGATATTATATACAGCTGGAAAAAAGTTTCTTTATAATAGTAAATAATAAATAATGTAAACATTTGTCAGATGTGGTCACACAGGTGTCTCCGTGAACCTCGTGGATGTTTGTAGATAGCACTGTGATCTGTAGTAAACAGGTGGAAGAGAGTGTAATGAAAATCAGAGAAAATCTGTGTGTGAATGAGAACGAGATAGGTGTAATAGTCAAGGTAGACGAGTATAAATACCTGAGGTCAACCATCCCAAGCAACAGACAGTGCACAAGAGAGATGAAGAAGAGAGTACAGCCAGGATGGAGCAGGTGGAGACGAGTGTCAGGGGTGATTGTTGACAGAAGGTCAGCAGCAAGAGTAAAAGTGAAGGTGATGGTAGTGAGACCTGCTGTGATGGTTTGGAGATGTGGCACTGAGAAAAATACAGGAGGCCGAGCTGAAGATGCTCAGATTTTCAGTTGCAGTGAGCAGGATGCACAAGATTAGAAATCAGAGGGAAAGCTTAAGTATTTGGAGATAAAGAGGCAAGGCTGAGTTGGTTTGGACATGTGCAGAACATTTACTGGATAAAGGGTGTTGAATGCAGAGTTGCCAGGCAAGGCCACAGAGGAGGTTCATGGATGTAGTGAAAGAAGGGTTAGTATGGCAGAGGAGGATGATAGAGATGGCAGGAGGCAGATGATCCACTATTATAATCCCTAAATCCTTAATAATTAGTGTATAATGTTAAAAATAATTTCATGTGCCTCCTTTATGATATTAAGAAATGTCTAAAAGTTTAATCTAGAGAACCCTAAAGACACCACGCTCTCAAAGCTGTGAGCTGCAGCCAGAGATCTGTGCACAGGTGTATTGGGGATTTTTCTCTTCTGAAGTTCTTCTTAACACTAACCAATTTTCCATCTTTAGTTGCTTCCTGTTAACTGCCTTTTTAAATGTGTTGCTGCAGGCGAAAGAAGCTCTGGAGAATGGAGAGGTGCCTGTCGGATGTCTCATGGTCTACAAAGACGAAGTTGTGGGGAAGGGAAGGAATGAAGTCAATGAGACTAAAAATGTAGGCAAAGTGTACAGCACAGTTATTTGTCTCTGCAAATGGAGATGTATGTATGAGTGGTCTTCTTTCAAAACTCATAAGTCAACAACTAAGACAAAGCAAAATGAATAAATTATAGAACTGATACATTAACTATTGGTGAGGAGAAGAAGAAATAATATATTGGTATATTAAAATGTAACAAGTTCAATAGTTTGAACAATTATCTGTTCAAACTATTGAACAAACAGGTCCCAGAGGGTCTGGGTTGATGGTCTCTGTACAGTAATCCCCCACTGTGTAGTTTGCTTTGACCGACCTAATTAGTTTCTGTAATCTGCGAGTGTCAGATCAATCACTGATCAATATTTGTCCTTAAGTAAGCCGGTGACTCTGCAATAGTGAGTCCTCTGCGGCGTGTGGAGTGAGAGCCCATAACTGAGAAAATCCTTTCATGGTGTGAACAGTTTTCCTCCCAAGTAAATGTGGCTCAAACTAAGGAAAAGTCCCCGCTGTCCCTGCATCATGTCTGATGAAAGATGAGCAAAAGGGAAAACACTTTGCTCCTTTTATTTGGTTGCTTGGGTCATTTTTGTCTTAAAGTCTGAATAGCATTATTTTTAAAGTCCATACAGGTACAGGAAATCCTTTCAGCTTTACATTTGAGTGCAAAGAGAGATGGTATCAAAAAGTGTTTTTACTGCTGAAGAAATTCAGAGTTAAAGCGTCACCTTATCTGGACTGAAGTGCAAAAAGTTCCCACCTGACCTCCACAGAATCAGCTGTGCTTTTTTGTTTAATGATTTCAGCCCATCTCATTAAATTACAAAGAGTCTTTTGTAAGTTTTGAAAGTTTCAGGGCTGAACCTCTGTTTAAAAACTGCAACCAAATCAATTTAAAGCCACTCTAAGGGTCACACTCGCCATTGGCTTTTGAGCATCAGTATGATGGGATATATCAGAGTTTCAATCAGCTGTTTAATGAAGTAGAGGAACAAATACCTGAGCGTCAACACGATACCTGAGGTTTGCATACGTTTCTTTGTGCGTGGTGGTTTTTTTCAGGCCACTCGGCACGCTGAGATGGTCGCTCTGGATCAGGTCCTGGACTGGTGTTGGCAAAGCAGCTTGGATGTGAAGAGCGTGTGCGAGCGGATAACGCTGTACGTCACCGTGGAGCCATGCATAATGTGTGCTGCAGCGCTGCGCCTCCTCAGTATCCTCGCCTCACCTCTCTGCTAGTGTGTGTGTGTGTGTGTGTGTGTGTTGGGATTCAGTTGTTGTTCCTTTACCAGCTGTCAGACATCCCCGTGATTGTGTATGGCTGCAGGAACGAGCGTTTCGGAGGCTGCGGCTCAGTCCTGGATGTCTCCTCTGCAGACCTGCCTCACACTGGGACCCAGTTCAAGGTCAGTGTTTGCTCCTGATGTCTTTCTGGATTCCGCCTGCATGTTTGTGGAGTAGTTTGTGCTTCCTGCAGCTGAGTTCAGAAATCTTTAGGCAAGCAGATCAGCTCCTTTTCTGAATGGGATGTTCAAGAGTTACATGAATGTAAAGTCCTTGTGTGGTGCAGTGTGTATTATATGTGTGTGTGTGTTCAGTGTATTTCAGGTCACAGAGCAGAGGAAGCCGTAGACATGCTGAAGACTTTCTACAAACAGCAGAATCCAAATGGTGAAAAACAAAACCACTCTGCATGTCTTTTTTTTCTCCTCCTCATGCTCCATTATCAAAATGTTTTATATTTTCATACTTTACTGTTGCTTTTTTTACACTATTATTCCTTCTCTTCTTTTCTCACAGTGTTAAACTTTCTGTCTGTTTCAGCCCCCAAACCCAAAACAAGGAAGGAGTGATCTCCAAGAAACATCCTATTACAAGGATTTTTTTATAATATTATTAATTAAATTATATTTTACATACATTTTTGTCTATTGCTTTTTTTTTTTACTATTTGTCTAACCTTTTCTTTACCTATTAATATGACCTTAATAAAGGACATCTTATTTACAGTTAGAATTTAGCATTAGTGTTTCTGTTCATGCAGACTGCCACCAGAGGGCGCTATAGACCAGCGGTCTTCCTGTCACTGAACCTCCACATAGAAGAAATAAAACTATAGTCTTTGGACTAATAAATACTATATTTAAAAGAAATTTATGATATTTTCCAAAAGTAAAGGCTCAAGAATGTCAATAAGAAATAATTTTTAGGAAAGAGGAGGCAAATCTTCACTGGATGTTGTGTGGGTGAACTTTACACGCTCTTTTCTCCGTCTTTCGTATTGATTTGTATCGTTCAGAAGCACACTCTTGGCCTGCTTCAGCTCTAAATGTGATGCATACCACTTCCTGTGATATTTTTCCGAGAACGAGTCAGGCAGTGTGAGAAACTAAGGAAGTGTGCCTGAGAGCGCTTCTCAACGGGAGTGACCTTCACAGCTGCTCGTATAAGAGAAACACACATGCTGACACAATTCAGCTCGTTTCACTTCCTCTCAGACACACACACACACTCTGTGGTGTGTCAGTTGGTAGCATTAGCAGTTAGGTTGTATTGACAGTGTCTGTGTGTGCGTTGCTGGGTATGTGTGTCTGTTTCATGTGTCCTGCTGTTTTTATTCCTCCCCCTGGCTCAAAAAAGGGATTGATGGAATTTAAACTTTTTTGCACTTTCTTTTGCTCTTTGTCTTTTCAAGGTTGTCACCACTTCCTTCCTGTCTCCTTCCTTCCTTTTTGTGGCTGATAACTTCCTTCCTTCCTTCTCCATTTCCGTCCTTTTATTTGTTAATTTCCCACTCCCCTTTTTTTCCATAATTTTGGAAAAGTAGTTTTTTGTCTTAACTTTCTTCTGCTTTCCGTCCTTTTTCTGCTTTTTACTTTTTTAATTTGCCATTCTCATTTTTTGCTATCTTAAAGTAGAAAGTTCTTTTATGTCACTGCATAATAAAATAATAATAATGATGAAACAGAATAACATTGTGCTAACACGATCAAGCTGCATATAATACACCTGCTAATTAGCACTATGTAATAGACTAAGTGCTACATTTTAATCACCAAAACTGAAGCACAAACTTATTGAAGCTCAAAGCAGTTCATGTTATTTGTTACATAGTAATTCCATTAAAAATGCACCAAAAGCATAAATGTGACGTTCAGATCAGCGACTCTCTTTAGATAATAAGAGTTATAAGCTTTAGCAGTGATGCTTAGCAGACGGCTATCGCACATCAATAGTCTAATATTCCATAATGTTAGTTAGTTTGTTTTTCCCCCATATACTACACATGGCTTTCTGATGTGCTGTTTTGAAACTTTAAGATTTCTTAGACGTGACGAAGGAGGCCCTAATTGTTAAACTGGACGCTAATTGTCTAATTACTGACATCTCATTAGCCAATGAGTATATCATTTTGATACTACCGCCAATCCTTCATTTTAAAACACAAGAATCATTTTCTAAACAGCTTTAACTTTTTTAGCCTATATGACTAAAAATGAGTGACTGAGCCAATAAACTCAGCAGGAAAGTATTTACGGGGGTGAAGTCAGAAAGCTGTTTTTCCACAGACTCTTACAGGCCTGGAAGTTTTGTTTTGTTTTTATTTTTTGCATTCACAGCTATCGCCACACTTCCACATTGGCTTCATTTTTCCCTCCTACACATAATCCAGGTAGGCTACGCTGCACAAAAAAACTGTATTTATATTTATATATATTTATATGAAAGTTACACCTATGAAAGCTTTGCTGCTGACCTACAAATGAATCCTGTAGGATACACTTCTGTGATAAGATGCCTTTTATAGGGTGAATAAAATGCTTTCAGTCTTCTACAGGATCAAATCCATTAGGATTAGTTCCCATATCAGTTGGGATACTGATATGGGAACTAATCCCAATACTTTCTGTATTTCAGCTTAAAATTGACTTAAATATTACACTTTTAGAAGGAAATTGAACTAATCAAACACGGCAGTGGGATTTGAAAATACTTATGTGCCATTATCATTCCTCTTCTCACCTGTTTTTATTGCTGAGCTTGTCATTAGTTGGAATTGAACTTAACTTGAAAATTAAAGCAGTTAATGGCGAATGAAGTTTTCATCAAGAGTCACAACTAAAGTTTGTTAAATTCCAAATGGCTGTTCTATAGAATCTAATTTTGTGCAAATGTTGGTGTCGCCTCCTGCTGGTCGTTAGAAAGAGTACAGGTTTCTGGCACGTTCACGTGTTGTCTTTCATTTACAGTCTGTGATCTTAGATGGTGTGATGTTTTAAACTGCCTTCTTCCTTTTTCTTTCTTGTGTTAGCAGTTCCTCACCAGTTAATTTACTTCAGCGTTTTTCCACTTCCTTTTATGACCTTGTTCACTTTCCCCTTCATTCCCCCTTACTATCTCTTCTATCATACAGGGGTTTTTTTTTTTTTCCCACTTCCACTTTTTCGTTCCTTTTATTACAAACTTGTAAAATACATGCACACGTTCCCACAATATTTTTTGTTTACTAAAATCATCACAAGAAGCAGCTGAGAATTTAAAGCCGCGTAGGTTTTCTCATGAACCCGTTTTCCTGAGGACAGTGAGCTCACAGATACATCAGATATATCAGATACACAGTTCTTTGTATTCACGTGAAACACGTGCCTCAGTCCAGCTCCTCTCTTCTCGTTAGCATGTAAATATATGCTAATACATGCAGAGCAGAATATTCGAGAATGTTTTAATGTGTCACCTCAGAGTGGAGGAGTTGATGTGTTAATGAAGAGACAGCGCGCACACACACACACAGAGCAGTGCAGGGTTGGCTGCGAGGCGCTAATGAACAGAGTGTGTTGTGTCAAACTCTCCTTTCCAAAACGACAGCGAGAGGAGTCTCACACAACCACACTTCTACACACACACACACACACACACACACACACACACACACACACACACACACAATGGAGAACACCAAAAAAAGGAAAAAGCTGTGTAATACGAGATGTCACGTTGTGTAAAGGTGTTTTTATTATATTACTGTCACAAGAGAAGAGGTGTGTTTGTGTTCAAGGAGGAAGCAGATGCGGGGGGAGCTTAGCTGCTGACAGGAAGTGTTGCATTGATGTGTTTTTTGTGGGTTCACAATTTTAACCTTTGCAGTCTAAAGAAATCGAACTAAAAGGGTCGTGCTCCACCTTTCTGCTCAGCACAGAGGGGGAGGCATCTTAGCTTCTGCCTCTGCTTTGTTTTGCAAATTCTTTTAAGTCAAATATGTTTCAATCAGTCTGCATATATTTACTTTATGGTCCTAACTTCTCTTTCATCCTTCCTGCGTGTCTGTTTTCTTTGTCACATCTGTCCAACATTGAGAAACCCACCGCATTACTTATTTTCTGTTTGTTCCCGCTTTATTATTTTTTTCTGCTTTGGTAATTTTCTGCACACATCAGTTTTATTTTCGTCTCCTTATTTAATTAGTTCCTCTTTCATTGTGGGTCCAACTGCTTCGGTTCCTTCTTTCATTCTTGACATATTTGCTTTCAGCCTCGCACATCTGGGCGACAGATCTCGATTTATTTTGTTCTGGTTTATTCAGCAGAGGCCTTGGCAATTTACAGCTAACGGGGTGTCATGAGTGTCATTCACATTGTGTCTTATTGTTTACAGACTTTATAAATCAAAGTAGTGTGTAGACTGTTAGCATCTTGTAATGTGTGTGGGTGTAATTAGGGATGAATTTATATTTCTATTCTTGGTTTTAGAGGCCTTATGAAGGTTTTATGACTAAACCGATGTTTTTATTAGTCTGATTATCTGATTATTATTCTCTAATTGGATGACTGAATTCTACCTGGTGTGTGAGTGATTATACGAACACTTTGTACCAATTGGAGGTCAGTTCGACCAAAACCTTGTGACTCAATCAAAAAAAAAGTGTTAAGTGACACAGTAGGAGAAATGTATCATTCATTTTTGCAGAAAAGGCACATAAAGTGAAAAAGGGGGTGTGGCTTGAATCTTAAATGACAATGAATCTGATATGTTGCAGATATCAAATTCAAAATAAACCTTATTTCCTATCAAACTACCTTATTTGTTGAAGAAGATGTCGATGAATCTCACCATCATCCATGGGTTCAACTTCTTATATCAGTGTTGGTCGAGTTACTTGAAAAAAGTAATCAGTAACTAATTACTGATTACTTATTTTCAAAAGTAATTAGTTACTTAGTTACTTTTTAAAAACATGATACACAATCTGAATAAGTGATAAAGCGATGGATCTTTCAGCCCAGTTCTACTTTTTCTGCATAATCCATCATATAAAATGTAATCAAATGGAAAAGTCTCTTTTTAAAACTTGTTTTATTAGTTTTAATCTTTTAACTTTATGCATGAAGCAAACATTAAATTATATGCAACATTCTCTGACTGGAAGAAATTAGTTTATCATTTAAACCTATTTTCTGCACATTCCAGCACATAAAATAAAATCGTTTTTTGTGTTTCGGGGTTTTTTCGCTGTAAAAAGAAGTTTTCTTCCCACGCAGTGAACAGCGGACGCTAATGTTTTTGTCACTTTTACAGAATCAATCTCAAAGTAAGGTCAGTACTTCCACGCTTCAAACGCTGCACGCTCATCCTCTCTCCCGCACTCGATATATCATCCATTTTTGATCTGCACACAGCTGTTGTCACGAACGTCGCACTTGTTTATGTCATTGTCATAAAACACTCTCGCAAACGAAATCACGGTTTCGTAACGCAGCGTGCTTACGGGAAAGTAACAGTAATATAATTACCTTTTTTGCAATAGTAATCCCTTACTTTACTCGTTACTTAAAAAAGGTAATTGGATTACTGCCCATCTCTGTTGGCGACAGATGTAGTGAAGTACACACATTGGAGGACCTTTGATGAATCTGTCTTTCAGTCTCAAGTACAATATTCAGCTTTCAGACACCTTTTTTTTTTCCAGGTGTTTCTTTGATTAGATGTGTCGCCAGCTTTGCTGATGTTGTTGCAGGAAGCCTCGTCTCCCGTGACATGGTCTTGCTGTATTTCTTCAAATCAGATGGACTCTGGTCTATAGTATTCGGTAGTACTGACATAAATCTGATTGGCACACTAAAAAGGACAGAGTATGGTAAACGAGTCCAAGCATCACAGCTGAGCAGAGAGCACTAACTACTCTGTTAGATCCACTACTTCAATATAACTGCCAGGAAAAAGCTACTTTCTGTTGCCCCCTTTGTCACCATTTGACATACCTGTAAACGCCATATTACAGCTGTCCTGATTATTATCAGTGGCCTCCAACAGCATCAATCAGGCAGGTCATCATGTAAAGTGTGGCTGTATTTCCTGTCTTGTGACTTGCTATTAATATGTTTTGAACTTTGAACAGTTTGTTAAATCGACAGTCAGCCTCTGCACAGAGCTGCTGCGGTTGTAACTCGCAGCCAAGACGAACCTGTTCTCGTAAGTTTCTTTGGTTTTTTGCAGCATCGAGTGCAACTCTGGATTCACATGAAGAAAGAAAGTATTTTTAAATCAGACTTTATTGATAATTTACCGACCTCTAGTTTCTTTCACACATGTAGTGAGAGCGCAGGATGAATAGCACTAATAATAATAATAATAATCTTCAACACAGCACTGGTTTTCAATCATTATGAAGAAGCTAATAAAGAAATTTGTTCACTTGAATGTGCTCATTCCACAAAAACAAGTCCCATTAATGTGTGTTTCCTTTCCCTGCATACATGTGTTACATACACGTGTTTGCTGCATGTCAGAGTTGATGTCCTATGTTTTATGAAGATGTATGTATGTGCATATTTCGTCCATGTTTTGTCCTCGATCTGCAGGATGGATGCTTAGCTTTCGCTTCTGAGGAAACGAAAGAAAGCAAACAAAAAGATGAGCTCTCATTCATTACCTTTTTTTCTTCCTTATTTACATTTAATCGATGATGCATCTGTCTTCTTCTTTTTACTGCGTAATGTTATGGATAGAGTTCAAAAAGTACGTGTCTTTTCCACGTCCAGAGATGTCGCTTGTTTGTGTTCTGGTGCTGTCCTGTGAGTGCGGGGCAGGAGCAGTCCTCTGAAACGATTCTGAAGATCACTCACCTTTGACCTTTTCTTTGAGACAGAGACAAAAGGGGCCAGATTTAGTGAAAAAGATGGCAGGTGACCTTTATGTTACAAAAAATAGAAATCTGAGCATTTTTTGAGCAAAAACATGAGCCCGCACAGAGCCACCTTTGGTCCTTAGAGTGTAGGTGACACAGGTTAATGAGCAGGTGTGCGGCTACTCTTCAGAGCGCATTTATGATTATTTGGTCCTTTTAACTGTGCATTTTAAATAATATTATGTTTTTGTTGCATTTAAGAAGAAATGCTCATGTATAGGCACGCTGTGAACACACAGTTACTATAAAGATACATGTTTTTGTGCAAATTAATCAAACTAAGTGACCTAATTTAATAATAAATAAAATAGAATAGCTTTGAAAATACTACAAAAATAACAGTGACAAGCTTCATTTCTATAGCAAAGCACTCACAAGGTGCTCCACAATAAATAGCAGTGTTAAAACATTACAAAGTACGTAAAATGAGTAAACGTGAGGCTTGAACAAAATTATTATGAAACATCAAACAAAAGCCAGCCTCCACATTTTGTTTTGTTTATTTACTGAGGGGAACTGATTGTGCTGATCGTAAGAGGAAAATTGTTCCACAGTTTGGGCCAAAACGGCAAAAAGCAGCCAGATTCCAGCCCAGACCTGGAATCTATAACAGGAATTGATTGTCTGATCTGAGGGACTCAGGGTCGACATGTAGTGATTTTAAAGTAATCAGTGAAATTTTAAATTGGATTCTGCAGCGGATGGGAAGCCAGAGTAATTCTGCGAGGGCTGGAGTCGAGTGCTTGTGAGCGATATTTCTGCTGTGTTTTTTACTAACTATAGACAGGAAACTGCTGCATCACTGAGGCATGTTTACAATGAGTTGCAATAATCTAATCAGAAGGAAATGAGGATATGGATAAGATGTTCGATTGCATTATTTGGAAGAACTGGTTTGACCTTTGCATTTGTAATCTGCGCACAGTGAGGCCGGACAAGACTTTTGATATACTGATTGAAACAGAGACGTTGACAGAAAAAATTGCACAGGTTTCTAGGAAATTGCTTCGGGTCAGTTATCAGGACACTTTCAATATAATTTTGACTCAGGTCCACCCACAGACCAGGCATGCCGCTAAGCCAGCAGTGTTGGTGGTGAAAGCAAGAAATCTGTCCACTGTTGTTTGGATTTAGAGTCCAAAGCTAGGGGGACTCAAAACTAACCTTTTAAATACTAAACACCACAACTGAGCTTCAGATAAACTAAGAGGATAATGAACCAGGTCATAGACACAGACTGTGACTCGCATTTTAGTTGTCAAAACATGAACTTTTTTGTAAAATTCTGTGTATTTGTTGCATAGTTTTTGCACTTTCAGTGCATCTGGAAAGTATTCACAGCACTTCACTTGTTCCATATTTTGTTATGTTACAGCCTTTATATTCAACTTTAAAATTATGCACATAACACCCCATCATTTGAAAGTAAAAAAAGGTAGCTTGAAGTTTTTGCAAATGTATTAAAAACAAAAACGTAACATACACATAAGTATTCAGAGTCTTTGCTTAATACTTTGTTGAAGCATGCTCTTTTTAAGTACGAAGCTAAAAGCTTGGAACACATATTTATGGGATGTTTCTCTCATACTTCCTTGCAGAACCTCACAAGCTCCACCAGGTTGGATGGGGTGTGTAGATTCAAGTCTGGGCTCTGGCTGGGGCGCACAACGGCACTCAGAGAGGATCCTGAAGCCACTCCTTCCTTATTTTGGTCGTGTGCTTAGAGTTGTTGTTGGAAGATGAATTTTCGCCCCAGTCCAAAGTCCAGAGTGCTCAGGAGCAGGTTACCATCAAGGATGTCTTTCTTTTTGCTCTACTCACATGTCCCTCGACCCCAACTAGCCTCCCAGTTCTTCATGATGACAAACTTCCCCACAGCATCATGGAGCCTCTACCATGCTTCACCAGGTGATAAGTGGTGCCTAGTTTTGTTTGTGTTTAAATTAATTTGCAAGAATTTCAAGGTAACTCTTTACATTTTGTCATTATGGGGTACTGTGTGTAGAACTTTGAGGTAAAAAATGAATTTAACTCATTTTGGATTAGGGCTGTAACACAGTCAAATGTGGACCAAGTGAAGTGCGATGAATCCTTACAGATGCACTGTAGAGAATGGAAAGAATCACTTACAGCAATGATGAGTGAAAATGACACTTGTTTTATTGCTAAAGAGCAGCGTGCAGCTACAGAGTCGCAGGTTCTGTCTTACGGCAACAATAAAAAGGTTTCCGCTCTTAAGCGTCTGTCCTTGTGTGTTTTCAGATCTCTGCTTGGAGCCTGATTTTGACTCTGTCGTCTCTGAGAAGCTTGTATCTAGTGACCGTTATTTTACAACGTTCGATTGGTTCTGAATCACATTTTATTCAACTTGAAAATAACAAAATTATTTCTTATTATTTCTTATTACTTCAAAAGGATGTTTTACGAATTTAGCCCTCGATGTGTGACAGCTGAAGGGATTTTTGAGACTCAAAATGTGGTTTTAG
The DNA here is from genome assembly GCF_057381915.1 of Diplotaxodon limnothrissa. Classification (NCBI taxonomy): domain Eukaryota; kingdom Metazoa; phylum Chordata; class Actinopteri; order Cichliformes; family Cichlidae; genus Diplotaxodon; species Diplotaxodon limnothrissa. The sequence goes on from NC_140610.1 coordinate 23,577,394, forward strand.
TGTCAGGGTTACAATTGGGTTATGGTTATGGTAGGTTTAGGGTCAGCATTAGGCATTCATTTTTGATGCTTAGGGTTAGGGTAAGTGGCTATGGAAAGCATTATGTCAATCAGATGTCCCCACAAGATATAAATGCCCAGTGTGTGTGTGTGTGTGTGTGTGCGTGTGTATACCTGTGTGTGGTTTCTCCCAGATGTAGCTGTTGAGGATTTCTCCGAGGACATAGAAGACACCAATTACTGCCACCATTGCACTGAAGAAGGCGACTCGAGCTACGGGTGCGATGCGCTCCAGCACCGGGTACACCCACACGCCCGTCACCTGGTGCACCCAACATGTCCTGAGCAAGCAGAGATATTGATGGGCTTTATTTTACACATCAGTTACTATACTGTAGTCCTTTGGCTTAAGTTGAACTAGAGGTAGACTGGATGCTACACTGACTATTAATGTATTCTGTGGCATAATAAAACCAGTAGATTTCACCGCAAAGCTAAACATACGGAATTGTTGTTTGATTACATACTGCACCTTTAATTCTCCCATACTGCTAAATGTCAAGGCACTTCACTTGTTACTTATTTAGGACGTGTGGTGTACGCGGCATTTATTGACTGCTGAGAAGAGTAAACATTCATTACCAGAGGATATATCCCACACCGAAGCAGCACACCGCCGCCAGACCCCACAACCTGCTGGGATACCGATGGTGGGTGGTCCGCATCTCGATGATGATGAAGGGAAGGACAGTGGTGTGCTGAGCGAAAGAGAGGGGAACAGATGAAGGTAAGGATAGCTTCAAAACAGTAAACATCTTTCTGGTATTCATTGAGAGGTTTCTCTTGAACTACCCAAAACCGACAAAAGCAAAAATGGGAATTAGGGAACTAATTGCCATTTTTGGCATATTGTACCCAATATTCATCGCAGCTACATCATGGACAAGGCTCAGTGCAGACTTAAATCGAAAGATGGTAAAGTGACTGCTGAAGCTAGTTAAATCTTTGAAAAAGAAGTGCTTTCCTTTTCAAAGATTATTTTATATTACTAAACCAAAGGCTTCCAGTTTCAAAAAGTCACAGTTACACAAAACATCGGGAAAAAAAGTTCACAAATCTTACAATCCTTACAGGACAAGAAGGTTACGGCTTAGTTTTAACCTTGAGGTGCTGAAGGCCACGGAAACACTAGCATGATAATTAACATGGCTGGAGTAGAGACTGAAGATTTTTAAGACTGAGATGATATCCTAAAAGTTTCATTTTCAAGTTAATTTAATTGAAAACGACTTTATTATATTTTTTTTGTTCGTACTGTGATTTAATTTTTTTACCAGCTTGATAAGGTTGAAGTCATAATGACGTGGATAAGAAAAAACGAAAGGATTTTAAAACGCTTTTTGATTGAAGCTTAAGTTCCTTTATTTAGAAACAACCACCTAATGGCCATTTGTGGTACTGCACATGAAAGCAGCCAAGCTATAAACAGCTAACACTTTATTATTATTGTCATCACCATTATTGGAAAAATCTCGATTATGAAGACAGAGCCATGACTCTATTCTGCTCTGTATTCCTTTATCCAACCAGCAAAACAAACAAGGAAATAACACACTATCCACCAGCGTTTAATTTTCTTTAATTGATTCATTTCTGCAGTCCCAGAAGTCCAGAAAAACTGGAATAAAATAAATAAAATAAGATCCCTGTACTCTTTTTACATTACATGTAACCCCAATTGTCACTGGTTTGGTCTGTTTTTAATTATTCATTCATCTCTAAATACAGAATGTGTGTGTGTGTGTGTGTGTGTGTGTGTGTGTGTGTGTGTGTGTGTGTGTGTGTGTGTGTGTGTGTGTGTGTGTGTGTGTGTGTGTGTGTGTGTTCAGGCACCAGAGTTATCCATCTAAACACAAAAGTGCCATTTAATGGAGGTCACGACATGTGGTGCTATTTTCTCTGAAGCCATTTCTCACAAAAACACATGAGAATTGTCATTAATGTGACACACTCACAGCTGTTTGCACACGCACAAACACACACTTCCTGCATGCTTGTAACATCTGTCTTATTCATAATCCACCAAACATCACTAATTCAATCATTTCATCCCACTATTAAAGTCCACTAGTGTGCACTACTATCCAGCAGGGGGCACTCACACACATGCCTACAAACCAAAAATCAAGCATAATTGTCTCAGTAGAGTTTAAACCTCTTACTTCACTTGCTCTCAGAGGAGCACAGCTGTCGATCGGTGTGTGTGTGTGTTTGTGTGTGTGTGTGTGCGTGCCTAACCTGAGAAGTGTCAAACAGTTGAGCCTTTTAGTCTCCAGCAGTTGAGCTTGTCGGATTTGTTATGTTACAATGGGATGATGTTCCCAGACGGACAGCTGGGAGTGATGCTGTTTGTACGATGCTGTGGGCTACAGTGGATGTACACGCTGGTGCATTTCTCCTATAAGAATTCTTTATAAGGAAATTCATAAACAATAAATGCCTGCATCAATGTGAACAGCTAAAAATGGAGTACCCAGCCACAAACTGAAGAAACAGCTGTAACAGAGGCGCAAAAGACAACAAAACTGTAATTCAATCAATTAGCTACACAATTATGCAACAGTATCCACGCTTCACTCAACAAAGTAACAGATTAGCGGCTCCTGTGCGAGTGACTCAGCGTATCTCAGCAGGTTCACTGTAGGAGATGATCTCTGCTGGTGTGTGAGAAAAGTCGCTGCAGTGACAGAAACTGAACGCTTTCAAGTGCCACCTTAGTTACTCATGCATAAAGTTCAGGTAAGCAGTAAATTATGAAGGATCCATATGGTTAAAAATAAGTAGCCTTAAAATGTAAATAATTTCTGCCATTTATGGTTTCCTCTTTATATTCACATGCCGCAAGGGCCAGAAGGTACGAATGCTAATGCGCACCACGTTCACCGTTTTATCATCAACATTCGACAACATCTTTGGCTTTGTAGGTGGGATCATTTTGTGCAGAAACAATCATATGAAATGCCATTTTTATGTGAGAACCTGAAGCGGAAAGATTGGTTTAACAGAGGAAGTTGATAACTTCTGCCATTATCTCAGATGGGTTTCAGACATGTCTGTGAAGGTTCTCAGTCATCCAGGTCATCGTAGTCAAAGGAGCTTGCAAAGAAAAGCGTCTGGACTTCTTTAAGTTGCTTAAGTTGCTTCAGCTAAGACAGAATGATCGGCTGAGTTTTTTGTAGTTTAGCCCTCTGCTCTACCTTGTGAGCTGTAAATGTCTCAAATAAATCAGTATATACATTTCGACACAGGAAAACAATAAGTGACCTTCAGATTACAGCAGAATTTCAGTGTTAAGTGTTCAGTATTAAACTTCTCATTGTCTGAGAGACAGGATGTGTATGTAGCATACATGCCAGTAAGTAACAACACTGCATCATTTACAGAAAACAATCTTTATCAGATCAATAAGTGGAGTGGCCCACACTGATTAGCATCACTTTCGTTTTTCCCAGCCTGATTAGCTGATCTTGTGGCTTTACATCCAGACTGAAGAGCAGACAGAGCTAAGTGATGGCTGGTGCTGGATTTTTTTTACAGTTCATAAATACATTTCAAAACAACCACCTTACAAATAAACGAATGAATCTAAAAAGAAAAAAACAGCAAGGAAATCAGTAAGTGGTAATCTTTCCTTCAATCATCAACGGTAGCATGACTTTTGTGGCTTGCCAGGCTTTAATCAGATGCTTGCATAACACCAAATGATTATATAATAATGCAGCCAATATGCATAATTTCTAAAGTCCCTGAAAGCTACACAGGCTACAAACAAGTGACATACCCATACTCGCTGCAGCTTACAGCCTTCTGAAGAACCACAAAGTGCATTTGGACTAATGAGCTGATCACGATGATTATATATGTACACTACGGTGCAATACAAACATGTAGACTTTGTTTATCTCAGTCAATGCTTCTGAATGAAACTGGAGAAAATTGTCCAGTCTGGCCACAGTGCTATTAAGCAGTTTCAAGGTCTCTTGCTAGCTAACATGTGGTGCACGAACAATGAAACCGGATTCATTTCTAATCAAAGTCGCAAATTAAGTGGAGCGAAACGAGGGAAGCTTGCAAATAATAAAAAGAAAATTGAAAAATAACTCCTAAGTATGTCATTGCGTGTTTTCACAAGCTTACCATTAAATTAAAATATTTAAAATTTTAATCCATGTGACAGATTCTTTCATTTACTAAATATCGTGTTTAAAAGTGAATTTAAGCAGGACGCATGAGGCCCACTCACTGGCTGTGAATTCACCGGACAATGACCGCACCATTCTCTTATGTGTGCAGTTGGACATCACAAAGTCTTTGCGCTTGAGAATTAGCAGGCAAAAACAACAGATTATTCCCAATCTATCTACTGTATATATCCACAAATATCACACATGCACCTTCTTCAAAGAGGGTCAGAAAAGTTCAAGGCTGCTGTGCATGTCTTAAAATGGCTTTAGTTTCTGTGTCTGTAGGGAATCGGAAGGTTTTGACGTTCAGTTACAGTTTAGCAATTCTCAAACATTCTAAGTGGTTTTCACAGCAAATTAAAAATTTCTGAGTGTCTATTTGTGAACGCAGCACTGATCTGTACACTGACCGCGGTGTCAAAGCCTGACCTTGACTCCTTTTCAGGCTTCCCTTGAAGCACTCGGAAAGGTCAGCGTGGAGATGCCAAGAATGCACAAACTGAGTAACAATATAGCTCTGTCTCCTAGGGTCTTAAATTTTAGGTTTCTCCTCCTTCATTGTACTGTACACACAGACACACAAGCAAATGTCCTGACGCTGCATTTTTCCCCCGTGCGCCTCAGAGGAATTCCAGTCTCCCGGTCAAGTATAAGTTTAGTATCTGCTGAGAGGACGCGTAAATAATACTTCCTTTATTCCTTCTGTCCCTCTCGCTCTCTATTTTTGCTCCTGTGTCTCTTCCTTTGTTGTTCTCTCTCTCACCCTCTCTATGTCCATCTCCCCCCAGGAGGTTTGCGGTTACACTCCAGCAGCCAGCTTTCGGCCTCCGTGGAAAATCCCCCCTCGCCGGCAAACAGCAGTGGTGCGATCCTGTGGTCTGGGGCTAAAAATGGGACAAACCATCTCACACAGAAATACACAGCTGGGGGCCGGGTGGGGTCACATGACTGAGGGCAGCTTCGCGAGGTCAAACATCTTCCAGCGGCAACGAACCGCTGAAACTGACGCATCAGAAAAAAAAGCTTTACTGTGGGAAAGGATTTAAAAGGAAACCATCTGACTCGCAAGTTCGAAATTCACCAAAATCAAAAGAAAACATTTTATTCGAGAAACACTAACCATGCTATTGATTGGCTCTTGAGAAAGGTGCTACGGCTGAAATTATGACACTCAAGTGGTAGTTAGTATAACAAGTAGGCAACTTTGGTAATTTTTGCATCACTGCAATCATCAGTGGGTTTTAAATTAAACGATCAAGATGTGACTGAAGTGCAGACTTTCAGTTTTAATTCAAAGACTTAAAAAAGTATTACATTGACTGATTACAAATTACAGCCTTTTTTTTAGTCAGAGCAGTCCTCTGTTTTCAGAAGCTCAAAGGTAACTGAACAATTGATTGACAACCAGTATCATGACCAGTTGAGGCCTGTTTCCTTGTTATTCCAAGACAAATTAAGCAGACAAGAGATCTTGAGGTAAACTTGCACTTGGAAGCATTTCACAGGAACTGGAAATATTAGATCCAAAGAAGGAACGTCAGCTAAGCAACAGCAAATGCCTAGAAAATGTGGATGATTGCAGAATTCTGTCCATGGTTAAGGAAAACCCGCTTCCCAACAGCTGAACAATCCAAGAATATGGTGCACCTACCTCACTGGAGGTTTCATTCTCCAAGTCTACAATCAAGACATGCCTTCATGGATGGAAATACAGAGGTTTTACAACAAGGTGCAAACCACTGGCTACACCCAAAACAACAAGGTCAGATTAGACTTTGCCAGAAAACACTTAAAGAGCCTGCAAAGTACAGAGAAAAAAATCTTAGGATAAACCCACTAAGGGTTTATTGATGATGTGACTGCTGACAGAAGGAGCCGGATGAATTCTGAAATGAATATGTTTGGGTAACCTTGAAAAAATAAAATTCATGATTGCATTCATTGTATCCAGGGATACTGTGGTGGGTATTATTCTTTCAGAGTAACTGATGATGAAAGTATTAACTGGTTACAGCTCGTTTTACTAGCCGTGTCCACTTTGATCAGTTTAATTTTCCCATGTGTTTATTTAAATGTATGAGAAATATATGATTGGTGTATAAAATATTGAGTGAGTGCCATTCTAGACCAACACAACTTCTTAACTCTCCACAATAACATCAAATTGACTCTTTTATTAAGTTAAACTGACACTTTTCATATCTTTGCAAACTTTTGTAACCTGAAGAGAATTCAAAATAAACTTCAGTGGGTTTGGGGGGAAATATTTCCCTCCCTATAGTTACAGCTTTAGAGTTTAAGCAGTCAGAGGGAAGCAGCTGATGCAGAGCTCATTGCTTAGTCTTTTAACCCTGCACTGATAAAGGTTTTTAACTGAACTCAAGCTGAACTCTGAAAATCAAAAGATAAGTCTCCTGTTGACATTTTTCTCAGCTTTCCAACTAAAGGAGCTTATCATGTCACAGAGGGACAATCCAGTTACACTTTCTATCACTCACTGAAAACGTGTGTGAACTTGAATGATCCTGCGGCAACACTGCCAGTATTTAGCATGATGTTTTTCTTGGAATAAGTTGCATATTTAACACCAATATTAAAGTTTCTTTTAGCTATCTTCTACTTCTGAAGCCTACTCCAGAGTACTGATCTTTAATGAAGCCAAATGCCCAAAATGTTTTGATAAACTTAACTCTTTGCTTTATTGCATCAACTAAAGGTAAGTAAGACAAAAGAAGTGAAAGCCCTAAAAAATTACAGTATCTCAAGACATTTGCACAGTACTGCACCTTAAATAACTGTAATAGTAAAATTGGCAAAAACCTGCAGCCTAAGTAGCATTTTCAATTTCCCCAAATCAAAAACGATGCTTTCAGTTTGCTTGTTTTAATCAACCCACAATTCTTGCCTCCGAAATTAGTCAGTCTTGGATAATAAAACAGCAGCAGCTCACCTTCTCACTGTGGAGAAGCAATTTCTGATAATTTCCTCTCATTTGACATCACTGCAGCTCCACATGATATGTAAAAGGTAAAAATAGGTTTTCACATTGGCACAGCGAATGAGTCTGACGAGCACACACGGAGTGATAACGATGCAGGCTGAGCAGACAAGAGATGAAGGTTAAGTGTGGATGCTGAATGAGGCTTCTGTGCATGTGTGTGTTTGTGTGTGTGTGTACTGAAACTCCACAGCCAGAACCAGAAGAGCTTTAATAACAAAGCAATGACTGTGTGTGTGTGTTTGTGTGTGTGTGTGTGCGTGCGTGTGTACGTGCCATAAGTCAATGGTGTCAGACCCAGTGTGAGGCTATAATCCCCTGTTGCTAGGAGAAACCTTGTGGTGTGTGTGTGTGTGTTTGCCTTTATAAACTGCAAGATTAACAGAAAAAGAAAACACACACACTATCAATCTGCTGGTTTTGCTACACTTATGAACACACTGCTTTGGCCACCATGGAGAAGCCTGACCCTCTGTGGGGCTGGGACACTTCTGTTTTAAGTATACAAGGATATAAATATAAATAAATGATGGTCAGTGTTTTTGTTGTTATTTGTGTAGTTTTCCTAGACACCAACACTAAGCACAATGATGGAACAGGATCCCATCCTTGTACTTATATTCTCCACATTTCCTGAATTTCTTTCAGCTTCGGTGTGCGAGCCTCTGCTGTGTGCCGCTGTCATTTACAGCCATGCTCTTTGGAAGCCTTTCTCTCTTCACTCTTGACTACCATGTCTCACAGTGTGCGCTTCTTATTAGAGTTTTATATCTTTTAAGAGTTCTTAATTATCTTTATCTTATTTTATTTTCATTTAGTTTCCAAAGTTGTTTTGCTTGTTTCACTTTGTCTTCTGTTGTTAAGAAATGCACAGTAAGACAATAATAAAAACACTAGACACAGTCAAGCAGGCTGTAAAACCTATAAAAAAGACCTCTGAATTGTTACTTTCAGTGTAAAGAAATGTCTGAAATGTCTTGAGAAAAAAAAGGCAATTTTAATAATACCTCTCACTTTATCAACATTATAAAGAAACAAACCTCTCTTTTAAATTGTGAGTAAGAAGGAATTTTTCTTTTATTAAACTGAATATTAACAATAAAACAAATTAATTTTCTTGCAGTTAATGGTTCATCAGCTTCTCTGGTATATGAAGTTAATTCTTACCTCCTCTTACACATAATGCAGAACCAAGCCAGTCCACATCCAGGGCTTAAAAAATGTATCTAAGATGCTGGTTTTACATAAAATACATGAACATCCCTTTAGTAAAAGGACTGATTTATTAGAGCCCACCTAATGTAGCATACTTAAGACTGATACTGATGCTAATATTCAGTGATTCTGATATATCGGGTGATATTTTTTTACTTTCATACAACGTTGCAATGTCAACACTCTAAGCATGGCCGAAGGGTGTAAAATACAGAAATCAACAGACAGATCAACAAACAGCTAATATCAGGCGATAATATCAGTCAGCTGATAAATCTTTTTTTAAAAGCAAGAGGGCTTTTTTTTTTCTTTTTTTTTGATTTCCTCTCATGCAGTTGCTTTTATTTTCTTGCATCTTAAAAATGGAAAAATGAGAGTTTGAGCTGCACTTATAAATGGGTCAAGATTGACATTAAAATAAAATTTAAGTTGCAAAAACTGCGCCTTAACTAAATTAACGAGTGAAAGCAACAGTAAAAAGGAGGACAAGCTGCAAAACACCAAAGTCCAAAAGGGTGGCGTACCACAGTCTCAGGGCCCCGTCACGGGATGAGAACCAAGTAAAACTAAGATGAAAAGAAAATGAATCTACGAGTTAAAGAAACAAAGAGCACCACATTCGAAACAGGAAATGAACCGTGGTCTCCTGGCTGATAAACCTGTCCCTGATACTGCCACCAATTATCCACCCCACTTTGCACAGCACTGCTAAAATAGCAGAGAACATTAGTTATTCTATTACTGCAAGTTTAGCAAAAGCATCCCAAGCACGGTTAATCTGAATCAAACAACAGGGCAAAATAAGTCTCTTACTCATTTCTGTACCCCACCCATCCCCCTTGTGCAGTCAACTGAGGGGAAACATACTTAACTTTAATCCCAAACCCAAGCCTGCAAATGACAAAAGAAAGCAATCTGCAATCTGTGTGTATAAACTCATTGCATAATGAGCATTAGCAAACAGCGGATAAATCACGACAGTTCAGTTACGAGCCTGCAGGCAATCTTCTTTTTGTTAACTTCCAATTAGCTTCTAGCTGTGAGAGTCAGACACATTATTACAATATCATGTCTCCTCTTTCTCCCTCGGTCAACATCACTCAACCCTTCCCTCCTCCAATGGGAACGGCCATATGGTTGCCGTGGTAGCCCAGATAAACAAACAACAGTGATACCATGGAATACCGCAAAATATTTACAACCACACTTGGACTCACACACACACACACACACACACACACACACACATACAAAAGACTCCTCACGTTTTCTGTGTCTAAGGGACACGCATGCACGAAGGCTTTGGTAGTGCTCTGGTTGTTTTGGTCTTTGGCGATGGCACCATAGCAACAATTCTATTACATCAACTCCTGGAGTATGATACATCAAACTACACACACACACACACACACACACACCATCTTTGTCTTTTTCATTTCAGCAAGCGTTAACGGGAACGATCACCTCACACGCCTCTGTGGATCACTTTCTGGCTGCAGGAAGTTTCATGAGGTTTTGCATATCACAGACAGAGTTCTGGAAAATTTTCCGATTATCACTCACAACACACACAGCTGACAGCACTATCAGCCAGGAGGTGTGGTGTGCTGGTCGTTGTCTAAACATGAGATTAAACCTGCTTCCTCTAGATGACAAATCAAAGCGACCCGCCGCTCGCTCTATTCAAATTTAGAGGTTCACCAGCACCAGTGTTCTCCACTGATAAGATTTAACAAGGTTTATGGAGTTATGATCCACTGACATGACTAATAACCCAAGGAGGACCAGCTTTACATGTCCTGCCATACAGAAACCTAATATGGCGATTCATCAATCAATACAACTGTTTAGTGCCACTTCTTCCACAGCAGGCTGAGGAGAGGGTTTCTCAAACATCCTCCAGGTTCCCATGACAGTCCTGAGGCAAATGCATGCCAGGGGAAAGATGTATGAGTCCTGCACTTGATGTGCTCACCCAAAGTGCCTGATACTGTGCAAAAAATATAAAAACTTTTAGACATTGCCTGTCTCTGCTTTACATTTTACGTCTTTGAACATCTATTATTCTACACAGAGGTCCTCAATTTAGTTAAAAGTTCTTTAGCCCTGACTTGAGACAAATGGGATCACATTTTTAACCATTTTATTTTCTTAACTTGGGGACAAATTCTCCCTCTCAGCTTCAAATCAGATGAGTCTAGAACTTGTAATGTCTTTTTGTAAAAGTGCACAATACTAGACAGAGACACAGCCTGTCGGTGTGGAGTTTTCACACTTTCCTGAAGTCTGTGTGGGTTCTCAGGCTTCCACAGTCCCAAGACAAGCTTGTTAGGTTAATTTGTGAATGTAAATCAGCCACATGTGTGGATGTAAGCATGTAGCTGTCTCTCTGTGTTAGCCCTGTGACCACCAAACCACGTGTACACCCCACCTTTCACTCTATGAGAGCTGCCATAGGCTTCAGTGACCCCTATGAACAACATAGACCAGGGCTGCCCAATCCCGGTCCTCGAGAGCTACTATCCTGCAGCTTTTAGATGCATCCCTACTCCAACACAGCTGAATCACATGGTTTGATTACCTCTTCAGCATGCCATCGTGTTTGGCAAAGGCCTGATAACAAGCCATTCATTTGATTCGGGTGTGTGGGAACAAGGATGCATCTAAAAGCTGCAGGACGGTAGCTCTCGAGGACCGAGATTGGGCACCCCTGACATAGACTGAAAGAAATCTTAATGGTTCAAATTAAGTCCCAAAAGCTGCAGTTCCTCTAATGACCACTAGAGGCTGGCTCAAAAATGTATGTCAATCCCCACAGACACTCATGTTAAAAAAGCTAATGTAACTGCAGAAATAAACATGTTTAACGGTTTTGGTCTTTAGAGATTGGTCAGATGTTGCACCAACTCACTCATTTAAAACGTTTGGATTATTAGCGACGTGGTTCACCAGCTGCATCAGCTACTTCTAATAACTCAACTGGACCCCTTCATGAAGTTATAACTTTGATGTGCAGTTTGCGGTTAGTCTACACAGTGCATCCATACAGTTTATACACACAGCTTGCTGATCAGGCTTCTACCACTCGCTGATGCTCATGGTTAATTCTGGCTCCAGGATGCTAATGGCTAAGCTTTAGGCTATTATTTCAGCTCTAGAAAAGGGGAGGACTCTAGTTCCCAAACATGAAATGGTTTTACTGGTCTGCTCAGATATGTTCCACAATCTTTTCTGCTCAACAGATGTATCACCAGCTTGGGTGAATACTGAGTATGCATCAGTACCAAACCTTCCATTAAAGTTATATAAAGCCTATCAGCATATTGGGGATACCCTTCTCATTTCTCACTTCTCCCTCACAAGGGAAAACACCTATTTCAGAGCAGGGCGGGCAGATGGTGGTTTCAAAATATGTGCTGACAAAAGTGTAAAGAAGACAGGAAACCTTTTTTTGAATGGTAATTATCTTTCACTCGGTGCGCCGTGTCAAAATAAATCACATTCCTAAAATGCACATTTTGAGGTCTTTTATTTCATCCAACTCTAAACTCCCACTATCATCTGAAAATCCTACACCTGAAAGCCTAAAAAGGTTACATGTTACATGCTTACATGTTCCTCGCGTTCTTCTTTGATGTATTATGAGGTTAGATAAAGCCGTTACAATACAAATGGTTGAATCCCAGAAAAGCTGAATAATTGGTCCCAACATCCCAGACTCATGTTGAAAAAGTTTGTGAGGAAAAGCTGCTCTGGCTAACTGCATGTTGATGTGCTCAAGACTGAGTAAATACCCTTCATACAGAAGAAGCTACGAAGAAGAAAAAATGTGTTTCTATGGGTATGTGTCCAAATAATTTTACAGTTAATTTGAAGCACTCAACTCTAATTTGGACTACTCCAGGCCAGGAGAATGATTCTTATCATGGAAAAATATGGAAATACGTTACCTTTAATTCATGTGTGGATGAAAGGAATGGCTTCTTGTATTACACTGGTGAAACTAACTTATATCAGCAGATAGCAGCAGAATTTAAAAGCTGCCTTCAGTGACTTTTTTTAATTATTAATTTGAGCAATTCTTTGTTTCTTTAATCATTCAGTGTTCATTATTATTTATCTAAAGTTGAGAAGAAGAGGAAAATTTCCTTCTTTCCATTTCTTTCAGACCTTGATGATTGCTTTATATTAATCCAATGAATTTAAATACATTTACTGCATCTCATCACTTTCCTTCACCATCTACCTCTACAGCTCTGCCTTATGTGTTGTAATCTCAGTAAGTCGTATGATCAGTTGAACCACAACATCTGTAGAGAAAATCCAACTCACCATGCCGTGGTTGAGCCACTGAGGAATGAAGTTGTCCAGTAATTTGGGGTAGACCAGTTCTCTGTCATACAGGTAGAGGCTCCAGAAAGTAAACACCACAAACTGGAGAGAGAGAGACACGCACACAGAAAAAACCCCAAAAAGTTAGCAACTAAAGTGCAACACACTTTATGGAAAAGACATCAGTGCCAGATAAGTGGACAAAAACAGTGACTTTTAGCATGCAGCACAACGTTTCTGAACTAGTCCTGCCTACACAACGTCTGCTCTGTTGTCAGGTCAGTGATGAGAAACATTCCTCATATCCACCACTTACATTTCATTACACTCTATCAGTGGTTATTTAATATGTTGACGGTACCCCACTGGGACTATTTACCTTGGAAAATGCAGTTAAGCGTTACAGAGACAGCCAATTCAATGTTTGTGACATGCTACACGAGTAAAAAAGTCAGCAGAAAGTGAAATCTCAGTATAATTTAATAAAAACAGACAATAGAGAATCGTTCAGGAGGCAAACTCCAGCACTAACAAATGAAATCAATGTGCAAATGCAGTTCCTCTAATGGCCACTTGAGGCAACAGCAAGTCAATGACCATGAACCTCTTGGTTCAAATAGCAGTTTTTCAGTTGTTGTTTTTTTAATTAAATTATTTTAACAAATATTATTGCTTGTTGTGAGGTACAGACTATCGAAGGATTGTGTGCTGTATTTTTGGTGAGTGAAAATTTAGTACTTGCTAGCACTAACTAGCAGATATGTGTACTGCACCTGAACAGTTTATGATTCAGCTTGTAACCCTCTCAACCCAATTTGATCTTTTCTGGCTTCAAAAACTAAAATGGCAGCAGTCTGGGAGTCTGGAACTGAGTCTGGGAACCAATAGGTGACAGCATCCATCTTTTGGATACAGTCTGTTAAAATACAATATGCTTAAGATATGTATGTTGTTTATCTAATTTTTAATTTAACATGTGGATGTAATAATTTAACATGTGCATGCATGTTGACTACTTACATCTTTTAGTTCTTAGGCAGTGAAAACCTGGCCCCTGGCACATGCATTAGGCTACACTCTACTTTTTACCTACTGTTAGAGATACATATACACTGTCCTCATTTATCCATTGGGTAAAGAAGGACATTGGAGGGAGACACATGAGGGTCATCTGTGATACCTTCTGCATGCCTTCTGTAAACCAAAAACTTCCCAATGATACATGCAGCTATTGCAGCAATCAGATTTCCCACATGACCTGAACCCACCATAAGCTGACCAGCTTCCAGTCTAATGTATCTTCACGGTTTGGATCAAGGCCAGTCCAGGTTCTGTAAGACGAGGGTGGAATTACCTGACAGGCATCTGCGTTCCAGTTCGAGGCATCTGAACCAACCAACCTCTTTTTATACCGTGACTGGCATGTTCTCTGTTTCAACAGGCCAGTGGTGGCGGGAAACAATGCGTGCACTTTGTCCCCTGTGGGGCACCCACAATTTTCCACCACACCATACCGCGTGCAAATGCCTGCAATATATGCACACTCCACACTCACGCATATATGCAATGCACAAATAGAGCTATAGCAACATATGCAGGAATGCACACACTTCCTTTACCAGACGGGCAAAGTTTGAGACATTACCTGTGGTAATGTAGTAGCTGCACCTGTTGTGCTGTATGTAACCTAAACTGTGAGGCCAATTCACACGCACCAGTTAACAGCTTCTACAGGTGTGTGTGTGTGTGTGTGTGTGTGTGTGTGTGTGTGTGTGTGTGTGTGTGTGTGTGTGTGTGTGTGTGTGCCAATAGAGCCAGGAACTATTGGGTTATTTAGGTTTAGAGATCAACTGTGTTTGACACTAGTGTCTGGTAGTCTATAGCATGAATATTTATGATCTTGTGCCAGTGATCTAACAGCCAGGACACAGTAATAGTCAGGTAGCCACACAAATTCTCCAGTATGCCAGCTGTGGGGCACGTTGCCTAGTAAAATCTTGAATAAAAGTGTGTGTGTTAAGCAAAAGACTGCCAGCCTTGCAAAAAAAATGGATTAGACAGAGGTCAAAGTCTGGCTGTCTGGATGATTCGTCAGTGCTTTCTCTGTTCTGTTCATTCACAGCAGGATTGAAAAAGATGAAGCACATCATACCATTACACCCATTTTTTTAACCTCAGTAAATTTTCACATCCAGTTAATCTATGTTCTTTCTCTTTACACAAACTCTCACAAAAGGAGTTCACCCAGGTATGTGAATGTAGCCAAAGTATATCTGGTGACTCTTTTCAGCATTTTTTTCCATCTAACTGAGTGAGCAATCGCAGCTGTTGATCTTCTTTCACTTTTACTTTTAAGTTGCTGCTAACCAGCCGGGACCCTTTTCATCTCATGTTTCCCTACTAACACGCTGACCATCCATAGTTGCGGCAGAGCAAAAATTAGCTTTTTAAGAGATGATTTTATTTATTAATAGAAAAAAGCCATCTAAACCTGCCTGACTCTGAGTGAAAAAATAATTCCCATCTAAACCTAATAAGTGATCGTGCCAGCTTTGGTAGCAAGAACCGCAATCAAGCATTTGTGATAACTGAAAATGAGTCTTTCGCATTGCTGTGGACTGATATCAGCCCCCTGTTCTTTGCAGAATTCTTTTAATTCAGCCACATTGGGGAGTTTTCAATCATGCCATTTAAGATAACTTAAATTAATACTTTAACTAGGCCACTCCAAAACCTTCTTTTATCGAACCATTCACAAATGGACGTGCTGGTGTTTTTTCAGGTCATTGTTGTGCTGCACAACCCAACTGAGCTCGAGCCTCAGGCATGAACTGATGGCTGGACATTCTCCTTCAGGATTTTTCTGGTAGCAAAGCAGCCTCAGACCACAACACTATAATCACCGACTATCAGTACGATATTTTTTCTGTGAAATACGGCGTTAGTTTTATCCCAGGTGTAATTACTTTTTCTACACAGGATCAGGTGTGTTTGCACAGCTTTTTTCCCTTAATAAATAAAATCATCATTTAAAAAATGCATTTTGTATTTATTTTTTTAATGATTTGAAACATGAAAAACAAATATTAAAAATACTAAGAAATCACTCAGGGGGAAATTGGTTTTATTCTCCTATTTCCTAGTTGTTTCCTTTTAGTATGGCTTATTCTCGTTTGCCTTTTTTTTCTCTTTTTACCTTTTATTTCTTTTTAGAATGTCGATATTATATATTTTGTTTTGTTTTTAGGTTGCTTTTAAGGTCTAGCCAGGGATTATGGATGAAAAATTAGCCTACGGCATTTACAGCAATGTTTAATAATGAACATTGTCCCTGTTACAAATAAACAAATTACATAAAAAAAGTTAAAAACAATAATTGTTGGCACCAGACAGTGTTTAGATATCACATTGTAAACTGTAGACCTTTGTGCTTTGCAGTGTGATCGTTTGCAGATACCTGGTGTAATGAGATTTTATAGTTCTGATGTTTTTAAATAGTTTATTGTTGTTGTTATGTGAACCATCAAGGTCAAAGGCTCTCGGGCTAACCCAACCATGCGCCAAATCAGAAAAAAAGCTCAATTTAAAGCATCATTCCCAGACATTAATCACCCCATGAGGTGAGACTGAAAATGTCAGACAATTTTTATGCGGTTGACATTAACAATTTCCATGATTACAGGTTGGTAGGACACTGCCACCACCCTCAGGAGTGGAAGAAAAATAAGGGCAAGAGAGGCGTTAAGAAAAGGGGAGCATGGCGGAGAGTTGATTATACTAAAAATGGATTACTCCGGCCTTCAGTTCCTGCAAGGCAAGCCCATCCATTCCCGGGCTATTGTGTGTTTGCCTGTGTACGTGCTTGCCTATGTGCATTAATCCTCTCACCGCTCCGACAGGGAAGGCCAGGACGGCCATCATCCAGTCTCGCAGGCCAATCAGCTTTCTCAGCTGCCGCTCCTGCTCCCTGCTGTCGCCTCCCTTAGTCAGCAGACTGGACACATCGATCAGGACACACAATCCGAAAAACACCGCCTGGATCACCTGCAGAGAGGAACAGGGGGAGTTCAGCGAGCTCTTTGGCAGCACAAACACTTTCTCACAACAAAGAGATGAAGAGAGGAGGAGAAAAAGAGCTTAGACGGTCAAATTCAATAAAAGTGGTTGAAAGAAAAAAAACAGGCTGTGCCCAGGCACATAGTTACAAACCACTCACCTGAAACTGTCATGAACCAGAGCAACAACACAATCGTTATCTGCTATAACTACAGAGTTTCAAACCTCCTCTGGCATTAACATCAGTACAAACGCTGTATGCTGGGAGCTTCTTGGCATTGGTTTCTATGCCTGTAGGGGTAATCTGCGGGCGGGCCAGTGTTTTTGTCCTTATCATTTATGTTTCAAATTAATTCAACTTTATTTATACAAATCACAACAACAGTTGCTTCAAGGCACTTTCCATTATAAGGTAAAGACCCTGCAATAATACAGAGAACACTCCAACAGATCAGATCACCCCCTATGAGCAAGCACTTGGTAACAGTGGGAAAGAAAAACTCCCTTTTAACAGGAAGAAACCTCCACCAGAACCAGGCTCAGGAAAGGTTGGCCATCTGCCACAACTGATTGTGGATGAGGGGAAGAAGACAGGATAAAGACACGCTGTGGAAGAGAGCCAGAGATGAATAATAAGGAATGATTAAATGCAGAGAGGCGTATAAACACATAATGCTTGTTTACCAGTTCAGCTGCCGATTAGCTCTTCAGCTAAAAGGGCTACGACAGCTACCATGTTAAGTGTAACAGTTTCTCCCATAGACTTCTATTAAGAGTTATTTGAGTGCTATATCTCTATCATTTTAGTAGTTCTGGCTTAAGTTTGCTTCCAGCAACCAACAAAAGCCCACAAATATTCTCTTAGCAGTTAGGATTGGGTTTAGTAAAGAGCAGCTGTTGGTATTAGCTAGTTCAAAGAAACTGGCACCGTGTTGAAAAACTTTGTATGAAGTTCCTTTAAAAGGGGTCACCACAGTGGGCAGCATTTATCTGCCAAAAATGTGGAAATCCCTTGAGTTTGTTGGCAGATCAAAAAGTGAAATAAATTTTATTGACTGAACAGACATTCTGTGTTCTAGTAGCTGCATTTCCAGCAGCATAAAAGCAACTTAGCAGCTGATTAAAATTAGTTATACCTTATATACATTTTCTGCATCGCTAAATGAACACATGCACATTCCCCTACCAACGTGACACACAGTTTGCGCTTCATTTAGTCAGTGTGGCACAGTTTAACAGCTTGTAAGTGTAAAGCACAGAATCTGTAACGTACTGTAATGTACTTAAAAACTGAACGATTTTAAAGTGAAACTCAGAACAAGCCTAACCAGTTTGTTCAGCAGAGGTCGCCATGGTGATTTACACAGTTAAAAACACACACGAAACTCTGCCTTAAAGCTCAACAATGCTCGCAAAGCCATTCATTTTGCTTCATAGTACAACTTCAGAGGGCACTCTGGAACTTCACTGTTGGCGTTACTCGTGTTTGGAAAACCACAAACACAACAAGCAGCTGATAGAGTCGGGCTGAGCGCAAATGAAGAATCCGCGATTTGCTGTGAAAGTGAAGATTATTAAGATTAATGAAGTCTTTTTAAAAAACTGCACTGTGATATCATCCTAACAAGGACTGATATAGAAGTACATTAAAAAAAAACTGTTAAAAAATATGTTTCGATATGAGTCTGAGAAAAAAAATGTCAGGAAAGATATTGGTTTTTATTAGTACTTTAATTACTAAATATCATTGTTGTTTTTTAAAAGCCTACATTGGTCAGTCTCTATCATAGGTTCACAGCTCTGGCTGTGAGCACGGAAGCTCCATCCACCTGCTGCTCAAACCTTCTACTTGTGAGGGACAGCCAATCACAAGAGTGTTTGCAGAGAAACAGGCAAAGGGGGAGGAGCTAAAACAGCTAGGACAACTAAGGGTCATTTTTAATCAAACCTACTCTTGTGTCCAAGAATAAAAACATGGAGCTGGAATCCAACATTATAGGTCCACTTTAAATAACTTAAAGTTTCAGTGGGTTTTGCTCTTTTCTTTCTAAACTTAATTCAGAAATCCAGTGAACAAAAATAATTTGCTGCCTGCAAAAGGGAGGAGGGATATTTCCAATTCATGCCCATCACTTAGCAACAGTGCTCTCAGGCTTGAAACACTTAAATGCCAAAGACATCCTGCACAGTTCCTGTGTTAAACAGAACCTTACTTAAAAGGCATTATAGTGTAGTTACTGTATATCGAGCAAAGAAAAAGGTAAATATACATGACAATAGGCCATGCCGTAATAAGATGCAAAGACCCCGAAGAGCTTTCCTTTAAGCAGGTACAGTGAAGAAACTAGCAGCTATAACTGGCTATTATTGTCGCTGATTACCTAAAACATATAGAAAACAGTTGGAACAATCTCTAAGGGCACTGCTGCATGAATCCCTGAGAGCAAAATTGAGCTTAACAGCTCTCAAACTGACTTCTGGAGTGTTTGTCCAACATGACAGAATCATCCACCAGCAGGAAACACTGTGACCTGCGTGCAAAAACTATTCCTCACGAGATGCACAATATTTCAATAAAACCACACGTGGCTTCTTTCAACATGCACCAAAAATACTTCACACTTCAAATGCTCGATTTCAATAGAATCTCCATTAAGTGGGCTGTGGTGAAGGAGAAAACCAGCTCTGTATATTTTACCCATCTTTGCGTAAGGAAACACTTTCAACATGTTCGCAATGATGGATGTGACCTTCGCTTCCAGAGGAAGATGGAGAGGAGGCACAGACTACCTCTCCTCTCCTCAAACCTCCCTCTGAGACTATTAGGTATCGCCCGGTGTGATGATGGCTGGTCATTACAGGCATTTTGGCTTTAAAACATAGTTATGGGTGCTTCGGTATATACACGATTCTGCTGGTGAATACTGGCATTTTACAGCGGGCAGCTTAAATAAATGTGTGTGTCTACTCACTGAAATATGTGTGGACAGCAAATATAAATCTTAGACAGCTAGCATGTCTAAAGCAGCATGCCTGCTACATAAATAATAGGTTTCCATGAGAACTATGAGCAGCAACAGCACACTCACAGGCACGCACACAAGAAATTCTGAAATGGACCTAAAACTCAAGCCCTCGTTTCCGTATCAATACTGCATCAATTTTGAGGCTTTTGTGTTCCTCGTGAGAAACTGATACACACAAACGCTGGAGCCAGATGTTGCAGTGCAGTGTGTTTCCTGGCTGCTGGTGTGTACAGGTCTTTAATGGTACAGTTAACTGGGGGAAGAGGGCTAATGTGGAAAATATGACACAGCTATTTCCCATGCTCACAAAGACACAGGTATGCTCTTCAGAGATTATTTTGCCTTTAAAAGGGCCTAAACTAAAGTTTATACATGCCAAATTGATCAATCCCACAGATTTATAAATATGTAGGTATGTGTATAAATAAGGATTATTATTATTGTTATTATTACTACTACAAGTAGAAAATTAGAAATCCACTTACCGATAGGCCAGACAAACCTGTTTCAGCTGAGCGGCTATAACTGGTGACAGGCCAATCAGTCACAGACATATTCAGTTCTGAGCAAATTTAATTAGCATGTGCTGCTGCCTGACGCGCACCTTATCAAAAAACGTAGCTATAGAAACGTGGCGTGCTGATTTGTGCAAAGATATTTCTTCAGAGGAACAACATGTGATATGTAACGGGTCATGATTACATCTGGCATCTTCGTAATGCTAATGCACTAACTGGTAATCAGCGAGCGCAGCCATCTGCTGTTTTTGTTTTTATAGCTCTGCTGATCCACGTGTACACTCAGATGGTTCGGGCAAATTGTGTTGCAGCAATTTGAAGGTACACTTCTGAACTCCCCCCCCAACATGTGCCTGTATTTGAAGTACAGAAAGAGATGCCATGCATTACAGAAACCTTACCACCGACTAGTATTTTAGAGGCTAAACTGCAGAGCACTGTAGGCACGTAACATGTCTAACATGTCACATCAACTTGGATATACTGTAGCTATTATTTAATTTAAAGAAATGTTGAATATTCTGTTAGGAAACTTCCTTGAATGAGAACGACAAAAGGTCCCCTAACCTGCTGATAACTGCAACATGTTTTTTATAATGATTATTTAAAGAGAAGTTTTATATAAAACAATTATTGTAAAGTCTAATGTATTCTAATCCTGACATGTTGTAGAGCCTGCAAGGTGTCCTTATATTGGCTTTCGAGAGATAATGTGCCTATTTTAGAAACGTCCAAAGTCTGCATTAGTAGGTTGGAGGGGTGGAGGTGACATTTCCCCCCCCCCCCCGAGTTATCACCCAGGACACACCTTTGTCTTTTGCACTTTGCTTCTTTTTTTCACCTCACCTTGTACATTAATGAGCCATCGCAGCCAGGGATAAGAATATGGCTAGTGGCCAAAATCGATTACATTTGTAAAAACTGTGAAGCACAATCAGTGGAACATGAGCATTTTTATATATGATATGTGTTGTTGTTTTACTTTTCTTTAACAATGGATGTCAACCAGTGAATGAACAAACACATCGACATCCCAGCCGCATTTAGATAACGACAGCAAGAACTCAAACGGTGCACGCAAAACAAGAAATGTCAGCTAGCTTCCTCTACAAACACAAACATTGCAGAAAGAAGACAACCACTGGCTGGATATTTCTCTAAAATTGGTTAGCTTTTTATAGCGACTTCACACCAACTTTAAAGCGTGCTTGTGAATGACTGCCTAACAGAACCGGCCTCTAACAGAAGTCCCTCTTTGTGAGTGCATGTGTGAGCGCATTGTTCGGGATGAATGGGAGCTGTGTGTGTCTGCAGTTTTGTGCCTCTCGTTGCAGCATAATTTCCTTAATTTAATAACACTTGAGAATCAAGAAAACTGATTGTGAACACTAATGTTTGGCCTGTTGCTGCCTCTCAGCTGATATGTTAAGCAGCTTTTACAAGTACAGTAAAGAGCGCCGAGACAAAATGCCCGTTGTGCACATTTTATGGCCTCACAGCGACACATGTGCTGCAACTATTGAAGGAAATACGCGGTGTACTTTAGCCCAAGCACTTCATTTTGCGTTGCAGCACAAAGTAAATATTACCAGTGCAAAAACTTCAGCTTCCGTCATTGCAGCCCTCAGGTTTTAGTAATCAATTGCTTTGTTCGACTGGCAGCAACTATAATAAACTATATAAAGTATAAACTATATAAAGTATGTTATCAGTAATTAACAATATATTCAGAATAAGAAGTTTGATAACAATAAACTCATCTAACAGAGACAAAGACAATTTTAAAGCACAAGAAAACAAACACAATATCGCTCTGTCAGCAGTCACCACACAAATGAAAACTCAGCTGACACGATTTACTGATCTCTATAGGAGAACTGATTTTATTAGAGTCACTACTGTAAGTAAATAATGGCTGATGATTAACCTCTGGCAACTCTCATGACGTCTGGCTACCAACGCAATGCTGCGCTTTGTATCATAAAACTAATCAGATATCTTTCTAGATATTTAGGCACAAGGTAATCACAGGTAAATATCATATCGTATATGTGCAACGCAGTACAGCCCCGTTTAGAAAGCATAAAGGCAGCAAAAAGAAGCATGAGCGCTTCCTTGTTGATGAATCACAAAAACTTGGAAACTAAAGTGAGTGAGAAGAAAACAAAAGATTTTAATGCAAAAAAAAAAAAGAATTAGGGCTGTTATTACATCAGGCTTTCAATGCAAGAATAAACCACAGAATTCACTTCAATGACATTATTGCACCATCTAAAAAAACGTTTTAATTAGATCTTACTTTTTTTGTTTATATCTCTGTGTTTGTTAATGTGTGTTCTGCACATTTTTAGCAAATAAAATACAAATATGTTTAGCAATGTGACAAGACAACAACTGCACAAATGGATGCAAAAAGAGCACATGCACTGAATGGACAGTGAGACGTTATGATACACCATGTAAGTGTACAAGAATAAAATCTACACGGGCACAATCTTCAATGAACGCTGACCACTGATCTCACTCAGGGTTGGAGCCGCAACGTTCAAACGCTTTATTATTCAAGATTAGGGGATGCTGCGCATTTTCACTACTGCGCTCTCATTGGTCCACACCTTGTCAATCACAAGCTTCTGCTAATATCAGCTTTCAGTGTTGTTTTAACTAGAGATGGACCGATCCGATATTACGTATCGGTCCGATACTGACGTAAATTACTGGATCGGATATCGGAGAGAAATAAAAAAAATGTAATCCGATCCATTAAATATCAAAAAAGCACCTCACAAAACTTGCGACATGGCATAATTCGGCTCATAACCATAGCACGTCGGAGCAGTGTGCGTCACGTGATAGAGCGACTGTGGCTGCGAGACCTCTCGGCAGTCTGGTTCAGTATTTGGAGCCTCGCTACCAAACCGGCATTTCATCTCCGAGAAAGTTATACCAGAGAGAAGTAAAGCAAGTGTGTAAGTTCATCTCTGAATGTTTGTAAAGCATTCTCACGTTAAGCTTAACAACCGATTTATGGAGCGACTGCCTCTTCTCTCTTCCTCCCTCTCCTGCTGCTACTTCAATCATGAAACTGATCAATGATCAGCTGATCGGCTTTTCTGTAGCGAGTCTCTCTTGTTTGTTTTTGGCCCACTTTGCACCAGAAAGAGGAAACCAGCGGCTGAACAACAGCAGCACGTTTAAGCTTGATAAGCTGTTTTTAGAATTTATTTAATATTACTTTGTACACCAGGATCTTTTCCTACGCAGCTGATGGCTGGTAACTGTGCAGGGGCGGATCTAGCAAAGTTTAGCCAGGGGGGCCAATAAGGCATTAACAGGGAAAAGGGGGCACAAAGACATACTTTTCTTTCTTATTCTCATTTAAAATGTCTAGCTTTTAATAAATAATTATCCGAATCTTACACCCAAAGTTTTAATCTGATGAAAAATGTATAGAAGTCCATTACTGTATATAGTAACTGTTAAGTCTAATATACCCTAGTAAACTATAGTATTTTTTCCTTTGGGAAGGTACCATCTGTGAATTCTGCAATTCTGTTGAAGAAAGATGTTGAATCTATTTAATTATTCTTGAAAAATAATTTATTTCTGTGCATTTTGTTTCCACACTGCATCAAATTAAAGTTGATTACGTCGATTAAGCATCATGAGGTGGGGGGTGGGGGTGGGGGGGTTCCCCTATTTTTATTTTTTTTTTCTGGGAGTTTTAGAACCCTATTGGTTAGGTTGTTTACTCTTTAAAATACCAGAATAGGAAGGATGGAGTAAGTTTAACTTTATTAGATTGATCAGTATTGCTGAACTATGAAATATTTTGGGTGCAGTATATTTTTTGCATACAGGTACAACAGAATGGCTTTAGTGTTTGTTTGTTTTTTGTAACTTGAGTATGAACTTATACAAAAAGCAGCAAGATATTAAAAAACATTTTTAGTGATTAAAAACACTATATCGGATTCATATCGGTATCGGCAGATATCCAAATTTATGATATCGGTATCGGACATAAAAAAGTGGTATCGTACCATCTCTAGTTTTAACATTATGTGTCTTTAGCCCCTGAGAGGTCACTCTCAAGCACTTAAACATATTTCCTTTGCTGTTAACACAGAATTTATATCATTGGGTCAAGCTTCTTCTTGATTTTGATTGGCCACTGAGAAAACAGGGACACTGAGCACTGAAAAAATTCTGTGCATTGAGCTTTGCAGGTGATTGCAGGCACTTATCTTCTATTCAGACACTGTACAGGAGTTTTTGTGTTTTGTCTGGGCCTGATCCTGTGTGATGATCTACACCTGATGAGGGGTGGATAAAGGTATCAGTCTTTATGTTGTGGCTTTTGAGTCCGGTCACAACGATTACTACCTAAATCCAGGTTATATCATTACTGTTTACTGGGGTCACACAGAAATCTAAACGTTTTCCTGTAGCCTTCTATGCAACCAGAAGACTTTGTGCAACAACAACAGACACCTTCTGCTGGTTTAAGCCACTTTCTCCAAACTACATCTGTCTTGTATGATGTCTGTAAAGTGGAGAACTAATTTATAAGTTAAAACAAGCAAAATTTGTTCACAAGCAGGACCTACAGATAACTTATGCATATTTTCACCACCATATTTTTATTCCCTTTTGCTATTAGCGTGAGTGTGCACGATGATCAACATCATCAACCCGAAATGCCTTAACCGGCACTTTATAAAGGCCACCAGGAGTTGACCCTAGTGCTGTGCGAAACAACTCCGAGATTATGGGAAGTCTATGCGAAAGCATCCCTCGGTGTCCTTGCTCCATGACCTCGGTAAGCACTTTGGCAGATAGCTTCAAGTTTCACTGAATAAAACATCAAGTCTATTTTATAGAAATCATTTCATTCTGCAAGTCAGAAAAGAGAATTTTCCAGAACGTGTTCTTGAGAAGGTGATTAGAGTCTGATCTAGCCCAACAGTGCAAGCATCCCAGTGGCTATGTCCATCTTTTATATATATAGTCTATGGTCTAAAATGGACTTGAGTGTAAATCCCACTTTCTTAGTACAGATATGTTCTGGGCTGCAGCTTGTTTCAAACTTCTTTAAAACACATAAGAAATAACTGAGAAATTGATTGACAGTTTATTACCGATTTTTTTTTCTTGTCCAACAATCAGCGAGCACTAAAAATCCCACATCCCTGTCATTTCTGAGCCTCTCAGTCCTTCGTCATCATTTTTCTGACACTTCCCAACTGCAAGCTTTCACAAGGTTCGGTGCACCCGCGGCGCGCTCCCGAAAGGGGAAGCCTTTATGACGGGAGAGCTTTCTACCCCACAACGCACCTGTTCCGGTTCACCTCAGCACCTAACCACGTTGCGAGCTTCAAACGCGACTGCAGACAAGTGAAACTCCGTGTAATTTACCCCTCCCTCTGCCACTGCCGACGAATCATCGAGTCAAACAAAGAGCGCAAGGAGGCGGAATTTAAATGTGATCGCAGCGCCACGCGCGCACTCTCTCCAGCGCGTGCATCGCCTCGAGCTGCGCGGTAACTTCATCGGGGTGTTTAGGGTTGAGATCAGATTAGACGTGAAATCTCACCAGGTCGATGAAGGTGAGAAACTTCCAGCTGCCTCCGTAGGTCTGGTGTGCCGGCATGTCTAAGGCTTTGTAGTGGCACAGGATGGAGAAATAAGACAGCAGGATGGCGACCCGGAGAACCTGCGAGGGGATCAGCGCCATGATGCTCGCTTTGCACCTGTATCTGTTTGTCCGTCTACCTGCCTGCGCTTTTTTTCACCTCCCTAATGTCTCTATGTGTCCGTATTTTTACTTGGTTTAACCTGCCTGCCTGTCCGTGCTTTTCCTGCCCCCCTACTGTCTGTGTACTGCTTCCGTGTTATGGTGATGATGAAAGGGGGAGGAGTGTAATCTCCACAGTCCGTGCAGTTATAGCGGGACTTACAGTATGTTGCTGTTTTCTTAAGGAACACGTAGCTTGAAGAATATTAGAATAAAGCACACTAGGACAATAAAAAAACACATCAAAGCTTAGTTTAGTTTAAATCCAAAATAAAATTGTAATTAAATAAAAATCAATCTGCACTTAGAGATACAAATGACCCAAAGGTTCGGGTACTGTGCATTCATTCAGCTGGTGGTGCAGAAAATGTTGATGAAACTAGTGGGAATAAAGCCAGTAGAACAGTAAACGCATACCAAGAATACCTGTTTAATCAATAAGTGAATGAATAATTTCACTTTGATATACCAACAAACTGACACATCATCTCCTTCACAGGACTATGTCATGGTAGCCCTATGATGTGTCAGAGCTGTAATGTGCAACCAGCCAACATATTAAAAATAAGTGTCAGCAGTGAGAGCGCACTCATAAAATAACTAATAAAAAACAAATTAAAATGTTTGTTTCACCACTGTGTGTAATAAATCATCAGATTTATGGCTTTCTGCAGCATTAGTCTCTTATTTGCAACAGTATTGTATGTTGGTGTTACATTTTGGGCTTTTTTTAATAGTTTTTTTAATCGCAATTTTATCATCTAATAACAGCTGATTGAAACAGGCAGCACCCATCGATTCTATATGCACATATGAAAAATCATACGACACGTGAAACAAAAATCACACAGAGGCTGAAGTGAAAAGCTGATAGCTGCTGTAGTGATGGCCGTTATCTTAGACTGGGGTTTTAGGTTTTATAAGGGCCAGCTAACAAAAGCATGGCATTGTTTAACATACTTTTTTCTTTTTTAAAACCTGAGCCATACCACGTGTCTCTGGTGAAATTATGTTCAGCATCCCCATAATTTCGCCTTGCACTTTGTCACTGCCAAGGAAATAGTTTTGAAAGGTGTGGCCTTTTCTGGCTTCATGGTCAGACAGTATTTTCTGTTTGATTTAGAATTATTCTTTTTCATTGACATCATCTAAAGAAGCAACAACATCTGAGAAGCATCTGTTAGTCTGGAAAGGGTTATAAAGCCATTTCTAAGGATTTTGGATTCCAGTGAAACCACCATGTCCATCCATAATCGCCACCCATAAATAGAGAAAACTTGGAACAGTGGTGTGCCTTCCCAGGAGTGGCTAGCCTACCAAAAATTACTCCAAGAGCACATCAGTGACTCATCCAGGTGGTCGCAAAAGAAACCAGAAAAACATCTACAGACCTACAGGCCTCACTTCTCTCAGTTAATGTCAGAGTTCACGATTCAACAATATAAAAGCGACTGGGCAAAAATGACATCCTTGGGAGAGTTCCCAGGTGAAAACCACTGCTGACCAAAAAGAACACAAAGGCTCGTCTCACAATTGCCAAAAAAAACATTTTGAGGATTCTCAAGACATTTGGGAAAATATTCTGTGAGAGACCTTTTAGAAGGTTTGAGTCCCTGTTACGTCTGGCATAAAATTATTTATACAAAGAACGTCAAGCCAGCAGTTAAATTTGGCAGTGATACAAATCTTAAGATTGGACCAAATATCTTCAACAGTGATGTGAAAGAGTCATTACCAGTTACACTGTAACAGCTCCTTCTGGTTTTCAAGAGTGTCCACCAGCCTGATGGTGGACTTGGTTCATTTGTTTGTCATGCACTTCAAATATTGTTTTTTTTTTTCTAAACTATACTTAAGCTTTAATGAAAATAATGAATGTAAATGTGTGTCACCTAATTTTATGATGGAGGGTAAACCTGTGTGTTTTTAATAAATCAGTTGCTGAAATAAAAATCGACTGATTTAAGCTATGTAGAGTATCTAAGGAAGCTCTGCAGGCGAGCAGAGAGGTGATGTTGTTGCTATGGTGACGCTGAGCAGCTACTCAGGCAGAAGTGCTGTGCCATCTCTGCACTTACAGCTTTATGGATGGATGGGCACACGAACAGATAGACCTTACACAAGTCTCTTGTGATTGTCATGTAATGTGTTTCAGTGTGTTTAGTGCAACATAAGTCACGCCTGTGACTGAGCAGCCTGTTCCACCTGCCAAAATACTGTAAAGACCACACACTTGTGCCTAAAAAGGCTCCCTTTTTGGGTTCCTTTGCCAGGCCAAATGTTGTGGTGAAGCTCTGTTTACAGAGCCATCTGTTTATCTGTTCATTTTTTTGTCTGCCAGCAAGACAACACAAAAACTACCAAACTGAATTGTAAAGGAACTTAGTGGCTTGGTGACACATCTGCAAAGGGTCCATCATTTTATAATTTTAGTGTTAATAGTCATCCTTTTGAGTAAAAATAACATGCTTTGGATGAAGATCCACTTTTCATGTCTAATTACAATGTGAAGAACTCAGTGCTAATGATGAACCTACAGAGATTTGTCAACAGGATGTGCAGCTCCATTCTAGTATTTTAGCTCATATATTTCATATATTGAAAATTTCTATTCATTTGGATAACATAAGTAGGCACAGTACAGAGGTTATTACTGACACCTCACAGCAAGAAGATAAATTAATGATGGAATAGGAAACTTCAGTCAGCCTGACTAGCCAAGGGGTGACCACAAGAGGTGACTGTACATCTATCCCACCATAGCTGCCCATCTGGTTACACCACACAGCCAGTGGTTGTGGTGGTTAAGTGACTAAGCTACATGTCATAGACCTAGAGTTACTTTCTATTTAGTTTTATTTGCAAAGCCCCAGTTCACAACAGCACTTGTGACAAAGTACCTTCAAGAGTAAAGATCTAGAGAGAATACAGAGAGAGCCTCAGTGATCATGTGATCTAAATAACACTTGGTGATGGTAGGAAGGAAGAACTCCCCCAATTCCCTTTCAGAAACAGGCTCATAGAAGGATGGTCATCAGCCGTGATTGGCTGGGAGCTGGAGCTGTACCAATGCATGAGGAAAAAGACCAAAAACAAAAAAACAGGTTATGGGGGTTTGTTCTCAGTGTTACAGGTACCGGGTGGCAGCACCTGTAGACAGCTATATATGTGTCCTGTAAACAGGAAAGAAATGATCAGACAGGGAGACGTGGCTTGCCGTTTCCTGAATACTCCGCCATTATTTATTCAAATTCACAATTATGCACTCCTTTCATTACTTTTACAGTATTACAACTGTGTATTTACTTATTCTTAACATAGCTCACACACACATTCTCCATAACACATTCCAATGTTATAAACATGACCAATTTTCTTGTAAGACTTGGTTCAAAATGAATTCCAACAAGACAAATCTATAAATCTCAAATAGCTTGAAAGAATGGTATAATCAGCACCATCTTGACATGTGCACTGAATTCACGGAAACAGTTTATGGCAGAAACAAGATACTAAAACAATACAGGATAACGGTGGAGCCGATCACTAACATCACAGAGCATAGGAGGTGTGCGACCCAAACTAACATGCTAACCTTAGCATGCTGCTAAAGCCGTAAACAAATACTTACAAAAGTGTAATTTACTGTACTACACAATGTTGTACGCTTTCACTTTCCAACCGTAATGGTTAGTCTATGCTATATAATGGATGTGATTGCTATTATATTCTATTTCGGGCACGATACGAACCTGTAAACAGGAAAGAAATGATCAGACAGGGAGACGTGGCTTGCCGTTTCCTGAATACTCCGCCATTATGAGAAAACAGCGCGGAGCATGCGCTTCAGGCTGCTAACAACAGGCCAAACCATGGTCTCACACTGCCACCTATTGGTATAAAAATGAAGCGTCCACTACAAATATCCCAGGGTAGTTACCAAGTTTCCTGTTACAATTACTGTAGTTATTTAGGGCATTTCCAAATGGAAATATCACTTACATTGAAAGTGAAATTACTTAAATTAATTCACATAAATGTGATCACACATTAGTGGGTATCACACACTCCCTGACAAAAATAAAATGGCTCCCAACATTCACAAAATCATGACATTTTGAACTTTTGCTTCTCAAATTCTTATTAACTCTTATCAGTCCAAGAACTAGTTATGAAACAAGCAGTGGGGGTGGTGTGTATACAGATGGGGTCAGTGATGCGTGATACTGGTATGGTGAGTATGGTATTGGGGTGCAGTACATTGGTGACTGTGACATACACATGGGCGGCACAATTGCCAATGGTGGGTATGGAAATACAGTGTATGATGGTATGGTTGTGGCAGGTAACTGTGGTGCTGTGCGTTCCCCAACTAGATTAACTGCCGCATGTGACTGCACTGAGGGTTTACCCAGTGATTCATAAGTCAGAAACTGTCGTGGCTTCCTGTGACGGGTAGATCTTCTAATGTCCGTACAAGTATGTCCCGGTGGTTGAACCTGTACGTTAGACTGCGAATGAGTTTCACACTCCTCACCAGACCCTCTGGGTTCAGATAGGTTGTCACTACCCACTTCCATTTCTTCCATCTCCTCTCTCAGAGAACATGGCAGGTGTGAGCATTCTCTCCCAGTTTCCTCTTCGAATTGTTCAATGCTGACGGATGGTGAATGCTCAGGCATAGTCAGTATGTCTTCCATCGTCTGCACAGGTGAATGTCCATTTTTTGTGTTTGTTGTCACTCTAATAGGTTCTTTGGTCTGGTATGACTGAGATGCAGGGTGTTGCTCATGGTCCAGGTTCCTTCTCACGGTCCTTTCAACAGGTGCTCTTAGCCAGTACCCCGAGCAATCACTCTCAGAACCGCTGTCAGAGTTATCCCACATGTCTGTTTGTCTTTGTGCATCTGCAGATCTTTCCATCCTTCGTCTGTTGCGTGTTGTCTTTCCAATCGCAGGCTTTGCCAGGGGGGGAGTGACTTGAACAGGTAAGTCATTTACAAGTAACAGCAGATTGCGATGCAATGTTCGGGTTCTTTTTGGGTCTCCAGCTTCAGGATGGACTACGTAAACTGGGCTATCTGCTAGCTGCTCTTTTACTATATAAATAGTCCTCTCCCAATATGATCTCAACTTGCCAGGTCCTCCCCGCTCACTGAGGTTTCTGACCAGAACTCTGTCTCCTGGCTT
The DNA here is from genome assembly GCF_057381915.1 of Diplotaxodon limnothrissa. Classification (NCBI taxonomy): domain Eukaryota; kingdom Metazoa; phylum Chordata; class Actinopteri; order Cichliformes; family Cichlidae; genus Diplotaxodon; species Diplotaxodon limnothrissa. The sequence continues at coordinate 23,608,768 of NC_140610.1, forward strand.
AAGCATGACTCCTTTTGCCTTTTTATCATATGTTATTTTGCCTCTTGCACTAGACTTCTTGCTATTTTCACTAGCAATCCGATAAGCTTCCGACATTCGTTCGGCCCATTTCTTGGCATATCCTGTAGGTGAGTATGTTTCATTCTCCCCCTTCAATCCAAACAGCAGATCAACTGGTAGATGCGGGTGTCGTCCATAGAGGAGATAGAATGGTGAGTAGCCGGTGGACTCATGTCGAGTACAGTTGTACGCATGTACAAGATGTGGGAGGTGGTCTTTCCACTGTACTTTTTCCTTTTCGGTTAATGTTCTCAACATCTGGAGTATTGTCCTGTTGAGACGTTCTGAAGGGTTACTTTGAGGATGGTAAGGTGATGTTCTAGAATGTCCGACACCAGATAATTTCTGTAGTGTCCTGAACAGTTCATTCTCAAATTCACGACCCTGGTCGTGATGTAGTTTGGATGGGTATCCAAATCTGGGTATGAAATCCTGGAAAATCCGTTCAGCAGCTGTTTTCCCACTCTTGTTCCTTGTGGGGTATGCTTGAGCAAATCTAGTGAAATGGTCAATTACCACGAGAATATACTCATACCCTCCACGGCTGGCTTCCAAATGCAAAAAGTCAATACACACCAGTTCTAAAGGGTAGTCCGATCTTATACTACCCATGGGAGCCCTGATGTGTGTTACTGGTTTCTTGGACATGATACAGGGACACTTCTGGGTCACATAGGCTTCAATGTCCTTAGCCATAAAGGGCCAATAGAATCTGTCCCTTGCGAGATGTAGCACTCGGTCTGTCCCAACATGACCCATCGTGTCATGTAAATGTCTTAATGCTAAAGTCCTGTACTTGGCAGGAAGCACTAATTGTCTTCTGTCACTGGTACATCTATACAAGAGGTCATTTTCAAGATGTAATTTACCCCACTCGTGGAGGAGTTTATGGGCAGTTCCTCTTACCATCTTGCGTATTTCATCTGTCAGTTTTGCTCCATCTAGTTTCAGCTTGAGGATTTGGCCAATGGCTGGATCCTCTCTTTGAGCTTTAACTAGATCATCATGGCTGATGCTCAGCGAGTTGATATGAGGCTGCTGATGGGGGTCCAGAGAAGAGATATTGAGCATGGCTACCCAAGCAACATCTTTCTGTCTGGCCACCTGGCTTCCATCCCAGACTGCCTTCACTGCCTCATCTGGAAATCCCTCTGTACAAGCAGTTTCATATTTCTCTATATCCAAGGGGAGACGAGAAAGAGTGTCTGCGTCTACATTTGACTTTCCTGGCCTGTATCTGATGTCGAACCGGAAATCTGAGAGCTCTCCAACCCACCTATGTCCCACTGCGTTTAACTTTGCGGTACTCATTACATAGGTTAGGGGGTTGTTATCTGTATAAACTGTGAAGTGTGGGGCATAGTACAGGTAGTCACGGAATTTTTCACATACAGCCCATTTCAACGCAAGGAACTCTAATTTTCCACTATGCAGGTGGTAATTGCGTTCTGCTTGTGTCAGAGTCCTAGATCCATAGCCAATTACTCTCAATTTCCCATGTTGACGCTGATACAGGACAGCTCCTAAGCCCTGGTCAGATGCATCTGTATGCAATGTGAAAGGCAGGCTAAAATCAGGATATGTCAGAACAGGGGGGTTGGTGAGGAGGGTTACCAACTGTTCTAACGCTCTCTGGTGTTTTAGAGTCCACTCAACGTGCTCTCGAGAGGACAGCTGTGAGTGTTTGCTGTTTCTCACAGATTTTGGACACTGAGTTTTGCCTGGCTTGGTCTGAAGGAGTTCATAGATTGGTTTAGCTATCCGGGAAAAATCCTGGATATACGAGCGGTAGTAGCTTAGAAAGCCTGCCAGCTTCCTCACATCACCAACTGTTTGAGGTGTCTTAGATGTCAGGGTTTTGACAGCCTCCAGGTCTGCCGGGTCTATTCTGACTCCTTCAGCGGACACAAGCCGACCCACATATCTGACTTCTTGTTTGAAGAGGTCACATTTCTCCGGCCTCAATTTTACTCCATGTTCTTGGAGTGCCTGGAGAACCTTGCGGAGGGTCTCAACATGGTCGTCAAATGTTTTTGCATAGCAAAGTACATCGTCGAGGTATGGGATGCAACATTCATCTCTAAGAGAGCCAAGCATCTCTTCCATGCTCCGCTGAAAAGCAGCTGGGGCATTTGTGAGACCAAATGGGATGCGAACCCATTCATAAAGACCCCATGGTGTTATGAAGGCAGTGAGTTGGCGAGAGCCCTCAGCTACAAAACCCTGGTGGTAAGCTTTTCCTTGGTCTAAGATGCTAAACCACGAGTACCCACCCAGAGTATCAATCAGATCCTGTATCCTGGGCAGTGGGTGTCGATCAGGAACAGTCTTTTTGTTCAGAAGGCGATAGTCTATGCATAAGCGTAAACTGCCATCTTTCTTTCTGACACAGACGACTGGGGCGGCGTACGGGGACTGAGACTTTACTATCCAGCCTTTTACCAAAAGTTCTTGTATGTACTCTTTAACCTCTTTAAAAAGTGGCTTAGGGATGGATGAGTAGGTTTTCTGAACAGGGATATCATCTTTCAAGTTGATTGCCATTTGCAAACTGGGTATGCATCCTATATCACTACTGTCACGAGCAAAAGCCCCAGCTTCCTCGCAAAGCATTTTGTTAACTTTTGCCTGTTGTTCCTCATTAAGATGGCTGATGTCGACAGGAGGCTGCCATAGGGGTAAGTTGGTATGAGTAGATGTAGAGGTGGCACTATTGGCTGTCACTGTGGGCTTAGATTCTCCTAGTGAGTCCATTGTAATCACCTTCTCAACAGAATGAATACTGCCAAGGGCTGTTTTCCTTGGTAGTGTGATGTTATGTTTTGTGTTGTTGCCCACAGGTACCTCTACAAAGGGCCTCTTGGTGCTTTGCACTTCAAGCAGTCCTTCACAGACATCTAGCTCAGCAAGCTGTGTGTTGTTATCATCAGGCTCAAAGAGGAAAACAGATTCGGACAGGTTCATGGCAGGTGAGACTGGACACTTAACCCAAATCACCTGACCCGCTGGAATAAGGGTGTCATACCTGCCAGTCCGCAGGCGTCCACATTGTGCAGGGGCTTCATCAGCCTTGATGAGGTTTACCAGGAGCTCTGCCTTTTCTGTTGGTATTGACATGGCATTGCAAAGCAGGGTGACGAGAGTTGGCATGAACCGTCCTGGTTGTTCCTGCACAAGTTCCTCCATCACATTGAAACCCAGCAGCGGTCTCTCCAAAACAAAACTGCTTACAAGAAAAGGCACAGTTATTGACAAATTAGGGTCTTCATTCCCTCTCAAATTAACTGTGATTGGCACCCAGCCATCAAATGGGAGAGTGTCACCATTCACAGCACGGACTTTTAACTCTTCTTCATTATCAATGACTTCATCAAGTGACCTTACAGGTGTATCTGGTAGATACTTATTTTTCCACTCTCTGTCAATCATGCTCACTTGAGCTCCCGTGTCCAACAAAGCACTAACTGCTAAACCATTTAGATGGCACTGGGTGAGCGCTTTTTTTCCAATTAGTTTGGCTAATTTTTCACTTTTACTGTTGGGTGAACTGCCAAGAAGTATAGCAGATTTATTTTCTTGGTTATTCTGTCTCTGGGTTGGCACTACATTATGTTTGGTGTCAGCGTCACACTTTGCCAAACTTACAGCAACAGTCTCACTAGTACTACATAGGTCAGATTGGGACGGAGAGTGGGACACGGTCACTGTTTGTCCCGTGACAGGGACCGGCTCCCGTTTCCCTGACGTATTGTTTTCTTCATGCAGCCAACTGCGCGGTGGCCTTCCTCACCACAGTGAAAACAGTGGGGACAGTCGGGGCGGTCTTGTTCTATGCACTTTTCACAGCCATACTTTCTTTCTCTGTGGTGATCGGTTTTGATTTTCTTGTACTGGCTGCTCTGTTCAGCTGTTATTTGTAGTGACTGTGTCATTTGTTCAACAATGCTTGCAAGTTTTTCGACTTTCTCTGACAGCTGCTGGATCATATCCACCTTAGGTCTTTTTCCTGCATTTTCCTCTTTCAATACAGGACACTGCATACCGTTAATCTCGACTTGTGTGCTGTGCACATTGGTGTTTCTCTGACGGGTGACTGATCCTAGACGACGCTGTCTTTCACTTTCATCACTCATTACTTTCTTCATTTGTTTAAGGATAGTCTCATCTGTGACATTGGCATCTGCAAGGAGTGGCTTTAACTCTCTACGAATGTCACTATGTTTGTGGCCCAGTCCTTGATACACAGTATGAAGAAATACATCCTGAACTGTACTGGCTGAGTACTTTACATCTGAGTTGGTATGCTTCGAGGTGAGCAAGATCTTTTGTTTGAGACCTATGACTCGATACAGAAACTGTTGTGGTGTCTCACTGTCACTTTGTTTGGTGCACATGAGTTCCTGGAAGAGTTCTGTGTTGTTTTGCTCACCAAGGTGAGAATGGAGGAAGTCTTTAAGCTCCTCTACTGTCAGTTCATCCTTGTTCATTAGCATGTCTTTGAAATTACCGGGTTTGATAACTCTCATGACAGCCCTCACAATTTCGGCATCATTAAACTGTTCTTTGAGACCCTCTTCAATCTGGCGGCAGATGCTGTTATAACTGATGTCTGATCCCTGGTCTCCAATCTGGCCCCCGTGAATCTTAAACTCCCTGCGATGGAGGTAAGACAAGTCTCTTAGGGACACCACCTTGTCATGTCTCATGGGTGCTTGAGTTTCAACTAAGCTGTCATTGTGTGGTGTGCTTCTACAATGAGCCTGTGATGGTGTCTGAGAGGTGAGTTGAGAACCTGATGTGGGCATGTACTGCTTAATTTTCTTAGAGAGCTCTTCGTAACTGAAGAGTATTTTTTGTAGTTCTATATCACGTTGGGAAACAGCAGTAGAGCTGGTATTCTGGGTCACACTGTCAGTTACTTCTGTACCACTATTATGACCATCTTCTAAAAACATTGCATTAGTTGGACTCATTTCAACACTGACATCATGAGGCTGAGCATTTGGACATAGATCACATGAATCATTACCAGTGGCAGCCTGTATCTGCAAATCAGAAACATGACCCTGGGTAACAGCATCAACAACATCTTTCAGTGACAATAAGTGTGACATGCCCTGATCTTCTGACTCTAATAAAGCCTTACTGCACATGAAACCACTGATGTACTCAAAGCAGCTGTCTTCATCCCCTGACTTAAGGCAAGACTGATCCACTCCTGGCACTGGACCCAGAGACTTGGCAATCTGGAACAGTTCATCAGCAGAGAGGGTGAGAAGGTCTTTCTTGATGGCCCACACCAAGCTCCTCCTCTCACCTTCCGCCATGGTTGCTTCCCTATCCCTTGCAGTGGGTCACACAATGTCAGCTTTCGTACAGTTTTTGCCTTGATGGGCGATGGTCCGAGCACCAAGCAGCACCAAGCAGTCCTTATTTATCTTTTTTTTCCTTACTACTTGTCCATTGCGCTAGTTGTGACACATGGCCAATGCATTTCCTGCACAATCAGTAGCATCTATTCTCCATCAGGCAGCAGCAGGTGTAGGTAACAACCAGCAGACTGGACTTGTCGGTGTTTTCTTGCCACTCTTGGCCCAAAGTACCGGTATTACTGGATCAGCTCCCAGCCTCAAAGGCAGGACTGATCCCGGACGAGCCCCCAGAAAACTGTTACAGGTACCGGGTGGCAGCACCTGTAGACAGCTATATATGTGTCCTGTAAACAGGAAAGAAATGATCAGACAGGGAGACGTGGCTTGCCGTTTCCTGAATACTCCGCCATTATTTATTCAAATTCACAATTATGCACTCCTTTCATTACTTTTACAGTATTACAACTGTGTATTTACTTATTCTTAACATAGCTCACACACACATTCTCCATAACACATTCCAATGTTATAAACATGACCAATTTTCTTGTAAGACTTGGTTCAAAATGAATTCCAACAAGACAAATCTATAAATCTCAAATAGCTTGAAAGAATGGTATAATCAGCACCATCTTGACATGTGCACTGAATTCACGGAAACAGTTTATGGCAGAAACAAGATACTAAAACAATACAGGATAACGGTGGAGCCGATCACTAACATCACAGAGCATAGGAGGTGTGCGACCCAAACTAACATGCTAACCTTAGCATGCTGCTAAAGCCGTAAACAAATACTTACAAAAGTGTAATTTACTGTACTACACAATGTTGTACGCTTTCACTTTCCAACCGTAATGGTTAGTCTATGCTATATAATGGATGTGATTGCTATTATATTCTATTTCGGGCACGATACGAACCTGTAAACAGGAAAGAAATGATCAGACAGGGAGACGTGGCTTGCCGTTTCCTGAATACTCCGCCATTATGAGAAAACAGCGCGGAGCATGCGCTTCAGGCTGCTAACAACAGGCCAAACCATGGTCTCACACTGCCACCTATTGGTATAAAAATGAAGCGTCCACTACAAATATCCCAGGGTAGTTACCAAGTTTCCTGTTACAATTACTGTAGTTATTTAGGGCATTTCCAAATGGAAATATCACTTACATTGAAAGTGAAATTACTTAAATTAATTCACATAAATGTGATCACACATTAGTGGGTATCACATCAGTTTGGTCCACCTAATAAAAACTTCAGCTGAAACCCAATTTTGTCACCAAATGTTTTCACCTTTTCAGAAATACGTACTTCTCCACCACAGTGTGGTTAGGAGGGGAAAAAAACAGGGGTAGATGCTATACATGGAAATAATACCTGTCAATGACTGGTTCTTATACAGTAAAGCACTTTTCTACTCTACCTTAGTACTCAAAGAACTCGCTTTGTACAACTTTACCTCATTCACCCATTCATGCAAGCACTTCATTATATGCTTAAGTGCTTTCTAGTTAACATTCACACACATCTAAACTTCGATGGGTGGATCTGAGAGCAATTTGGGGTTAGTTTTTTGCCTAAGGATATTTGGCAGGCAGACTGCAGCAGCCGGGGTTTAAACTATGAACCTTCCAGTTAGCAAATGATCTGCTCTACCTCCAGAGCTACAGCCACCCACGAGGTTGTGTTTTCCATGAAGGAACACCAAAACTCAGGAAGTGGATCTAAGTCCACTTCCTGTTCCAGAACATTCAGCATTCCTCCTTGTTCAGAATAGACATTGAGATGATGGTTAGCTTTCCCCTCTTACCTTGTTTGGACTGTCTGCCTGCACTGACGGTTTTGTAAAATCCAGTCCCTTTTAGCTGCTAGATACTTTCCGTGGAACCAGCAAGAGTAATGAATTGATTTGTGACATCTTTGTTTATAAGAGTAGTGACGAGTGATTTAATTTTGTGTATCTATCAAGTTTGGGAACTCATAAGAAACAGGTCAAAATCAATACATCCATACTTATAGGTCGAGCCCAAAGCAATTAGTTCCTTTTCCATAAAAAAGTATGACTCAACACAATAGTTTATACTGTAAAACCATTCACACTTGGTAAAACTGTCGATCTCTGCACCCCCAGTTTACGTTGCAAGCTTCTTGTTATAAATTGGAGGGGTCTGAGCTTGAAGTCAAACTGGTAAAGCCCCCTCTTAAAATACTGAGTCATTTATTTAGTCGTGCCAGAGACATTATGACTTCATCCAGCTGCCTGCCTCCAAGGCTTGGAACAAGGAATACTGAATATGTTTTGGTGATGATCCAGATTTGGGAAGATTTGGGATTTCCGCTGTTAAATTACCATAACATAGTGATAGACGTGTCCAAATCCAAGTAGTCAGTTCCATTTAAAATGCAAGTAATATGTGTGAATGCAACTTTGAGATTCAGTAACAAAGTGTGAACAAATCTGTTGTCAACTGCCATTGTTGCTTTCCTAGTATCTTTTGTAAACACAAAAGATTCCCAACAACAGAGCTAACAGAACAACTCCACTCGAGATATTTAAAGATTGAGTGTCTTGCTAAAGGGCACCTCAGTCGTCGTTGCTGAGTGACTGAAAACAGTGTCTTATTCCGACTGGCAACTCAAAGCAGTAACCATGGCTGCCATGGGAGAAAGCTCTTAGTACCGCTTGTTTTGGGGTTTGGAAGAGTTTTGTGGAAAATGCCAGAATGATTGGATGGAATACTTTGACCCTCACAGATCCCTGAGAATCCTGGAAAAAGCTGGTGCTTCTGAGTGTGTGAGAGAGTGTGTGTGCATGTGTGTCAGTGTGTGGCTGTGTGTATAAGGCTTGTGAATGAACTGCTGGGCTGTATCTGTGCCCAGTAAAAGGTAAGTAAGGATTATTTTGAATAGCAAATCATAAAAAGCTAAAAAAGTATAACATTTTGGAATAATAGGTCCCACTGTTGAAGGGTTCAGGTTTGAGTTTAGGTCAGATTAATGGGGTAGCTGCTTGGGTAGACTGTGGCATTTAGTTGCACTGATTAAGGTAAAGTAAGATTCTAGGAAACTATGTTAGTATATGACCTCACAAAGATAGCTCTGTTTCTGTCAGTGTGTTAGGGGCATGTGAGTTTCCCATTGTGGAAATAAGTCAGTTGTACCAGGATGCCAGTTTCCAGCCTTGTGGAGACACACTTTTAATTCTATGGAGGGTCTGCATAGAGCTGGCAGAAACTTGCTTCCTCTTTCCCCTTTTCTCGTTCTTGTTGTCTTCCTCTTTTCCTCTCCAAAATATTCCAGTGTGGAAACATTATTGTGACTGTTGGGGAATAAGAGGGAGAAAGTAAGAACAAGTCAACATATTCCAGAGTTTAAAAACTAACCACACTTCCTGAAATAACTTGTAGAACAGCAGTAAGATCTGAATGACTTTATCCAGCTCGCATTTGTTTTGGTGTTTTGCTCTGAGGCTCTTTGTGATGTCTATCTAGAAAGGTGCTATACATATAAAAGATTACTTTACTTAAATTGTTGTGGAGGAATATTGGTCCTCTCTATGTTCATTGAGGTTTGAGGGGATTCATTTACCCACATCTCTCTTAAGGTCCTGCTACAGCACTTCAGTTAGGTTCAGGGCTGGACTTTGGTTGGTCCATTGCAACACCTTGACTGCTGTCTTCTTTCTATTTGCTCGTGTGCTAGGCATTATTATCCTTTTGAATGAACCAATCTGAGCTAAGCTTTAGATGTCACACAGGTGACCTCACATTTGACTCCAGAATACTTTGGTATACAGAGGAGTTCACGGTCAACTCGTCGACTGCAGGGTGCCCAGGTCCCGTGGCTGCAGAACAAGCCTACATAATCACCCCTACATCACCGTGCTGACAGTTGGCATGAGGTGTTTGTTCTGATATGCTGTGTTGGGTTTTCACCAAACACAGACACACTGCTGTGGTTTTGTCTGTCCAAAGGACATTCTTACAGAAGGTTGTTTTTGTTGTTGTTAAGAAGTCATGCATTCAAATAAGTCATACTTGTTAAGTCTTTTTATGGTTATACAGCCATGAACTTTAACTTTTAACATGCTGACGCCTGATTCCTGTAGGGTCTGAGATGTATCTCCTGGGGGTTTTTTTTTTAAAAGTTTCTCTCAGAATTGCACAGTCTGTGGTGAAGTAGTAACTGAGACATCCACTCATGTGAAGATATGTGAATGTCTTGACTGTTTCCACTTGTACCTTTTCATTGTAGAATGATGAACTTGAAATTGTAATAACTCTTATAACTCTTCCCATCTTGATAGGCAATTTCTCTAAGCTTACAGTTGATATCTTTCCTCTGACATTTTGTTCATCTGGACCAGCACAAAATCTCCTTTTTTTTTATATAGGTGCTCACACTTACTGGTGATCAGTTATGGAAGTGCATTTGATCAGCAGCACCTAGCTATTTCCTAAAAATGTCATTTTATGTAGGTTTGTTTACTTTATGTTATCTTTAAAGCTCGATGAAACCAGTAGGTGTGATGAGTTATTAAAAAGAAAATAAAGTTATTTAATTCCAAATATTTTGTAAATTAAATAATACATTATTATTCAATTAATCAAGTCAAAGTATATAGCATTTTGACCAAACAAGGTCTATCTGCAGAAGAATAAACACAGGTCCAGGTGATTTCGCAGATACTCTCTGTCTTGCTTTCTTTTATTTTGAAATAGTAGTTATGATCCACCACAAGAGAGTAAATGAAAACAAAATTCTGGGATAGAAAAAAAATAAAGTGGGGAACGATTAGACATTTTCTGATTGGCTTAAAAAGTGGAAGCAATAGGTGAACAATGTCATGTTATAATGACAGCAACAGTAAAGAATATAAATAGATGTCAACAGAATGCTAGTTGAGAACATTATCCACATCATGAACATAATTATTAATAATCACACTGATTTTTAACTCCTTGTTTTTCCAAGTTCACAATGAAGACACTGGTTGAGTGTGTCTGTGTATCACAGACCAGCAAGGGGCACTGTTTAGCCCTAAAATCTCTGGTATGGTGCTATTACTGTTGGAAGTATCACACCACCTATGAAGATGCCCCTTTGAACGATATTTTCATGTGGTTTGACCTTTGCCCTCCCAAGCTTTAATGTAACCCTTAGGCCACGCCTTAGTAAAATGTGAGCATGTGCAAGTGTCTGTGTCCACCAGCAAGGAACAGAAGATGGTAAGATAAAGAGTACAGTACGTATGTGTGTGTGTGTGTGTGTGTGTGTGTGTGTGTGTGTGTGTGTGTGTGTGTGTGTGTGTGTGTGTGTGTGTGTGTGTTGAATATGCGTATCCTTGTATGAGTAAGCATTAGTAATCACTCAGCTGTCATAGAAGTGCTTTGTCTTGCAAAGCGTTACAGTTCAACTCAAGCACAAAGCTGAAGGCAACTACTTGACTGTCTGCATGTGTGTGTGTGTGTGTGTGTGTGTGTGTGTGTGTGTGTGTGTGTGTGTGTGTGTGTGTGTATTCACTTCTCTTATGTAATGGATTATTCACAACTTCCCATAAATACTCAGCAGGTTCCTTGTTCACGGTTGTTTTTCTTTACACTGAGCAGAGCATACAGACCATGAATAGAGAGGATTAAGAGTTCCAGTCTGGGACTACAACCAGTACATTAAAGCTTGATAAATGACTCGCTTGATGGGATTGTGGCCATGCTTATTATTTTAGCCGATACTCAATGTGATGAGAGAATTGGCACCAAAACCATCTCTGTGTCATAGAAGGTTCTGTGAATACTAATGCTAAGTAGTTGTAAATGGCTGATTTAATTTGAGTCATGTGCCATGATCTCATTTTTCATGAATTGCCACTCAGTACTTCTTATATCAGCTTTAATCAGAAGAACCAAATAACCTGTGTGTGAGGCGAATCTTGAAATCCACAGAGAATTATGACCAAGCAGCAACTTCAGGGGCCGAAAAATAAAGTCAGTGTGTAAGTGCCAACACACGTTTGGACGTTCGGTGTGTTTTGCAGCATATTGATGTAATTATCTGACAAAGAAGATGGCTTACTGTGTGAGACAGGCTGTCAAAAAGTGTGTGCATGAGTTTTAGTGAGTAAAATTGTCTTTTTGTGCATGATTTGGTTCTTCGGGCTTCATCAGGCTGTGGTCTCCACCTGGGTCTGGGGTGGTTTGCGGCTGAGTGTGAAGCTGCATAAGAATTGTCACCTCCAAAGCACTGGTTCTCATTTGGAAAAAGGAGGAATGATCAGTTCATGTCTAGAAAGACTTGCTGCCCCAAGTATCTCAGATTCTTGTTCGTGATTGGGGAAGATAGATTGGGGGGAGCTGGAGATAGACAGGCAGACAAGTGTCGATCTATTGTGGTGAAGAGAGAGCTGAGCATGAAAGCAAAGTAGTTGACATCTGACCAGGACACCTCCTAAATGCCTCGTAGGTAAGGTGCTTTGTGGTGTCTGTAGCTCAGGAGCTAGAGCCGGTCATCTCCTAATCCAAAGTGGTTTGATCTCTGGCTGCTCCAGCCTGCATGCCAAATGTCTTTGGGTATGAGACTAACCCCACGTTGCTCTCTGACGCATCCATTGGAATGTGAATGTGTGTGAATGTTAGATAGAAGGCACTTCAGTGGGACAAATCATAGCGATAAGTGCTTGTGTGAATGGGTGTAAATGGGTGAATGAGTCATGTTGTATAAAGCGCTGTTTAAGAATCAGTCCAATTATCATTTCCTATTGGAAGGAAGCCCTGGCAGAAACCCAGAAGATACTTGAGAGATTGTATATCTTTGCTGGCTTGGGGGCAACTCCATGTTCCCCTTGATGAGCTGGAGGAGAGCTTCTGAGCTTCTCAGTGACCACAGATATCATTTAGATTAAGTCAGATACACCATGGAAAGGTGGAGCCAAAAATGAGGTGGGTTGTAAAGTGGCTTGCAGAGCCAAGCAAACACAACTTCTTTACAGTAACAGTGGGCTGAAATTGACTTTGTGCTTTTGTACCTGAACTGATGTCATGCTTGACACTAAATAGTCTCTAAAAGTTAACCTGTAATCATCAGAAGGTCATTTAAAATAATGTGTAGCTGTTGTGAAAGACTTTTGCTAGAATCCTCTGAGACTTGTTTAGAGGATCACAAAACGTTCTGTCTGATGAATGAGTCGCAGCTCTATTTCCTCTCCTCAAATCTTTGAGGGCTACAGTCTTTGTTTTGGTTTTGAAACAGAAATTAGATTACGCAAATGTACACTAATGCAAAACTGGTAATACAAAAACATGATATTTTTCTCAGGAACTGATGGAAACCAAAACAAAGATAAAGTAAAACTGGAACTTCTCCGTTGACTGTACTCAGAATCTCATAATAAAACGTCAGCTGTGTCAGTTTGCTGTGAAATGTTAGTGGAAAGATTTTTGTTACTTTTTAATAAAACACTTAAATGATTTTCATGATAGAAAAGAAGCGTCTACTGTGTACTACAGACATTTCACTCTGTGTTACTCTAACTCTTTGGTAAGTATTTTTATATTCAGCAGGATGTGGAAGCAAGTTGAAGCTAAAATGATGATGATGATAATTAAAAATAATACTGACCCAGACTGCTCCACCAATAACATACATGAAAAGCAGTTTTTTCTTTAACATCTCACATAATTTAAGAAAAAAGTATGAGCCATGTGTGATAAATGCTTTTGTATTATTGTATATGGAGACCTTCCAATTTTAATCCATTCGATTACCCTAAATTTACATTTTTGAAAGAGCAAAAAAATAAATAAATTAATAATAATAATAATACTAAAATCCACATCTAAAAAGCTCTAGGGTTGGTAAATGTTATTCCTTTTTATATCGCAGGTGATGCCTGTTTTTTCCCCTCTTATTTTTAAATTATCTTTCAAAGCAGAGGCGTACTGCATGGCAGAAGAACAGTGTATAATCAAAAGATGTTGATGTGTTTCATTAAAGTAGAATGACATATCCACCACATGAAAACGGCAGCTGGCTTGAAAGAAAAACAAATTATTAAAGCTGTGAGTCATACGAAGGCATTTGCTAGAGATCGACTAATGGCATTCAAGTGTTTTCCACGTGTTTTTGTTCATGTATGGCACTGGGGCCTGAAATCCTGCAAACATTTCTGTACGTATACAATATTTGTACAGTATACATTGAAAAACACTGCATGGTCTCCAAGACTGCATTCACCTTCCCGCTGGGCTTCGTATGAAAAGCAGATGCAAATTGTCACATCAGAAAATGCTCCAGCTCCCTGTCGCCATGGTGCTGTGTTACCACGGTGTCGCCATGGGGACACCGGGGCCAGTGGTGATGAGGTCATATCCCGATGAGCCTCTTATGGGAGATGGCAGACATTAATCCACTTATCTGTAACCGGCACAAACACACCCACAGATACAAATACACATGAACAGGAACACAAAGCAACAATAAGCATGTATACAGGCCAAGAGAGAAATCTGTCTGTCTGTCTGTCTAGTGTGGCAGTAAACAATTCATTGTTCCCCTGTGACATCACATCATTATCACGTTAGGAACGCCCACATGGAGAACAAGACGAGGCAAGCCAGCTATTATGACAGGGTACATGATGTTCAGCCAAATGCTGGATAGTTCTTAAATCAGACGCAATAACGAGTAACCCTTGCGAAGTGTAGCTTAGAGCATGTGTAGCACGTATGAACATACTTCTCCCGGCCCAAATCCCTTCTTTTACTCAGGTTTTTCAATGCTGGGTCATTGAATCTAACATTGGAAGTCAGTGTTGATCAGATCAGATGAGGTACTGTGTGAAAGTGCTTAGCCACCCATCGCTTCTTTACATTGTTGCTTGGAAAATGGGAAGTACATGCGGCAATTTTTGAAACATGTGTAAACAGATATGGAAATTTAGTATATAAAGCAATAACAACAATATTCGGTCTGACCACCTTCTTCAATACAGCCAGAACTCTTTTAGCAGCTTTCTTGTAATTTCTTGACGTAGTCTTCAGGAACGGTTCTCCAGGATTGTTGAAGGACATTCAAAGCTGTTTTGGGCTGTTTCTGCCTTTTGATGATCCCACTCTGCTACAATGAAGTTAGACTCTAGGCTGTGGGGAGGCCAGTCCATGAATTGAATTTCAGTTTTCTTCAATCTGGGTATGTTTTTACTGCATTGGGAGTGTTTTTGGGATCATTGTCATGCTGAAAAGTGAAGCTATTCTGATGGTGCTTTTGTATGTGTTCAAATGTAATCAATTTTGACAAAATGTCCAACAACACTGGGTAAAATGCAGTCCCAAACCATGACAGAGCCTCCACCATGTTTTACACATGGATGTAGACATTTACTTTTGTATGTCTCTCCTGATGTCCTCTATACTGACAACAATTTGAACCAAAAATGTTTAATTCTCTCCACTGGACCTGATTTTCAAGTTACAAGAACTGGGCTGATTTTCCTTCCAGTAATTTAACATACCTCAGCCACTTCTTCCTTCCCCCCTTCAATTAGAATGGCTTTTTGACAGACATCCTTTCACTGAGACCATTTTTGATGAAGCATTAGATGAATCAGCTGAAGAGCCAAATGCATCTCTCATGTCCAGCTCGTGGATTTTTTCCCCCCAGTTTCATAATGGTATGACTTTCAGATACTGTTCCTCTGCTGTGGATATGTAGGCCTACAACTTTTCTCTTCCACTTGTCCAGTTTTCTCAAAATCTTTAAGACCACACTGCACACCATGCTGAGATATATATGTTTTTTTTTTTGTGATCAACATTTTATTGATTTAAAACGGGGTTGGGGGGGGGGGGGGGGGGGGGTACAGACATATACAGCACAACTGTAAACTGCAGTAGCAAAGCAAACATTAGCAAACAAGGCATAGGGACAGCAAAGAAAAGACACAAAAACACAAAGTTAAAACCAATTATTGCCTCTTCCAGGAGATAACTCTGGATGAGAAGATTTTCCAAGCGTCAACAGTCGTGGGTCGAGCTTTATTTAATTTTGCTGTGGTATGTTCAAAACCAATAACATGGATAAGACATCGTCTCCAGAATGATTCCATACAAATGTCAGGACAGAACCATTGCTTTGTAATAGTCTTCTTTGCGGATGTAAATCCAGCGAACAACATTTTGCATTGCATTTGTTTTAAGGAGATTTCAGAGGTATCATTAAGGAGACAAGGACCAGGATTGGGAACATAAAAAACTTCCAGTACCTCAGATAACACAGAGTTCACAAAGACCCAAAAATCGGATACCACAGGACAGTCCCAAAACATGTGCAAAAACGTGCCAGGTGATGAATCATTGCAGATGTGACAGTAATATGTAGCCTGTAGTTTCATCTGGAACCTCCTATAGGGCGTAATGTATGTTCTGTGTATGGTTTTGAAATGAATTAATTGATGCGCCAGGTTCTTAGAAGTCAAACTCAGATTAGACCACACTGTATCCCAGTCTATATTAACCTGTAGTTCTCCCAGTTCCCTGACCCAAATAGATTCAATGGGCAGGGACTTCATACCATGTTCAGCTAATTTGTTGTAGATTTTGGAAACAGAGGGTCTGCCAGATTTAGGCAGGATCCAGTCCAACATGGGATGAGAGGGAAGAGGAGAGTCCCAGGGGACACCGTATGCTTTTAAAGCGGATCTGAGCTGCAGATATACAAAGTAAGAAGATGCAGGAAGAGAAAAACGTGTCCTTAAGTCCTGAAATGAGCAAAGGCCTTGGGCGTTGAATAGATCATCAAAAAGGTTTATCCCGAGTGAGAACCAAGAGGGTTGAACAAATGGTCGGCTGCCACATAGTAACTTTAAATTATGCCAGAGTGGTGAGCTTTTACAAAATTTAACTGGAGCACCCAGCCGCCGTTCTATCTTCCTCCATACCTGTATAGAGTTGGCAATAATAGGTCCAAATTCGTTGTTGTTGTAGAGCGTATTGGCGGGAACATTAGCAAACAGAAGATCTTGTAGTCTATGCGGTGCTGCCTTGGCGGATTCGATCATTTTCCACGCAGTAGTAGTCTCTGGGTTGACCCACGTACTAAGCGCCCTGATTTGGAATGACCAGTAATAAAACTCAAAGTTTGGTACTGCCAGGCCACCAAACAATTTGGGCCGCTGCAATGTTGACAAACGTATCCTAGGCCTTTTGCCATTCCAAATAAATTTAGACACCGCAGAGTGTATGTCTTTAAAATAAGTTAGAGGAGGAGAGAGTGGCAACATAAAAAAAAGGAAATTAAGCCGTGGCAGTATGTTCATCTTTACTGTGTTGATTCTACCCTGAAGCGAAGTTTTTAAATTGTCCCACCTTTGAAAGTCGGATTTGATCTTATTTAGCATAGTAGTAAAATTCTCCTTGATTATCTTTGGAATACTATTATGAATTGAAATGCCCAGATAAGTAAAAGTGCTTTTGATCTGAACACAACCGGGTAAGGAAACTTTCGTAGCTTTATCGTTCAAAGGCATCAAAGCAGATTTCGACCAGTTTATTTTGTAGCCAGATAGAGAGCTGAAATGGTCAAAGTTTTTAATCAATGGATGGATGGACGTCTCATAGTTGTCCAAAAACAGAATAATATCATCCGCATATAGAGATATGATATGATTATGACCACCAATTCTTATGGGAGAAATCGTGGACTGTCTAATGGCTTGTGCTAAGGGCTCTAGAGAGAGGCAGAACAGGAGAGGAGAGAGAGGGCAACCCTGCCTCGTTCCACGCTGCAGCGTGAAAGGGGGAGAGACCAGGTCCCCTGTTAAGACACTAGCAAGAGGTGAGTGATATAGTGTTTGAATCATAGCAACAAATTTCTGCTTAAACCCAAAGTGTTTTAATACCATCCACATATAGTCCCACTCTAGCCTATCAAAGGCTTTTTCTGCATCAAGTGAAAATACTGCACATGGATTTTGATAGCTGTTAGCGGCATCTATGATGTGCAACAGCCGTCTTATGTTATCAGATGCAAGCCGCCCTCGGATAAATCCTGTCTGGTCTGCATTGACCAAAACATGGATAACTCTTTCCAGGCGCAATGCGAGAGCTTTTGCAAGATATATATGTTTTCAGCTAATAGCTCTTTGGTACTTTGTTAGGATAAACATACTGTGTTAGGTTCCTTTATAATGCTTGAATGATTGAAATGTCAGTGAAAATAGATGAAAAATGTTCAAAGAAAAACTTCATCATACCATCAGAAAACCTGACAAATCACTAAAAAATGACGAGAAAGGCCTGGACATTTACACATCACTGCATGTCATGACACCTAACCATGATATTACTGCCTTGTCACTATACTGCCTTAGAGCACTGACCACAGGACCCATTGAAACTAACAATCAAAACACTGAAGCGCTCACCTTTGCTTTAAAACACGACAAATCTCCGTTAACGAGCTACCGCGGATCGCCCCGTGTGTGGGGCTGGACAGCGTCAACACGTTAACGAGCAAACTGCGCTAACGCAGTAGTTCCCACCCATGTAATTGAGCATTGCGTGTCACATCCAACATACTGTTTTACTTTTGTCCATGACGCGCTTACCTTCAGGGTCATACTTCACATGAAAACCAAAATAGTTCGAAAGGCCAGATCTGAAGGCGGGTAGGGGAGGTTCAATTTGCCATGTTGCAACGAACTTAGCTTCTGTCTTGCTAGCTTGCGCTGCGCTCAGTGGATCTGTGCTCGACAGTGCAGCCTAAGCGGAGTAGTCGAACGCAGATCCACTGAGCTGTCAACACAGACAGCATCGTCAGAAGAAAAGTTGAAAAATTTTGCATTGTTCGATACATATGCGTACCGAACCGAAAGCACTGTATCAAATGGTTCAATATCGATAAAGTATTGTTGCACCCCGAGTATTTATATATTTATCAATGTAGTTTGTTTTTTTTGGGGGGTTTTGCAGCCTCATCAGAGAACAGATTTTTCACGATTGGTTGCAACTGCCCAAACCTTGAAGCTTTTTCAGATCTGATTTATTTATATTTTCCTTTTGTGAAGAGGTGTCATAAATGTTTATAGTTTTATACAGATGGAAAATCGACCAGCTTTTGAAGTAGCTCCACCGACTGTCCTATGTAGCAATGTTTTTCCCCCTTCCAGGTCTCTACACCAGTAGCATGACTAAAAAAATGATGAAACAAATCAAATGAAAAATTGAATAATTCATGATAGCAGAACCTTCTGCTATACTTTTTCTTATTTTCTGTTTTAAATATATGTTGGAAAGGTCAATGATGACATTAAACAAGTTTTAAAATGAGGTCAGCGTATGTAAACTAAAAGCTCAGGTGTTTCATTGCTCTGTCATATGGTCGTCATAGAAACACAGCTCTACTGGTGAGCACAGAAGCCCCACCCATTACTCAAAATGTTTTGCTTGTGAGGGGCTGCCAATCAGAAGGGAGTTAGCTTAAAAGGAAGGCGGCCTTAAAGGGAGCAGAAGTGAATTAAGCAAAGCTGTTTTAGTAGAGCGCATGAAAAAAATATATGAAGTTAAAAAATTTGTGGATATCTATTCATCCAGGAGCCTATCCCAGCTGCCATAGGGAGAAAGGCGGGGTACACCATGGACTTCTCACCAGTCTGATGCAGATAAATGGAATATGTTCCCTTTAAATCATCTTTGGGTTCAATTTACTAAACCGTTTTGCTAGTTTTAGCTTATAAATGATCAGTCATATTATTAACTTTATATAAAAGATGATCATAGCTACTGGGCCTAAAAAGCAAAGACAATTCAGGAGTTCCTCAAACCAGTTCTTCCAGTTTCAAAAGGATTTCTTTGCAAAGTCTATGAGAAAACAATCCTTGTCTCTTTTTACTTCTGACCTTTGTAAACACATTCCTTATGAGGTCTCAGGTGTTTATATCAAGTCTTACTGAATGCAGTATTACGTTATATTCCCCATAAGCGTCAAAGTGGATGATAAAGCAAGCCAAATTTGAGTAACTGATTTTTTAGTCAGTACCAAATCAGTCTC
Organism: Diplotaxodon limnothrissa; assembly: GCF_057381915.1. Lineage (NCBI taxonomy): Eukaryota > Metazoa > Chordata > Actinopteri > Cichliformes > Cichlidae > Diplotaxodon > Diplotaxodon limnothrissa. Next base: position 23,628,246 of record NC_140610.1, read on the forward strand.
TGATGACTTCTCGGCATCTCAGACTGCCGATTGTTTGTTTAGAACTCAAGTGTTCTTTGAATAGCTGGAATTGCAGGGGAGCAACTGGCATCACAACTGTGAGCGGAAGGTGGGATTCACACTCTGCAAAATTCACACCACTCCAGACAAACACTATGTCCTGGAACACTGGAAAACAAATTAGAAATAAATCACTTGCTTCTTCTGGTGGCTCTATTACCACAGGAAAAGTGCTTGAAATGTGACTCAGGACAGTCATATGTTGGTTTCTTTACTGTAGGCCTTGAAATAATAATGCCACAAATACAACCCTTTGAGATAAAACTTTCACGGTGTTATCGGCTGTGGGCACCAGCGAAGCCTTGACCAGAAAAAAAACAAAAAACCCCCACAGTGTTTCTAGTCCCTTCACTGATGGCTCCATCTTTGCCGAACAAGATCTTTTCCTCTTTCTCTTTCACTCTCACCTTGGGTAACTTCTCTAAAAGGACGGATGCCATCGAGACAATTATCAGACCATTATGTGTCATTATGTGTTCCTGGGTAAAATGGGAGCCATTTGAAGATGTCTGAGGGCTGTGCAAAAGGCCTGACCTGTTTATTGTCAGAGTGAATGGTTACGTCAGAGCCCGTGTCTTTGGCTAATGCTGTACCTGTCAGAGGCATCAAACCTGTGAAGCTGCAGGTACAAGGTCCAGTCATTTATAAAATCTGCCACCTGCTACTGAAAGGCACTTGCACAGCCTAATGTAACTTAATAGCACAAAGAGATAGCCACATTCAAAAAAAGAGGCTTTAACAAGCCTAATTCATTAGCAGGAGGGCTGCCTAAATGAGCTCTGCTGTATTTCCAAATGTGTTTTACACATGAAAGGAGCCAGAGTAGGTATTGTGTGAATACTAAGGGCCCACCTAAAAATATAGTGCAACCCACCAGATTGATGCACAATTGTTGCACTCACTTTCTTGGATTTTCAGTGGTAAGAAACATGATTATAACCATTAGCACACGGTCATCTTCTGGCATCATTATGGTTATTTTTCAAACTGTTCAACACCGGCAGAGTGTTCTGAACTAAAACTAGAATATAGTAGCTACAGTTTTAGTTTCATGTGATGTTGGCTCTTGGCAATATGTAACTCTGAACTTCAAAAGCAACTGACATAGTCAAACCCTAAAACAGTTCAACATTATTAGGAATACGTGAAGATTAATGTCACTTCATATGGCGCTTTAGCCAAGATCCAGTCAGCTTAGCTGAGCATAAGTATTGTGCAGCAGGATTGGCTGGCTTCCCTCAGTCCTGAAGTACATAAAGTCAAACAACCAACACTTTTGCTGTTCACACACAAAAATCCTAAACACGTCATAGTGACATATTATTCTATCAGAGCACTTTGCTCTCAGACTGCAGGCTTGCTTGTGGTTCCTGCAGTTTCCAAAAGAAGAATGGGAGGCAGAGTCTTCAGCCTTCTGGTCCCTTTCCTGTGGAAGCATCAAGCTCCTTGTGTGGCTTAAGGAGACACACGCTCTTGATCTTTAAGGTTAGAATTCAATTTTTCCTTTTCCTTATGTAGTCTGCAGTGAATCAGATGAGCCTAAACCATGCCTTTGTCATGCTACACTAGGCTAAAGTGGCTGGGAAACTTGCTGCTGCTATTGTCTACTGTCTCCTGTGACCTGTCCATAGTGTAGACACAGATTTCACTGTATTATGGCACATCCCAGATAGGAATGAATGCAGCTCTCTTGTGGGCCACATTTGGCCTCGACTGAGGACACTAGCTCTAAGTAAGTACGGGTTACTCTTGCTTCTACTGTTGTTGGTCCATCAGTCAGCTGTGGAGAAGAGTGACATTATAAACACAAAGAGCTGAATCGAAACCGAGCATTTAAAACAATGAAAAGTGCCCACTGCAGCCACTGCCTCCACTTCTCACACTGTATTTTTTTTTTAACTTAAACTAACGTTTTTTGCACTTCTCCCATTCCCAGTGAATTCTGCTGTCACTTCCTTCCCTGCTCTGGTCAGCTCATCAACCAATCAGGATTCAACCTACTGCTACGGCTGAAACTCCTTTCTGCAGTCTCTCTGTAAGCAAACCTACACAAACGGACAGAACTATCACCATAAGACAAGCATTTTATAGTGCCAGATACTGATCTGGCACTAGAGAGTGAGTTAGAGTGTAGTCAAAAATGACAGTGAGGAAAAATCTTTTATTTTTATTGTTTAGACAATAAGTTTTCTTCCTGCCAGTCACGTTTAGACTTGTGCCTTCTGTGACGTCTGTGGGAAATCGAACCAGAAACCCCTTTTAATCTTCCACATGCACCTCACCAGAAATGTAATAACTTAGTTATGCTATAGGTTTAAAATGGGTTTCCACTTACATCAGATTTCCAATGTGGATTTCCCTCCGAAGTCTTAACTTTTTAGCGCTACCAGTTTGACTGGTGCAGCTTCAGATTTTTCCTTCCTTAACTCTTTTACTGCCACGCCCTGCTGTAGAGACTACTGTGAAGCAGAAAGGACTGCTGCTAACATGTATACGCTGAGCACATAATTTTGGTAAAACGGATGCAGCATAATTAAAAGTCATGAACAATTCTGATGAAGATTTTCTTTTCCACACAGGTGGGAAGGTCACGCACCCTCTGCTTCCTCAATCAAATACAAGCACAGTAAAACAATACAAACTCACATAAGAATGAAAAAAACACAACACTCATTCACGAACAATTAAAGCTAGAGTATAAAGTGATAGAGAGAACACTGCGTACATAAAATAGGTCACGTAGGTCAAAACAGACTCCGTTGTAATTCAACCCATGTTGCAATTTAGAGTCTGCATAACTCCTGGCCCACCTAGTTTTTTGCTGTATAGTCAGCACTGATGCATGCCTGAGTCAAATGTTTAAGAGCTTAATGGTCAGTATGAAGGTAACACCAAATGCCCAGATGAGAAAGCCGATGCTGAAGGAAAACGATGTGAAAAGAGTGCAGGACTGAGAGCCTCTTTACCAAGAGTTGGCTGTGCATCCATCTGTCTTCAAGATGATACAAGAGACATCGACAGCAAACAGAGACCACAGAAAATTACTGAAAGAAGCACGTGACCACACCCAAATATGTTCCTGCCAGCTAAATCTCAAAATGATGGAGCACAGCAGCACAGGAAATGGACCAGTCAGATATAAAGTTTATTTTCTGTGCAGTCAATGCCATGGCAGACGGCTACTTTTCTTCATGTAAACCACACAACCAAAGAGTTTCTCCTGTTATTTTTTTAACACGTCTCACATAGCCTTGACCAGTGGCTTTAGAACAGGCTTTGTGAGACCTGTAGAAATGTGTGCATCAAGAAATGTTTAAAAAATATCATTACTTTGACATTAGCATATATTTTGTTTAATCACATGCCCCGGTCTGCCTTTAGCTTTCATACTGAAGCCTGTGTGGAAGCTTGCTTTTACAATTGCTTTTTACAATTGTAACCATTATTTTGCTTGGATAAAAACTATTTTCTCTGAAAGACTAAGATTTTAAGTCCCCTGTCTTAAAATCAAACATTCTAATTTCGCAGACGTGGTGAAGGCAATACTCAGTCAAAGTGTGTGATTTAGGGATCAATTACTCATGATGTAGGTCTTGTAGAAGAAGAAGAATGCACTTTATAAACCATGCTAACCAGTAACAGCTAAAATAACAAAAAACAGTAGCATCTGTGCCATTAAGCAGAAAGAAAATAATTTTTCAGGCTTTGTGCTCATGCTACCAAAAGCAAACAAGGCTGAGCAATAATGAGATGTTCTGTTTATCTCTCCAATGCTCTATTTAGTGGTGGAGCCAGCATCTAGCAGCTCCAAATGTTTCTGTAGTGGGAAAAGAGATTGAATGAGAAAACAAGCTTCATGTTCTGCAGGTGAAAACTTCAAACTAAGGGTTTCAATCCTGTTCCTCAACCAGAAGGTACATGCATAATAATGAAAGTAGAGGAGTGGCAAAACATGCAGCCCCTCATTCATACTCTTGGTTCTGGGTCCAGCCAAGTGTCAAGTCAGGTGAGACATTTGGGCCACATCTGGTCCATGCTAATCCCATGCCCTGCGTCAAAAACAGCCCATGGTAGGCCCATATGTGTCTGCTACCAGCGATAATTCTCAATTAATCCGTTTAATCAAATCAATACACTGCACATGCGGGAGCCTAAACATTCCAGCAGTGACTGCATGCACACACTGTATTAGAGAAAGAGGGAAATGAGGTGAACGGGTTAATTTTCTGCCATGGGGAATTAAGACATGTTCCCTGCATCCAGCTGTGTAGTAAACCCATAAGAAAAGGTAAGAAGATGAAATAAAACAAACACATATATAATATTAATAATATCTGTGGACATCTATAATTCAATAAGGTCGTGCCATCTGTAAACAATAGAAATATTTGATTTTTTTTAATACGACGACATGTGCTAGATTTTGAAGTACAATTTGCAAATAATGCTTTTGAATGTGTTCCGTTTTACTATATATCTATGGATGTGCAAGCAAAAAGAAGGCACGGAGACAGGCAGGCAGTCAGACAGACAGGTCGCTCCAGAGGTGACCGGGGAATCCTGCTCTCTCTCTGCCGGCAGACAGAGCCTCCTCCTCGGCCACTGCTCCTCCTCCCCTCCCCTCCCTCTGCCCTGGTTGCGCGTTGGGGGATCCGACGACGTCACAGCGGCACACACATTTGCACGGACGCGCGCCTGCAAGCGGACACACACACACTCACACACACACACGCCCTCTCTCCTCGCTCTCTGCCGCTCCGTCTCTCTCACTCTCACTCTCCTCTATGCTGCTATTCTGGGAAGTGGCGCTTGGAATAACCCCCGTGTGCGTATGAGTGTGTGTGTGCGTGTGTATGTGTCTCCTGATTTCACCCTGACACACGCACACATACACACTCACAACACAGTCAGACGCACACATTTACTGTCTGTCTGACTGCAGGAGTGGAGCTCTGGCAGCAGAAATCCGCTCGCAGAGGATTCCTTCCAATTTTACGCGCAACTTTTCCTCGCCGGCTTCTTCTCTGCGGCGTTTCCAGCGCTCCCCCCTCGATTGTTGTGGATTTCTAACAACCACCCCCTGGCTGTTTGTAGCGGAGCGACGAGCGAAGCTCGCCCGGAATCGGATCTGCTGTCACCGGGCTGCTTGTTGTCATTTTCGCACGGAGACGCGCAGCCGGAGCGCAGACAGAAGGTAAGAGCGGAGAGGGGAAAACGAAAGCTTACGGATCATATTCTCACACACATCACAGTGACAGTGGGATTTTATGCGCCATGGTGGACATTTATGGCATCTTTTCAAGGCACTTGAGCTTTTGCTTAGCTTATAAAGGCAAGGCTATGCTGGGGGAATACCCCGGGCACGCATTGCATTGCATGCAGATTACCCAGGTTGCGTAATATCCTGAGGAATTTGCAGTAGCCTGCCCGGCCAGGCTGGTTGCAAGGCCGGGGAAGAGATAGACAGTGAGGAAGAGAGGGAGGGTACGTGTTGGTGGATAGGAAGCGATGAAAGTGGAAGTTCGGATGGTGTGTGATTGGTGTGATTTTTGCGTCCGAAGGTTGATTTGTTTTTAGCACAAACCCACGGCAGGTTGGTTTGATTAATAGACCTTCACCTGCAGTTCTCTCTGACGTTCATGTGAGACTTCTTTAATCACTCTATAGCGCGCGTGGAATGTTCAAAAGTGAGTTGAAGCAGTGACCTCCGCGCACTCTTTGGTATTTCCTTGTTGCTGCTACAGTATGATCAGTGTGACACTCCTCAGAGAGTCACAAACGACTCTTGTTGCTACAGTACCTAAGCGTTGGTTTACACTGTGCTTGCCGAAAACGAATAGGGGAACACTGGCCATTTCTTTTTCGGATGGGGGTGACTTTATCTCATATGCTCATCGTTTGTTTCCTCTGTGTATGTGTCTGTGTATGAGAGGGAGAGAGAGATGGTGGGTGGTGCGCTGGCTGGTTCCGGGAATGTTCCATGACGTGTTGCCGTATAGAGAGGGGCCCCAGCCGGGGAGACTGCGACTAACGGCTCGGCCCTGCCGCTCTTCCTGCTCTCACTCCCTCTCTCCCTCTCCCTCTGTACTCTCCTGGAAAATATGTTAGCCTGTCTCCATTTCCAAAGAAGATTTACATTATCATCTCGTAGTGGTCATCTCTGCAGGCTGGGTTCCATTAGGTCAGAGGTCAAAGATCAGGGTCAAACGCAACTGCATGCAACAGGTGGTAAGATCCTGCTCAAGGACACTCACAGCAGTGCACATGATTGGCAGGGTGAGGTCTGAAGTGCAGGTTTGAAACAGCTGAAGGGCAGCATGCAGCCAAGCCGCAGCCAATATGACTTTGTGGATCTCAGAGCATTTGTTTGATGTTTAATGTGTGACAGAAAGTTCAAACAAAGAGCTTCTCTACAAAAGCATGCAGTTATCAAATAAGTAATATTTTATGATAAATTGTAAGAAAGATTAAAAAAAAAGTATAAAACAAAAGTGAAAGAAATTATAGATTCATAATTAATGAAAAGTAAAAGTCAAATTGCAAAAGTGGAATCAATAACAATTTTATATAAATAATGCATTTGTGTGTTTTTATTATCTTTTTGTTCAGGGATGGTGGCTAATTTTAGACTACAATTGACACCATGCGCATGCTATTTATAGAAACAGTAAAAAGCTTTGGAGACTGTGAAATAATGAGAAATATGGCAAGAATAACTGCAGATGAATGCCTCTTTTCCGCCAGTCAAAGCTGCAGAAGGAAAAAGCAGCCACAGAAGTGAGTCCTGAATGTGCTCATGGTGTTGGTGGCATTTGTAGCCTGCAGCTGAAGAGATGATTACAGTATGTATTCTGCTGTCAGGGAACATGCTGCTGACTCTGTGCGTGCACGTGTCAGTGATGGATGGATGTTTGAGAGCGTGCACGGGGGAAGGCCGACCTACGTACCATCTGTCCTACTGCCACCTCAGATGGCCATCGCGGTGTAGCTACTGCGTAGGAGCAAGCATCCAGGCACGCACACACACAAGTACACTGTTACCAGGGAGGACAGGCGTATGGAGAACATGCATGAGGTGTGAGAAGACTTTCAGCACTAAACATTCAATTAATTTATTACTTAGGCCTTGTGGGAACTCTTATGTCTTCCCAACATACAGCAAGCTACCCTTGTACAAGCAGCACGCAGCGGAGTTGAAAAGGTTCATAAAGTGCTAACAGTCCTTGGCTTAATGTCTTGGAGATTTTTTTTGACATATATCATGCTTGTGCCAGGGCTGGCACAGTTTCAGGAGCATTTTAATTTAGAAGTTGCTGTGTTAGCATTTGGGACACACCATTCTTAAGCCTATGGATAGCCCGGTGGCTTGGCCGTAACAGCGGTGTTGGCTCAAGGGCAGCTGCCTGCATGGATCAGTATGCCAGATTTAAGCAGCAGCTGTCTGGAAAGTCATTTATGTCGGTGAAGCAGTGTGAGCTTATGTAACAACAAGCTACATATGTAACAACCTACAATAACAGCGGGTAGCACAGTCACCTCACTCCAAGAAAGTTGCTAGTTCGAACCCCATCTGGGTGGGGCCTTCAGAGTGTTATTCTCCCTGTGACTGCATGGGCTCCCTCTGGGTACTCTGGTTCCTTCCTGAAGAGATGTACATTATGCTATAGTCACCCTAGGGCAACCAGTGGTTGGTGACACTAACAAAAATTATGGCAACTGTGTGCAATGAACGTGTAATCTCATTGCCTTTGAAACGGTTGCTCTGAAGAACGGGACTGGGCATGTGACCACTTGTAGTCAGTTGCCTTCTTCAACGCAATTTTAATGTGTTAACATGGAAATAAGACAGAGTTCATCTGCTATCAGTTTGCAATTAACTGGGGTCAAGTTGTCAATTACATGCAGTCTGGTTGTGTTGATACCGCAATTCACTGTTGGTGTTGACATACACAGAAATACACATTGAACAGAAATTGACGATAACTACTTCCAGGATCTCAAAGATTAGAAAATGAAACTATGAAATTCCTCCATAAATCCCAAAATAGAGTCCTGGAATTACAACCCAAGAATTTAAAAAAATCATTTAGCTTCAATAAAGATTTTAAATAACAGTTTTTGAAGTTATCTGTGCAATATGTGTTCGTTGCCTTTAAGTTGAGTGGTTTGTGTTTGTGATTATAAATAGACTACTTTCCTTTATTTGTCGATTCATTTATTTATTTATTTATTTTAATGTTTATTGACTCTTTGCTAAGATGTTTCCTGGGAAGCAGTTAAGTCCGCAGCGAATTTCCCAAAGGAGATTATAAAACATATCATATCATAAATAGTGATGCAAATGCTGCAGGATGGTGGTGACAACCAGCTGCCTAAGAGTGATCACAGTCTGTCTGAATCAGACCGCGAATGTTTGGCGACAAGTTGCTTTCCACCAGGCGACCTGCGCGATTGCCTTCAGATTGAAAGTTGCCTCCCAACTTGAGTTTGAGGTTGTTGCTTGTTCAACTTCAGGTCGACCAGTTTGTTATGATCGTGAGCGATTCACAATCAGTCACCAAAAACGAAAAAATTCAGTGCAACTTTCTTTAGTTGTAACAAGGTTGTTACAAGCGACCCGGATGTTGGTCAAAGATGATGATGAATAAGATCAAGTGCTTTAAGTGTGTAGAATAAAGTGCTGTATGAATGTACGGCTAAAAATGTAATTGTTTAAAGTGCTTTGAGTGGTCAGTAAGACTAGGAAAGCACTGTATAAATTCAAGGACATTAAAATTACGTCTGGTGATGTACTGTTCTGACCTTCTCAGGCCTGATACTGATATTGAGTCTTCTTTGACTCTAACTTCAAGAAAAAGGGACGGAAATATATATTTTTCTTGTTTAACATAAAGTTTGACTAAAACAGAGAAGGAATTGTAACGAAGAAATCAATACATTTATTAATGAAATAACACGTAACAGAAACAAGATAAGAAAACTTAAAACTGTGTAATGTATTTATTCTTCACTCCTTTAATTTTAGCAGACAAGTGAAAGTAAAGTGAAGATAACAGTAGTGTAAGTGCCATCAAATGTTCCCACCAAGTAATGAAAGAGAGAGGAAAGGTTGCAGACAGCGCCGTGGATACCGTTCTTCACTTGTTGCTTGTTTGATGTTAAATCACAATTAAGTCACAAACTAGCAAAAAGACACAAATGGAACTTGTTGCTGTGTGACTGGGAAGTGCCTTTAAACTGCTGACCGTTTGTTGTTAGAATCAGCACAGGACTACTATCAAAGATGCCGTTTCTCACGTGCAGCACACAGCAGGAAGTAGTCCACTTCAGACACTCTTTCACTACAGCAGTGGGGTGCCTGGTTAGAAGGTCCGGGAGGTTGGACAAATGACACGCGCTCACTGTGAATTCTCTGGAGATTTACCCATGCCATCCTCACACGCTGACAATCAGCATCGTGCACGCTCGACACTTTCACTGGATAATGAACAGAAGAGTTAAGAGCTGTGAAAGCAGCTCGGAGTAGAGCTGCACCGAACGGGCTCAACCGCTCGGCTGTTGTCTCCAGTGCCTGATGTGGGAATTTGAGTCAGACTCAGTGAAGCAGTTGATTGTGCTACTTTTCGTCATGCCGTGGTTCCTGGATGACTGGTGTTCTGTGAGGTGTTGTGGGATTTTGTGAAATCCATACATTATTGTTGAAGTATAACTGCGAAAAACATTATGAATGACTTGCAAATTCACTGCGTCTCTCCTTTGTTTTAACTCATTTCCCCTAAAAAGCCTCTGTCACAGAAAAAACCCAGGCTGCTTGTGCAGTTTCCAGGTGATGGCATGGCTCATCAAAGGCCTTTGCAAACACGGTAAACAGCTTGTTTCTTTTGTGGGGCAAATTACAACTAACCACAAGTGTGACCCACCACCTAAAGGAGAAATTACCCATAGACAGTATTGCAAAAGCTATTGTGGAGGCTCTTGAATGATAACATATGGCATATAGCTCAAAAGGCACTTGTGAAACTAAACATCTCTTCAACTGCTTCAAAAGAGCACTGGATATGAACCAGAAGAACAATGTGTGGAAGTGTCTGATAAGAAGATATAGGTCCAGATTCCACTGAAGGGCTGTCAAAAGTGGCTGCGAATGACAATACAATCAAAGAAGACCAGATCAGATAAGCGAGGGGCTACTTTATTATTCACATAGGCTTTTCTCTTGTTCTGCCTGGAGAACAAAAAAGTCTGAAAACCAAATGTTTAGCAGACAGAAGTCACAGTCCTCTGAAAAACCTCCACACCTCAAAAGTTTGGGCTTATACTGAGTTTAAAAATACAGCGTTTAGACTGTTAATCTTACACAACAGCTTCTTTACAGCTTTAAATTTAAATAGTGGGAGAATTATGCCAAATAATAAAGGATCTCTTAACCATTATTTCAAAATTCAAATTGAAAAACTCAATGTCCAGTTTTCTTCAAGGCTTTCAAACATGTCTCCTTGTTGGATTTGCCATAGATGTAATAAATATTTCTTATCTGTCATGTGGCCACACATATATTCATGCTGTGACCAGAATCCTCATCTGATTACATTACATTTATCTGCAAGATGCCACTGTCCAGAAAGTCTTATGCATGCAGCAGGAACTTTGGACTCACGGTGTCCGGTTTGGCTCAAAAAACAATAGCAAGGCTTAAATTACTTTGAATAGTTGGAATTCAACACAAGAATTCAGAGAATTCAATTCCAAATGTCTGTTTGACAACCTCCATTTTTCTTTTCACATACTTCTTATTGCAGCGCTCTGCCTCTCCTCCTGTCTCTTCGTCTGTCTCACCGCTGACTGTGCTGCAGCCGGTTCGCTGCAGACGTGTTAGGTTAGCATTTGCTGTCAATTATCACAGTGCACACATCATAGCTGGAGAATTTGAAATGACTGCAGATGTATGGCATGGTGTGAAGACATAACCCCTTCACACATACAGATGCACACAGCTTTCATTGTAGCTGGGACTCACTGGTGTGCAGGGTGTTCATTCGGAACTGATTCGCTGGTAAAAGCATGCACGTGCACATGAACCTATAGACCCTAATATAAAGAGTAAATATTGTATTTTTGACTGATAAACAGTTTGAAAAGTTGAAAGAGAACCAAATAGGGTTACATCTAGTAGTTCGTTCTCATATTTCATATTTTACTGCCAAAAAATACATTCCACATGTCATAGTTCAGTGAAAAAATAGCCGCTGATATTCAGATTATATCATTTAACCTTGCTGGATTTCACTCCATGAGAAAAGATTTGACAATAGGAACTTTGTTCCACTCTGTATATTGTTGTCCTTTGCCTCACTCACTCTGTTGTTGTACTACCATTGTATGAGACACCTCAGAGTGGATTATTACTAACAAAGAAGTGCACAATTTGCTTTGCAACATAATGCACCCACAGCACGCTAACACTGCGCTCAGCGAACGGCACACTGAACTCGTATAAAGTTTATCTCATTGCATTGTGCTGCTTTTGAATGCAATTGCACAATTTTTCCCTGTGTGTGTGTGAGTGTGTGCGATCACCTGAGAGCTGTAAAGGAACCTGTGAGCGCTCTGGTGACCGAGGTCCTGACAGCGACGGGTGAATTATTAAGACACATCCACACATATGCACACACAAAGCCTAATGAGGTGGTTGACTGGGTGTACCAGATAAATCGTTCCACAGTGGTTTAGTTTCATACCGTTATACACGTGGAGGAGTGGAGGACTGGAGGAGGTGAAGAAAGAAGGGAAAAAGGAGAACAGTGTGCGAGCATGTCATGTGCTGGGACATTAGTTGTCCCTCAGCCAATCAGCGATGAACTCTTTATTGTCCATTGGTCCATATCAGCCAGTTATATTGCAGGTTTTTAAACAAAAAGGTAGAGGTAGGGGGAAAAGAGGCTGATATTGAAATCTAATCTCTTTTTACGCAAAGTCAGGCGCTGAACATGCTGTGGGCTGTGCGTGTTTTTGTGTGTGTGTTTGCGGCTTTTCAAATGGACATAGCGATGCTACAGAAATAAATGGAGAGAAGGAGAAAGAGAGACCTTTACTCAAACTGGCCTACTTTCTCAGCAGCTTGTAATTAGTCTCACTTCATGCATTTATGCATCAGACAGTGGAGCTAAATCAGTGTTTTGTAATCAGGAAATCCCAGATGACACCACCGTCATCCTGTTCTCCTTTACTGTACTCTACACTGCCAATTTGACAACTTAAACTATAGTTGAATAATTTTGAATATCATTGTAAAAGCTGCTGTTTTCTGTCATGACACTGTATGCTATAAGGGCCTGAAATCAAATACAACACCTTCTCTGCCAACATGTCTTCTATAATTGTACACTGGATGCCTTTGGACTTGTGATCAGACAGAATTTGATCACCTTACACTTATATGCAGTTTTACTGGCATATTTTCTCAGTTTTTGGAGACATTTGGAAAGATTTAAAGGTGATCTATATGCTGCTCTTTCTTCTTATTCTTGGACTGTTTATACCGAGTCTTGCTGCAGCCCTGTACTTCATCCCAACCAGTTTCAGCTCCTTTCTGAGGCCATCTCCCTTTTCAATGTACTTAGGCATGTAGACATGGTCCAGACAACCTGCAAGCTGAAGTTCAATCTAAGCATCAGAATAAGGAAGAAAGGTGATTTAAGTGACTTTTTGTTACTATCAAACTGCAGATTTACAGGGATTTTCCCACACAACTATCTCCAGTGAACAGCAGTCGTAAATGCCTCGTAGATGTCAGAGGTCAGACAAGAAGGCCACAATAACCACTTGTTATAACCAAGAGCATCTCTGAATGCATTACAAATTGAAGCTTGAAGTACTGTAGATGGGCTACAGCAGCAGAAGACCACACTGTCTGCCACTCTTGTTAGCTAAGAACAGGAAATTGAGGTTACAGTTCACACCAGCTCACCAAAAAAGGGAAAAGCACGAGGGGGCAAGAGGGGTGTGTAATCCAGTACTAGCAACGTGTACCTAATAAAGTGGTCAGTGAACAGTAAATAGTAAATACAAGTCTTTCATATCATGAGTGTAGTAGGAATTATTTCTTACTTCACAAGTAAGATGACACAGTCAAACTCCTGCTTTCATTAACACCCAGACGCTCGCTTGTATTGATTTTTTTTTTAATCTTAGATGTCTAAGTATGATAATATGATTTAAAATGATTAAAAATCTGTGATCTCAAACACCAACATACATCCCTTTCTGATGTTAGTCACTCAGAATTTACTGCCGCTATTTTGTGCCGACGCTCTGCAGTCATACCGGGAGTATTTAAATATCTGCACCCACAGAAACGAAACCCGAACCAGAATACGTTGCAATGAGTGTTTGCACAATTAAAAACTTCTCACTTTCTCTCACTGGGAAACTCTCACTTTCATACTTCACTGATGAGTCCAAGTGTAGGTAAAACCCTGCTGAACCCTGGCATTTTCTCTGGGGGGTGTCCAGAGGCATTTTGGGAAATGTAGTCAATCCAAGTGACGAAGGTTGGACAGATTTAGGGCAAGCAGATAAACTTTAAATGGTAAATTATGATGAAAATGATTAAAAAATGATTACTCGAATGAGAAAAACATTGCAAACTGATTATGTGTAATCCATATGAGGGTTTTTCCCCCTTAAAGCTCATTACAAAAGATCTACCACAAATGTCTGGGTTTTTAAAAATCATAATAATTGAACTATGCATTGATATTTACTTTTACAGCTTAATCTAACCTGTGTTTTTCATCAAAAGTTAATGCAAATCTGTAAGAACAAACTTCGTTAAACACTCTAGCTGGTATCGGTGTGCCGTTCCCAGGCTTTGTTTGCCCAGTCTGATATTATCACAGTGAAAACACAGAGACAGCTGCTACTGTAGGTTTAGGGTGAGTGATTTGCATATCCATACAAAAGATAAAAACACTTCAGAAAATATCTGGGGATGAAAAAAAAATCCAATCTCAGCAGGTGAGACTAAACAGAAACCCCAGTGGGCTTAAAAAAAATAAAACAATGGAAAAACATCACATCCAAAGAAAAAAGTGACAAAAGAAAAGCGAAAATCAAGATGACAAACAGATGACATGAGTGATCTGAAGCTCTAAGACAGAATGTCGTGTGTTTTTATTTGCTTATTGCTGGATTCATTGTGGGGTTTGATATGGCAGTGTCAAATGTTCCCAATCCTCTAAGATGGCAGCAGAGACTTCAGCTACTGAAGACGTGTTTTTAGGAATTTATGATTACAAACCACAGGATCAGCATGTCACCTCTGCTGTTCTGAAGATATTACAGAAGCATTGCTGCTGTGTGTTTTTAGCTGACACCCATTTCAATTCTACGCTGATATTCATGCGCCGAGAGTGTCTTATAACTTTCTCACCTTCAAAAACGACTGAAAATGTGAGACGTCCTCAAACCTGAACAGTTTTCAATTGTCAGTAACTGCTGAAATAACACAAATGCACTTTTGTTTCCCACGCACTCACCTGGCAGGCTTGCCAATTATAGTAAACGACACCTTAGTATATTTAATGACTTATTTCTCATTTTTATTAATTTATAAGTGCGCAGACCCTTTGCTCTCTTTGCTCAGTGATATTAAGAAATATAGGACAGAAACCTCCTTAGAACTAGGAAAAAATCAGTCATTGCCGATTCCCTTAAATCTTTGGATTGCATATAGATCGCAAGGCAGTTGCACAGGGTGCCTTGTGTAACTCAGATGGACTGCAGTCAGTCTTGTGGGCAAGAGTTTTTGAAAATAACTGCTGTCTAGTTTCTAAATGCAGAAGAACTGTTAACACGCTGGAGTCAGACTGAGTCAGTCTGTGCCGATGAGTCTGGTCTGTGATGGCTCTCTTTGGAATTGGACACTTGACTCAGTTGGTTGCCAACTAGTTGTATTTTGGTTATGATCCTATACCAAAGCAAGGCTGCTGAGTGTTTTGAGGGTGAGACGGCCAGAAAGTAATAATTCCCTGCAACACTGAACTTTCATCAAGGAGAGTGGGGCTTGTGATTCATGTGGGGCCACTGTTTCTGAAGATTAATTGTCCTTCTAGATGGCTGAGAAATTTCTGTTTTGAGTTTGCATGTGCCTGCCTGGGTTTCCTCTGGGTGCTCCAGTTTCCTGTTACAGTCCAAAGACATGCTTGTTAGGTTAACTGGTGTTTCTAAATTGGCGGTAGGTGTGGTGTCGGTCTCCTGGGATAAACTTCTCCCCACCTCAGTCGGGGATTTAATCTGGTTCAGTACAACGCTGCTGCTGGATGAAAGACCTGGTTGACAACACGCATTCCAGTTCATCCCAAAAGTGTTTTATGGCCTTGATGTCAGCCAAGTGTTTTCACACCAAACTTGAAAACCATTTCCTCTTGAACCTGGCTTCATGTCTGGAGCCATTGTAATGCTGAAACAGAAAAGGGCCTTCCCCAAACTGTTGCCACAAAGTTAATCTATCTAAACTAAAAATCTTATTTGCTGTAGGGAAATAATTTTCATTGGATGTTTGTTAGGCGACCAACTGAAGGTTACCAAGTACTCTTCAGCAATACTCCAATTAAAACAGTAATTTATCATTTTTACACATCAGTTTAAAAGGCATGAAATAGACTCAGTGTAACTGCTTTAATTGGTGAGCTGTAGATTAGTGAGCTGTAAGGGAAATATTATTATTTCTACTCTTTTTTTCTCACCACTTGGCAGTCATCTTTGAAAAAACCCCAGGGCAGTTTTTTGTGGACCAAGAAGCCGTTCAGAAAGGAAAAGCTGCATATATAAAATTGCCAAATCTAATGAAAAAAAAAGAGAGTAATATTGCTTTAACTGCTCAAACGCAGATGACCGGCCTTTTAGGACAAGTGTGATACAAATGCCGTTTTTAGTATTTCTAAGGCCCCCCATAGATTTTGATTATTTATAACATGTCTGGTTTTGCTGGGTGTAGCCTAATCGACAAAGATGAACAAAAATATTGATTGTCATGTTTAACTCTCTGCCAAAAAGGAAATTTGCATGCTTTTTGAAGATTCTCCTGTTTTGAACTACAGGACAAGCAGCACTAAGCCAAAACTATGCAAATACTGCGGGTCACATCTTGGTGATAATGTGGCTTTGGGCAGTGGGTGGGTTAAACATCCCCCAGCCATGTTCATATTGTCGGTCCAGTGGGGGGCTTTTTTCACAACCGTACTGCGATACACACTGCATGGGCATTTGGCAATATGTCAGAAATCAGCATGACTCCAGTGCAGGAGGCAGCCATTTGTATGCATGTAGCACACAGAGTGTGTTTAAAACTGGCAGTTTTGCATAAGAGTGCCATCATGCTCTAATTCTGTCATCTGTCTTTCTCCTCTAGGGGCAATTTGTGGACTTGATAAACGGACCAGAAAGCAAACGGTTGCACCAGGTAGGATCCACAAACCTAATAACCACTGTGTACTTGTATATCGCGACTACCCGGTCGCAAAGTCTGACGTCACTAGCCGTGTCTGGGCCTAAACTCCGCTGCAGGTCCATATATCAAACGATCACTATGGCATTACTGAGAGTTGAAAAACTGTCTAAAGTCTTTCATCTTTAATAAAATGATCAGTGTCTGCTCTACCAGGTGTAACAACTGAGTTTAACATCCAGGCATCCATGAAAACGGAATTTATGACATTTAACGGAGTTAGAAGTTAGCAGGGAGTTAGCTCGCTAGCTTCTATCGAAATACAATATAGCATGTCCTGACTGCGGGGTTTTGGAAACAAATTAAAACGCACAGCTCTGTTCTCACTTCCAACATAAATGAAGACAGGAAACTAAACAGCAGTGACGTTTGTAGGGTTACTGGAGTTTGGCTAGCTGGTATATAATGATGTGCTACGTGACCGCTAGCGACACAGCTATGTTAGCATAATATAAACAAGCTAACCTTTTTCCACTCGATAAAAGTTAAAGTGAGTGTTCTCGGTGGTCAGGAACAAATGTAATCGCATGGCAGCATGCTGTAAAAGGACCAAACTTCAGCCAGGAGAACAACTGAGATAATCCATCCAAAATACGAGGTTAGTCATTCATATACTGCTGCATGCGCTGGGCTGTAGTTACATCCTAAGGTTTTAAAAACTGAGCTTAAATAAATGATTAGCGGTAATAAAAGCCGAGGGAGGTCAACGGTGATCACTGACTGTTTTAGGAGCTTTTTGAGATTAAATAGAAGAAAATACAAAACATTAAACATGTTAACAACACAAAAGCCATATTAAACGCAGACTACTTTAGGCCCGGAAGTAGGATTCGTCACGTCATCACTTAACGACCGGATAGTGTAAAATAATATATGACATCCAGTCATTGCGCACAAAATAGAGTAATTTATGAGCTAGTTTAGGTAAAACATTTCGGGTGCAATGAATAGAGGTCAATTTTGACAAGTCAGTGATTATCTATGAAGATATTTAAAACTCAGTAATATAAATAAATTTATAGCTCAGGTGACATTTTGCCCTTTAAGCCAGCTTCTAGTGACTGGTTGCCTATTGCAATATCAAAAGTAGTAGCAGTCACCACAGCATGCTTTATATTCTACGGCAAGAACCCTATAATAATACAGAGAAAACCCAACAATTACACAACCTCTTATGAGCAAAGACGTGGCAACAGCGGAAAGGAAAAACTCCCCAATAAGAAGATAGTCAGAGATGTCCATATAAGGACATCCTCTCTTTGTCGTCAAATCACTCAGCATAAAAGGAGCATTTCGACCAGTCTGAAGCCAAAACTTCTGCCACATGGATTATTTGAACTTACACTGACCTCATTATTTGAAACTTTGGCCATGTTTAATATGAGCATCCACAACTTTAACAGACTCTATATGGCAGATAATAAGGAAAAGTACAGTAGGTCACTTTAATTTAAAAAAAAAAGTCAAGAAAACTGTTTAAAAATGCAGTTTGTGTAGAAAAAATGTTGAAAATAGTTGAAAATATTTCAACTATCTGTGCAAGAGTAGAGTTTTCATTTAAGAAGTCGTGCTTCTCTGCAATAATAACCGTCTTTTAAAATGGCTGATTCTTCTGTGATGAGCGAGAGAGGGAGGCTCATAAAGAAAAAACAGACGGTAAGACAAGGAGCCATTTGAGCTGTTTTCATTTAACCAGAATTACTCTCAACTGTTTCCTCCCGGCTGGTTGCCGGGGAAACTGGCCAGCTTCGTTATTGGAGGTGCGACCTCAGCTGGGAGTGCAAATGATAGAGCTCACTTTAACGTTCCCGCTGCCTGCAGTCACATTTCTGTGACTCTCTTTCATTAACATGCTTTGTACTGTTTGGTAAATGATCTAATTTTCCTCCTCGCACGCACAATAATCAGGTCGAGCTTTTGTTTGCCAAGACCAAAGTTTTGCGAGCTGAGCTGATTATGGTGAGTAAAGGCAGAAGCAGACGCTGTGTTAGGATCCAAATCCAACGGAAATCCAACGGAAATGTATACCCATCTCTTCTAACTCTGCTTTCACAATGATGGCCAATCTGCCTGAAAAATGAAATAAAATAATATTTGGTGTAATAAAAGCAAACATATACCCCAGGCTGGCAGCAGTGGTTTGTATCATAGCAAGAAGTGCAGAATTGCCAGACATCATATGCATGTCACTGATTCTCAGATTTTGTCATCTCAAACTGGAATTACTGCCCTGAGGTTTTATACCTTTACCAAACAAGTCAAGTTACAGCTTATCTTCATGTCTCTGTTTGAGCTTCTGAGTTCATGATGACATCACCTCATCGCATTTTACTGGAACTGTCATTAACAGACATCAACTGACAGAAGGCGTGGCTTTTTCTGTTGATATACAAAAAAAAATCCAAAAAAACAAATGAGGCTTATGTAAAAAAAAAGAAAAAAACAAACAAACTTACATCATATATATATATATATATATATATATATATATATATATATATATATATATATATATATATATATATATATGGATATATATATATATATCTATATATATATGTGTGTGTGTGTGTGTGTGTGTGTGTGTGTGTGTGTGTGTGTACCAGAAAATTGTTCATGCCAGTTGTTGAGGACAAATATACTTTTTCTAAGACTAAACACAAGAAAATAACAAATGTCTTTTGCATGGCTTCTTATACAGTTTAATACCGAAACGTTTTGCAAGGATCTTGAGAATTAATTGTTGTACAGAATTAAACAAATCATTACTACTCAATAAA
Source organism: Diplotaxodon limnothrissa (assembly GCF_057381915.1). NCBI lineage: Eukaryota > Metazoa > Chordata > Actinopteri > Cichliformes > Cichlidae > Diplotaxodon > Diplotaxodon limnothrissa. The sequence goes on from NC_140610.1 coordinate 23,647,593, forward strand.
TATAATCACAAATTTTGAATGCAAGAAAAAAAAACTTTGGCATTAATTTTATCCTTCTTGTTTAATTTTGAAAATGTCATATTTGCAAAGCCAAACAATTCTCAATATTACACAATTTTTCAATAGTTTTCAGCTGACAGTAATTATCACTTTAAGTCTCCTAAATTCAAAGTAAAGAAAAAAAATAAGTCAGCACACGTGTTGTTAAGATAATAATAATAATAATAGCAGTCTTGCCCACTCAGCAACCATCCTGGAAACTAGTTAAAGGCCCAGCTAGATTAAGAGCACAGTCGTTAAATTTTCAGGTTTTATTGACGTGGTCAATGTTTCTGGTTCATCCCACCAATGTGCTGAATAGATGGTGTTGTGAACACCAAATAAGAGGAAAATGAGGTGCTCTATAAGTTTACTATGATAAAGAGTAATTATGCTCCCCTGGCAATATATTTCCTGAAGCAGCTAAAGCAGATGACTGGCTGTTTAGGTGAAGCAGTGGGACAACAACTGTCATGCTAATGTCTCCGGTAATTCAGTGTTATTGGAAGCTGTCAGATCGTTCGTTCACGTTACTCATTTCTTTTCAATTGGGGATAATTTATCCAAAATTCAGGAGCAAGATCTCATAAACCCCTCTTCCAGTTGTATGTCTATAAATGCCTTCCCGCTTCGTGTGCCTGTTTATTGTCGTCATTGGTACCACAGGGATCTGCCTGGCTTGGGAAGCACCACTGATCCTCTGCGACGCCTTCCCCAAACCTCAGTGTAAGGCTTTAACTGAGGCCTAAAATCCATCTACCATTCCCTATCAGTAAGCATTGTATAACCCGTTTGAGGTTGTGGTCCTTGCCAATGATCTTTTATTTTATCAGGAAGTCAAACCAGAACATGCTAACAAAAGAGATTCTTAATCTGTCTTGTAAGACGCTGACGTAGGAAGCATAAACTTAGCATGTTGGGGTTTTTTAAAGAAGGGAAAGTACAAGTACTACACATAACTTCCCAATGCTGAACATGACACATTAGTTTTCTGCTAGTTGATGCCACGATCACAAAGAAACATGATGCTGAGTTTTTAAAAATCTTAAAGCGAGTGTGTAATCTTATGATTTTCTCTTAATCAAATAGAAATCTTGACATAATTTTTTATGCGATATTCTTGGCTTACCCTCTAAATAACATCCTCCACGGCCTCATATAGTGCAAGAAACTAGAAAAACACAGATGAACAATGCGTTCATTCCCTCAACGCACTACTACTGTGTGAAAAAAAAAAGATGATGTGCTTTGTAGCATCAAAAGACTGAATGCAGATCTTATTCCCGACCTTGTACAGCTGCTTTGTATTAAAATTAATATGCAAGTCAGGTCGAAAAAGATTTTTTTTGTGGGCCATTAATGTTTTAATGTAGTTGATATAAGCCCCTTTTCCAGTAATAATGGGAAGGTTAATGGTCAAGACACAGAAAACAGTCATAAGCACTAGCATCCCCTGACAATGATCACCAAGGACAAATGTTTTGCATTTGAGTTCAAAGCAGCGGAGTAGTAGAGTAAAGGAGCTGTGCAAGAATAGTGCTTGTGCTGGAAGAAAAATACTGATGCAGCAGTGACTATAAACAGATGGAGGATAATTCATGAAGGAGGACTCGTGAAGTGACTGCTGCGGTGAAGATTACACTAAAAATGATGGATGGAAGAAGTGTGTGGCTGAAGATTAGGGACTGGGCTTTTGCGTTCTTTGCTTTTCAAATGTGTGTTGGTTGCAAATATGATGGATAGCAGAAGAAACTGTGTGTGTGTGTGTGTGTGTGTGTGTGTGTGTGTGTGTGTGTGAGAGAGAGAGAGTCAGCGGTGTCACTTCCTCTTCCTGTGAAACAGGCGGCTTGGTATCAAGGATGAGATGAACTATGTAATCCAAAAATCCTCCGTCTTTCTCTTTTCTATCTCCCGCTGGCTCTCACATCATGCTTTCTTCTATAACTGTATGTGTTGTCACCCACGAGTCTTTGTTTCTGTGTGTGTGTGTGTGTGTGGTTGAGGCGGACCGTGCACAGAAATAGATCATGTAAAGCAGAGATTACTATCTGCACCTCAAAGCATAAACGTGTGGGCCTTTAAACTTCACACTGTGTCATTTCTGCACACACCAGGTTACACACTCATGCAAACAAACACAGAGCAGAAGACATGCACAGGATGTGCGTCAGTGCTTGCACAGGGTGCACTCAAAAATGCATATGATGTCTGCGTGTGCTTGTGCGTGTCAGGTGGTTTTTGAGGATATCGAAGGTGACAAATGTCAACGGCTGCACTAGACAGTTACAAGCTGTTCTGACAGCGTCTTCGTGCATGTCCGTTTTCTTGTGTGCGCGAATTTCTGTGAAAGAAACTGAATGCAAGTGGCACAAAGCACAAAAAAGTATTTCTTAGATTTTGGAGGGGTAATGTTGATGCAATTAACAACTTAACCTCTTAATATCCACCAGGCCACCTGAGCTAAGGTTCTCCTCGGTTTAAGGTCAGGGGTTGGGTTTTGTTGAAGAAGAAAAATGTAGAATGATGTTAGCTTGGCAGATTTAGTTTTAAAAGCTTTTATGTGTAGGTTTTCTAAACAGGTAAAAATTCCATAAAAAAGAGACAGTAGCTTAACCCTAAAATTCTCCCCACCTCTATGAGTCACTGGCGACTTAGTTGATATAAAGAGGTGAAAAAAGGGGATGGTACTGTGAGAACTGGAGGGCAGTTCTCTCTTTTTAGATTTCTTCCACATTGTGCAGTAACTTCATTTGGCATAAAGCTAGCTTTTCATTTCTGTGAATGTTTACACAAACCTAAAATTGTGTCGATTTTGTAGCTATATGGCTTTTACACATGGCCTTTTTTGTATGTTAGGCTGTGGGATCTATGTTGTCTCTACCTTCTTTGTTTTTTCTTCCTATTTTAATGTCCAGCATTTACAAATACACGTTTTTGGTGATAAAAACAAGAAAAACAAATGAATGAGGAAATCAGTTTTTAGTTTTTTAAAGGTCATCACTTCCATGGAAACACTTTGGACAGCTGCCCCCTTTCCCCCCTTGCACCTCAGACATTATTATTTAATTTTCTTCAGCTGGAGTTTATCCTGCAGATTGCAGACAGTGAGCACAAGCCCGTTGATTTAGGATGACTCCGATATATCAACATAAACACAGTGGCAAGAGCAAAACCGGCTGGTATGTATACGTCATAAATCTGGTGGTGATTTTATGTGCTCATTCTGTCACGGTTTGCGGGGCAAGCCGTGTGGAGTTGTAGAAAAGGACCCAAAAGGCGGCAGCTCTGGTGCAGGTGAATATTTATTTACAACGGTGGGCACAAAACAGCACTAGTGGAAAAACAAGAAACCGGAAACCTAAACTGGGTAAGCTAATAACACAAACCAGAAACGAGGATGCAGGGAGGTCCGGGGAAATACGCAAGAGACGCAGGGAGACCGAGGGGAAACAACACAGACGAACCAGCAACTACTATGACAGAAGACACAACTTAAATACACTCAGAGAACACAGGGGGATTACATACAGGTGGGGACACAGCTGGGAGTAATTAACATGGCGAGACTAGGGAGGCAAACTGAAAACACTCACATAAGACACAGACCTTCACAATAAAACAGGAACTTACACATGAAAGGACACAAACTAAGAAACGCGGACTAGATACAGGAACACACGGGCAGAACAGAGTAAACACTAACCAGAGGAAGAACAGAACCAAAATCGCGAAGAGAAAACACAAAACGCTGGGTCAAAAGGACCCAGGATCATGACAGTACCCCCCCCTCAAAGGCTGGCTCCAGACAGCCCAACAAGAAACAAAACAGCCAGAAAAAACAGAAAACAACCCGACCAGGGCGGGCGGCGGGGGCCCAGGAAGGAGGGCTCGAAGCAAAACAAAACCGGAGCACCAGAAGGCCAAAAGACAAAAACAAAAAACGAGCCCAAAACCAAAAGAAACGAAGCACACCAGAACACAGGAAAAAACAGAGTCCAAAACAGAAGAGTTCAGGGGGCCGACAGCACAGGAGTCCAAAACAGTTCAGGGGGCCGGCCAGGGGGCCGACAGCACAGGAGTCCAAAACAGTTCAGGGGGCCGGCCAGGGGGCCGACAGCACAGGAGTCCAAAACAGTTCGGGGGGCCGGCCAGGGGGCCGACAGCACAGGAGTCCAAAACAGTTCGGGGGGCCGACCGTGCGGACGGCAACGGCGGCGACGTGGATACAGTTCGGGAGGCCGGCCGTGCGGACGGCAACGGCGGCCACTCAGGCGATGGCGGTCCGGGGGCCGGCCGTGCGGAAGGCAACGGCGGCCACTCAGGCGATGGCGGTCCGGGGGCCGGCCGTGCGGAAGGCAACGGCGGCCACTCAGGCGATGGCGGTCCGGGGGCCGGCCGTGCGGAAGGCAGCGGCGGCGACGAAGGAGACCACGGAGCAGTTCAGGGGGCCGACCCCGACGGCGGTGACGTCCAGCAGGTGGCCCGGAAAATGGCCGGCGATATCGAGGTGCAGAACGAGGCTTGGGCGGCGGCATAACAGCCGCAGGACCAGGCGTGGCAGAAGCAGAGGCCGCAGGACCAGGCGTAGCAGAAGCAGAGGCCGCAGGACCAGGCGTAGCAGAAGACTCTGATGAGGCCGGACCAGACGAGGATGAAGACTCTGATGAGGCCGGACCAGACGAGGATGAAGACTCTGATGAGGCCGGACCAGGCGAAGCACAGGCTGAAGCTGGACCAGGCGAGGACGAAGACTCGAATGAAGCCGGACCAGGCGACGACGAAGACTCGGATGAAGCTGGACCAGGCGACGACGAGGCGGCCGCAGGTGGCGGCTGGACAGGCTCCTCGGGCCCTCCAGCTGACGCGGCGTGAGGCTGGTGTGGTTCTCCGGAACCACCAGCTGACGAGGAAGGCTGCTGGACGGGCTCCTCGGGCCCCCCAGCTGAAACAGGAGACAAAGGCCGGAGCGGTCCCTCGGACCCTCCAGCGGAAACAGGAAACAAAGGCCGGAGCGGTCCGTCGGACCCTCCAGCGGAGACACGAGACGAAGGCCGGAGCAGTCCCTCGGACCCTCCAGCGGAGATACGAGACGAAGGCTGGACGGGCCCCTTGGACCCTCCAGCAGAAGCCATCACAAAGCCAGCAGGCATGGAGTCCACTGGCAGACATGAAGGAAATGGGTGCTGTGCTGAGCACTGGCCCTGCTCAGACAGCACTGACACGGGGCACTTCCCAGGTGGCTGCTTAAACTCCAGGGGTCCAGAATCAGCTGAGGACTGGGACCTAGCCTCTGGGGAAGCCCTGGAGCGGCAAACAGTGCCAATGGCGGCTGAACCATGAAAAGCACCTTGAGTAGGACTTAGGCTTTCTCCCTGCACGGAGTGAACGAGTGGAACCGGTAATGCTGGAGCCAGAGCTACTGGGGCCTGCGCTACAGGCGGCACTGGAGCTACTGGGGCCTGCGCTACAGGCGGCACTGGAGCCACTGGGGCCTGCGCTACAGGCGGCACTGGAGCCACTGGGGCCTGCGCTACAGGCGGCACTGGAGCCACTGGGGCCTGCAGCCACTGGGGCCTGCGCTACAGGCGGCACTGGAGCTACTGGGGCCTGCGCTACAGGCGGCACTGGAGACTGAGCTGAGAGTGGCACTGGAGACTGAGCTGAGGGTGGCACTGGAGACTGAGCTGAGGGTGGCACTGGAGACTGAGCTGAGGGTGGCACTGGAGACGGAGCTGAGGGTGGCACTGGCTGCGGGGGAGCTAACTGGGCTGAGAGTGGCTGCGCGGGAGCTAACTGGGCTGAGAGTGGCTGCGGGGGAGCTAACTGAGCTGAGAGTGGCTGCGGGGGAGGTGATATGCTGTTCACAAAGTCATCTGCCGCACAGAACACCGCCCCTGAATGAACAGTCATACAGTCCGCAAATGGAAAACAGTCCTCACTCACCACAGCCGGCGAATTAGAAGTCCGAACGTCCAGCTGTGGGGTGGCGCGCTTGCGGCGCGATCGGCGTTTCCTCCCCGCAGACGGCTCCGACGGGCCGGGCAAGATCGCATCCGGCGAGTCGGGCAGCGAGGCAGGAGTGGCTGAGAGAAGGTGGGGTGTGTGCCGGAGAAAAGCCTGTATGGTCGGAGGAAGTGAATTTAGTAGCCATGGCAGGCCGGAAAAGAGCCGTTGTAGCCGACCTTCCACGGCGCGGCGAAGCTTGTACGGAGGATTCTCCAGCCACAGCCCGAGGAGGATCTCCACATTGTAGCCGATGTCATCCTGGAGCTCCTCGGACGGATTGACTGCCGCTGGGTCCATGGTGGCTGGTTCGTTCTGTCACGGTTTGCGGGGCAAGCCGTGTGGAGTTGTAGAAAAGGACCCAAAAGGCGGCAGCTCTGGTGCAGGTGAATATTTATTTACAACGGTGGGCACAAAACAGCACTGGTGGAAAAACAAGAAACTGGGAGGTCCGGGGAAATACGCAAGAGACGCAGGGAGACCGAGGGGAAACAACACAGACGAACCAGCAACTACTATGACAGAAAACACAACTTAAATACACTCAGAGAACACAGGGGGATTACATACAGGTGGGGACACAGCTGGGAGTAATTAACATGACGAGACTAGGGAGGCAAACTGAAAACACTCACATAAGACACAGACCTTCACAATAAAACAGGAACTTACACATGAAAGGACACAAACTAAGAAACGCGGACTAGATACAGGAACACACGGGCAGAACAGAGTAAACACTAACCAGAGGAAGAACAGAACCAAAATCGCGAAGAGAAAACACAAAACGCTGGGTCAAAAGGACCCAGGATCATGACACATTCATGTTTTGCGCAGGTTGAGAACATTTCTATGCACGTATTACTAAAAGTGGGTCATTGTTTGCTTGGCACAAGTTGATGGTAATGTACTCAAAACTGGAGCAGCAGTTTTCAAATTAAACCGCTGTTGATTCCCTGCTAGCTTTATTAATCTACAACACGAATAAACTTTTGTTCCTGACATTTCATGATACTACTTACCACTAGCCTGGACTCCAGGCCTGACAGAAGGCTGCAACCTGCTCCATTTCTCTGTGGTGGAAAGTGGCAGACAAGCCATTCAGAAAGTAAAGATTTTATGTTGTACAATGAATCAATGAACTTCTGCACAGATGTGAGGACGGTAAAATGCGAAAAATGAAGGTCGCCGATACCAGTGCTGCTAATATTAGCCACACTTTTTTACCTAGTCTGACAAGACCACATAAACAAGTTAGAAAAAGTCCACAAAAGTGAGGTGAAATAATAAAAGGAAAATTTTAATTTAAAAAAAAGAGAACCAAATGGACACCATGCTAAACGGTGAGTTGGGAAGTAAGCAGATAAACCAGTAATGAACAGCAAACCAGTGAAAGCTTCACATCTGTTGAGTCATTGGTTAAAGCAGACAAGGAAGTGAGAGAAACACACCCGTCCACTATGACAAAATACTGTGCTCTCATAAAGACTGTAAAAAAAAAAGGAGGTGAAGAGGAAGAAGTGTATGTTCTGTAACCATGGTGACCACAGCTTGGTACAGCGGATGCAAGCTGTGCCCTTGACAGCATCACATTGGAGAGTGAGTCTGATACACACACACACTTGTCGAGGGCAGACTGACGATCGTGTGTACTATGTCAGAGTGAGTGGTTGCCCTCCTGATGTGCGTGTGTGTGCATTCATCCATGTGCGTGTGTGTATGTGTGTGTATGTGCAGGGCATGAGTGAGATAACAGAGTGATGAATTTGAATAGCATTAGTGGGATATGAATATTGCCGAGACAACAGCAGTTAGTTTGGTTCCCATTTCCTCCATGTAACCAGAAGTCCACTGGCTTCTTTGTTTGTGCATTCAAATGGCATGGAAAGCAGTGTGTGTGTGTGTGTGTGTGTGTGTGTGTGTGTGTGTGTGTGTGTGTGTGTGTGTGTGTGTGTGTGTATGTGTGAGGGAGAGAGAGAGAGAAAAATAGAGACAGGGAGAGTAATAGTGGTGTGTCTGAGTAAAGTGCGGTACAATAAAGAGTCTCAGTTTCGCTTCCGCATCGTTCCTCATGCAAATGACAGCTTTGTTGCGCTTGCAGCCTGCACATTTCCTGTACATGCTCTATATATGTGTGTGTGTGTGTGTGTGTGTGTGTGTGTGTGTGTGTGCGTGCGTGCGTGTGCGTGCGTGCGTGCGTGTGTGAGTCAGAGAAAGAGAAACTATACCCATCAAATTTAGTTCATGCATATCTGCATATATTAATCTATCCATGTGGTTTTACACTATTTCACCTTCTTTCAGTCTTCACTTCATCTCCGTTGCCAGTTTGGACAGGCGGTTGCCAGCACTGCACAGGTTTTGCATTTTTCTTCATATTCATTCAGAGATGCTGGTTTCAGGCTTTCGCCTTCTTGCCACTCATCCTTTGAATGGGATGATGCCTGCTGCTCCACTTTGTATGCGTTAAAGAATTGAAAAAAGTTCTGCTTTATTGCACCCGTGCTGCCACTAACCAATCAAATCGTGTTATGAATATGTGCTAATACATATGTACAGTCACTGGCCATGTTTATAATCTGAAAGCATCTTTAAACTTCCTGTAAACACAACACAAGTCATTTGTTCATTCACAAAGGTGACCTTCAGAGTGCAGTTTAAACCCTGTCAGGGACGATTCCTTTTCTTTTGCCATCGAGTCGAAGCATCACTCGTGGCCTGCAGAGTGACGTGGCGACTGCTCCGCTCAAGAGGTGTTCAGAAAAAATAACAGGATGTTTGTGGGAGGAAGAGCTGGAGTGATGAATGGAGAGAGGACAAGGTCAAGAGAGAGGGAGGAGGGATTGTAATTAGGCGTCCCCTGCTTTCTCCACCTCGAGTCGCCTCCTGTCACTTCCAACATCCTTTCGCTCCGTCTCTGCTTCCAGTTGATTTTTTGTAATCTTTCATTTTCCCTTTTAACTCCTTTCATCCCTTTGCCTTACCATCAATCTCTCTGCTTTCTTACCTTCAGCCAGTTTCTTTTTTCTCCTACTATCCATCCAGTTTCTCTTATCCTGATGGCTCCATCTTTCCCTTGCTCTGTCCTCAGTTTCCCCTTTCGCCCCTTCTCCTTCAGTTCCTCACTATGCTGCCCTTCTATCTTCTTAACATTTTCTCTACCTTTGCCTTTCTTTACCTCTCTGCCTGGTTTCTTTTTTCCTTTTTTGTTCCTTTATTCTAAATTGTTTATAATGATCTGTAATTTGTTACTCCTCCCTTCCATCTTCCTCTGCTCTTGCACCCCTTTCCTCCATCCCTCCGCTCTTCCTTTTTGCTTCTCTACCCCCTCCTTCATCTTTTCATCCCTCCATGATCTCCTCTGCCAGGGAGGAACAGGTGGCTCGCCTCTGCTGTGCCACTTGGTGGCTTCCTGCCTGAAACACAGAGAGCAATAGAGAGATTGTGGCCCATGTCAGTGCACTGCCTCTCCGGCTTATAACATGTGACGGACGGAAGGAGGAGGAGCGGGAGGAAATGGAAGAGGAGGAGGAGGGGTCCGTCTGAAGGCTGTGATTTCAGAGACTGAGGGAGAGAAAGCGAGCAGCAGGTGCTTCAGTGTGAAGCACTTGTAGAGGCGCACACATGCACTTAAAGATAAGAGCTACTGAGATACTTCTGTGCCCACACCAGCATGACATCATTTCCTGTCCTCACACTGTAACTCGGCACACTAAAGACCCTCTGGTGTTTGTCTCAAACTGGTAATTTAGCTGCTCTTTAACCCAGAAAGATTAGCTTAGAATAGGTCGTCTCTCTCACTTCCTCATTTGTTTTCCTTTTGAGTCCTTATTTCTTTTGCATCTCCATCTTTTGTCTTTAAGCTTCCTTTGTATAAAATAATATTTATCTCTGCACTTTTGTTCAGACATAATTATTATAAATAAACCTTAGAAATGAACATGAGCAAGTGCATGCTTTCAAAATAACATGCCCAATCTTCTCTCCTACCATCTCTTGTCTTTCCTTTGCACTATTTTTATTCCCCTGCTTTAATCTTAATCTTATGCCGTAGTTGCTAAAATTGACATATTCTTTAAAAGTGAAGGGATTGAGGTTGTTCCTGTAGCCACTAGGATTAGCTGCTGCTATAGTAGCTAGCCATCTCCATATGCATGGCATTAAGACCGATTAGCTCAACGCTAGCTCACTCACTCACTCTCAGAGTATTAAAGCTTAAAAGCTAGCACAGCTGGCTAGCACCTCTCGCACCTCTCGCATGTCAAGTGATGGGGGATTAGCACATGCTAACGATGGTTAGCTCTCTGGCAGGCTAAGAATTAGTGCTTCAAAGACGAAGTAAATCTGGCACGACCTGAAAATATGCTCCAGCTGAATGTTTTTGATGTCTTCAAAGCAGACATAAGTGTTTAACTATGGAGGTATGTATGTTTCTATGTATAATTACTGGTTAAGTCTTGGTAAAACAAGTGTCCCCTTTTCACATCTTAAAATGCCTATCAGCAAGGCACCACTTGAAGTAATAACAAAGAGAAAAAACAAACCAAGAAGAGGCTCAAATAAGTTCTTTCTTCACAATTTAATTCCAGTAAACAGATTAAATGTTCCTCTTCAGGTTCACAAAAAAACTACCCCCTTTTTTTATTTTTTATTTTATCTCTTAACACCCTTTCAAACCTTCATGGGATAAACTTCCATCATTGTGAAACTAAAATAAAGAACATTAGTCTCCAGGCATTTTAAAAACTCAAACTTTCTCTGGATGTTATATAAAGACTATCCAACAACAACAACACAAGTCACTCATACAAGACTAAAGCTGAGCAGCAGTTTATAGCAACAGTTACTGTGGTTTCCTGCAGTGCCATAGAATATTATCAATATTCCTGGTACCAAGTTTAAATGTAGCATGGCTATTTATTTGCAAAGACTAAACAGGCTAGATATAATGTTAACAAAAATGCATTTGCATGCACATTCACACTAATAGTAGCAGAGCTACCACACATGGCCTGCTTATAGGGGATTTATGATTCAGCAGGAACGTTACGCCGTAGCTAAGTCATAACCACAAACCTCTCTGAAATCATACACTGAAACCTGGCGTCTGCTTCCCTAGAAATGTAACACATTGAACCTACTATTGATATTGGCCTGTTTAATACTGTTCATTTCTTTTGTGCATTTCTGACTACCTTCTTTATCTACCCCCATGAAAACAACATCTGACGACCTCCCCTCTACCCTTAATGACGAACTAGGTATATATCAATAAAGATGTAGTTTGACAACCTTCAAAACCATTTCTGGCTTTTTTGAGAGTAGCTGCATAGGGAGAGACCACCCTCATTAAAATCAGACCCAAAGCTAATCATTTTGTTCTATAAACAGGCCTGAAATATGACAGAAACTGCTGAGTTAAGAAAACAGCTTAATCCTGGTGGATTTATTTATCATTTCCACGTACAAATGAAAGCTATATGTGGATATCTATATGTCTTTACATGTGTAAAATGATAATCCGTATTGGCAACACTATCCCCACTAAAGATGAAATATTCCAGCAATCAGTGTTTGACATAATGTGAGGTCTTGACTGATTAGTAATTCATGAGTTACTGTTGAGTTTAAAACAATACTGTGGAGGCAAAAGTGTGAATTGGTCTTTATTCAGATTATATTCACATGCATAGAGTGCATGAAGAATAGCCACACATGTTAATAGATTCTAGATCATGTTTTAATAGATATATACATTTTGAGATTAGTATTAGTATTTATAACATAATGTCACAGTTAACACTGCCATGTGGAGATTTTCTCAAGTCTAGCTAACACTTCCTGTGTGTTGCTATGTTTTAGACAATCAGTAGATTATTGAGATAATACAAGATGGAATTTAGTGACTTACACACATCTTACTAATCAGACTGCGTTGGGTCTGAGTGCAGTAATAAGTCAAAATATGAAATCCAATTCCAAAATACTGTGTAAGACAATAATCTCTAATAGTGTTTTGTAATATATTGCTGTTTTTTCCCCTTTAACTATCAATATTTGCTCTTATGTGTCACTCACCTCCATGTCAGCTGCTCTCCCAGCACTCTCCACCCTCACTCTCTCTTTACCCTGAACACACCACAGCATCAGCATTAGAGTAAAATGTTGTCAGTAAACAGGTGGAGTTTGTTGCCATGATGTTCAGGGATAACTGATTAACTCTTTCTCACATGTATGGCGATGACTTTCTCAGACGCATTTCTGACAACAGCTGTGTTTCATTTCAGAGCAAAGTGCGACATTTTTTTTATCATGTCAAAGCAGACGCTGTGTTGTAACCGGGCATTTTTCTGAGCCCAGTGTTGCACTTGTGACCTGTCCAGCTGGGAGAAATCCACCCTGTCGGTCGCCTTAAGTTAGATAAGCGGTTATGGGAATGGATGGATAGATGGACATGGCACGACAGCTAAATTTAAATGTTCCCTCTTGTGTGCACGCTACTCATTACTGTTTGACGATAAATCCACATGGTCTGTGTCTAACTTTTCCTCACTAAGGTTTAAGTTCTAAAAGAAGTCGGAATATTTTGCATATGTTTATGCAAAATTGTCACATCCTATTACCGCCAATGCTGTACAGAGCCCTCCACTTTACCACAAACTCCCAGACTGTGTTTTTGTCCGCCTGCTTTTATAAACTATACTGCAAATTTCCCTTTTCCGACTAAAGTTTTGTGCACATTTTTACAGAAAATGTAACTAAAACGTGTCAGACTTCTCGAAAAAACAGAACTACTTCTTTTCTCTCTCCCTTCACATTTCAGCTTCTCCCCTCTTGTTGTCCAGCTCCTTTTCTCCTTTCATCACTCTGAGTGGTTCGCTCACTGTTTTTTCCACAACCCGTCCATCCCTCCATCCAGGCGTCTCCCTTCTTTCAACCACTCAGTCCTTTTGCCTTCTGTTTCATCCATCACTCACTCTGATCCCAGTCTATCCCCCCTCCTCCTCTGCCACCTCCTCCTCCGCCTCTTCAAAGCTCTGTCTATCTGTCTCTGGATGCAGTCCTCTCCTCCCTTTCATCACCCTTTCCTCTCCTCCCTCTCCTCTCCTCCCCACTCTCTTCTCATCTCCTCTCCTCTGTTCTTGTCCTGTCTCAACTCGTTGGTCTCCTGTTTGTCTCCCCTGTGATGTGCTCCTCTCTCTTTTCTTCCTCCTTTCCTCCTCCTCTATTTTTTCTCCTTTTCTCCCCCATCTCCTGTTTTCCCCCTTCTCTCTTTTCAACTTCTTGCTTCCAGCTCCTTTCCCTTTAATCTGCTCTCTTTCCCCTTGCTTCTCCTCTTGTTTTCCCTCATTCTCTGACTAACTTTTCCTCCCTTGTCCTTTCTTTTCCTCTTTCCCCTCAGCTCCTCTTTCATCCTAATGCACCAACAGAAACCCAAAAATCCAAAACAGATCCTCCTTTTTCTTTTCGGCTGTCAGTGGTAAGGTCTCTCTCCAGGCTCTCTTTTCAGTTTCAGGCTTTTAAGTGACGAGGCACGAGGCGAAATTAAAAGACGCTCAGATATCTCCACTGTTAGTTTTGAACGTATCTGTGTCTAATGTGTTTTCCACACTCAGACGCACAAACGGTGTCAGTGACAGGATTTGTCTGACAGCTGGGTGATATTAGACCTCTCTCTGAACTTAAACTACATAGGATGATCAGAAGCAGCTGTCAGGCATCTTGTGTGTGCATGCGTGCGATTTCGCGTTGGACTACCTTAGTGTCATCAGTAAAATTTGTCCTTCATCTCTCTAATTCCCACTGGATATTAAACACAGAGACATTCAACTGAGGGCCAGAAATATCTATGCAAATATGTTCAGATAAGTCCTGTTTTTCAAAAAAAATGTAAATATAGTGACGTTCCTACAGAAAGTGTGATTGTTGGCATGAACGTAAAGCACATTATGGGGAAGTATTAGAGTTAGGGGATATTTTCAGGTGTTTCACATTCGTGAATATAGGCGTATAAGCTAAGCTGTGTCAATTTTTAATTCAGTGAAGACGGAGAGGTGATTTATCTGCATTTAGGACCATTAAGTCAGTTTGATATCTTAATACTTCTCCTGGTTAGCTTAGTTAAAAATGTAAGTAAGAACAAGAAAATGCGACACACTTAAAATCAAAAATGAAAGAATGCAGTAAATGTGAATAAACCTCACCAAAGAGTGAACATTTAAGTCATGGATACCAGCACATCCTGCTGATCCTGTAACTCTAGAGCCTTAAACAGTATGCTGGACAAACAACAGTGAGGTAGTGTGTTGAGGAAAAACCACACAAAGCCATGAATAATTAACTAAGACTAATAATATAATCTGAAATCCTAGAATAGTGAATCTAATTTAAATGGAGGCCCACATTCACAATACACAGTACATTTTTGTGTGGCTGGTGCTCACTTAGAACATGTTAATTAGCAGCACAAGACAAGGAACCGATGTCATGTATTAATGTGGGAAGGTGCCATAATGTAAATTCACATACTGGACTACTATACTCACCTGGTTGAACCCCCTTTTGCCGTCAGATCCACCTTAATGCTTTATGACTTAATAATAAGGATTTGGTCCAAAGTGATATCATCACAGATTTCCCGTTCGTTCTCATCCCAAAGTTGCTCTATTGGATTGAGATCTAGTTACTGCGGAGGCTGTTTGAGTCTAGCGAGCTCATTCTCATGTTCAAAAACCAGTTTGAGATGATTTGAGCCTTGTGGCATCAGAAGACGGGTACGATGTGGCTATAAATGGACAGATATGGTCGGGAACAATACTCAGGCTGTGGCATTTAAAGGACGCCCAACTATATTCAAACCAAATATTCTCCACATCATTACACCACCACCACCACCACCACTCTGATTTGTTGATACAATACAGGATGGATCGATGCTTTCATGTTGTTTACACCAAATTCTGACCCTACCATCCGAATATTGTGGCAGAAATTGATTTGCCTTCCTGTCAGCACGAAGCAGCTCACTGATTATTTTCACTCTTTCGGGCCGTTCTCTGTGAACACTAGAGAAGGTTGTGCAGGGAAATTGAGTAGTTCAGCAGTTTGTGAAATACAGACCAGCAGGTTTGCCACCAACAGCCATTCCACTTCCAAAGTCACTTAAATCACCGTTTCTTCCTCATTCCGATGCTCAGTTTGGACTTCTGCAGTTCAACTTGACCGTGTCTACATGCCCAAAGGTATTGAGCTGCTGCCATTTTATTGCAGGTTAGACATTTACGTTAACAAATGGGGGAGTCTATGTACCTAACATAGTTGCCTGTGAGTGTGTCTTTATTTGGCTGCTTTATTTGTGGAGGATTTAGGGAAATAACTGAAAAAAACATGCACATTACATAAAATCAGCACATCATAAATACATGCATACACCCTGACATGCATTTGCACATGAACATGTACATATAAAGGCACATACAGGGACGAAGTTGCTGCTCATGAACCCAGTCACTGTTTCTGGCCTCCTCACCAAACCAAACACTGTAATTTATCTCCATCTCTCTCTCAGGCTGACCTCAGGCTGTTAAAGGTTTCCAGTTGAGCTTGTGGCAGGCAGAAATGTCAGAGCTGTGGATTCCAGCGGCGGGCAGAGAGGCTGCTACAGTATGTGGCGGGAGACTGCGATGCTGTAAGTGTTTCTGTCTGTGTGTGTGTGGTGATGCTTTTCTTAGGCGGTGTGAGTATGCGATGAAAGGAAGGCTGCTCGATGATCTGAGCTGAAGAATTCTAGAGAAACTGAAGGTTTCCCACCTGCCCTGTTGACTTTGGGCATATCAACACATATCAACAAGTTATTTTTGGTCTAATGACTCCACGGTTCCTGTTCTTGCCCGATAGTCAAAAACAACCAAGTGTTTACGTGTAGTTTGTCCACTTTGAGTGAGTCTCAAGGTTTGTCCTGACCTGCACTTGAGGGAAAGTGGAAACGTACAAAATAACCCCCTCTGATGACATGTGGTCACAACGAAAGAATAGACTTTGTTTGGAGAGAGTTTTGTTTAGAGAAGCAGGTTGGGTCTAGAGCAGTAGGTTGGGGAATTACTGGAAAGCAGTCAGGTGCACGTATACGAAACAATATTGAAAGATTGTTGGAAAACAGTTATTTTGTTCTGTATCTTTAAATCTTCAACTTTATGTAGAATTTGTCTTTTCTCGCCTCTTATCTCCACTGCGATCATTTTTCGTCTCTACATCTTCCCTCTGCTCCTTTCTTCCTGTTTCTCAGATGCTGCTCAGGGCCAGAAGAGTTATATTTAGCTCTGCTCTCCTCCTCCTCCTCCTCCTTTCTGCCCTCCGTTTCTGTGTTTTGCCCCTGCAAAGATGGCTTCATTAGCCATAGACCTCAGCGTGAAAACACACACACACAGACACACACACATGCTGGGGTAGAGAAGGGGATAGAGTCTGTTACATAAGAGGCTCTCTTATATAATTTGATGCATATTTGATGCTGAATGGTGCAATGGCAATGCAGAAAGCTGTGAGCGTGTGTCTTTGTGTGTCTGTGTATGTGTGAGTGGGTGTGTACATAAGGTAAGCCAGATTTGTGCAATGTGGCCTGCCCTTGCCCTCCCTGAGTTGTTACGTCACAGGGAAAGCTAAAGGTGAACGGGCAGTCACAACTAAAAGAGTGTGTGTGTCAGTCTGTGTGTGTGTGAATCTCCAAAGTATATTACAGCTCAGTATGAAAGGACTGTTTTGATACTGAGCTGCTTATATGTTTTTTTTTTTTTTTTATCAGTGTCATCTTACCAGAGTAGAGTTTGAAAGCTGGTCCTGTGACTCCTGTACTTCTCTCTCTTCTCCATTTCCTCCTCTGCTATTGATCTAAGTAGACTAAGAGGATCAATGAAGGTTAATGGCTTTCTACCTGGGTTCACCTCATCGATGCACTTCATCAGGAATGCCCCTGCTGGCTGCACACTCAGGATACAGAAAATAACGGAGGGAAGGACTGCAGACATTTCATTAGATGTCGCTGTCAAACAAGGTCAGCTTTTTTTGCTGACTTGTACTGCTTCAGGTGCTTTACTACCAAAGATTTGTCTTGAACGGTTGCTCAAGATTATTGTTCAGATTATCCTCATGAAAGGGAAACTTGAGAACTAAAACTTGACTGACTCATGAGGGACAGATCAAGAAAGGAACTGCCATAATTTAATCTAGAAGGGTCTGAGATATCTGGCCTTTTATTTTGTCCTGAAATGTCCTACATTTCCCATAATGCAGTTCAGAACTGAGGTTTACTGTCTGTGACAATTAAATGGAATCTGATGTTAAAACTGCCCCTTTCACCACATTTTTATTTGTTTCCTCAAAAGCATGAACTCACTTGCCTCATGCTGCCTTCAAGTCTTGTGGGAATTTTAATGCTTTGGAGCAGAGTTCACACGAGCAAGTTAAAAAAAGGCTACAAAATAAACAGAATGCAAAAGAAAGAAAGTCACTAATAATTGTTGATTCGGTGGGTGTAAGTTCACTTTCAGGGCTTTTGATTTCCCTTTTTTGCCTGTAATATTCATGTAGAGCTCTGCTTTTTTTCTGTGACTGCAGCATTGTAATAACTGTCAGGTTGACAAATGCATGAAAGTATGACTGCTTTTCCTCTACATTGCATCAGCGTAAAACCAATGTTGTAGGTTTATTTTTCTTGGAAGTAGTGAACGCGTGTGGTTGACATGTACAGAGTTAAGAAATGGCATTAAACAGGAAATGTGGTGCAGACTGATTTATTAAGAAAGAGCAATGTTTTCCCATTAAGATCCCAGCACTGCTGCTAACATACCACAGATCAGGCCACTTAGCTATTTCATTTGACTCTATTTTCAGTTCTGTAAAGATCAGCAGCAGCAGCCAGTCAAGCTTTACACTCTAAGGTCAAAAGCCTGCCCCGCTAGAGCTCCCAGTTGAGCAAAGCTGTGGTTATACTGGCAGCTGCCAGGTGGGAATGTGTGGCATTCCCTCTTATAGGAAAAACAACAAAATAAAAACATTCCACGCCACCTTAATTAAGCTTTCCTGACATGCTTTAAGTTTTCTGGGTTGCCAGAATCTGTACTTTGGTGGTAAACAACTTGTCTTAAATTTGTATTTGTCGGGAAGTAGCCGGTGACTCGTCAGCTGGCTATGCTGCACATTTATTTGTTTCTTTCCATTCTTTCACTTCTGGGAGGAAGTAAGTCATAGTGAGTCTGGCAAACAGAAGCAGCTAAAATGGAAAAACAAACTCATTCATAACATCTAATCTCTACACAAAGAAAATCTATCAAATTCTGAGACAACCAGGTGCCACATAGCTCACTTGGTGTAGCGCAGGACCTGTAGGCTGAACCCTTTCCTGTATGTCAGCCTCCCACTCTCTCTCCCCCCACCTTCCTGTCTTCTCTATAATTGTTGCTATTTAAAAAAGGCAAAAGCCAAAAATAAATTCAGAAAAAACTGAGACAGAAATGTTGTGTTGGGAGAATCGACATACATGACGGAAAAGGTACAAAGGAAGTCACAAAGGCAGAAAAGAAAATTGCTGTGTTGTTGTGCGCACATTTGAAAGTGTAAAAGGTAGAAAAAAAGGAGTAATAGTAAAGTGAAAATGACGCGAGACGTATTGTTTTAGCTACGAATTTAACAACAATATGAAAGTTAACCTTTGATGCCCTTGTTCTCGCAGGTTTTGGCAATCGGGGATACTGAAGTACATGAGAAACTATTTACTTTTTTATTGTCATTTTCAAGGGACTGGGATTACTCATCAATAATTCAATTGCATTAATTTGAGTTTAATTATTATTATTTTTAATATATAGCACCAAAAAGCAACAACAGTCACCTGTGGGTGCTCTATATTGTACGGTAAGGACCCACTTTTGAGGAGTGAGATTCAAAGGATGTTCAGTTTTTGTTTGATAAAGTTTCATGGTGACTAGCTTGTTCTTTAAATGATTAATACTAAGCAAAAGTCCTACACATTGCCACTCTTCCAGTGGAACACACTAATACCAACTGCCCATGTAAATGTGTGTTGGTGTGCATCCTGGCATTCAGATATCATCCGGCAGCCAGCTAGTCGTGCTACCTGACCTAATTTCCTGCCAGTAACAGGAAGTCTGCCCTTCTGCTGACATTGGTGTAACACAGGAATCCTTCCCCTCTGTGCAGTCGCTGCCAGATAATGAGGTTGCGTAACAATTAAACTCTTCACAGTGTTGTTAATATCGATTAGCACGCTCCGTCTGACGTACAACAGACACACACAGGGGCGCTCAGTTGCCAGTCCATCAGCTGGCAGATCAATCAGAGCCTAATGAGATAAACGAGCTTACTAATTAGTTAACGAACCACTGGCTGACTGAGTGACACAAGCACACACAGAGTCAGCCTGGCAGCTTCTCCTCTTGTCAGCACAGGGGAAGAGAAGGTAAGAGTCTCTTAACAAACTACTTCTCAGTAGATTTGAATCTGTAGAAGTGTAAAAAATTTAAATACCCTCAAAGCTGAAAGTGCCATAACTTTCATGTTTTAGAAGATATCAAACTGAATCGTCTCCACTTAACTTATAATACACACATAAGACTTTTCAATACTTGTTTTTAATGGAAGTTTTTTTTAGTCCACTGTTACGTATCTTTATCACAGTGACCACAACACAATTCTTTATACTGCAGACACATTAAAAACATAATATTAATTATGTTAATTGTTCAATCATAGTAAAAAGAAAGTACACCCTCTTTAAAATCAAAGGTTTTACATATCAGGATATAATAAAGATAATTTGGTCCTTAGCAGATCTGTTAAATATAACCTTAAATGAATTAAAGCACATATACTGTTTCATTATTTAACAACGATTGATCCAAAATGCAGCCAAATTGGGTCATTTAAGTCTGAAAAGCACTTCCTATGCCAGTAACTGAGCTGGAAATTTACCTTATTCAAGCTTAATGCTTTCATGGTAGCATTACCTTTGGTTGTTTTTGATTACTATGCTTTTTTTTTTTGGTTTTGTGATGCAGGAAGTCAGGAAGGTGGTGTGGCTCTAAATAAACAAGCTGAACATGTCACTTCTTTAGCTTGGACTGTTGCTGATAAGTGTGTCCCACCTCACAGGATCTTATTACAAAATGTTCCCCCCACATTTCCATGACAACTCACAGGTACACAATGGGTAAACACACACAGATGAAACCCATCTGGAAAAGGACAAGAGCTGTTTTATAATTGCTATAAAAGGCATCGGGGAATTGGCACGATGCAGAAAAAGACTTTACTCAAATTGGACTGAAATTAACTAAGAATTGGGGAACTCATTTTAAAATTCATCTTGTCTTGGAAAGACTCCTTATTTAAAACCTTGATTACATTCCTCTTAAGACCCCACATCCGAGGGCACATGCGGTCTGATTTTTTTTTGTCTTTACATGTGAAAGTGACCTGCGTATTGAAGCCTGTCAGTTATTCTGACTCAGTCAGCCGTGATGGACAGCTCTGCCCTCCTGGTCCTGTCATGCTGCTATTTATCACAGACTTTTTATGTGACTGTGCATGTGTGTGCTTTGGCATGGTTTACTTGTGTAACACTAAACTGGATACCCCTGATGTCTCAAAGAGGCTTCTGTGAAACAAGCACATATCTGGAGCGTCCACGGGGACAGCCCGAATAATTTTAGCATCGTGGGGCAAGCCTGGGCCGGATGATGCAGAGAGACAAATAGCTGAACAGACAGAAATACAAACAGACAGACAGATGGCTGTCACTAAGGTTCAGCCAAAATTGTGCAGAATATTCTGGGTGCATTTTAAAAAGAGGTTTCAGATGTTAGCCTCCTTTGACTGGTTGAAAGCCAGGTTGTCTGTGTGTTAGGGGATTCATACCAGTAGCATTTAGGCTAACTCGGGGTCATTTGTGAGAAACCATATTTGCAATTCAGGAAGCTATTCTGCAAGTGGGCAAACTCTGGCTCATTGAACTAAAGTTCCCAGACGTTAAGATGTAAAATCTTAAATCATATTGTAGATTTTTTTTTGTGTAATTACAATTCACATTATCAAAATATGTCAAAAATACACAAAGGTTACTAGCAGGAACTGGCCCGGGGGAAACTTAAACCCAGGCCATCGCAGTAGCCTTTCAGCATATCAGTGATCCCTTCATATACTATGCTATACTGCACACTATACTGGCACCTTCACACATAATTCTGGGCAGACTTTATCCAATCCTGGATTATTACAGTTACCAGATTTATGGTCCAGATTTACATGTCATTATTATTACAATTTGGGGACCTTTCAGTGAGTTGGAGCAATGGCTATTTTTTTGTAGCCAGAGCAAGATTTTCTGTTCAATCTGAAGATAAATCTCTATCACATGATGGCTGCTGGTTTCCAAATTGCATTTCTGTGAATGCTGTCCCTCCTTTGCTCACCACTGGGACCAGTTTTCCTTATTAAAATCGTATTGCTTACCTCTCTATTCTACATAGTAATGCAGATAACTGAGCGATTACTCTCACAATAATGAATACAATTAGACATTTTTTCAAGAACCTGAATTGTTACCTAAAGAATAACTGTATAAACCAGGTACAGCTCCCACGAGACTCTTAAAACATAGCAGTGGTGAGGGCTTGTTGGAAATTATGTTAAATGCCAGCAGAACTGTTAAGAATTTCAGCTATCACATTTATTGTTAGATGGGAACAGGAAACCATGTTCTTTCTAAGAAGACAGGTATTTTTTTAGAGCTACAGAAACTAATGGACGAGCTAAAGAAAGGTCTGGTCTTTTATCTGAAAATCAAGTAGTTTTACCAAATTTACTATTCTCCAACAACCGGTTGTTGACTGCATTGTAAGGACAAATTTGCTTGCGTAGTGATGAAGTCTTCCTTTTCATCTTTATATCTGTCATACTGTTTCCATCAAGGCACTGCGTCACAGGTGTGACCTCTGAAATGCGGGTATGTGGGGTGATTTGAGTTTTGTGTTGATTTTCTGTAATTAAAGTCAGGGATAACCTTTGTGTTTTGAGGTTTGGCTTTAATGAACAGAAGTTTGGGGTAAACACTGTGTTTTTTTGGAATCGGGCTGGATCTGCTGTGTTTTTCACCAAGGGAGGTTTATGGTAACCTTTAAGAGCTGACGTCAGTCGCTTTTGTCCGCTGTACCTGTGCAGCCGGCCACTGCTGTGTGTGTGTGTGTTTGAGACGCAGGCAACAGTCTCTTTAATGAGGGTGAACTCGAAGGGTTGTGCTTAGTCTTCATTTGCCCTGCTGGGAAGGTTGCTGGCAATGGGTACTTGTGTGTGTGCGTGTGTGTGTGTGTGTTATGCTTGGGAAGCCCCCTATACACACTGCAAGACTTCTAATAATGAATACCACCTTTTCGAGTAAGTCGAACCCCGTGTGTGTGTGTGTGTGTGTGTGAGTGTGCGCACATTGTGTCACCCCCACGGGGCGACAGGTGCCACAGGCAACATGAAACTCTGCAGACCGACATGGTGAGAGAGAGAAAGAGAGACAGTGTGAAGTGATGGAAGAAATGGGACTAAAGAGATGAGAGAAGTACTGAAGGGAGATGGAAAGGTTAGACAAAGGGAGTCAGAGCCAAAAGTATGCGGACACACACAAATGTTAATCCTATATCAAGTTAAATCACAATGGGAATTAACCTAAAGTGCTTTCCAGTCAAGAAAATAGACTGTATATGACAGATGGACATAGGAACTGTGACGTCACCTTTTAATCCTGGCTGCAGGAATTTTGATGTTATGGCAGGGCAGGAGAAAAAACATCCAACCAACCAAATCAAGTAGTCTAAAATCCCTCTGTATGCCGTGGCATTGAGGTTTACTAAACTAAGAGACTTGATCCAAGCTTGAAAGGGGTGTCCACGTACTTTTGGCAGTGTATTAGAGAAGGGATTGACAAATTGACCGAGAGAGATGGATGGAAAGATAGTGAGAGGAAGGGATGGAAAGACAGGGAAGCAGAGATAGACAAATAGACATAGAGATAGTTTTCACTGCTGGAATCAGGGACAGCTGGCGTGTGTGTGTGTGTGTGTGTGTGTGTGTGTGTGTGTGTGTGTGTGTGTGTGTGTGTGTGTGTGTGTGTGTGTGTGTGTTGGCATGGCTGAGTTGCATAACACTCTACTGGGTCCCCCATGGCTTAGAGGCTAAAGTGGTGCCTCTCTCGCTCCCTCTTCCTCTGTGTTGAGCTAAGAGAGGTTTTATCTGTGTGGCATTTTTATAAAAGAAAATATTATTAACAAAATCAAAGTGAAAAACAATATTGATAATTTCTCAAATATGGAAAATCTTTGTGGAAAGAACATGTCAAATGCAACATTTAAGAATCCAAATTAAAGGTAGAAAGTATGGAGAAGACGCTCGCTCATGCGGGTCTTCCAAGTGTCGGGAAGGGAAGCACCCTGTTGTTGTGACCATGCCATATTTCCCATGGTGCTTTGCTGTGGGGAAGCTCTGCTGTGGAAAGAACAGCCCTGCATTTTCTCTGCTCTACTTCCTAAGATGCTGGCTGCTCTTTGTTGTCTATACACGTATGTATGTGTGTGTGTGTACTCCGCATGTGGGCACTTGCAGGCAGTCTTAATTGTTTGCATGCCGGTATTTGTGTGTGTGGGTGTCTGTGCACATTAATGTGTGTTAAATGCTGCTTCAGGATATCTTTCGTTTTGGTCGATGTTTAAAGCTGTGGAAAGTGGAGAAGGAGGTGAGGGCGTGCGTACAGTAGACAGCTGATGGTGTGGTAAATGATCCAAGTGAGTAATTTGCGCTGCGTACACATATTATGAGCTGTTTGCACTGCAGCCCTGACCTTTTTAGACATTACCCAAAAGACACCTTTAATTCTTCCAAAAGCCAGAAGGCACAAACACACACAATGGCCAGTACAAAATTACCGAAACGATGCAGCAGTAATCTCTGTAACTGTTAAGATCCAAATCTACCAACCCTGGGTTCTCTCCTTGCTTCCACAATCCAAAGCCAAGTGTGTTACATTGGTCATAAGTGTGAATGTGAGTGATTGGTTGTTCATCTCTATGAACCTATTTGTCTCTCTAGCCCTGTGACAAATAGGTGGCCTGTCCAGGGTTTATCCCACCTCTCAGTTCACCCAGTAAATTGAATTGGATAAGCAGAGGATGATGGATGGATGGAGTAATCCACGTACGAGCCACAAAGTTGGAAAAAAACATCAGAAGCTACAATGCTAGCTACAAGTCACTTAATGCATCATTGGTCTGCTCACATTCCATTTGTAGTGCGTCATGCCCGTCATTCATCGACAAGCTGCTTCACTGAAAAAGACGTGTAGCCATTGATTCTTCATTGGAAGTGTGAAAACGACATGAAACAGCAGTAATCTATACGAGCGAGAGAGCGCCCTGAGCGCAACTTTATTGGAATATTGGAATTCATAAATGTGAGCTAGCAAATACATTATATTTGTAGTGAAACTGTTAAAGTAGTCTGCATAATAGTAGTTGTAGTAGTACGGCCCTGTTTTCGGGCCTGCTCACCTTGTCGTGTTCAAACATGGAACGATGGGCAGAGAAAGCAGCAGCGTGCCCCCCACACATTCCAGAGGAGGCATCAGGGACAACGGGCATGACAGGGACTTAGTCAGACACGGAGGAAATGAAAAGCAGTAAGAGGAGGTGGGTTGAAAAGTGGCTTGCAGGGGCACAACAACTGAAGGCAGTACTCTGTGTGAGCCAATCAGATACATAAAAGGGCATGAGCTAAGCTAGCAGCGCATGAGGGCTGACACTGAGATGAACTAATCTGGCAGGATTGTGGCTTAGCTTGACCTCGTGGCCTGTCTGCACTCATGCTTTGCTCTTTTTCATTGTGGTGTCTTTGACAGTTACCATACAGCTTCCGGTTTTCCTGCACCTGAAAAACCAACACGAATTTGCGAAAAGACAAACAAAGACACAAATATGTGATTGAATGTAAAATATATGTGTTAATAGCGTATGGATTCAACATATGTTTGTAAATGTGGTCTAAGATAGCATTATAAATCAAAGAAAGTAATAACTTGTTTGGAAATGGTGACTATTGTGGACAGACGAATAGCAACATACACGAATAATTCCACTTCAGAGCTGAGCTCTCTTTGGCTAAATCCACCCACAACTGGCTGTGGGATATCACTTGTTTGAACAACTGTTGCTGGGTTGACAACTCCCAGTTTTAGAGTTTTTGGCTGGATCCACATCATGCCTCGTCACTCATGGGAAGAAAAGGAAGTAAAGCCCTGGGATCCTGTTGGCAACAGTCAGCCTGAAACAGGCTTAAGACCGACGGATGGAGCCGAGAGGAAGAAACCTATGATAGAGAATAATTCCAAGGGAGCAAGTGAGAGATTGGAACAGAAGACATTTCAAGGGTTTATCTTGATTAACTGACCAAAGAAAACACACAGAGGAAGACACAAAGCAAAAGACAAATGCTACAATAAAACAGACAAATTAAATACTTTTTGGGAAACTGAATGCAAACCAAGACTGAGACAGAGCCTTGCTGGCAATGAGCCTGAGACGCTCCCGGCCATATTTAATCATCAAATATTAATGCAGTAAAGATGGAATACAGGAAATTAATATTCCCCATTAACAAAGAAGAAGAGTGAGCAGCGGCTTGTAATGGCCACGAAAGACAAACGGCCTCCGTCCAGAGGTTTACGTTCTGTTCTTACTTTCCCTGATTATGGGATCCAAATCAGGTCACGGTCTACATCCTATATGATAATCTGAACACTCATCTGTTCCACCTCACATTTATCATGCTCACTTCCCCTTCACTCTTTATTTTATGCTGTTTAAATGAATCATCTATTACTTCCTCAAAGTGTTTTTTCCCTTGCTGCTAAGTGCACATTGTAGCCGTGTTTCCATAACAAACTTCCCAAGATCCACCTGCCGGTCAAACGTGGACTGGACGGTCTTAAATTTAAGTTTGCGTACGTACTGGTCTTACTGGTATCTAACTGTCTTACTGACCCAGTTTCTCTTCCTTAGTTCACTCTAAAAAACACCAGTTCAAATGATAATGACGCTGATTTCAGTGACAGTTCAAGATGATGGACGGCTTAGGCAGTAAAGTCAAACGTATCCAATGGGTAGAAAATGGTCCACTTCAGCTGCTGGCTACTGAAAGTTAGAAAAAGGAACGGGCGTACTGTATTGTCACCGGGCAAGTTTTTGTTGTTTCATGTGTTTCATTTTAACCGGACTGTCTAGTTTTCAGTATCAGCCGTTTTTAACGTGTTTCCATACCTCTGAATCACCATTCACATCTTTGATGAGAGAAAAAGGTGTGGCTGTGTCGTTTTGATGACTGCTTCTACCTACTGAGTAAACAGAATATAAATCAGTACTTTTTGGGTGACGTCAAGAATGAGTAACTGGTTCCCATGCCAGAGCATGGAGTACAAGCATTCTGAAGCAGAGTCACAGAGATATATGTTGGTGTCTTGATGCAGGAAAACTAAGTGCCCAGAGGTAGTCCTGTCATAAATCCTGAGTTTCTTTCATGACTCATGTGGGAGATTTGTGTTTTATACTTTTTTTACTTGCTAATTTGTTATCTTTTAATGCCATTTTGACACAAAGACGTGGGAGAATTGAACTACTGACTTTCCAGTACTCTACCTCTTAAGCCACAGCCACCTCACTAATATAGAGGCATAAATCAACTAGCTCTCCAGAAGACAGATTTCAGCTGGTGATGGTAATCCCTATTAGATCCATCCATCCATTCATTTTCTTAACATCTTAACTAAGACTTGTAGGAGATCTATGTCAGCTCAGCCTAGCTGTCACTAGTCGAAAGGCGGAGTACATTCTGGACTGGTCACCAGTCCCTAACAGGGCTAACACAGGGAGACAGACCACCAAACACTCTAGCATCCACACCTACAGCCAACTTGGAATCACCTAACAAACATGTCTTTGGACTGGGAGGAAACCAAAGCACCCAGAGGAAACCCACACAGGTACAGGAGCGCAGGGAAAGCATCCAAACTCCACAAAGAAAGACCCAGCTGAGCAGAAAGTTTGAATTGGTGAGTTTCTTGCTGTGAGGCAGAAGGGCAAACTGTTGCACCACAGTGCTGCCCACCTGACCACCCTACCTCTAGGAAAACACAGTAAGGACCAGACCTAGCTGGTTAGCAGAATAAAATAAGACTGAGGGGATTGTCCGGTAGTAAATGATCCGAGTTACTGTCTGGAAAAAATAAAAACAAATGGCCACATATGCTTGGGTGGCTTGTGTTTTGCATCCTTTAATGACAGTAACCCTGCATACTGAAAATGAAACATTGTGCATGTGATTTTAATGATAATAGTTTAATGTTGGCACATGAAAATGAAAAATGTGCCCAAATCTGATGTTATCACTAATTTGACTGTTGAATCTAATTTAAAACGATTCACCTCTCCACTTTAATTCTTTTTGTTTTAACTTGTTACGGGGCTGCTCCAAATATACTTCAGGACAAACACGGACAACTTAGACAGCACTTCTGCGGTGTGGCTCTTGGGGGATTATATACTGGAATAATGCATGAATGTTCCAAACTCCCACAGTGCGAACATGATGTGGCATGACAATGCTGGAAAATGAGGGGTGTCAAAGCCTGCTGGGAACTGTAGTTGTTGAATGCAAAAGGTGTTTTTTGATGAATGACATGTTCAAGTGATGCGCTTTGAGCTGTGTATCCACCCCGCTCTGACAGTTGATGCTTCTTTTTTGTTTTCCTACTCTTCCCCTGCCTTTCTGCTCCTTTTCTCTTGCTCTATCTTCTTGGCGAGTGATCCTAACAAGGCGGATTATACATTTTCAGACTGAGAGCAATCCAGATATGATCAAGTATTTATGTAAGCTGCACTCTCACTGCTCAAATACATACAGAGCTCTCTCGACTCAACAGCTGTTTCATAACCAGCAGTCGCTACTCACTGTGTGTGTGTCTCTGTGTGTTACTGTATGCATGTGTGTGCACGTTAACAAGTCTGTGTGGTGTGATAGCTGATAGTCAACGATAAAGCACTGAATTATAAATGTGCAGTTAATGCTTAGGAGAGAACAGACATCTATCTGGCCTCGTTAGAGGAAGTGTGTGTGTATGTGTGCGTGGCCATATTTTTGCGCTTTCTGTTCCTTAAATATAAAAAAAAAAACACTAATTGTTTGCCGCTTAATTGAAATGTAACTGCTAATCCAGCAGACTATGTAACTGTATTAATTAAAAGAAAAACACTCAGCGACTTGTGCTGAGTTAAACCGAACAAGGACTATTTATAGAGAGCAGGCCAGGCTGCACATGTGCATAATTCATAAATCTTTATGTGTGCATATATGTGTGTGTAGCAATACATAATACATAGTGTATACATCAGTGTTAAACCAGGGGCAGGCTGCAAAGTGCTGGGATTTACAAATATACTGCACTGCGTGAGGCACATACACACATACAGCGAGCGGAGGCTAGCCCATTGTGCTTGAATAATACCAAATGCATTGAAGTTTAGTATTCCCAGTGCACACCAGCATGGATTGTGGTTCCAGTGAGACACACATATAGAGTACAGTCAGATGTTTTCTGTTTATTTACCCGTTTGTGCATGTAGATTCTTCAGTTCCTGTGTGCTTGTATCCAGTATTTGCATATGTGTTTGTGTGGGGTTTTTCAAAATCTCTTTTCACTTGTAATGTGTTCTTTTGCTTTTATGTGGATTATTATGCTTCCCGTCTTTATATTCTCACACCTCCACTTGTGCTAATTTCTAGCTCCCTATTTTTGTTCTTGGACTCCTCTGGAGTACCTTTTATACTGTGTTTTTTATGCAGGCCCTCTGTTAATTCTTTGTCTGAATCTTTGCCGTTTTAGCTCCTGTCTCTTTAAAGCCTCTCTCTCCTTAAAAGTCACATTTTTTTTCTGATTGGTTGCCCCTCACGTCTCTTCCACAAACCAAACTCAATGCTTGTGGGCTTCCTTCTCTTGCCTTTGTGGAGGTTTCAAAAACAGCCTTTATACACACTAAAAAGTGTAATAATGTATTTTCCATTGAAAGGAAGCATCCATGGCTGCTTTCTGAGTTAGACTGACTGGTTTGCGGTGTTCTGAGCTGCAACACGGGCAGCACTGGAGATGATCATATAAGGAAATTCCCTCTAGCTGACATCAACCATGCTGAAATAAAAAAAAAAACATTGTAAGCTGACTGTTTAAAGCAAAGTAGTTTATTTTCTGACTAAAACAAGCCTCTTTTTTCTTATCCCTTAAAGCTGTCTTTCTTCTGATTGGCTGCCTCTCATAAACAGATGGTTTGAACAGCACAGATCTCAGTGCTTGAAATTTGTAATATCACCTCTTTGTGGATTTATTCAGAGCCAAAAGTAGGAAAACAGAGTTTGAAACTGTGCATTAATGCTTTACAGGGATCACTTGTACATAGCCCACATTATTTGAAACTTTGTTTAATGTGAACATCTAAAGTTGTAACTGTATGTGTGTAACAGAAAATAAGGAAATGCTCAGTAAGGAAGCTGTAAAAGTTTGTGTGTGTCTTATTGTGTGTTATATCATGATACAGTGTGTGAGTAAATGTCTAAACATCTTGGTTTTGGTGAAAAAGAAAATGCATGCTTCAAGGGAATACTCAGTGGCTGTTGGTTGGATTAAAAAACCACAGAGGTGCACATCACTTTGGATTCTGGTACTCTCATAATCCTGAGTGGGAATAGTTGGGTGGAATAACAGTTCTTGACACTAAGTCAGGTGTGATCGATGATGCTACAGAGTGCACGAGTTACTTTTGTAAAGCAGTTATAATGACGGCAGTGGTAGTTTTTTCTTTCTTCTGATCAGTTTCACATTTTTGCGTTTATACATTGTGCTTACAGCGCAGTCTGCGCTGAGATTTTGCGAAGTCTGGCTTTTTGGAAATTAAAATGTGGCAATGATGAGAAAGTGGTCATTTGTGCCTTATTTTGCATCCTCAAAATAAGTCTTCTATATGTAGGGACAGGAAGTTGGATGAGCTGTTTGGTGTCAGATTTGATGCATCTGGTCTTCTGCGTGCACTACAGCCAGTTGCACTTTTTGTAGTTCCTTTGCTCAGAAACGTTATTCTACTGCTATAAAATTGATTTTCCGCACTAATGCTGTCATTGTTAAAAGTGCATATGCTGGCCACCCCTTTCAAGTCTAAATATAAGCGTGCATTTAAGTTGCCTTCATATACTGTGTATTACATATTACAACACACTCTTCATGTCCTTGCAAAAGTGCCATATGCGTTGGCCTGGCGCCTCCTACCCCCCTGCTGGGGCCCTCCATCTATTTCTGGCTCTGCGTCATGCCTGGGCTTTACTCCTGTGGCAAGAGGAGTGTTTCTCTAGGGCTCCCACTCTGCTGTACACACACACATATACACACACACACACACAGAAAACGAGCGAGCGAGCGAGAGAGAGAGAGAGAGAGAGAGAGAGAGAGAGAGAGAGACTCACATACACATACACCTCCCAACTGAGACACGCTCACATGCCTGCCTGGTGAACGAGTGAGCGCACTCAGATGTAAACACACACAGTGGCAGACGGACAGAGCAGCGGATGGAGGCATGGATGAATGGGTGGCTGCTGACAAACTGGACTTCATATTGGGGGTTTGAACTTGTGTGTGCATGTGAGAGAAAGTGTGTGTATGCGTGAGAGAGAGAAGGAGACGGTCGGCCGGTTGGTCGGTGTGTCTGTTTCCGTGGCGATGGAAGGAGGGAGAGCGAAAACAGAGGAATGCTTTCGGTGATAGAAAAGGAGAGCCGGCCAGGTTGGTTCAAAGTCTGTCTGTCCATATCCAGGCTTCTTCTTCCTTTCCCTGCTCTCGTCTGCTTTGCCTTGCTTTCTTTTTCAGTCAAGTGGGTGCTTTCCTGTGAGTGTGTGTGTGTTTGTGTGAGATTGTGTTTGTGTGTAGCAACCAAGCAGGGGGGATGTCCTCGTCCGCGGCTGTGAATGACAGTGGATGTAATATGTGTGCAAGAAGGGTGACTATGACATAAAGTAGTTCATCATAAATATCTATCTATCTATCTGCCCCCCCCCCCCCCCCCTCTCTCTCTCTCGTCCTCTCCCTCCCAGGATGCTGTTAATGGACACACACACATATAAACTAGACAGCTGACTGTCTCACACAGCGGTGTCAGTTCCCTCCATTAACCGAGGGGTGCCACCACAACACACGTACACACACCTAGTGTGCTTGTCCTCTTGAGCCTTGAGCACAGTGATTTACAAGAAAACAGGCTGAACTCTGTGTGTGTGTGTGTGTGTGTGTGTGTGTGTGTGTGTGTGTGTGTGTGTGTGTGTGTGTGTGTGCGCGTGCGCGCGCCTGTGTGTGTTTGTATTTATGTTTCATGTCTCCCTCGCTGCCGCTGGGACGTCCCTTGCATAACAAGTTACTCTAGTACACACAGCACAAACACACACTTGTATACACACACTGCCATTTGTCTGTCAGAGCAAAGAGGTGCGATTACAGTGACCTTGCTCTCCCCTGTTGGAGCTTTTTTTCTCCTTCTGGTTCTTTTCTATTAATGCCATTCTTTTTCTTTTATTTTCCTCTTTCTTCCACTAATACTTCTTGACAGTGTTCACTGTCTCATTACTTATTATTTTGCTTCTTCCCTTTTGCTACTACAAGTGGCATCACAGTATAACCTTAGAATGAGTTTTATTTTCATACATGTTATTTGACCTTCTTCTTCTCTGGTTCACATCGTCGCCCTGTCTTTCTTCTCATCATCTGATTTTTGTACTTTGGAAAATATATTAAAGTATGCCTAGTCCAATTTAGCATGCCTCTTTTCCATATTTGTGTATAGGTGTGTTAAAAGGGTGGCTGCCCAAGTTAAAGTTTTGAAAAATGAGGTCAGTACGTGCACAAGTAATCCCTGGGAGGCAAAAGCTCAGTATTCAAACTGCTCTCAATGCTCAGTTTCAAATAGTTTTTTTCTGTTCTTCGCTGTGTATGACATCATAGAGAGAGGGAGGGGGGGGGGTCCCTAATATGGTCATTTCTATGTTCTATTTATGAGGGACAGCCCGTCAGAAGAAGACTTAGGCTTAAAGGAAGAGATGCTAAAACACCTTTGTTTAAGACAGTGGAACCGAGGACTTGCAGATACATACGGATTATTTTGAAGTGTGAGTCACGTAAAGTATAGAGACAAGAAAATAAGCATAACAGCTCCCATTTATGCTTTAAAAAATAGGTTTCTATTACACCATTTACATCCTACACAGTCTGAATTTAGTGACAGACAAAGACAGTTAAAAGGATGCAGTTGTGTGTCTAACTTTTTTGTTTTTTTTTCTAGAAAGACAGCCCGGTAAATACTGTAGCTGAAAAGACAAATAAAGTGACAGACAGACATAAACATGAGACGGGCTGTCAGACAGACAGAGATTGGGAACTAAGAAAGGAGACTGGCAGACAGATAGGAAGTCACTCGAAAACAGAGGCAGTCAGACGAGCTGGCAGTCAGACGGACAAGTAAACACATTGAAAAAGACAGACGGACAGACAGACAGGTAAACAAATGTACACGAGGACACACAGACAGAACGCCTGGCAGAAGAGGTTGAAAAAGAACTGTCTTGCTAACTCAGCCAAAAACAGCCAGACACTCAGACGTGCAGGCAAATTCTGAGACAGCCGTTTAGCACAAGCGATAAGGCTCCTATACAAATATGTATTTGACAGACAGTCGGACTGACTGATGGACAGAGTGACAGACAGAGCAGGCAGGCAGACCAAGAGATGATCAGTCCCTCCGGTCCTAAAGCGTAGGAAGTCTTGCCGCTCTGCCGCCAAGTGTGTTAAACCATTTTTCCATTCACAAATTCTCAGACAGTGAAGTGTGCTGCTTCTGCCCTGGTATGTGCACGTGTGTGTTTGCAGTTCACGTGTGCGTGTGTTTACGTGCATGAGCGGTGTGATGCTCCGGAGGCGGGTGAGTGGGTGAAGGCCACATTCAATTGCTTTTCTTCAGCACTGATAACACTGTTCATTTAAATGCATTTTGTTGCGAGTTGTGACTCTGAAGAGGAGAATTTTCTAAGACCTTGCTTCCCAGAAATGTGCCGTTATACAACTCAGTTTATTCACTTTATCCACATTGTTCCCCACATGAAGAGCTCACTGGGGTTATAAACTTTTAGTCATCGTATTACTGATGATGAATGCCTGTTAGTGAGGAAAGTCATATTTGTTTAAACTCATTTCCCACTAAAAACACAAATTCATATTGGAGCTGACATTTGCCCAGAGAATAGTGCAGTGTTTAAAAATTCTGAATGTTTTTGCTCTCCTTCCAGGTAGGCCTCTACTCATTTGCGTACGGTATGAAAATCATCCCGCAGAAACAGCTCGTCCACAGAGCGAATATCGAGCCTCACACACTGTGTGCTTTTATTTTTGGCCGTGTTGTGTGGCTGTTGCTTGGTAAAGTCTGTCTGGGACCGGAACTGCTTCTCTGAAAAAGATTCTGAAAAAGATTCTCTTCTCTACAGGAAATTAGGCTTTGACTAGTTTGAATGCACATACAGTGCCGGTGATGGAATCGGTAGCATGCAAAGTTAGGAAACAGCAGTTTGCAACACAGATGTCCTTAGTAACTTATGAAATGGTAATTAAAGAAATGGCAAATAGCTGAAAAAAATGTAAAATAAATCAAATTTCCAGGGTCAAGAAACAACATTCATACTCAACAACTAAAATATATTTTTATTTTATTACAGTTTGAGTTTACTCTTCCTACTGTTGACCATTACAGCTGTTGATTGTGGCACAAAGCTGAAGAGTAACTGCTAGTGAGCAACTCTGAAACACTTTTGATTAAATATTGGGGTAGCAGATCTTTACGTATAGGCAAGTGTGTGTGTGTAAAGGGGGGGGGGGGGGGGGGTAAAGCTGCAATCTTCCAATGACCAGCGGGGGCGACTCATACTGATGTCTATGAGATGATTACAGTACTACTCACTGGATCTGTGACCGCAGTAAATACTTTCCTGATGAATACCTAATTTCGAGTCTTTTTTCATACAGCACTTTTTTTTGGGTAACTAATACTTCTAGTTGCAGTAATACAGAAGGTCAGGCAGTTGATGTGGATGATATAAGGCAGTGGTGTTAAACATAGGCAGTCCAGCCTACTGGACGGCTTTGGAAAATGCGACAAAGTTAATAGATTTCAAATTTCAATTTTATTTATACTATATTTTCATAAGATTTACAGCCTTTCCTATTGATAGAGCACTCCCAGGCCCTGCACACTGAAAAAAAGGGATTGCCCATTTCTTGGAGTTATGTAAGCATCTTGTGTGTATTTAACACAATTGCCTCATGCTTTAAAGTTAAGTGTAACTATATAGTGTAGAAACTACATGATATGCAGAGAGGGTATATTAAACTGTTCATGTCATGTTCAGTGAAGTAAGTCAATAATATAGCAATGTTAAATCCTGCGACACTGCTTGTGATTTTGGCTCGCGCACTTTGGATCATGGTTTGAGGAAGGCATCCATCTCATTCAAGTTGAGCAGCCGCCTCTACTTTTTTTCAGAATACCGAAAAAAAGGAAAATGGGTGGTTGTTACATTTACAAAAGTCTAACTTGTAATTTGAACAAAATAATTTCATGTTTCTATGGTGAACGTAATTAAATCATGTAGTATATGTATGAAATTCAACAACTTAATTTGATCTCATTGAGATGACATGATACAATCTAGTAAGAGTGGTTAGTTGAAATTCACAAGATCACACAACTAGAGGCAGACAACTACACACACCACGCGTATGCTGTCGCCATTTTTTGTGGTTGAACCTGTCAAGGACAAAAACGTAAAAATTGTGCATCAAGCCTTGATAAGCCATGTTAACCCTGGATTGGTGGCGTGGTCGTTAGTGCTGTTGCCCCACAGCAAGAAGCTCCTGGGTTCAAAGCCACAAGCTGGTTAGTTTGCACTGTGTTCTCTCCCACAGTGAAAAGCCATGCAGTTATTAGAGTAAGGTTAATTGGTGGAAATGGTTGTTTGTCTCTATGTGATACACTGGTGAGCTGTCTGGGGTGTACCCTGCCTCTTAACCTATCACTTTGGGGTTATGCCCCTGCAACCCAGATAAAGGGAGGAAGTTGTTGTAAATCCATTCCTTTGTTGAACAATATGTTAATATAAAGACAACATGTAGTATTTAAGTCACCAAGTAGTATTGAGCTAAAGGTTATTGAATAGTGTTGGAATAAAATGACAAAATTGTGAAGGATTAAAATATTCCAAGGGCTCAACTTACTTCATCTAAACATGTTTCAATCATGTTTTATCAACACAAAATGCACCAGTTTATTTAATATGAATAAGTTGTGTTGATTTAACATAGTTAAGTTTCTGCCAAAGCAAAACATCTGTGTGCAATCAATGTCCACTATTGAATCAAGTAAATCTAACATGCTCTTCATTTGCCATTCATACTAAACCAAAGTAATTAAGTAATACATAAAAAAAATTAAATGACAGAAAATTCACAAATTTTCTGTCTGTTTTGGGGTTTTTTTGTGAGTCCACAGAAGAAAAAGAACATTTTCTATGAATTAACAAAAATATATCATTTATGTGGCTCAAGATATAAGACAAGTTTGACATCCTGATGTAGGGCATGACTGCTAAGTCACTATGTCATTGTGTTAAGTTTCATAGTCGGCCCTCAGTGCCTGGTTTTATCGTCCTGAGACCTTGAGTCTTCATATAGCACTTTGTAATCCATTCTGCTCAACAGTGTTTTATACTTTGTTAAGCCGCATTAACTTTGTGGCGTTATGTCGTGAAATAAACCCACTGTCGTCACGAGGACATACTTTTTTTTATGTAACATATGCAATGAAATGTTAGAAGAGGTACCTTCATTTTTATATATTATTATCAGGTCCAACTAAGCTTGGAGAAATTAAAAATTTATCCCAAACGAGAGCTCAGGTGGTTAAAAAGCATCTCTTTGTGGCATTTTTTAAATTCATTCATTTTTTATTATAGTTTTATTTCAAAACCCAAGAAAAGAAAAGTTGACATCTTATTTTTCTTTCAGAGTAACATTGAGAGTAACTAAATGTAACAGAGTAACTAAATGTTTTGTTTAAAGGAACTGCATTTCCAGCCAATAAGACCAAATTAACCCCGTGAGGTCTGACCTACTTTGCCAGTCATTGGTTTGCTTGAATAATCTCAGCTTCATATGTACAGTGAAGTTAAATATATAATTTATATTTCAGGAAAACTTGCTATCAAAATAAGTTAAATGACTATAAAGACAAAAAGCATTAAGCCTTTCAGAGGTAAATAATAATGAACTTTGCTACTAAATCTGATGGTTAATGCTTCACATGATTAATTAAGAGTTACTACATTTATTATTCTGCCTTTTAATAAATATTGGGGCCCTACTTTTAATAGGTTAGCACATTGCTCAGACCTGTAACTGTGCTTTCCCCTTCAACCCCAAATCAACTGCAAAACTCATGTTTCCTTCTATTATCCTTAACACTCACTCTCTCACACACACACACATAGCAGGACAGGTGGCTGTATCACCTTGACGTCCAGTTTTACACCTCACTCTACAGTCATCTCTCTCTCTCTTGCTCTCTCTCTGCAGGTATAAGCCCCTTATACCTTCTGTGCTCCAAACACTGCCAGGACCACACACACACACACACACACACACACACACACACACACACACACACACACACACACACACGCACCCGCAGCAGGTAGTGGCAGCATATCATAGCCTCTGGTTGCCTGGCGAACAGAGCGTCATGATGGAGGGATGACAGGAAAGATGGTTGCACAGATGGAGGGAGGAAAAAGGGTTAGAGCGAAGGACAGATGAAACAGAAATAATACATGGAGGCTGGGAGGGGTGGAGGGATGTTGGTGGAGTGACAAAAGAAGGAAAATAACTACTGAGGGATTCCAGCTTGATGGAGGGAGAGATGGAAACATTGAAAGAGAGATGAGGGAAGAATAGAAGCAGAATGGAGGAATGAATGAGGTGGAGGAGTGTGTAACAGAGGTAAAAAAAAAGGTGATGAAGAGTTAGCAGATGATGGAAAGAGTGATTGATTAATGGGGGAAAGGAGAGATGAAAGAGAAGATGAAGTAGTATTAAAGAAGAACTGACAGAGGATAAGACGCAGGTGGGAGAAGGTGTTGATGGAGTGAAAAGGAAACATGATGAAAAGAGTGATGTGGAGCAGAGGGCAGAGAAATGAAGGATGGGGGTTAAAAGTCCACTTAAGTGAAGAAATGATAACTGAAAGAACGAAAGCTAATGGTTGATGATGGAGATGCTTTGTCATCAAATGTTTTCTGTTGCCTAACTTATCGTTTCAATGTTCAAAAATAATTTCCCCCAGGGATCAATAAAGTATTCTGATTCTGATTCTGATTCTGATTCTCAACTCCTCCATACTCCTTTTCTTTTCTCACTGTTCTTGTCACCTCCCCCTGCTCTTTTCTTCTTACTTAATCTCTCCTTTGAACTCATGTTCTTTCCTTTATCTTTCTCTCCTTTTGGATCTTCCTTCTCTTGTTTCTCCCTCATCTACATTCCATTTATTTTTTGCTTTGTCCCCCTCTTTCCTTTGTCGGTTCCTTTTCTTTCCCATGCCTAGATTGCATCTCTTCAGGACTCTGCATTGTCACCTCTTTACACTAACTGTGCTGCACATTGCAGCAACATGTTCGAAAAGGCCCTCCTGACTTCCAAGGAATGGCCTTATGTTTCTGCCTCCCCTTCCTTCTCCGTCAAAACGAAAGAAAAACGATAAAGAGGCCCAGCGAGGACGTGGAAACTTAACTGTTTTCTCCCTGCCAAACTTCCCCTCTCTACCTCTCCCTCTTTCTTTCTGCTTTTCTTCCAAGGTGTTAAAGTAAGTGTGTTTGTGTGTGAGTGTGTGATGAAGGAAAAGAGCTGTGTATGTGTGTGCGGCTGGAATGTGGAGGCTCGTAAGTCACCTCTGATTTTCCACTCCCGCTGGGACACATCCCATTATCAGTTTTATATGAAACTAGGAAATTCCTCTGTGGTCTGTGTGTGTGTGTGTGTGTGTGTGTGTGTGTGTGTGTGTGTGTGTGTGTGTGTGTGTGTGTGTGTGTGTGTGTGTGTGTGCGTGCGCGCGCCTGTGTGTGTGTGCGTTAAATCTCAAGGAGCAGAGCTGCATGTTGCATATGTGTGTTTATGTGTTTTTGTCAGATTGGAGGTTACTGTATGTGTGTATCAGTGTGTGTGTGTGTGTGTGTGTGTGTGTGCAGTGTCTGCCTTTATAATGAGCAGCTTAAGAGTGGAATAAAGAGTGTTATTTTGCTTCTCTCTATACTTCTCTGTGTACTGCAGGACCACCATAAAATCCTAAAATACAGCGCCATACAGTACATCAGTATTCAGGTTCAAAGGGGCTCGTACAGAATTTGTGGATACTTGATTGGAAAATTTGATGGTCAAAACTTCATGTTCTTAATCTGGTGGGAATTAGAAACCAAAAAATTGTTGCTTTGCTAAGATGTTTAGACATTTTTCGGAAACTTTGATTTTCTGCTCAGTCGGTTTAAATTGGAAGGATTAGAATGTTTTTGGCTGGGCAAGTAGGTATTTATCTTATTAGTGGCTCTTTGTCTGAGTGTACATAAAATACATGTGTTCTCTAGGTTAATACAAGCTATGATAGACACGTAACACCTTCTAAAAGATCAAATTGAATGTGAATATTTAAGTTTATGGAATAAATCTCCTTACAGTGATCGCTTAAGGGATCACTGTAAGGAGATTTATTGCATTTAACCTATCCTAAAGGTTGGGAGCAGTGGGCAGCTATCATACAGCGTCTGCAGCTGTAAGCTCATGCCCGGGTCAAGGGCACAGTGACAGTAGTTGCCAGGAGACACATGCAAACTCAACACAGAAGGGCTCTGGCTCAAATTCAAACCAAGGACTAGTTGCAGTAAGGCTAACTACCAAAACACTGTGCTGCCCCTATAGGAGCAGAATAGAAAAAAACTGAGTGCGGAAAAAATCTCTATAAAATAAAATATTATTTCCAATTTAATGTAAAAAAATATCATCAATGTTATTGGATCAGTCTAAGTAGAATACCAATGCGTATCTACCACTATTAGCATCACGTGTATGCATAACATGATTGTTTCCACATTTATCCACCTGGAATTCCAAAGTCAGCAAAATGAGTGCTTCAAGTCCCATAACGTCACTAATGGGGAAAATCAAACCAGAGGCCTGGTTACCTGTTCAGTGGTTTGGTTTACTTGGTGCCAAAAATCTAACTTCAAAATCACTTGTGGTGTCATTGATATGAAAAGTGGATACAACTACCAACAATGTAGCAACTTTAAGATAATCTTATGTTACTGCTAATTAATACTCTGACCGAGTGAGAGAAGCTGTGGCCGACTTGCACAATTTAAAAAAACAAAACAGAAAATAAAAATATCTGGTGAAATAGTCAGACGGGACAGCTTAAGCAGACACGAGAGGCCAAGAGCTAATTGGTTGATAGGCTGGAAAAACAAAAATTCAAACTTTTCGTTGTTGTTTCTAACAGCTTCTAATTATTATACGAAAAACTGAATGATATGTAGAAGGCATTTAGCCAGCTGACTGGACACTTGTTTTGAAGCAAACTTAATGAATTTCTTATTGCTGCCAGGCTGTTTCAGATTCCTTATTTGTGGGAGATGGATTGATTAGTGGGTGTTTTTTATGGGTGTTTTGTCACATTAATATAATAAAAGTAGGACACGTCTGGAAAGACTAGAATAATATCAGAGAAGAGGAATAAAGAGAATGGGGAAGAGATGAGAATAGAATCCAAACTGTTCCTAGCCCACAGGCCTATAACTTCCCATTCTGCACTCAGTGGAAAATCAACAAAGGAATATTCCACATCTCTTTTTTTCTCCTTGCCCTCTCCACCTTGATCTTTCCATCTTCCAGTTTGGAAGGAAGGTAGGAAAAGAAGCTGAATGAGAAGGATGTGATTAGCTGGATTTAATCTCTTGCTTTCACAAAGTCACATGGCTTTAAGGATTGTTTTTTACATCAACTTGGTTTTATTGGGCAGCATACTGAGCAGACTATCGGGAATGATGGGAAGAAAGCTGAAGATCTTTATCTGCCAGCCTAGGGCGGTTAAAAGATTCCAAAATTCACTTGCTTCTTTCCTCATTTTGGCAGCTGAATGTGCTACTTAGAGCAGAATCAAACTCCAGATGAGAGTTGGTTACCTGCCAAAACTGGCTGGTTCAGAAGCCAAGCCTACCAGACACAGGCACAAGTTGCCAGAGTTTGGCTGGTGGCTGGTGGTAGTTTCCCACCCTCCAGTCATGTATTCCAGATGTTGTGGATTTAAATCCAACTTGTGACCTTGTTTCATGTCATCCCCTCTCTCGCGCTCTCTCCTGAATTTTTTCCTTTCCCAGTCTTTCCTCATTCTTTCCACACTCAACGAGCAGTACTGTAAGTAAAATATTGAAACAATTTGAGTATGATCTCGTTTGTGGAATACAAAAAATGTATTTGGATGACCGAAAAAGAGAAGTTTGTTCACCTTAAACTGCATTGTTTTTAGTTCACACTCCTTGTATTCCTGGAAAAACCTACCAGTAGTGAGGGAAGAGCTTCTTTCCAGGTAACTCTTATTGAGATGACCTTGAAATAGACACCTGTCCCAAAGCAGCTTTGGTGTTGGCATTTCTCTCCGTGAGTTCTTATTAAAGGCTATGACTAATTACATTTTTAAAGAAACATGTATTTCGGGCTTTCCTTAGAACAAGAATCATTTTGGACCGTCCCTTTAAAAATATGATTGTTTTTTTTGAAGAATTTCACGTTGTAAGTTAGTTGATGAATAGGAAATGAGTCACAGTGTTGTGCGGGGTGACATAATCCTTAATTACAATGTAAACACACACACACACAATGTTTGTATTATGATTTCCACATCCCACTGCCTCAAATGTGAACCAGCGCATCCATGGACTCTATCCAAAAAAGATAGTTAACATCACTCGCTGGTATGTGAAGTACTTTTTTGATCCCTTAGTCGAGCAATTCAACCATTGACCTCTTAGTTTTGAAACAAGACAAGAGGTTCTGACTGAGAGACAGATTACACCACAGATGACAGAGTGGTAAGCATACCCAGTTTATCATCAGATTTAAGCTGAATGGGACCAAAATGTACAAAATGACCATCGGGTTGTAGAAAACAACACTTAAAGCTAGCAACCAAGGCCATAAACACCCCAGGAAGGTGTTTACCGAGTTCGTATATTGAGTGAGAAGTAGAGTGAAACTATTTTGACTTGCTTTTCTAATAACTCGCCCCCTGCTGGCTGTTAGAGAACATGGAGTGTGCAAGGCATTTCTGCACTGGCGTCACTGTTTTGATCCAATGGCCATTCCAATCAAGTTCATGAAACCAGTTGGGTGTCAGTCCACAACTAAACGCAACCCCTCAACAAATCCAATGTTCTCCTTTGTATGGCTAATGTGTGTTAAACGCTATGCCCACTGACCACCTTTCACACTTAAGAAAAGAGGCTCTTTGTTTGTTGAAGAACATTTGTTGGGTTTGTAAGGTCTCAGAAATACATATCTTTGTAAAAATTTGAGAAATATGGCAAACGCATTTCAAATCCTTGCTTGCTTCATTGTGTTTTTGTATCACTTAAAAATTAAATCTTGCATGCTACTTGAACTATATTTTTCTTGCTGACTCTAGAGAAATAATTCATGGGCTTTCCCTTTAAAGCCTATAGTGTCACACAACTTGCATCAGCTTCATTTGCCTCCCGTAAGTGTGTTTATAGTCATACTAATGAGGTTAACCTGATTAAGACTACGGAATTTATATCACCCCTCCTTCACCCTGTTTATACATCTGTGTTTATGTGATAAGGTGCTTAAAATCTGCTTAACTTTATCTATTTTTAACCCATTTATAGCTGATTAATGATAAACTAATTGACACTTATTTGAATGTTAGTTTGTCATTTATTGAGGATAAAATCTAAGTTATCAATTGCTATGATTTGAGAAATTAAACAGAATACGACTGATCAGGCAAGATCATTAAATGCAGATTAACCAGTTGTAATAATATTTTTGGGGGGCAAAATGGCACAAAATGATTATTTCTAGAAGTGATGCAGCTGGTTTAAATATTATTTTCTGGCATTTTTGTGAGTCTGGAAGCATAATGAATTTCCTCATCAGGTGTAGCAGTAGGCATGGTTTTACAATCAATAAGTGGAGCTGATCGGTTTCATGTTAGGCTCTCATGGAATCATTCACTGGACTCAGCCTAACAGGATTATGGCTAAAACATGCAGAGAGGCTGCGTTGTAGATTAAGTGTGATCATCTTGTTAGGAATTGTCCAATAAAAGAGACTCGATCCGGCGCAGCTGGTTGACTTTGTTTTCCTCGATGCATGCACACGGATGGAAACACACGAGTCAGCCTCGCCATGTGTGTGCGGTGTGTGTTTGCACGTGTGTTTTGACAGACATGAAACAGAAAAAACGTCGTCGTAATTTTTTCCCTGCCTCGCTCCTGGCAGACTGGAGCAAGAGGACGACTTGGAAAAATCTGATCTCCAAACACAGTGTGTGTGTGTGTGTGTGTGTGTGTGTGTGTGTGTGTGTGTGTGTGTGTGTGTGTGTGTGTGACACATATGACTGTACACTTTTCTCTCAGTGTATGTGTTTTGTTGTTTTCCATCTATTACGTTGTTGGTATGTGTTTGGATTTCTTTTGGTCTTTTCCGCTCTTGTTTGTGTGTAAATAGTATATGTGGTGTGTGTTTGCGTGCGCGCGCGTGTGTTTCCGTTCTCAGCCATATTTGAAACCATGTGGCACCGAAACGACAAATCAGATGAATAGAAGGAACTTTCCTGTCTGAGAGGTTTCTTTCTCTCCTCTCTTCCCCCTTATTACTCACTCCTTCCTCCTCTTTCTGTTCGCTACTTCCTGCTCCCCACTACCCCTCTTACCATGTCTCATTCTTTCTCTCGTCTCCCTTCTTTTCTTTCCTCTACACCCTTGTTTCTTTCTTGTTTACACATCTCTATTTTCCTCTGCCTGTCCCCTCCTCTTTCTTCTCTTTCTCCCTCTTTTTCTTT
This sequence comes from Diplotaxodon limnothrissa, assembly GCF_057381915.1. Classification (NCBI taxonomy): domain Eukaryota; kingdom Metazoa; phylum Chordata; class Actinopteri; order Cichliformes; family Cichlidae; genus Diplotaxodon; species Diplotaxodon limnothrissa. Next base: position 23,690,993 of record NC_140610.1, read on the forward strand.
CTCCCCCACTGCCGCCTCTGTCTTTACACCATCCTCCCGTCTCCCCTCAGTATTCTCTCTTGCTTCCTCTGTCTGGCCCTCCCTTTGCCACCTGTCTCCTCCATGTTTGTGCAGCAACCTCTTTCACCTCCTCCCGTTCTCCTTCTTCAGCTCTTCCTCTCCTCCTTTCTCGTGCTCTCTCTCTGTGCAGCTTTCTTTCACTCTGTTTGCCTAACCCCGCCCATCCATCTCTGTCGTTGTTGTACTTACTCTTCTTATTATTTTTGGTACTTTTCTTTCAATCTTGTTCTCCCCCTCATCTTCTCAACCTCGACGTCTTTCCTTTTGTTTCACCTTCTTATCCCACTCCACATTTCTTTTTTTCACTATTGTCTTTCTCTCTACTCTTCCTCTTTTTCTAAGGTTTCTCCCCGCCTGTCTCCTCTCCTCCTCCTTTGTTCTCCAGCTCCTCTGCCTTTCTCCATTTTTTTCTTCCTCTCTCCCCATCTTATCTTGTCACCTTCTTACTTTTAATCTCTCTCTCACCCCGACTTTCATGGCTCTCTTTCTCTCTCTGTCCATCCAACACTATTTTTTCTTCCTCTCTTCTATTTTCTAGTGTGTCTTCCTGTTGTCTGGGTTTACAACACTAAAAAGGGTTAGGATTTCTTTTCTTCGCACCTCCTGTGACCACTTCCTCGACCGCATCCTGTTTATTTCCTGTTACTCCTGTGACTGGACTCTCTCAGAAAAATACACAGGACCCCCCCCCCCCACACACACACACACACAGCAGCCTCTAATTGAATCTACAAGAATAAACTCTATAAAAAGACAAACTTAAAAACGGCACAGCAGGCATGAGCAGTATAAAGAGCCTTGATTTCACACCTGGAAATGCAAAAAAGGCAGACAGACCTTTTGGGCCCTTTGCTGATGCTACAGGATGTTTGTACAGCATTTGATAACTGAAACTTATTACACATTTTCATGGCTAACATGTTCTATGCATCATGGAAAAATATTGTTATCTTGTCACAGCTATTTTTGTTTGTTTGTTTTATGAATGATCTCACACTAATGATCGCTGTCATGTGTGTTTTCTCACAGGATGGCCACATAAGGACACTTTCTGTCGGGACTCCCATTGAAACCAGTCTGACAGAGCGCAGACCGAAAGGTAAGCCGTGCCGGCATCTCATCCTGATTTCATGACGGCCTTTTAGACGTTCCAAGGTTTTTTTTCTGGACAGTGGACTGTGCGGTTTGTGTTGCATAATGTGGGCTTTGTAGATGCGATGATGAGTTTTTCCTTTAATAAACACCGGTGTGAATCAGAGCAGTGTGTTTGGGCCAAAAATGTTCCTTAAAGGCTTTGTTTCCATCCACTTATCAAACCGTTCGTACGCAAACACATTTGAATAGTCAGGGTAATTCAGGTTTGTGTCTCTAACCTTTGGATTTTCCACGCAGCATGTTTAACATTTAATGCTGCATTTAGAAAGAACATAAATCCGCTTTAAAGGAAATTTCTTTGAGGAAAGAATTTTCAGTTTCACTGTAAACACCTGTATACAGTCAGACTGGAGGGACATTGCAAAGACTTTCCATTGTAAAACATTATTTTGTTATTTTGGCATTTGAAGTGACGATGACTGCTTAACCCTCTGAGGTCTAGGTAATTGTTGGTGATAACTATTCCTCACCCAACCATGACCATATGTTTTGGAGCAACGTGACACTGAATTGTACAGGGAAAAAAAAATATTAATAGTTTCTGAACAACTGATGAACTTTCAGGTTTGCATTTAGCCTCAAATCTCCCCGAATTAGAAGAGAAATACATACAATTCAAACTTAGGATCTTATTTTGAGAACATTTCCAATCACATGTCATTCTCCAGAAGACTGAAAGGGACTGAATATTGGAGCTTTGAGTTGTTGTTACAGCTTATGCAGAGGTTTGACCTTCACGTGGAGCTAACTTAAGTAGAAGCTGTGTGGGCAATCAGCCTCCTCTTTGGATGCCTCATCTGTAAATGTAACCCTTTCCCTTTGGAGGCCTACTTGGGCTAACCCTTGTTTCTCTTTTCTGAACTCAGCAGTTTCTTTCATATTTCAGAATTGTTAGAGAGGTTGATCTCTGCCTATACATTTTACTAACGCTACTCTTGGAAAATTGCACAACCTATATATGCTGAGGTGTCAGATCTCGTCACTGAGGGTACTGGTGAGGTCGTTAAATGTCATCTTTAGGGGGGGAAGAGTTAAGATCATTGTTTTACTGCTGTGTTGAAAAATCCAACCACAAGTGTAGAAGCTCAACACTGTTGTGAATCTCATACTGACTGGCTCATCTCTGGCTTGAGCATGGAGTACATGCAAATCTATAAGTTGGCCAGTGAGAACTAACCGCAAGCCTTAAAATGTTGTGATTACAACCCTGGGTTTCCAAGCTGCGACACACTAATAGATACAGTTCTGCTTTCCTGTGGTCTCAGTGAAAATGCAGAATTGTATTCAGTCAGTTCAGATCAGCTTCCTGTTTGCCTTCTCTGCCTGTTGATGGCTAGTTGCCTTGTTTCTATTGGCCAAGCGAACATTCGTCACAGAGCGATCAACTTTCAACTTTCAATAGAATTTACATGAGATCTCTGAAGCTGCAGGCTGTGTTTGACGCAGCAGCAGACTACCACCGCTCATTGCAAGCCACTGGAAATACTGTGTTTCAGAGTGCAGCGGAGGTGGTTACATCCTGTCTGACTGCTTCACGATCCAGCGTCCTGCGTCTTGTGTGGACACGATGCCGATGCGGCGATTAGTTTGGGATCCGTGATTCTTCAGTTAAACAGCAATGCAGGGTGGTGCTGAACTTGTTGATGGATCTCTGTGAAAATATTAGCATGTTTTTACAGTTAATATTGCAAAACGAGTTATTCGAGTTTCTGTGCTCTTGTTGCCCTGGTTACACTGGTTTCTATGGTATTTATAGTATTTTTTGTCTTCTTTTCAAACTTTATTTCTGATTGTTACACTTTATTTTCTTTCTGATTACACATTATTTCTCTTATCTTATTGATAACCTTTGAATGTCTTTATGGATCATAATGTAGCGTTAGCTTTCTCAGGTTTTGTACCCTCCTGACCTGGTTGCACCACAGAAAATGTTGCAATGAGAAGATGTGCCATAGTTATGTCACAGCGAAGATGTGATGAAGTGTTTTCTGATAATTCAAACACAAACACACACAAACTCAGAGGCTTTCAGCAGCCTGCTGCGTGCCAAGGTTATGAAACAATTTGCATGCACGCGCCTTTCAACACAATTCTTCTTTACGTCCATTCAAGCTGAGACCCAACTCTGGAAAGATAAAAATAGAACCTCGCTGACCTCCTCTTTCTCTCCCTCTCCGTCCCTCTATCTCCTTACTCCCTCCCCGCTTTTCTGTCTCTGCTCTGATATTGTTGCAGCTGTTTTGCCCCAGTTGGGTAATGCTTGCACTGTAACAAAAGCAAAAAGAGGTGTTCGGGGTCGAGGCTTCGAGGATTTTTTTTTTTACTCTCCCCAGTGGGAAATATGGCTTTCATCAACACAGTACTCGCTCACAATAATCCAAACATACAGAAACAAGAGATCAAATGACGCAACAGACAGTGATTCACCAGCAAAATGTGAGGCGAGAGTTTGTTTGGTGCAGTTTTGTTGCAAATTTGAGGTCCAGAGTGCAAAATAAACGGCAATGACAAACAATTTGAACTGGCTCAAATTACGGGTCACCGCAGTATTTAGATAGAACTAAACAGCAGAATAATTCAGGGGTAAATTCACCCACGCTCGGTTTATTGACAGGGAGTGAGGATGCAGTTGCCCCGACAACCTCCAGAGACGGCAAGTCAGGCATCCCGCTGCGCTGATATCAACTTCAGAATAAATCCAGTTTGTTTTCGCAGCCCCCATGCACAGCAACGACCTAAATGGAAATACATGTTTGCATGCGGACAGAGAGGGGAAATGCACGCAAAGCAAACAGGTGGCAGACATCTGGGATAGTAACTTTAAACTAGCTGTGAGTATTGAAAATATTAACTCGTAAAAAGCAGCAGATTGTTGTAGATTTAGAACAAGCGAGCATCTGCTGTCAATTAAGATCTGAGCAAACTTGACAGTGATGACAACAATGTTTAAGGCTACTCAGCCGAACATGCTGAGTAGCCCTAAAGAGGAGTTTACAGAGAGCAAGGAAAACAAGCAATGCGTCCTGTTTCCTTGAAAGGTCCAGGCCTTTTTAAGGGATGTAAATATCAGCTGGTTAAATGCCAAATTGAGAGACCGGGCACGGTGACTTCAAGGACAGAGGAGATGCGTGCCACTCTCGAGGTCAAAACGGACGTAATTAGATAATTAGATCCTGCTTGGGAACCCTGCAGGGTTATAAATGTACTCTGGCCACGCCAGAATGACGAGGGGGAAAAAACGTGCAGGGCAGTATATTAAAATGATGATTGATTGACTGATTATTCCTTTGAGGTCTCATGAAGAGTAATTCTAAACCAAACTCCTGTCCATATATTTGTGAGAAAAATAAAAACGACTTCTTTGGAAAAATATAAATAGTGTCTCATGTGTTACTTGGAAAGATTTTTGAGGCCATAGGGTTCGAGTTACTTCCTACTATTGATGAGGACCTAGGCCTCGGAGACCTGAGTCATCCTCTTTGTCATGATCACTGTCGGCACATCTCCAAACACCTATCACAGATACCAGCGGTGGAAAGTATTTAAAGTGGTCCTGGGATGAATATTTTTATTGTTGGACAAATTTACAAAAGTAGTTTTGCATTATCTCGAGATCTGATTAATCAATTTTTATCTGTCCTAAACACGTTGTTTTATTTCACTTTGCTCTGATTGGCTGTGGTTGTATAACATTGTGTCTATATTTCCATCTACATATGTGTCTCTGGGAAGAAGGGAACGTTTTCCTTTCAAAGATGCCACTAATTGTCTGTTTTAAAGCTTTTCAGACTGCACCTTTCTCACCCTTTTCGGCTGACTATGGCTCGTTGTTCCTTGATTTGACTGGTTAGCCTGTTGTGGGCTTTAAAGGACAGTCCAGTCTTATCTGAGAATTATTTTTAAAGCTCCAGCCCATTTTTCTGTTTCCATGCAAGACTTTCCAGGCATGCTAGCTTACAAAATCCATGTACTTTAATATCTACCATCTTCTAATACAAAGAAAAATATTGTACTTGTAATATTGTACACTGCTACAGTTACCAGTACAGGGTAATTACTTGGTAATCTTTTGTTTCACACGTATTTGTTATATTGCACAAAATAAAAATAAAATATTTGTGCCTTTTTGAGTGAGACTCAAGAGACTGAGTCTCGGAGTGCACTGCAGACAACTGTGGGATGCTTTAATTTGACTATTTCCCACTATAGCACCTTCTTGAGTCAGCTGTAACCTTCAGCATTTTGCTGAGCGCGCAGTAGCACAGGATGAATAATGGGCGAGGGTCAGTACTGTACAGCAGCCTTGTTGTACGCTATTAAACTGTATCAGCATACAACAGAAAGGTACAGTAATGGTGGTGGCACATATGTGGTGAATAAAAATGTGTAACTAGTCAAGCAGCACAGCCACATTTCATGAAAATCAGCTGGTTTACAGCAAAGTAGACATGACATCGCACCATTTCAGTTATTGGTCAATCAGAAATGATGTCATTGAGCCACTTCCTTATTCTGCGGTGATGAGGGAGTTTTCTGAAATCCAGAAATTTGTGATAAGAAGAAGTTGCTGGATATGTAACTGGATGCTGGCGACACTGAAGTGGTTTCCACGAGGAGCGATTATCATTGCAGGTCAGAACTTTCTAAAAACGATCAGAACTTCAAGATCAGAAAAAGCTGCTAATAACTACATGTGTTAGAAATACATCTTTGAGTTTTCTTTTGACCAACTGGGGACTGGTCCAGGGTTTAGAGGGAATTGATAATTTTGCAGCTGACCCAGAAACACAGCACTGGGTGCGGGCCTAGAGGCTGGTTTGGTTTCTGTGTTAACGTGTAATGATAATAGCTTAGTGCCACTAAAATCACTTAAGCTTTGGGTTTGCACATCAGCAGAAAATTAAGTTTTTAAGTGTTTCATTTTTTCCATGAGGTAATGGATAATTTTGTAAATCTAGAAGATATTTATTCTCGTTTGCATGCAACAATGTGAGCATGTGCTCTTGCACTTCTTTCATCTTCATTTAAAACCCTGATTTGGTTTTACGTTTAAGGGTTAGAGGTCAGATGGTGAAGCTTGGGCATGTCACTGAGAGTCCTCGTGGGTATAGAAGAACACATGTGACAGGGTCTGAAAAGAAAGCTGCATCTGTTTCCTCTTCTCCACTGTTGCCCAGTTCGTGTGGTTGTATTTTGAAATGGGAAACTATAAAAAAAAAAAAACAGGTCTCTGAGTATTCAGTACCTTTGGTTATTTTTTTGAATATAATTCTGTTTGTGTTTCACTTTTTGTTTAATCTTTCTGTGTGTGTGTCTCTCCCCCTCTCCTCCCCCTCTGTTCAGTTAAATTCAAACATCCATCATTGGCACGGCTGTCACTACTATGTTGCCAAAGCAATAAAATACATAACAATCTGGGACTGTGTGTGTGTATGTGTGTTGGGTGTGTGTACATGTATTTCCCATCAGTCATGGTCATCCTTACCAAACCCTTTCCCAGAATCCACCACTGACTCATTTGAAGTAAACCTCGAGTCAGCTGTTTGACTTAAAGCTTACAGAGGAGACGTCTGTTATTCTGTCTAAATGTGCATGATGTTTGGTATGATCACGACTGGTCACACCTGTGGAGGTATTTGGATCCTGCAGAACTGGACCGGCTGGTTTTTTTAGCAGTTTTTTTTTTGGTTTTTTTTTGTTTTGTGCAGTTCATGTGTTTGTAATAAAATTGAATGAAGGAACAGCTTAGGTTTCCTTAAATGAGGGGGAAAAATGTCATGCTTTAATAAAAAATCCTGCCACATGCAAAATGTTTGTGGAAGATTTAAAAGAGGTTCTCTGGGGTGAGCATACATGTGATGACGTACAAATGGCCTTGACGACACCTGACAAGGGAAGCAGCTGGCAACGTCTCTCCGACCAGATATGATTAGTGGTTGTTGCTTAGTTCTTTCAGTGTGTTTACAGAGGGACCACATCAGTGGCACGTGTGGAAAATCCCAAATTATTCCCATGCAAATACCACACGGAAAGCTTCACATGTGATGATGCAGGGATCACAGCAGTGGCAGAGAGCGCTTGAAGCACTTTAATGAGTTTGTGATTCGGCAGAATCAGACGGAATTTGAATTAATGTGTTATTTTATGGTACCTGATAACACGTTTAAGCTGTAGGAAACATGTCTACAAGGATCCAGATTTGTGATGTAGCAGGCGATAGCTCGCTGTGATGTGTGGTGACAGGAAAAAATGGGAAAGCTGGTTGGAAATCTGATGTTTGCATCACAAAAATCACAATTACTCAAGTTTTACACAAGTACAGTTTTCCACTTCTGAATCCTAATCTACTTCATTACACATGAAAGAAAATATGATAAACTACGAAATTAGGATGTGATATTTATATGATTTGTATTCGAGCAGGCTCAAAATGCAGTTTAAAAATCACTGTCTATCACCTGAGGACACTTAAGCTTGTTTAATTTTTAATTTTTGCTTCATTTGGTACTTTCTTCTATTTCAATTCAATTTTTTGTATATAAAGTACAAAAAAACATCCGGGAGATCCAGGCTCAGGTCAGAGCACCAGGTCAAGACAAAAGGCAAGCGAGAGATTAATAACAACAAATGATTAAATGTAGAGTGGTGTATAAACAAAACCTAGGTCTTTTACAGTGTAACTAAAAGACGGTTCAGGATCCATCCCTGACTATAAGCTTCATCAAAAAGAAAGTTTTATGCCTAATTAAAAGTAGAAAATCCAAACTGGAAGCTGGTTCCACAGAAGAGGGGCCTGAAAGCTGAAGGCTCTGCCTCCAACAAATACTCTAGAAACCACAAGTAATCCTGCAGTCTGAAAGCAAAGAGCTCTAATGGAGTGATGCAGCACTGTGAGGTCTTTAAGATAAGGCTGGTTGTTCAAGCCTTTATATGTGAGGAGAAGGGTTTTTCAAGTAGAACGGTGCTCTTTCTGTCTTTGACGGAAATCAGGTGTCTCTGTACAAACTGAGCTGTCAGTAAGATCGATTTACTTTGCTTTCTTGCTAAAAAGGAGTAAATGTATTTATACATTAGTAGTGTCAGCCCTGTCATTGCCATGTGAGCATAAATCAGTAGGGCTATTGTTGTTTTCTTCACTGCTATGTGAGCTACGACAAAACGTCACCCTGCCAAGTCATGCAGGGTAAAGTGTATATTTCAGGTTAAGTTGTAATTAATGTCCATGTGAACCTTAACGTAAGCTAAAATGAAAACTAACTGAAACTAATGCTTCTGTTAATCTGCTTGTGGTAATACTTTGAATGGTCAGCTAGGCTAGAAAAGATGCAGGCAGTTTAAAATAATCAAGGAGCAGCGATAAATTTACTCTTTGCCTATTTTACTGTTAACACCACCTGGATGAAGAACAGTTGGTGCATACTGTTAGTGAGACTGGTTTCAGTGTTGGTCAGGAGTTTGTACTGTAATATGTTTCATTTCTTGGATCTTGCACCAATATGTCATCAATGTGAAAAGCTGCGGGCTTTGACATGTAAACCCAGCAGTCCCTTGCAAAGGTTGGGTATTTTATGCTAATACATTATATTATTATAAAAAGTACTAACTGCACAGGCTGTGAATGAACTGTACCTTAATTGCGATGTGTGCCCATCTTTACATACTACCTATGTGGGTGTGTGAGAGTGTGTATTGTTTAATGCGCGTACACACACGTTGGCACCGTCACCGCAGTGTGACGGCCACAGTTGTCGAGGGCTGGCTTCTCTGCACGATGGAGACAATCAGGTATTCACGCTTCAGCGGCTCTGAAAGACAATAAAACGTAGGTGTCATGCTGTTTCATCCTCACCCAGAAACACTTACACACACTGGTAACAACATGCAAAGATTAAGAAAACAAACATGCAAAGATGTATACGCCCAGTAGCGCTCCACAAAGACAAACCACGCACACATTCCCATGTGTGAGCAACAACACTGACAGGACACCTGAATTCCACAAGGTGTTCATTCAATAGCAGGTGTGAGTTAATTTCTTTTGACTGTGACGTGCAAAACTTTTCTACAGATGTTTTGTCTTTGGCACATCCAGAAATGACCTGATCCGATCTCCACAGAGTACCCTCTTTACGAAATAGGGTTATATGTTAAGGTCATGTAAACAGTTTTCCAGATATTTGGTAAATGCATTGACATTTTTAATTTATTTTTAATGTGGCTTTAAGCTAGACCACACCAGCCTACATAGCCATTTAGATTTCTCTAACTGTAATAGAGTGTTTATTATTGTGGCCTCTTCTTTGTTAGTTCACCTCTGAGACCAGAACAGCAGCTCCGAGTTTCTCAAGTTTCAATTCATAAAACATTTTTAATAATGGTAAACCAAATCGTGTCATTTCAATGTTTAATGAACTGAAAAATAAGCAGGTTTCAGCCATATGAACTATTACTGACAATTAATACTAGTTATTGTAGCCAGTAGGCTGAAAATTTTAACTGTGTAGTTTATTGATATGACGGTAATAAACTGGGGAAATAGAAGTGTTATCTCTTTACCTTTGGGTATTCAACACTGACATAAACAGTCTAAATTAATAATAGAAATAAATTAAGATCTGAGTCCTAAGTCATGTAATGTTTCTGTTATCCAGTAACATAACATGGAATGACATGATAGGTAGAGTTTTAGGTGACATCACATCATTACAGGAAAGCTCAGGAAAGGATGAGCTTTCCTCTACTCATGGGTTTATTTTTCTAGTGCTGAATAATTTTTCAACCAGGTGCAGTAAGTAGCCATTTACTTAGTTCACACCTGTTACAAAGAGAGCCCTGCACGTGAAAACGTTTCTTTTAACCTGCAGTGCAAACATCAGCACTAAATCATACCGATTTGTCCTTCTTCACAGCAGCCCCTGGCCCTTTTACCCTGCAAACCCCAAACAGTAAAACAATCTACAACTCCAGATTGAAATATATTACGCTCTTTATTTTCGTATGTGATCATCTAGACAGCAGTAACAAAGGAAAGGGTTTTCCAACATTGCTAAAATTAAGCTTTGGCAGGAATTTTGCTGATGTTAGTAATTGAAATTGCTGCAGCATGTGCCATTCAGTTTTTATTTTTACCTTTGGTTTATGTTTTAAACATTCGTAGCTTGAAACAAAAACAAAAATTGAACGTAACTGTTATTCACTACAACTCAGTCACACACACATTCATACAAGTGCTTTGTTTTCAATACCTAAGCACTTTGACACTGTCACTTTGTAACAAGTGTCCAGCAGCTCTGAACAGTGACTTCTTCCAGACAGGCCTCAGCTCCAGTCACGTGACTTAAAACTATGTGTTTTCTTTACAATTTATAGTTCAGAGCAGTTATATAGATGTATTTGAGTAGTATTTCTGGTTGGAATATGTGTTTTTATGGTATTATTTTAATAGTATTGCAATTTAGAATTTGAAAATAGGCTGGGAAGTCTTTCCTTATCTTATTCTCAGGTTGAAAGTTAGGCAATCACTGTTTTCTTACAGGTAGCTCTTATTTACCCCCTCTCCCATGTGACTTGAATGCAGCATTCTTGTGAAGTTACAGCACTGATTAAAGGGGCTTGCTGCAAAATTCTTGAGGGACTCAGATACCCAGAATTCCACAGGCTTGATAGTGATAAAGTTCAGATAGATATTTTTTCAAGAGCGAATGACAGGAGGAGAGGAAGTAAAGAGGAAGGGTGTCATTCATGTATCTGGTGTCAATAGGTCATCATCATTAGGCTCCACCCACACTCATTCTGTGTGTGCTTCACAGCATGTGTTTCCCATCTGGTTCCACCCAGTCCCTCAACACTGACTTAATGCTGACCTATTTTCCCTCATCTTTCTTCTTTCTCATGTTTTATTGTTTTGTTCTTTCTTTAGCAGCCAGAGCACATCTCTCCCTCCTCTCTCCCTCCTCTCTCTCTCTCTCTCTCTCTCTCTCCCTCCTCTCTCTCTCTCTCTCGCCGGCTATCCCTCACGTTATTTCTCTCTCTCCCCTAACTCTCATTTCCTATCCTCGTCTTCCCTTGCTCTTCATCAGTGTAACACAACACCTTGACCTCATGCTTTTTCTCCGTTGTGGATTTGTGTTGTGTGTGTGTGTGTTTGACAGTGTGATGTCATCGCTCCAACTTTCCCCAGCCAGATACCACAGAGATGCCGTCATCTCCCATCTCTCTCATTTGCTGCCTGTCATTCTGCCTCCTGTGTCGCTAAAGATAACCGTCAACCAGTCATTTAACATAATTAAGGGTCTTAAAGTCCCATTTGTTCTACACGAAGGGGGAAATCTCTGAATGAGGGTGAGGTCACTCCAATGTTGTGCCACTTGTGTCATGACCTACTTTCAATCACGTGCCAGTTTACACACATTTCGGCTCTTTAATTACATGTAGCAATCTGCCTTTGTTTTCCTCTTCTATTAAGATCCTTACACTTGCTGCCAGAAAATTCTTGAAACAAGTGAACTGAATTGGAAACAAGTGGAATTACCTCATTCCCTTGGCAGAGCTGTTTTGATTCGCCCGAAGGACGAAGCAACCATTCAGGACTCAGATCTGATCTAAATTGCAGCTCTAAATGCAGCTCTAAATCACTGAGATTTGTGTTTTTGTAAATTTCCCAACCTTTCCCCTGCCAAACAAGCGGAAAAACATCCAATGGTCCTCAGCAGATTGTTCCAGTGCTTATTGCTGTGATACTTTAGCATACTCTGTTGTGTTTTACAAGTTTTGACACTTTATATTACTGTGTTTGTCTAAAATTACAGAGGGAATGTGAGACCTTTCAGCAGCTCAGACCTTAAGGCTACATGCACACAATGTCCTGATAGGTGTGTTAGCAAAATGCTTCTGTTACACTCAGACTCCTGAAAACAATTTTTCCCATTGTAAACTTGAAACAAAGACTTTTAGAATTAAGACTAGTTCTCAGACTGAGACTGAATCTGCTATCCAAACATCGCCAGTAGAAAACTCATGGATGACATCCTCTCCTTGGCAAGCTTGCTAGTTAAAGCATGCTAGTCTGGTGAAAACTATTATATTTAAAGCGTTTTCAGGTAATGGTTTTATTAAAATAGACGGAGGGTGTTAGGGCGTTCTTATTAATTGCATGTGATGCTGGCTTCAAAAGTGAGTCAGCCCTCGCAGACTCTGATGTTAAAGTGCTGAAATTTATAGCAGAGATAAACATGTTAACAGGCTTGCATGAAAAACGTTTTTCAGTCTCTTCGTGAGTTTACTGGGGTGTATTTTTTATGGCTTATAGTTTAAACCATGTTCTCAATTACTAAGACTTAAAGTTGTGTATTATTAGGAGTGTGACTGCTTGTGGTTATTTCTACCTTTTGGAGCATTTTCAATGCAATTATCTGACCAATAATATGGCTTGCTGCATGTTTAATTGGACTAAAAGCCCATTAAATAAGTCGGCGTTCCAGTTTTGGTCAGTGAAGCTTACTAACTAGGCCAGCGTTTAACATTTGGCATTAGCTGCTAACCTAGCGCACCACTCTCTCATGGACTTTGGGGTAACTTCCAGCTCTGTCATCGCGTGAGGTTTCAAAATGGGGTTTTATGTTTTTTGATACTTTATTTTAGTTTGTGTGTGTAAAATTAAAGGGAGTGTGCTTGAGGCTTCAAGATGGGACTTCACAAACTACTGAGTGGTGTCGCATTATCCATCTTTTCCATACACTTTCTCATATAAACTGCTCCAGCAACCTCAGATAATTAAGATAATTCCTTAATTGTAATCTCCCTTGCAGGTAAGTACTGCCTGCTACCTTAATTTATCAGATTACCCTTTGGTATAACATACAAAAGGCCTTTATAAGTTTCTATTAGACATCATGGGACAACTAACTGGACACTCTGTTCACACAGTACACAGCTATGTTAACACCTTTGTGGTCAGCAGATAACTTCGTAAACACGAGTATCAGTCCAACAGAGTAAAGCATTACCCTTGTTGATTTTTTTTATTGCTGTAGCAGAATTGTGCCACGCATGTTTGCTATGTTTTATTGATATATGTGGGCAAATAACGGCCATGCAAATATATTTCTGTGAGCCAACAGTGGGGTGATGTTGGTCCTAATAACCGCCATCGTTAATTTAGAAACATTCACCAATCCAACCTGATGTCCACATTACATTTGAAGGAGGAGAGGTGTGTTGTGACCCTTCAGGCTTTTCATATCTTTACAACTTCCGAGGCCGGAAGTTGGAACTTACGTGGAGCACTTGAAGGCAGCATCAGTCTTCTCATGTACTCCCTCAGTGTCTGCTGTCTCCCTGAGCGCTATCATTCTTCCCATTCAGCTTCCTGCCCTATAAATATTTGAGTAGCCCCATTAGAGAGTGAGGTAATCTTAACACACACGCTCACGCACACACTCACGGCGGCTGCCATTAAGGCGTAGTAGTGGATAATAGTCTTGTCGGAGTGTTAGACCCCCGAGCTAACGGTCTAATTAAGAGCGAAACAGGTTTAACGAGTTTAGACTGTTCATTAAGCCAGAAACCTGATTAATTAACAGTCGAGGGGGAGAGTTTGCTAACGAGTCGTGTGATTAATTAAAACTACAGACGACAGAAAGTGTAACTTTAAATGGGGAAAAAGGTGAGGGATGATTACTACCAACGGAAGGAGGGGGAAAAGAAGAGGAATGAATAGAAACAGGAGATAGATGATGGAGGAGAGGGAGGGAGTGAAGTATGAAACAGTGATATAGAGTATGAGGAAGAAATTGAAAGAGTGGGAAAAGGAAAGATGTGAAAATGGAAAAATGAAGAAAGATTAAAAGAGAGCAGAGGAGTGAGAAAGTGAAGGATTGAGAAGGATGAAAAGCTGAGAGAAAGTCTCTCCCCATGGTTCTCTCCAACTTAAAGATAGAGAGAGAGACGCAAAAGGGAAAGATGGAAACTGTTCCTGCTTTTGTCAACCAGAAATGACTGAAAGTCGTTGAAAAAGAGAGAAAGAGGGAGGGTGGCGGAGGTCAAAAGACATCAAGACATTAAAACAAAGAAAGACTGTGGAGAGAAAAACAAAGGCTTAATACAACAGCCTCTCACGCTCTCACTCCCTCTCTTTCTCTTTCATAAATACACACAATCGCACAAATGCAGATTCCTGAATCTCTCCTCTTTGTGTTTGGCCGAGTCGAGTACGAGTCGTGTGACGGCTCCCCTTGCTGGACATCTGAGGTCGAACAATTTGACCTCGAGAGCTAAGGGATCAAAATGTTTAGCACGCTGGAAGAGAAGAAAGAAATACTTCTTTCTCCTTTCAAAATAACGCTCTGATTATTTTGTGTTTTCCTGTTCTTATTCCTCATGACCAAGAAATTGACTAACAACTCAACTTAATTTGTTTGTGGTTTTAATTCTTTTTAAATTAAGTTCCACACATGGAGGAAAAATAAACCGTATCATATCTATTGATTTTTTTCATCCTAGCATTGGAAGAACATGCACGCTCCACACAGAAAGACCTCAGTTGGCCAGTTGATTCAAGCCATCTCCACCATCCTTCCTCTAAACTGTATTATTGTATTATTTTTTTAACATTCTTCTGTGTCACTCTTTAGCAGAAAGTCTGTGCCAGTGCAAATAGATGTATAAAGAACAGAGCTTCAGATCAGTGCCAAATCCAATGAGCCAAAAGAACATGAAGCACCTGTCATGGGAAATGTGATGGGACACTAAACAGCTTCAGTACTTCTTGGCATTGCTTCTCCAAGTCTCCTTATTCTTCGGGCTACACCGCTTACAGTAAATCGCGTGCTTCCATCTCACGCTATACCTCTGTCACCTTCGTCTTATTTTCCTCCTGCTTGGCTGCTCCATATTCAGCTTCCTTTATCCAACATATCCACTGTCCTTCCTCTGCACATGTCCAAACCATCTCACTCTTGCCTCCCTAACTTTGCCTCCAAAAGACTCAACCTGAGCAATTCTTTCAATATCTGCCATCCAAGATAGTAGAGCTGGAGTTTGTTCCACAGTGTTTATTGAGACAGGTGTTCATATCAAGAACCACAAAATAACGTGGATGAAAATCTTGAAATGTATATCAAAAAATATTTCAGTTGTTATTTATACACCTGAGTAGCCCATCCAATCATAGTCTGAGTTGCGTACACTAATAGTGTACTAATGCATTTAAAATCTTCTGAGGTGTTCAAGTAGTCTGATGTGTGGTGGCTGCAAATGTTCTAGTAGTTAATTCACATAATTTTCAGTTGCCTCTTGACCCCTCTCTCTAAGTGTACAGGTCAAATGTTAATGTGTTTCCTATACTGCGTTATAAAGTAATGGCAGGGTTGCGAAACATTAATTTATGGAATCGGCACCAGTTACATAAAGGAGTTGTATGTGTGGTTGTAGTACTGTAGTGTTTTTGGTGAATTGAAGCACTGCTGATTCAAATCCTTTGCTGCCATGGTCTAATTAATATAATAATTCAAGCGCATTTGCAGTGTGAGCAGTATAACCATCTATCCCCATGCAAAGCTGTGGCTGCAGTGCAAATAAGGCTGAGCAGCGCAGCTGTCCTCACAGCCAGTGGCTGCGTAGCGTCAGGGATCCACATGTTTAACAGAGTAATGAGCAGCAAATGCTTTATGTAGCGCGTCACATCATCGGTCATGCCATTCCCTGAACTGGTGGTGTGTTGAACTGGACTAAAGTGACATATCAGCTGTTCATATGGCTTAGGGAAGAAATGCAAAGTTTTATGCAAGGCAGTGCAAAGTTTATTGCGAGGTAAACCAAAAGTATTGTAAGAGAACATAAAAGTTATTGCAAGGAAAAGCAAAAGTAGTTGTAGAATGAAAACAGCTTTTTTTCCCAATCTTTTTTTCCAGCAAATTATATGGTTCACCTCGTGTGATTTTGTTAATGTTTTGTAACCCCGCGTTGAGGTTAAAGAGGCTGCGGCAGTAAAGAAATAAGACTGTTGAGGGAGGTGGTTGGGTGAAGTGAGGAGGAAGTTGGAAAGAGAGTTGAGTGGAGACTACAAACGAAAACAGAGAAGGGAGAACAGCGATAAAGATATGAAGGAAAAAAGGGGGGAGAAACAAGAGGGATCAGGGGAGGACTGTGAGCTGTGGAGGAGGAGCAGGTGCTGCTGACAGCAGCTTCATCTGTTCCTTTGGTTTCCTCACCTTCTGTGTGTGCATGTGTGAAACAAGACAGTAGTAAAGACTGCAGGAGAAAACAAGAACTGTGTCAAGCCCATGTGTGGCTGGTATTGATCACGCATGTGGTTTTGCCTTCATGTGTTTACGTAGCATAAAATGGGCATTTACCAATGACGCTATTCGAGGTAACCAAAATCCCAGGAGACTCAAATAAAAGAGTCGTAGTGATAATGTGAGTCGTGATGTCAGATGGGGTAATGGTCTTACATGGGGAAAAAAAAGTGGATCGTTGACACAGTCACTGTTTAAAGAAAAAAAGGAAAAGACAGAAGTAAAACATGCAAAATAAAAAGTTGCTGCCAATTCAGTGTGCAGTCAATGTTTATGAGATCCATATCCCACAGCGTGGCCTACAATGACCTTATAAGCTCCTCAGTGTGAGGGTAAAAGCCAAAAGAAAATCCAAATAGTTTCTCACTTCTGGAAATGAGAGGCACTCCACCATGAGGCACTCCACCCTTTTCAGCCAGAAAAGGGTGGAGTGCCAAGTGGAGGAGTTTAAGTATCTCGGGGTCTTGTTCACGAGTGATGGGAGAAGGGACGGATTGGTGCAGCGGCTGCAGTGATGCGGACGCTGTACCGGTCTGTTGTGGTGAAGAGAGAGCTGAGCTTAAAAATGAAGCTCCTAATTTACCGGTCGATCTACGCCCCTACCCTCACCTATGGTCACGAGTTGTGGGTAGTGACCGAAAGAACGAGATCATGAATACAAGCGGCGGAAATGTGCTTCCTCCGAAGGGTGGCTGGCCTCTCCCTTAGAGTGAGAAGTTCGGCCATTCGGGAGGGGCTCAGAGTAGAGCCGCTGCTCCTCCACATCGAAAGGAGCCAGTTGAGGTGGTTCAGGCATCTGACAAGGATGCCTCCTGGGCGCCTCCTGGGTGAGGTTTTCCAGGCATGTCCCACTGGAAGGAGGCCCCGGAGCAGACCCAGGACATGCTGGAGAGATTATATCTCTCGGCTGGCCTGGGAACGCCTTGATGTTCCCCTGGATAAGCTGGAGGAGGTGGCTGGGGAGAGGGTGGTCTGGGCTTCTCTGCTTGGGCTGCTGAAAATGGATGGATGGACTTCTGGAAATATTTGATTAGGTAGAACTTCCTTGGACATAAAGTGCTTACACTAGTCTTTCTTAGTGACAGTCATCTGATTTATTTGTTACATTTTTCTCCTTAATTAATTCTTAATTTGGTTTTTATTGAGGTGAGTGAGCCTTCACCAGATACTTTTGTAATATTTTTTGCTGATAAAGCCCAGGAAAAAGCTAAGAATTGCACATTTCGCTAAGAGTTAAGCACAAATACTAATAATCAATACCATGTAAAGAGACAGAGTCTGTCTCTGCATCTGTTTTAAATTCCCCACACTTACTTGTTTATCAGCATCTCAAAACTCATCCATGTGATTGTTCCAAAAATGAGCATATGCGTGTCTCATGATCCTTCAGCACTGTGGTTAAGATGTGGTAGAGTCTAGGCACAGAAGCTACTTGGTTAAATTTAGGGAAGGGTTTAAGTCCTAGTTAAACGAAGCCATGTTTACCGATCAGTCGCTGCAGGTTTGTGCTAATTTAAAAGTGAACTACTACTTCTGTTTGTTCCAGTAGCACACATTTTCTTCTTCACATTTTGTATTTCATTTTTTAGAAAATAATTTTTAATGTGAATTGTAAATCAGAGTATATTTATACTGTGTACTATATGAGTTGGAGGTGTTAAATTAAAGACAAATCTGAATAGAAATTTACAGAAAAATAATGCACCGCCACCATGGTGGTTGTATCGTCCTGTGGGGAAGGAAACTGATTTAAAAGGATATTTTGGGAACACTTTAGAAAATTTACCAGCACTTTTCATGATGGTCAGGACTAGTTTAGTTAGCCTGCACTGACATACTGGAGTGGAGGTGTGACCAAGATGGCTACTCTGTGTTGAGCTCTGCCTCTAAGGACTCTGAGTGAATGGAAACCTCTATCTTTGCAGGCAGGAACAGTAGCAGGAAGCAGGAATCTTTAATCAGTCTGAAGTTTCTGTTTCCTGGAAGCTGAAATTCACCTGACCTCTGCACATGATTCTCTCTCTGTGTCTTTTTCATCTGCTGTAAAGCCTTTTGTTCCGGCTTTATGCGATCTCTCTCCTACATTTCCTCTCCCTGCTTCTTGTCCTCCATCCAATTAACTTAACCCTCTGCTTCTCTTTCTGTCCCTCTGGATGTCTCTTTTTCTCATTCACTTGCTGGAAAAAAAACAAAAAAGCCACAGCTGAAAGGTCCAGTGTGCTTCTATCAGGTGTGCTGTTTGGACTGTAAACATCCATCTGGTTTCCACAGAGACGGGATGTCAGCGCCCTTCATGCGGGATATTTTTACAACACTTGGGGATTTGTCTACAGTCCAGCACTGTACACATACAGTATACTCACCCAGGCATGTATAATGCAGCCGTGTAGATCTAGAAAATCTGATAAGTTTCTCACTGATGCTTTGATGTCGATTTATATGATGTGACCAAAGGTATGTAGACGACCCGGTCAGCATAGCAGACTGCATGTCAAAGTTCTGTCTTGTTGTGTCTCGATGAAAGGAAAATCCCAGCAATGGAGTTTCAAGCTCAGGTAGAAAGTAATGATTAAGTATATACAACACTAAAAGGAAGAGAGGCACATCCACGCTAAAGCAGGCAGCTGCTACACCCTAAAAAGCCAGTACTGAAATATCTCAAACAGAGTGATGTTTAGAGCACTACTCTTCCTCAGCAGACAATCACGTATTAAAAAACACCATCATCAATCATATGGTAGGAGTCATGTGATAGGGTCACAATGGTAAAATTTATGATTGGATTAAAATATTAATCCAAATGCCAACATCTCAATATTTCTCCTGCATATTTGTTGAGCTGCTCCTTATTTCTTTGTATTTTGCTTCCAAGGAGCCAGACTTTGTTTTGTTGAGCAACAGTTCTCCAGTCCTGCTTTTTCACTCGTTTTCAGTCCAGTCCTTGTACCTTACCATTTCAAAGGAATGTTTTTTTGTTTGTTTGTTAAGCCACTGACCTATGAATCATTCAACCATAGAAAAGACACCTACCTCGAGGGTTGATCCAGTGTTGTGTTTACACATAGCAGACAACTTTAAATTGTATGTTCACACTTTGTTACTAGCCGTCTGTTGCAAAAACACTGAACTGAATGTTAAAAGAAAAATCAATGAAAAATCTTAATGATAACACAGTTTGACAGGCATAAAACAATATTTTTTAACAGTATCCGGACACAGGACCTGAGCCATGCATTTGGCTCTCCTGTTGATCCACCTACTGTTCACTGAAGCTTCATCAGGAAGTCTCAGTAGATGGTTGTCAGGAAGCCATTCATAAGGAAAGGAAGCAGGATGAAAAGGGTGAGGTACGCCAAACTACAGAAGAACTGGACTGACAATCAGTGGTAACAGGTCTGATGATGTGATGAATGCAATTTAGATATTTTTGGTTAAAATATTTGTCAATATGTATGGAGGGGGTCAAGAGAGAGGTTCAACAGTGGGTTTCTACAGTTGTCTGGAAAACATGGTTGCATTTCTGGCAGTGGTGTTGGGATATGGAAAGTATTTGATTGGCAACACCATTTTTTAGCCTGACACTGATGCCAGACACACTGCCAGTGCAGTAATAGCATGCCTGAATAGACTACTATTATTATAGTATTATTAACTATTAATCATGGATTGGCCTCCCCAGAACTTGGACCTCAATATCACTGTGGCAGTGTGAGAAAAGGCAGCCAAAGAAAAGTTTTAAATGTCCTTCAAAGAGTGGTCATACCAAATGCAAACACTCACACATACTTTTACAGAATCTTTTTTTTGCCTTTTATGTGTATATTTTATATTGTCAGATGTCTCAATACATCACTGCACCTATTTAACATTTTTCAGAAAAATATAAAGAAATGGGGTTGGCTCAAGACATCATACTATCATACTATAGCGACAAGTTAAGGTGTCTTTTATGGAACAAAGTGACACCTAAAGTGAGAGACATGTTTTCATCCTATTGTGCAAAAACAATGTTGACTCTAAACTGGAAGTTCTCTTACAACACATTTTCCTTCTGGTGCGTCAGAGAGCAACATGTATAGGGTTCTGGCACAGCATCACCTACTTCCTACTTACAAGAGCATTCAGTCTGCAAATGTTAAAACTCTGAACAATTTTATTATTTCAATTTTTGACCATTGTTGAGGTGAATAGGAGTACAATTTATTACCATTTTGTGTCCACAATGTAGAGAATAAGATAATTCATCACATGTAGGGAACCCTTAAACAACCACCATGTGAAAAATATCAGGCAGACTTAAAAAGAGAAGAGCGAGAATACAGAAAAGGTCATGCTGTAATGTCAGTGTTGACCTTCTTGGGAATTACAATGTCATGTTTAGGTGTCCGCATAGTTCTGGCCATTCTCTGTCTTACATGCTGAAAAGTGTGAGGGCAAGAAGGAAGAGAGATGCAAATCAGCAGCAAAAACTGCAGCAGCAAATGTAACAGGAAGAGTTTTACATGCAGGTGTGGCGTGCACGCAAACAAACGGATGTGTCTGCTTCTGGCCTGAAAATGCGGTAACATCTAGGAAGAATTTCATGCATTAATCAGTTGAAATTAGCCAACTCTTGTCCGTCTAGTTTGCTCACCGAGCCATCTGTGCTACTGAGGGTTTTTAATTCTGTAAGATGTTAGTCATACTGGTGAACAGACACACACACACACACACACACACACACACACACACACACACACACACTCAGACCACACACCTCCTACCTACCTGCTGCTCTGCGGATGTGAAGGGACAGAGATTAGTGCGTGGGTGGACAGTCAGCACTAGAGAGTGTGTGTGTGTGTGTGTGTGTGTGTGTGTGTGTGTGTGTGTGTGTGTGTATACGTGCGCGCGTGCGTGCAAGTAACGGGTGTTGGGGACAGTAGTCATTCAACCACCCGCCCCCATTGTGTCAAGAATAAACTGCAGTGCACTCACACACACCTACAGCATGCACAGCACATACATTTTGCTGCTTATAAATAACCAGCCAGGACAGGATAAGATGCTACAAACAGACTCAGAAATTGCCGGCAGCTATCCAAATGTTGGGATACATTCTGGCAGAGTCTGGGTTTTTCTACTCTGTCGGCCAATTTTGCAGCTAATCAACCATCATTTGGTCCTTCTGGAGTTGTATTCTTCTGTAAACATCAAGTTACTGGCAGAGGGGGGAATTGGCCACTTGAGCGACAGTGATGGCTGCTGCTTTCTTGGAATACCTATCATGTTAGAAGCAGCTTTTACTCCCTTTTCGTCGCACTTACGTCTTCACAGATCCATCCCGACATGTTCATACAGTGGAATTACAGATTTAAGCTGCAGATTTGTACCCCAACTCTGCCTTTTAATAGGTTTCCTTTTAACAGTAGTTTAAAAGTAGTTTCATATGGAAACACAACAAGAAACGAAAAACTCACATCGAGCCCCGAAGCCATGATGATTCTCTCACCTTTAAGGTGAAAAGAAAGCGTTGGGAGCGGAGAGAATTTCTCATGTTGATACTGCAGCTGTGTAAAAGATTTATTTTATGCCATGATGTCATTGTGACACATTACTGAAAGTGCTGGAAGCTCGTATCAGAAACACCAGCTATGATTCAGATGATGCTGAGCAGCTCTGGCAGTCAAACAAACACAGCTCGATGTGTTCACGGTTCACTTCGCCTGAGTGTTTTTGGAGGATACAGAGATCCTTGTGACAAACACCTGAACCGTGTAAATATATAATGTTGGACTGAAGATGCGGGTTTTGCTCCATACCCAACATTTTTTTGACAGAGGTAATGTGCCGTAGCTGCACAAGCAAAGGCCTCTGAGGTGGATGAGTATTTGTCATGTTTAGCAAAACCTATAACTCGATTAAAGATCTACATCAGGCAGATGAGCTACATCCACAAGATTATGCTTAGGCACAGAGGTGATGAGAGGTTAGGGTTATGGTAGACAGAAGGCTGAAGTGTAAATGCAAAAAGCAGTGCATGGCAGAGGAAGTTAGGGTTAGAAAACCAAGTGGTTAGGATTGAGGATTAACCATTCAGATCACCACAAAGCAAAGTGGAAAAGCCATTTGAAGAACAAGGGAGTGTATTTAAGTTTGTATTGCAAGTTAAATGGTGTAAATGTGCTTATACTGAAATGTTGAAACAACTGGTATCTTTGATGTTTAGCAGATTAGATCAGTTTTCTGAGTTTCAGCCATTATCATTGGACACTCTCATCCAATGTATTGCTCAAGCCTAGAGATGTGTCCCCAAGCTAATATTGATATATTATTATCATTACTGTATTGCAATTAGAGCGGGTAGGTTAGTGTTACCTTCAAATCTGTGCCTGGAGCATATGGAATTTTCATGTTTTTGGGATACCCATAAAGGAATCTTAGTAGCTACAGAAGATCTTTTGTGTCCAAATTTGAAAGGTGACATCCTCAACTTTCTGAAAGTATGTCTGTTATAGCATTCATCAAAAATTCAGCCTAACTCAAACCTTAGCCCAAAGTGGTTCACTGTTGACCCTGATGGGTGGTAAAAGGTTAAAATGTGCTTGTTTTGTAGCTACAAGATGAACCTCCTGTAATTGGAGATTGTTAAAAGAATCTGTTGCTAAATCACTGGCAACTCGCAAGTTTAGGAAATTAACCCCATTCTTTTAAAAATTACATTCTCCAGTAGATAGTCCAAAGATGCTTTTGATGCCGCAGAGGCACTGAGATGAATGCATAAAAGGTTAAGATTTACAGTGAATGCCCGAGAAAAAGACTGTGATTATCAAAAAGCACTTACTCTAAGTCTAGGCTGCAATTCTGAGTAATACTAGTCTTCTTTTTGTAGAGTACAACAGTTCTTACAGGACTGCATGTTCCTTCATTCAAGTACAAGGTGTTGTTTCCATAATATACATATTTTATTGCCCACCACAATGGGCAACTCCCAATGCCTGGAGCCAGAAAAGTAGTTGCGCTGGAATACTCTTTGTCTGCCTTCCTGACATAAATGAGGGTAACAAAAGCCCCGAGTGCATCTCGCTTGGTTTCTGAAGTGTGTGACTGAAAGTTTTGGTAATTATCTGCCCTACATAGTAGGAGTTCTATTATTGGTGATGTTGCAAGCTTTGGATTGCAGATTCTGATGTAACACAGTGAAAAATGGCCTCCAGGATGACACTTGGTTCCTGAGAGTAAAACTAACTCAGCATTATAGGTGCTGCTAAAACCTGCCTGCAGGCTTTTTTTAACGAGAGGAGAGCAGAGGAGGGGGGTGAATGGAAAGGAAAAGAAGGCTGAAAGAGGAGAGAGATGCGTAAACAAGGCAGCAGAAAATCGAAGGAAGCGTTGAGTTGGGAGAGAAGAGGGGACTGAAAACAACAAGGGGAGGAGAGTGGAGTGGGGAAGAGGGATGCAGATGAAAGACACTTACATAAGTGTGAGCATCATGCCCATATGCGCAAACACACACCAGGAATAGTCTTGAGTCAAACATTTACAGAGTTGTTGTGGGCTGGAAGCTCCCACTCTGGAAGCAGCAGAGCATCGATGCATCTTTTCATTCAAAGACTCACGGATCTCTAAAGGCAAGTTACATAAAACACACCGACTTCTACAACGGCTGCCACTGTGCACGCTGCTAATTCAACATGAATGCATGAAGAAGGGCTCCTACAATAGCTGCTAGTGTGCGGAGGTTCTGCAGTTTGCGTCACCAACGTCTCTGCGGCCGCAGCTGCAGGCATCACGGCTAAATATACATCAACCAGGAAAGAGGAGCGATTGTTTTGGTATGGCTTCAGGTCAGCTCGGAGATGATTCAAGTATAAATGAAATTCCAGATCAAGGAGATCAGAGTGTTAGCTACTCTGACACGCTGCCCTGGTCTCCAATAGAGGTCTACAAGGGTGTGAAACTGAAACCTGTAAACAAAAACACTGACCCAAATCTGAAACTGGAATTTGAACTCAAAACCGTGAATTGAACCCATCCCTACTTGTACCTACGTTACCGAAGTGAGCCAAAAGTAAATTTGGTTAAACTGGAAAATAGTTTTAAAAATCCTATTAAACTACATCTCATGGAGAAGAACTTAGGCCAAGCTTTTGGTTAAAACAGGCTTTAGCATAGCTAATTGTTTGAATGATCCATCTCATTAAACATTTGAACTGTTTAGACTTTAAACAATTAGTCATTAATTTCAACTCTGGTTGCATTTCTTCAGATACACTAGTGCTCTTGCTCTTTGGTTACTTGGGTTACATTTTCATTTCCTGCATCTCCTGCAGTAGCTTTGGTGGTTTGTAGTTTGTGTCTTCTTTGTGCATTCTGCGACTCTTAAACCTCGAAACATGCCACAAACTCACACATGATTCAGACCGATAGCGACTGTGCAGAAGTCTTATGTTTTTTGTTTTTTTTGTACTGCTGCAACAGCAGGGTTAAGCATTGCCTCAGTGCTCCCATTTAATTGGGTATGGTGTCCTTTTATATAGAAAGTAAAGTATAGAATAAGTATAAAGTATTAAATTAAACCAAATTCCCCAAAAGTGGAGCAACGTCCCGCTGAATGGGCTGTTAGTATAAATAACTGCATAGATGTATTACTTATTATAATAATGATATTCATCAAATAATTTCCTCCATTGCCCCAAATGGCACCAACACCACAGTCACTGTCAAGAGCTCCAGTTCACAGGGTTTTAGCATAGCAGACAGCGAGCGGCCACAGCTAG
This sequence comes from Diplotaxodon limnothrissa, assembly GCF_057381915.1. Classification (NCBI taxonomy): domain Eukaryota; kingdom Metazoa; phylum Chordata; class Actinopteri; order Cichliformes; family Cichlidae; genus Diplotaxodon; species Diplotaxodon limnothrissa. Next base: position 23,716,263 of record NC_140610.1, read on the forward strand.
TCAGTCAAAGTGGCCACATCTCTAGCCTTAAGCTGTAACAAGAACAGAACTTTTTATTCTTAACATGTTTGATACGCATTTTAACACAGGAGTGTTTCTGTGGCCAGTGTCAGCTACTTGAGGAACTGCAGTTTGGGGCACTTCCACATTGGGTTCATTTTTCAGCCCCAGATGGAGCCTCCTGACTGAGTCAGACTTTTGTCACTTGATGACCATGCAATTTTGTCTTTCAAGCAGAGGCGTTGGTTCAAAAGGAGAAAACAGGATTTGCTGTATTTAAACATCAAAACAATAGAATCAAGTATCAAGCTAATGTGACATACCTATTTTTAATGCTGCTTTGGCCAAGCTTGGACTCACCAAAATCTCACTTTCTGGACTTGTGGTTGAGCAAGAAGAGACGTGCCGTCATCCTCAACAACTTTTTGACTGTGGACTGTGCACTTAAAGCATTTCTCCAGGAGGAGATTTAAAGTGGTTCAGACAAACCGGGTAGCATTGCCCATCTGACGGTAACTCAGGGGCCAGATGACAACCCTGGATTTCCGTCATGTTCAAGAAATATGGCAGTGCTTCCACCAACCTCCAACACGGTATAATTTCTCTGTGTAACTTTACGCTCCTTATTGGCTGTTGCCGGGTTACAGAAGAACCTTTAACAGACCATGAGAAGATGTCCATCCCTGAAAAAAATCTTAACTACCTCTTCCTCTGTCCATCTCGCTTCCTAGTGCGTTTTGCAAACTGTTGTGGAAAATGTAATGAAGCTACACACATGCATGCACACGTGCACGCACATACACACATGCATGCGGCTAACTCAGTAATAGTTTCAAGGCTGGCCCAGCAGCCCTGTGGAAAATATGACTGCCTTCTCTTTTCCACTGGCAATTTACACCAACAGGACGCCTGTTTTTCCCCTCCTCACCTCTTCACCCCCCTCCCCTCTGTCTCTTTTGCCCCCCCCCCCCTCCTCTCTCTCCTCCATCTTTTTCACCATCTCTCTTTTTTGCTTTCTCTGTTAAATGGAAACATGTTGGTCAAACAGCCACAGCTGTGGAAGAACCGCTGTGTCGGAAAAGAAAACTCTGTAGGTACAGTGCATATACTGTATGTTTGAGCGTGAGCCAGGAGCCTGAACATGGAACACGGAATTCTTTAACAGCCTGAATTGGTGCTGTGTCACATTATCTTTCCCAGGGTGTGTGTGTGTGTGTGTGTGTGTGTGTGTGTGTGTGTGTGTGTGTGTGTGTGTGTGTGTGTGTGTGTGTGTGTGTGTGTGTAAACTCTTGTTACCTCTTCAGAATCACTGTGGCTCAGTAATTGTACACTGCAATATATTGAGCAGCATGAGAACAGAATAAATAAAGAAAAATACTAAACTGAAGAGCTGACAAAATTTAATCATTGCTTAGTAGCTGTTCGGGATCTTTTGATTTTATCACACAATCTAGCCTAACAGACGAAGTTTGCCAAGTTGTCATGAGTACTTCTCATGTAGCTCTGCAGATTCTTGATCCGCTAACGAACTTAATACATCTGATACCTCCAGGACAGTTACTAAATGGGCCATGTGGTTTTGGCTCCCACTGTTTCCAAATTCGAAATGAACATTATTTAACAGAGAAAGTTCCGCCCAAGAAAAAGCCTCCAGGCCTGAAAAATGAAGCCAATTCAAGAAAGAAGTTTCTTGAGGTTGGCTCCAAAAGCAAGTCAGTCCCCATAGACCCCGATGTTAAAATGTTCTGCTTTACGGCAGCAATTAACAGTTTACACCCTGGCATCCAGATATGCAGTTTTGGTCCCAATAGCTAATTTCCCCCTTCAGTTATAACTGAACATGCTAAACTGCATGTAAGGCCCCTTTTTAAATTTCATTAGGGCTCAAAGTTTGGCAGAATTAACTGATTTGACTGACACAAGCTCATATCGGTCAACTCTGCTAGTTCAAGTCACAGAACTGGATCAGTCAGTATTTGTGGTGGTGCTGGTATTTTTTGGAACATCTTTTATATACAGTCTGTTTCGACTAAAATTTATGATTTTAACAGATGGGTTCAGCTTTTGGGGGAAAAATATGGAAAACCAAAATTGCCAATTACCAAACCCCAGTTTTCGCAATGACACACATTTTCATAGCTCCCACTGTGTAAACAGTCATCTTGCAAATCAGTGTTTAATTCTAAACAAGAAGCCTGTCCTCACATCTTTATTAATGCACTTTAATAAAGTCTGATCGGTGATGCTTTCAGGCTTCTTCTCCCTTTAGTGGTCACCAAAGCAAATCATCTGCCTCCATCTCACTCTATTCCTTGCATTATTCCCTTTATGTTCTTCTTCACCGCATCCACTAATCTTCTCTGTGGTCTTCCTCTTTTCCTTCTGCGTTGTAGCTCTGTATTCAACACCTTTTGTCCACAATTCCTCCTATCCACATGTCCAAATCATTTCAGCCTCGCCTCGCTACCTTTGTCACACACTGCTCAATCTGAGCTGTCCCTCTGATGTACTCATTTCTAATTTTGTCGGTCCTCGTCACTCCCAATTAAAATCTTAACATCTTCAGCTCTGCCACCTCCAGCTCCACCTCCTGTCTTTCTGTTAGTGTTCGCCATGCTTTTGAGCATGCTTTCTTAATAAAACCCAACACTTCCTTAAGGGTTTCACAATTAAAGCTTCCCAGCAAAGGGTGGGGAGTATCCCCAGTAAGCAGCCAGAAACATTTTAATTTGAAACAGATGGTTGATGTTAAGAGCAAACAGAGGTAAACAAATGGGACTAAATTAGAAAACAATTTGAGAAGTCAAGTAGATCGGCCTTTGGTTATACAGTAGTAAAAAAATGTAATTTGTGAGAGAAAAGCCAAACTTGATGTCATTTGATTTGACACTGAAGGTTCTTTTCCAGGACTAATATGGTCGTGGTCTTTCAAAGCTGAAACCACATACACACATGTGGACATTGGACAGCGCTGCAGCAGACCAGAGAGTGACCTCACCGCTCAGGACTTTCAGACTGAAAACATATAATTTCGTGTGTACATATACAACACCATAAAGCAATCATTGATTCACATGTTTCACACTGGCAGGCTCACACACAGTTTTCACATGTATTTACTCCACCAGCAAGCCTGGAAGAAGAATCCGTGTGTAGGAAAACATACAAATACCCTCATATTGTTTTCCCCTTGGACTTTATGAGCTTGCGGTGCTTTCTTTTCATTTGAGCGCCAGAAATATTTTCTTTAAAAAAACATATTTCCTTCTTCATCATTTAATTTTTCTGTATTTTCTTAAATTTGTAAATTAAACAGCATTTCTATACTGCACTGGCTTTTTAGCTGTTCCTTAACAATTCGATGAAGACAGTTAAGCAGGCTAGAGAAAAGGACGATGACATTCAGCATACTGCAGGGATCAGATGCTCAGGGGACCCCAACCGCTCCGCCTATCATGTCGCCCAAATTTTGTGTTTCTCGTGTCTGTTTTTTAAACTCATTTGTTGGTTGAGTTTAGATTCATGAGTCATTCAGCATTTCTACACTGCTGGTACTGTAGACTTGTTACTTAAAGAAGCATAAAGCAAAGTAAGAAAATACTGCATTATGAGTAAATGTCTTGCATTCTTCAGTCTTACTGGTATCAAGACTAAAGAGTAAAGCACGCAGATTCAGCCTTGATGCATCATTATGTGCATCAAGGCTGTAATGATGCATCAATTATGTCAGCAGCGTTTTACCGATGTTACAGGTTGATGTTTTTCTCACTTAATGAGAATTCAAGTTGTCAGAGGATTTGTCCTAATTTCTGACATAAATAATAATAATGATGAGAAAAATCCTTTGTACTTTCTGTAATGTTCTTAGAGATCATGTGGGTACAGAAAGAATTATGCATCATTTTGTTCATTCCAGTCCTTATATATCTATATCTATATCTATATCTATATCTATATCTAGCATTAAAAGATAAAGTTAGATTTCTTCTCCGTCACAGAGTAGTGATAAGTTTGGAGTATTTTCCGTTGTGTAACTGAAGCTTTTATAACTGTAATTCAGCAGCAGCAAAACTATAACCTTGGCACACCAAAAACTTCCTCCTCCCACACACACACACACACGCACACGCACACGCACACGCACACACACACACATACACCCTCATCCTGTCTCTGCAAACCTGCCTGTGCTGCCACCTCCCACACATTTACTCTATTCTGGGCCCACACACACACTTGTACACACAGACACACACATATTTTCAGATTTTTTTTTCTGAGAGAAATATTCAGTAGCATAATGACTTCCTACCTGCTGTAAATCAGTGTCTACAAGCCACCTGCTCAAGTGTGTGTGTGTGCATGTGCATGCGTGCGTGTTTGTTGTGCATCACAGTTCAAATTGAGTTCATTTGATTCATCTCTCTCACACTCTTTTAGATTTAATTTCAGTCATTTCTGGAGAGCCTCTTCTCTCTGTTTTTCTCTTTCAAATCCAGCAGTGCATCTGCCGACCTGATGATTGACAGCACTAAATTAAAACCAAACACGGCTGCCTCAACATGAACGGTGGGCAACATGAGTGCTTGACTGACAAAAAAATGATGATAGTTTTGCACTCTGGAGATAAAATAATCAGTTTTCGGTGCTATTATTTTTGTGTCCAAAATGAATCTATGTCTTCATTTGCCTCTGCGGCCAATCATAATACCCCATTCTTAGTCATTTCAAGTCAGTCTTAACCCTAAAAATCTACTTTGTAATGCTAAATCTCGGTGGAAGTGCGAATTCAGACCAGGAAATGACAAAGGAAATTATGTTTTGTATCACTTTACATGAAATTACACAGAAACCTTGTTGGTACAGTGACTGTGTTCGTTGATGAGGTGACATGATAGGACAACAGTGAACATGAACAAGAGTTTATCATGCCAATTCTTTATTTAGATAAAATTGCAGCATTTTTTCACCTGTCAAAGCTCCCAAATGTGTTGTATCTGTTGTAATTTGCTGTATGGATGAAGCAACTTGAATGATTTTACGAAAAATTAAGTATCTGCCAAGTTTTTGGTATTTAAACACAGCCAGTCCATACTGAAAAGTAAGGTCAGTGCAGAAGCGCCTTAATTCAATTTATTTATGCAGCGCCAAATTACTACAACAGTCGCCTCAAGGCACTTTATATTATTGTAGACCCTACAATAATGCATACAGAGAAAAACCCAACAATCATATGACCCCTTATGAGCAAGCACTTTGGCAACAGTGGGAAGTAAAAAAAACCCTTTTAACAGGAAGAAACTTCCGGCAAAACCAAGCTCAGGGAGGGGCGGCCATCTCCCTTGACTGGTTGGGGGTAGAGAAGGAAGACAGGACAAAAGACATGCTCTTAAATCTTCAATGACCAGCAGGGGGTGACGGCTAAGGTTTCAAAAAGAAGACTGTGACGTCGGACCCCAACACACGCACACACACCGTGGGTACAGTGACACTCACTTATTTTATTATAGCCGTGGTTTCGGCTTCAGCGCACGGGACACAGACAATCCCGCTCAGTAGTCACTCCCCTCCCTTCCTCGACTGTCACTGAAACATAAGAAGAGTCACAACAAACACCTGTTCAGCCACGCCTCTGCGCCGCCCCAGGAGCTCACCGTGCCACCCCTCCTCTGCAGTGGGCCAGAGACCACACCCGCGCCACAAAGACTTACTATGCAGAAGTCTTTTGGAAAATGACCTTTCAGCTCTCTCGAGTTTTTTCAAATACATTTATGGCCTCAGTTGTTAATTTTTGGTTCATTTAATTGGTCTCCATCTAGAGTCAAAGGGGTCAGCGCCACGGCTTCCTTGTGATTGTCACTACCATAGTGATCTGTAAATCACAATATAGCCACAACCTAATTTATTTCACTCAAAATGTAACTATAATTTAAATGAACATCATGAAACCAGGGACTGGGGTCATGGGCATTTTCTCATAGGCCTTTATAGTGTCTGACTTTTCAAACAAATGCTGTCCATTAGAAGAATTGCAGGTTTATGTGGTGTATATCTTTCGTATACAGTTTATATATCTGCGGTTGATCTTATAAACTGAATCTCATTGCTGTTTATAACTTTTTTCGCGCTCAATGCGCTTGTACATTTTTATTTGCGACGATGTAAATGCTTGTTTTTTATTGCTTCTTTTATTATTCCATCTGCCTTCTTTTAGAGAATGAGGACCTGCTTTTGGCAGCTTATTGCCCACATTTTGGCGTCAGTCCCTCTGAATCGAACAGCGAGGGCTTCTTTTTCGAGTTACCTTCTTGTGGTGCCACTCAACGTTCTCAAAAGAAGAAATGTTTTGTTAAAGAGGCAGGAAGGTTGAATTTTGCACCCACAAGAGCGGAAAATAGACCAGAATTCGGTGCAGCTGCAGTAAAAGACAGGACGGGTTATGAAAAAGTCTGAGTGTATTTTACCTGGAAAAGCTCTCTGACCACCTACACGTATAACCCAGAGGTGACAGCACCAGCTCAGGCACTCTCTTTTGAGGCTGTCAAAGCTCTTTGGGAAATGTAGAAAGTGAAAAACAGAAATAGAAGTCAAGGAGACATTTTGAAGGGTAGTTGGGATGGAGAAAGTGTTACAGTTCCCTTCCTAAGACCTGGATTTTTCTGTCAGTAGGTAGAGCTGCATGTGTTCCTGTTCTGCTAAACTTCATTTCACTTATTTCATGCTGGGAACATCCTGGTGAAACCACAGACTCCTGCTGTTGGCCTTCACTGGACCAGCTTGAGCTCAAAAGCCCTGCTCAAGGGCACAGTAAGTGTGTAGAAGGAAGGTGATGTTTCTAATTTCCATTAAGACGTAAGCCTTGTGCAACCATCATAATTCACACATGGCTTTTTAATTTTCGACACGGAGTTGTGTAAAACTTTTACCTGGCCTAATTTAAGAAAGCAGGTATTGTAATATAACTGCTGAGAAAGTGAATTTTTTATTTAGAAAACTTTTGGCAGGGGGTGAAATTGGCCACAGATTTTATTTGGCCTGGCACAGAGAAGTCTTAAAGTGCTTTAAATTTAACTTTGCAGCAACCTGCAGTCAGCGTGCTGCTGTGGTTCACACATACGCCACTTTTGTTTTCACCCAGAAATATAAAAGGATGTTTTCTCTCAGACATAACTCCCTTTCTTCACATTTTGTCCAGATTATACTAATCTTTATGGACTGCACTGCTGTCTTCAATTGATAAAAAATTGATTTCAAATTTAATTTCACATTTTTTTGACTCATAATTAGCATCAAACTGTGCTTTCTTGGAAATGTCTTTGCAAAAGGAAATATTGGGGGGGCATTTTTTTAGGGTGATATACATTTAGGGAACTAAAAACCCTAAAAGTCCAAAAGAGAGAATTGGAATCGGGTGACAGGTGAGAGTTGTGGGCGATTACACCAATCTGACCTGAGCACTGTGGTCACTGGGGTGGATGGATGGGTCAGCAGGCGTTCGTTTCCTGTTCCTGCCTGGTTCAATTATTACTTGATGACTATAACACAATGACAGTGATGACTGAATCCAACCACATTATCTCTGAATCTAATTCCAAGAGAGGTATATTACAGCTCACTGGGCTTGGAGAGGGTAGAGCCCTGTGTTGTCATTCATGCTTGAAGTGTGTCTTTTTTCTTCTTCCAATGAGAATGACAGTCTTAGGATACTGGGCCAGGATTAGATAGGCACACTGCACAAATCATATTCATTCATCTTACTTTAGAATGGATTTAAGTAGTAGTAGATGTTGTGGATATTTCAGCCCTTATTGGCACAATTTACATCTACAGATGGTTGAAGGGCAGATGAAACACCTAGTTATTATGCCAGTAAATGAACCAGCTCCTGGTGCACTCTAACAGCACACACACACACACAGGCATGGGTGTACACACACTCTCTCAGCAGTCCAACTTATTGTTCCAGTAACTTCTGTGTCCCTCCAGGTAAAACAAAGGTAGAGTTTTACTGGAGGTGTGTGTGGTTTCAGTCCAGTTGGGGCCAAACAGAGCAGAGCCAAAAAACAAACACACTGCCAGCTGCCCTCAACCGGCCCTTCTCCCTCCACCCCCACCCCACCCCCCTCTCTCTCTCTTTGGCTGTATAAAGTTGTTAATCACTGAATGGAAACCATTAGTAACATGTTTAAATAATTTACTTAGCCTCTGACCACCCAAAGCACCAGAACACTTCGGCTGCTGCTCAGAAACTCGAACCCAGGCTTTGTGTGTGATCAGTCCATGCATGCATCTATTTGGTATACATATAACTGTGTGTGTGTGTGTGTGTGTGTGTGTGTGTGTGTGTGTGTGTGTGTGTGTGTGTGTGTGTGTGTGTGTGTGTGTGTTAGTAGAGTAAAGGCATCTGACACCAGCTTGCATGACCCTCTTCCTCACCAGCTACGTTCCATTTGTAAACATACCATTACCTCACCTGAATTGTCTCTGCTGTGGCCTAGTTCCCCAGTTTCTATGCTTGTTACCTTTCTGTAGTGTTTATTTCCTCACCTCTGTCCTGTTGCACTCTCCTTGATTACTCTTGTGAGTACTTATTCTCAAACTCCTAAATCTTTCAATTTAAACCTTAACCTTAAATACCTTCTCTATCCTCCTTTTTTGGCTTGTCATTGTGTGCTCTTTTACTGATGTTTTGCCTTGTCTCCTTTCTTTAGATTTGTTTCCTCACCTTTGTTCTACTTTAGACTCCTCATTTAGTCTTCTTCACTCTTAGTATTTAACTTCACCTGAGTGCTTGTCGTTTTTGTTTCCTCACCTCTCCTTCATCTTTATTCCCGCAAGCGAGTCCTTAGTCTTTCCACTTTGTCCCGTTCCCATTGCATCCTTGTTCTTTTTCTCCTTTCTTGGTTTCCACATCTCAGCAAGGTCTCGGTTTTCTTGACAAGTGCTTTCCCCCCTCCTTGATGTCCTTGAGCTTTGTCCTCGCTCTTTGTGTAACCTTCCTGTAATTTGTGCCCTTTCTCCTGCTCTTTTGGTCTTTTTTCCTCTTCTCAAACAGTTTTTCTCCCTCGTTTACTCTCTACATTATGTGCTTTTTCCGTCCATCTGTATTCTTGGGTGCGTGTTCCCTTTTCTTTGTCCTCTTTCTGTTCATTGTGTATTCTTCCCAAAATCCTCCACCTGCCTTTTACATCCTTGTTCCTTCTCTCTCTACCTCTACCTTGGATCCCTTATGATTGTTCACGTCTTTATCTTTTTTTTTCTTTATAAATTCCCCTTTCTTTTCTTAACGAGCATTAATTGTTCCATCTTTTGTGTTCCTGTTCTCTCTCCTGTAAGTTAATACCCATAAGTATCCCTTCTCCAACTGGATCCCTACTTTCTTATTTCCTTATGTATTATTGTTCCCTTATCTGAGTCCTCATCAGTGGCTTTGTTCCTTCTTTATCCTATAATCCATACCTGTTTCCTCATTTGTGTCCTGTATGATTGTTCCCTTTGTTTCCTTGCACCCTCCCTGCATCTTTGTCATGTGTTCTCCCTCTTTATCCTTTTAGTCTTAATCATAGAGTATCAAATATGGAACGGGGATCTAATTTGTATTCTGCTTGTGTCTTTTTTACAAATATATTATGCAATGAGTGACAGACAGGGCAAGACAAACACTTGCAAATATGCTTTCTCTCTGTTTTTTTGTCACAGGAATTCCAACCATTTGAGTTGGTATGCAGCACCCTAGCGGGCCAATTTAAGAATAACTAGCCACACGTACACGCGCGCAAACACACAGACACACGCGCACAGAGCTCTGTCCTCAACTGTTTCTTTCACTGAAAGTAAATGAGAGGCTTATCTACTGCATATCTGAACAAGACACTGTAGGAGAGGGATTACTGGTGAGCGTGCATGTGGGTGTGTTAGTGATGCATGCATACTCTCATAATGATTCAAGGAGGGAAGGGATTTGTACAAATGTTGATCTATTATCTTGTCGTTTTGGCAACATTATTCCCAACTGTCTTCCCAATAAGTCGGATGAAATCGAGTGAAAGAGAAAGGGAGAGAGAGAGAGTGCCTTCAGCCCTCAGGATTGAACAGCCTCCCACACACTTCACAGAGCAGCACACACACACACACACACAGCCTTTTGTTCTTACTGCATGGTTAATGCCCACACAGTGTTCATACCTCCAGGGTTTGGGCATATGTGCGTATGAGTCTACTTGTACATACCTGCAAGCACATGAATTCTCTTGAATCTCTTGTTGCTTAATTTATATCAACATGTTTATTTAATTAGTTTCCATCGAACTTCTATTTTGTAAAGCAGTCTGTCAAGAGGTCTGAGGGCATTCCCGTACAAGGAAACTGGGATATTGAGAAGTAGTTGCAATATCCTTTTGAATTCCTCAGTTTTAAAGGACAGGTGTGTTGGAAAGATCCCAGCAGGACAAAGCTAGAGGATGGATTCAACAAACTGCTGAAAAGGTGCCAAGTTTCATGTCCAAGGTAAAACTGCCAGTTCAAACAAGGTCTGGGTGAAGGCAACGGTGAGAGGAGTTTCACTTTCAGCTCCTCATACACTCTATAGACTGCTTGTCATCACTTTTAAACACACTGAGTACCTTTAAGTCTAATTCTTCAGGACGTATAGCTGACACTGAGAAAGGAGACTAATCTAATTCCAGAACCACAAGCTAACCAGGTACCTTAAATCAAGAAGAGCAAAAGTAAGAAGCAAAGTGAGACAAGGACAAACTGAACACGGACCATGATCTGAAATTGACTCTAGCCAACAACACCCCCTCATACCTCCTAATAATGACCTTCCCCCTTCATGTTTCCATGTTGCTCTTTGAAAATGTCTCTGAGGATCTGACTATGTTGTTTTAGCTGGATGCACTTATTCATGGCATTGTACAGCGTTATGCCATTTGACGCAGTTCACTTAATCCTTGTTTATTCCTTATACCGACCGGCCTCGGGTGCAGCCCTTCAGCTCATCCACTATCATGTTAGCTCCTCTCCTTTTACTATAGCTTCTGATTGGCTGCATTTCACAAACAAAAGATTTGAACAGCAGGTGGGTTGTATAGATCTTATATAACACAAGCAAAATATAACAGGTTTCATCAATACATGTGTTAACCTTCATATAGATATTTTAAAGCTCCAAATTCTTTATTATTGAGAAAACACCTGAACACGTTTTCAGTAAATTCGTGGAGGTTTCTGCATTCATACAAACAGCACATGTAGTGTGCTTAAAACTGTCTTTAAATGTTGTGTTTAATGTTGTGTGAAATGTGTTTTGGTTGGAGGATTGAGGGCACATTATCATGCTTACTGAAAAGAGGACCATTCAGTTTGCCTACACACAAACGTAAAAACTTAGATCGAGTGTGTTGTTCCAAGTAAAGCATGCCGTGGGTATAAAACACTGCCTAGATCTATTTCCATGTCTATGAAAGCAGAGCTGATCTCTGCTCCTTTATGTTAAGTAACTGTGTTTATTTGGGGCATTTTGATAGATCACTTTTTACAAGTGTTTGAGTGTGTATCACTTCTACTATTTTTACCTCTGAGTGTAGCCTCTGAATGTACTTAGTTTTGACCTACCTACAACTTGGGTGTCTCGTCATGCCCTTTGCCAGCCCACACACACACACACACACACACACACACACGCACGCACAACTGGCACGTATACTTCCCACGCTCATACACACACAAACAGCGCCAGTAGCTATGTCTCTCCTACGCACAGGAACTGGGGCAGGTTGTGTCGGTGAATGTATGAATAAAGCTTTATGTAAGCCATTCACTACAGGCTCCCACTCACACAGCAGATTGTGACCATTCAAAACTTTCATTACAAAACCAGTCACCTTGCATAAGGTTGAAGGGAAGTTAAGCCAAGTTAACCATGTAAGCTGAAAGGTCAGTTTCACCGCTGGTTTATTTGTGGGGTGTGAGTTGAATTCTGATGGATGTTGACGTGTGCGTGATAGCAGCTACTACAGCTGCAACTGGCAGGTTCATCCATATGAGACCTCCAAATGGCAACAAGAGGTACAGTAGAAGTCAAGTGATTTTTTTGTCTTTTTTTTATTAGAGATGATTTTTAAGGAAGCCATATGCGGCTTTTTAGGATAGGATTGTGAAACATTTACTGAGTCGAAGTCATCTTGGGTGCTTTTAAAAGATCTCTTCAAAAAGCCACACCAAGTAGTAGAAATTGTGTAAAGGTATATTGCTAGGTCAAAAGAATAATAAAGGACATATGGTTCCCAATGGGCTTAAGAGGGAACACAGAATCCCTTCAGTCAAAAATGGTCTATCTCCAATATTTAATGATGGTGCAGCTCTGTTCTGTGACCTCCGTGCCCTTCCTTGCTCATACGTGGAAAGCCTAAGGCAGGAAACACCACTGATAATTACAAACCACATATTTGCATATAAATATTAAACAATCTGTAGACAAGGGCAACTTTTTTGTTAAGCAAAGTGTTCTGCTTTCAGTTAAAGTCCTATTGATTAACCAAAAAGGAAAGACGTGTGGATGGGTCCAGAAACAGAGAGATCACAGTTGTTGAAAAGCTGTCTCAAAATCACCAGATATGGTCTGAGGGTGAAATTACCTCGTATTGCTCTTGAAAATGTATGTGCATTTATAAAACATGACCGCAGGATGGAACAGGAAGTCTCAAGCCAATCCAGCTCCTACAAACTATATAATAATAAAAGCTGGTCCGGGAATTTCTTGTCATGTCAGCTTTTATGAATGTTCAAGTAATCAAAGGTTTTCTGGTTACTTTGAACAGGATCTCGGACCATTATCCTCATGTGTAGAGTTATATTCTGTATGTTCAGTGACCAAGCTGTTTTGACAGCTAAATCAAACTTTTAATCTCAACTCACTCTGGACTCGTGTTTAACCCAGAACTGACGTTAATCCACTTTCCTCTTTGGCACATCCTCTGCTGCTGTGCACACTGGCACATCCGATGTGTGCTACAGGCGTCAAAGGACACATGAGCCATGACTCATTGATACTGGAGTGTTTCAACATAAGGGAATTATGCCATTCACATTACTGGATTCACACTGTGAAAGGTCTTAAAAAAAGCTGTGCCTTGCCTTGACTATTATTAGTACCATACTTCCCCTGTAGTAATCACCAAGATTGTCTGCCTTTGGCTGCATTTGTGTCAGCTGACCATAATGCTAACCAATCAGCATCACCGGATTATAATGCTAGCTAAACTCAATTGAATCCCCATTGTTGCCCAACTGGAGTTTTCTTCCACATTCTTTCACTCTTAACACCATGGAAAACACAAAGATATGACCCAAGGTTGAGATAATGTTTCTGGTATTTGTTTGTCTGTCTTTCTGAGTGGGCGTAGGGGTTTGGGGAGTACATGTGAAAAACACAAGTTAGCTTAAATTTAACTTTCTTGCTGCTAAGAATAAAACATGTTTTCCTCCGGTGCTATTTATAGGTCTCACGTTGGGCCCCCAGACACAAACGTCACTGAGCCCTGCTTACCAGCACTGAGGCCACAGTGTGGGTGTGTGTGTGTGTTTCTGTCGCAATCAGAGTGTGAGGGAGGTTGTTTAAACTCTGAGATGAGGAAATACAAAGCAAAAATGCAACTTCAGCATGCATGTTTATATGTGCTCTGTGGCTCTGTGCCCCTTCTGCTGTCAGGTGTTGGTGTGGTTAAGAAACGTTAAACAACGGAAACACACACATATACACTGTCTACTGCAGTTTTGCAGTGCAGTTACAGTGCCTGCAAGCACTCTGTCTACATCTGTGTGTGTCTTCTTTTGTTTCTGCGTATCTGTGAGCATTCTCATGATCGCTTTTGCATACCAAGTTAGATGTAACCCAGAGAGGAAGAAAAGGTGCTAGTGCTGATTGCTGCTCTTCGACTTGGCCTTTTTGGACGCCTACACATATTATGACACTCCGACGTCACTTCCACAGCGCTATTTATAAGCCTTTGTGTCTCTTTAGGAACAGTGTGGGTTTGCTTTTCATCTGTGACTCACTGAGTGGAAGGAGGAGGGAGGGCGGGAGGGAGGAGAAAGGAGTGAAAAAAGGCAACAAGCACAGATGGAATCCAGTGTGAAGAAACTAACTGAGCAATCAATGACATTTATATTCGCACATCAGGCATGTACTTGACAACTTAGTGAGTCGTCTCTGCACAACAAAGTATGTGGTAGCGTGCTGAATTTAGTAGTAAAAAATGTCACATCAACACCAGTCCGACTTATGTTATAAGGGTGATGTCAGACTAAAGGTTATTTACCATCTGTGTATCTGATTACTGTATTGTTGGATGATTTTTGTACACAACACTAATTAGCCTTTTCTCTCGTTTGCTTTGCTTTAGGTCTTTTGGTGAGAAAACTGAAGGACTTGAAGCTACAGAAAAAGGATCTACAAGCACCCTTCCCTCAAGAAAAGTTAGTAATTGAGTATGTTGTTAAACACAGTTTATTACAATTGTTGACTACAGTATTTGCCTAAAATGTTCTCCATGTGCTTCTTCTTTTCTTTTTCTGTCCCTCTGCAGGTCACTCAAGGTTTCTTCTGCTCTTAGATGAACTGGACAGAAGAACAACAGAGAGCAGCGTTCGTGTTTTTACAAAATGGCAGAAGGAGAGAAACCTCTCTGATGTTATCCACTGAAGCTCCCCTTTCTGCTCCACTTGATAATTCCTGTTTCCAGCTTGACTCTATAATCAGTCTTTCTGAGAAATGGATGGATATTTTATGTTTCTGTGAACTTGTTGGCAGCCAGCAAAGGTTCCGCTATCATGCCTGGTAGTTTTGGGACCTTGTAACCCTCAAAGACCTACCCTCCCAAATTCCCTGCATCCCCTCTTCTCTCCCTCTTCTAAACCACGGAGAGCTTCAAGAAAATGGAGGCTCGTGAATCACCTGCGACAGGGCAGAAATGTCCAAACAAGGAACTAGCAAGGGAGAAGGTACCTCTACAAAGAAAATGGGCGTCAGAGCCTTCTGCAAACACCAAACGAAGCACTTTTGCTGACCTGGAGGCTCCTGGAGGATCAGCACCCCAGCAGAAGTACCCAATCACAGGGAATTCTGGAAAGCTGCTATCTGGACCATCTGCAGTTGGGGCCATAGGAGGCCCGCCATCTCAAGACCCACAAGGCCACTTTGCTCAGGGGTTCCACAGGGGATATCCTTACCAACTTGGCCAGCCATACCCTCAACATCCTCAATCTGAACGGTTTCTCTCAGGAGCCAAACCACAGCCAGGCCTAGAGCCTCATGCCTGGCCATTTGCTGGCCAGTTGCCCTCGGATGACCTATTCCCAGGACACCCAGGACACACTCACCCACATGGGGCTGGTGCAGGAAGGTTCCCTCGGCACAAATCTCCTAGTTTACCCAGCTCCTTTGGACAGTATTCTCAGTCAGGCCCGGAGCCCGGAGAGGAGGCCTATGGCAAAAAAGAGCAAAAGCCAAAAAAGCCTGGCAAGTACATCTGCCACTACTGTGGTCGAGCGTGCGCCAAGCCCAGCGTCTTGAAGAAGCACATCCGCTCACATACTGGAGAGAGGCCATACCCTTGTGTACCCTGTGGCTTTTCTTTCAAAACCAAGAGCAACCTTTACAAGCATCGCAAGTCCCATGCTCATGCCATCAAAGCTGGACTCGTACCATTTTCAGAGCTAGCTGTGGCCCGTAGTGGGGACATGGACCAGGCATCACCAGTGGGTGAGGCTGAGGTCCATTCAGATGGAGAGCAGAGTACCGATACGGATGAGGAAGGCGTGGAGCCCACCACCATGCTAACAGACAAAGACAGTCCAACCCTGCAGATCTCCTTTGAAGCTGACAAGAATACAGGTTATTTTCTTCTATAAGACACTTTAAAAAAAAATTTTTAAGTAGAATTTTCCCAAAGAGTCAAAACAGTTTTGGTTCATAGAAACCCCTTCTTAACACATAGCTAGTTCTTTATATCTATGAACATCTTTTGATGCTTAAAATACTATTTGTTATGGGTATGTTTACAATGATCCAAAATAAAAACGTATTGGTTTACATTAATGCTGTTACACAGTTCAGCTACAGTGATATAAACTCTGCATGTATTTTGTTTACTGTGAATGGTTGTAATCTGTATCATCTTCATTTTTCCCACTATAAAGGTGGTGCCGAACCAGCATATGCAGATTCACCTGAAGAGCTACCCATTGGATCTATGAAAGTGCCTATTCTTATCGTTCCCAAGCCTGGGGGAGTCCCCTCCACAGGGATGGAGTGCCCCCCCTTTCATGACATAAAAGTGTCACACCACATGTTAGCATCAAAGGCTGGTGGAAGAGCACGTTCCCTGGATGACTCCCCAACAATCAAGCAACGTTTGGCCCTGAGGCTAAGTGACAAAAAAGGACAGGACACTGACCTTGCCATGTCCCAGTCACTTAACCTCCTCAGTCCTCACAGCAAAGGCAGCACAGACTCTGGCTACTTTTCACGCTCTGAGAGCGCAGAGCAGCAGATCAGCCCTCCAAATACCAACGTCAAGACGTACGAGGAGATTATGTTCGGTCGAACTTGGTACTACCGACCAAGCTCCAGGTCAAGACACTCTATAACAGTAGGCATGGCAGGGGCAGACCCCACTAGCTTGACTACCTTGAAGCAACCTGGTGCAATTCTGGAAATAGGGAAGATAGCTGAGGATCACATCTCTTTTAGAGAAGATGTAGGAATCTCAGAAGATCCAAAGCAGTATCCAACTGGGCCATGTCAAAGCAGTACAGGACTTCTAGAGCCTCCATCAGATTCTGGGCATCTTATTAGGAGTAACTCCATGCCAACTTCCACCCCTCCTAACCTCAGTGTTCCCCAAGGGATACGGGGTAGCCAATCCTTTGACAATGTTGTGACAGATGATGTGTTTTACCCGCCAGGCCATCGTAGGCTCACAAGACAGAGTGCATTTGAAAATTCAACCAATGAAGCCCACGTAGGAGAGGCCGAGGGCTTTGGACACTTACCTAAGAATTTAACTTCGTCTCTGGGTATGAAGATTGGTGAACGCGGCCCAGGAGTTCCAGAACATGTTGCCTTTAGTTATGGTACTAAAGTTAGTATGTCAGAAATAGCCACAAGAAAAAGGAGGAAAGAAAAGAGTGTTGGGGATGATGAGGACAGCCCTGGACACTGCGACAGTAGCTGTAGTGGTTCAGTGGAAATGATAGGGGACTATGACTTTAAACAAGGTAGTTTCGATGGGTCCAGAGCCACCCCAACAGGTAAAGGTTCCCTTCATAGTGCACACAGTCAGTCTGACAGCTTTGACACCTGTGCCAGCATGTGCTCCGAGGACATTGCACTATTTACTGACTCTGAGGGCAGAAAAACAGCTGGGAATGTCATATCAGTTATCCAGCACACCAACTCTCTCAGCCGTCCAAATTCCTTCGACAAGTCAGAGTCTTTTGAACAGCCAGCATATCAGCCTTCAGATAAAGCTCCATGTACTCAGTACTCTGAGCAGTCTGACACAGAGATCTTTGAAGATGCTCTAGGTCCTGAATCCACCCTTCTGAGGACAGAGAGCATGGAGCAGCAGCCACAAAGTGACAGTGACTTGGCCTCCCTTTCATCATCATCAGCTGCAGCCTCACCTGGACAGCCTTATCATATCCCACCCAAACTAGTCAGACAACCAAACATCCAGGTTCCTGAAATCAGGGTGACAGAGGAGCCAGACAAGCCTGATAAGGACACAGAAGCTCCAATGACCAAGGAGCTGGAGAAGCAGCAGCATGTCGAGGAGTTTCAATTGCCACAGAGAAGCGACACACTATCCCAAATGCCATCAGAAAAGCTCCCACCCAAGAAGAAGAGGCTCCGCCTAGCAGACATGGAACACTCATCTGGAGAATCAAGCTTTGAATCGACCTGCACCAGCCTTTCTCGTAGCCCCAGTCAAGAGAGTAACTTGTCCCACTCCTCTTCCCTTTCCATGTCATTTGACAGAGATGAAGGTCTCAAGTCTGTCTCACCAACAAAACAGGTACCCCATTTTTTTAGTAATTTCAAGTGCATTTACGTCTCTTTTATAGTAAGGTCTTCACTGAGGGGTTTGCATCCTGAACAAAGTGGAAACTTTGTCTCTTTGTTTCTGTAAAGGATGATTCTTCAGTATCTGGTGGTGGGCCAAAGCAATCAGAGTTCCTGACTGTGCCAGGTAGTGGTTATTCTAGCCACCACCAGCAGAGGGAAATGAGGAGGTCTTCATCAGAACAGGCACCATGCACGCTGCCTATGGAGTTGCCTGAAATGCGCAGTAAATCCTTTGACTATGGAAGCTTGTCAACCTCAAGACAGGGAGAACTGTACTCCAGTGCTTCTGCAATGAAGGAACGTCGGCGTGGATATCTTGTTAGACAGGTAGTGTATAAACGATTAACTTATATTTAGATTAATTTGGCCGTGTGCCATTTGTATTCCTCAGAAAGAGAACACAGAAGTTGTCAGTGACAATGCATGGAATAAAAGAGCTGGAGTAAAGTAAACAACCTTGCAACTTCTTCAACTGAACATTTAAAAACTCTGAGCTAGATGGAAGAAGAGGACTAGGAGCTTATTAAGGATGAAGGCACTACAAAATAATTTAGTATTTTAGCACCCCCATCAGCTTCATTCAAAGACATCCTAATGATGCCATGCTATACCGACATTATCATCTCAATACAATGCAATCACAATGTTATCATGCACTATATTAAGGTTTATATGGTATCCTTAGTCAAGCTAACCAAATATAATTTTATTAAAGCTAAACCACTTTCCCTCCACACTTCTCTGCATTTGGCAGGCTTCACTGAGTGTTTATCCAGAGGCAGTTACCCAGGAGCCAGGGGGTGCAGAAACGTCAATCAAACAGGAGAGTTTGGAGCATGGTGGATGGCCTGGTCCAGCAGGATCCCCTCACAGCAGCAGCGAAGCAGTCAGCAGAACCAAGAGAACTGGGACTGGTGCTGGTAAGCTTTACATTCATCTTAGTATGTTATCTATACATTTTTTTGTCTTATACTTTATTCATCATACTTTCCCAAACTTTTATTGAAAAATTTCTCGACTCAATAAACTACCCACATCCTTCCGTGCATGGATTGCATTCTGCTATTATAGCTTACTTTTGTAAAATGAGTATTCTTTTCAAATGTATGCATTTTATGCACAGATATAGGACCTCACCAACATCAACAGCACCACCAGCATATTCTCCAACAGAGTGTCAGCGAAGACAGCCTTCCAGAGGAACCTCTCTATAGCAGGTCAGACAAAATATACTTACAGAGAAATAACCTAAAATAATAATAGTACAGCCCTGCTTCAAAAACATCTGGGAAACTGTGTAAAATAACGCAATGAGAACAGAATGTAGTGAATTGCATAGAATTTAAAGTTGAAAGTAGTATCATGGATGCTGGCCTTTAAATTTGTGGTGATAAGAAAGCCTGAATACAGAACACCAAAGAATTCTTAAAAGAGATTTAAGATTTTGATTGTTTAGACCACAAAATGTTTTTTCTCACATTTCTGTAAAATAAATATTTGAAATGTTATTATTTTGGTTGTAACTTCTCTTAAGAGGCTTTACATTATTTGAAAATCATTGCATTACATTTTTATGGTTGTATTTAGGGTCACATTTATTACTGCAAGTACTATGTCAGAAATTGCTGTAGCCTTCAACAAAATTGATAATGTTTTTGTCCTCTATAGGTCCCAGCAGCATCGCTTGCAGGCCCAAAGCTCGTCATCAGAGGGAGAGCATCCAGGTCATGAGGTCATGAGTAAAGATATGATGCAGCAGTACCAGAGTGGCCCTCCTTTCCTTTCTTTCCCACAACCAGGCCTCTTCTGGAATCAGGAGCCTGAACAGACACCAAGACAGCAGCAGACCCAGCAGGCCCAACTGCAACTCCAAAAACTCCACATCAGGTCACCCGGTCTCCCACTTCACAAACAGCAGCCACTCCACTCCCTGCAACAAGTCCACGATCAACAGCCATATGATGGAAAATCAGAAAATCCAACCTCTCAGATTTACTCTGCTTCTTTTTCAAATCGCAGCTCTCCTCTGTCAGCCTCGCTGTCCACCACCTCCTCCATGCTTCTGCAACAGATCCAACCCATATTTGCTACCCAGAACCTGGGCTCACAGGCCTCTTTTCCTGGTTTGCTGGTTCCTGTACGGATCCAAACCCATGTGCCATCGTTTGGTAGTGTTATGTACACCAGTGTTAGCCAGCTGATAGCTTCTCATGGTAGTGGAGCACAAGGTTTGGGTTCAGCCAGGCCAGGCAGTACTGACAACAGCAACATGTCTCCCCCGGTTGGTGTTGTGAGTGTCACAAAGCCACATGGAGGAGTTGGAGGAGGTTTCAACTTAGCACATTTCCTAGGGCAGACGGATGGTGCAGTGCTGCGGCACCCACTCTGGAAGGGTCCAGATTCACTACCAGAGCAACGTCTAAACACAGGGATCCCCCTATCACTAACATCAGGCACCATATCCACCACAGATGCATCAGGGTCTGCTATCGGAGGGGGCAAGCGCATGCTCTCTCCTACCAGCTCACTTGAGCTCTTCATTGAGACTAAGCAACAGAAAAGAGTAAAGGAGGAGAGGATGTATGGACAGATTGTCAAGGAGATGAGTGCTGTGGAGCTAAGTGGAACTGAAGGTGGCAGCAAGCCTGACAAGGGACAAGGAAGAGGTCTGAAGAGCGAAGGCTCCATGGATGATTCTGAAAGGATGTCCTCTTCTCCTCCATTAAGTGACTTCCCAGTTGCTACCAAGATTGCCATTCCTGTCCGTTCCTCTGCCCCCCATCTCTCTGACGTCCCTCGGCCTCAGAGCTTCACCCCTCCGCTCCAGATTGTCACAGACCGTTCTCCAGCTTCAGGTGGCTGCGACTCCCCAGAGGAGCTTGACGTGGACGATTCAGCCCAAGAGCCGAGCTCCAGCCCAGAGTCCATGGTTTCCTCTAACGACGCAGAAGACGCTGACAGCACGAAGCAACCTACTTCAAATAAAATGCCTGTCAGCATGCTGGTTCAGCTCGATGCCAACCAAAGCCCAGGATTACCTGGAGCAGCGGGTCAGACTCTGCTGCTCACAGATGTGGCGGATGTCCAGCAGCTTTTCCCGTTCCCTAGCTTACGCACGATGAGCAGAGTCAGCTGGTGTTTCCTGAACTACACCAAACCCAACAGCACCCAGGCAGCTTTGCGTAGCTCCGTCTACAGTTCATGGTGTGTCAGCTCATACAATCCCAATCCTCTGAACCTGAGTACCAAGGCTTCACTGGCTCTGCTGCGGTCCAAACAGAAGAGGAACACTGATTTGATGTACACAACGGCAGCCATGTCTCCACCCAGCTCCGGAAAACTGGTCTCTTCTGTAGCCTGGAAGCTGCGGTTTGATCAGGTATGTGCTGCAGTCATCAGAAGGATAAAAGATTGCCAAGAGAAATATTGAATTATGCACGCATGGACACAACTACAGAGAAACACAACCGCAAGAATCTTAATCTGCCCTTTATGTTACCTTTTTTTTTTCTTTAGCTGAAGCCAGAGCTGATGCCAGTAGATGTCAGTCATTTTGGGAGGAAGATGAAAGGAGTGGTTTCATGGGATCGTTCAAAGGAGGAGCAGGTGGAGAAGGAGGTCTCAGTCAAACAGCCTGCTGCTGAACCGACACGCATCAAGATCTTCGAAGGCGGGTATGTCTAATAAAAATACACAATTAAAAGGGACAGGGACAGCCTCTAAACATGACTTGTCAAACCTCCAGAAAACTACTCTCTCTTTCTTTTGTGTACTTGAAGCCATGCCAGTTGATGTCATTCACGCAGCATCAGCTTGTTGGGAGAAATTGTGGACTAGAAAAGGACAAATCTTCATGTAGGAAGTGTCCTCTTTCTAACAGATAAAAGCATGCGGCTAACTAACGTTTAGAGCTCAGCTCAGGAAGATGCTCGAATGTTTACATCCTGTCACACTAGGAGGAGCCTCTCATTATCACAGCAATATGTTTGTCTGGTGGTAGTTGCTAGAGGTACAGAAATAAAATAATTCCTTGGTGAACCTTCTCACTTCAACATGAACAGAAATCATGTACAGGGTAGCAAACATTTAAATATTTGATGTTGGGATCAGCTGCTCCTTTAAAAGCATTTAAATGCTGTTTCTGCTGTGGCATCATAGATCACATAAAGAGATCATTCTGTAGTGTGTTTCGCACTTCCTCAGAGACTACAGGGATAAAACTTGTATGGTCAAAATCAGTTTATTTTTCTGTGAATGAAAAGAGCAGATAAAGATAAAACCCTAAAGATATGCAAAATTAAATCGTCAAAGGAAAAGGTCAGGCTTTACTTAAAATGTAAACATATACTAACTAATAACCACTTTTATGATATTATTTGTATTAATGCTTTTCCCTTAGAAACTCAGGAATAAGGTATAAAACTTGCATACAGAAAAGTGATTTGTTACAAGTACGTGATTCAAAATACTGAGCTGCCTTTTGTCTTTTTCTTAATCCTAACAGCTGAGTATTCAATAAAAATGAGCACTGGTGACCTCTGTATGGACTGTAAAGACATCTGCCTCATCATGATTAGTCAGAAAAATCTTCTTAGGTATTAAAAAAAGAAGACTTATCCCTTTACAGCCTATTCTTTGGGCTTAATTTGTGCCTGCGAGAGTCGGGCCAAGAGCCTGAGCCTGGTAAACCCATCACGGGCTAACGACTCAGGCTGCATTGCTGTAATTGGACATCAACTTTCATAATTCTTGCTCTGAGTTTTATAGACTGGTGTGAAGTGGGATTTGTCCCTCGTTAGTTGTGTTTTAAAGCCTTTTTCACGCAGTTTTTCTGACACCAACAACTTCAGTATTTATTTCTTTTGTTAGTTGCTGAGAGGAGAAATGCTTTTTTAAAAATCCTATTAGATTACTTCATGTATTCGGCGCAATGTTTTATTTTAGTTTTAAAATTTTTACGAGTTTTTTGCCTTTATTCCAAATTATTTATAGATTTTTTTTCAAAGTTTATTGTTTGTCTGTGACTTCATGTGCGATTGCAGTTCTAATAAATTACTGCAATGTGCAGCACCTTTTTGAAAGCGGTGCATTTTTTTTGCCAATTTCTGTTTTTAGAGAACATTTCCAGCATTTTAGAACTGCATAAAGTTCGTTTACTCCCACACAACTGAAAAGATTTCCACCATACAGCGATGACAAAACGCAGGACACGTTGGAAATGAAAGTTCAGATTGACCAGAGCTTTAGAAAGTTTTTTTTTTTCTGCATGAGATAAGAAAGCTCTTTTAAGCGACTTTGCATCCATCTTTGTGAACACGAGTCAGCTGATGAATAAAAGCAGAAGCCAAAAAAGAAAGAAGCAGAAAATCTTTGGCAGAAGTCATAACATTAAGAATTATCTTCTGGTTTTGACTCAAAGCAGATGAACTGCTTAATCACATTGTTACAGCAAACGTTGCCCCTCCTTTTAACATAAATATTTAACTGTTGTTAAAACCGTACTTTAGCTTTTTCATCCTTGTGTTCAGTATTTTCCCAAATAAATGTATCAGTTCCCCAAAAAATGAGCGTATGAGGTATTGTTTCAGCACAACAGATGTTGCAGGTGCAAAATTTATCACCAGCTAAACTAACTAAAGTTTATGCCTGGGGTAATCTAACCATGTCAAACTAATGTGTTTTAAAAAATTGAATAAAATATGTCTCCTTCTTAGTCTCAGAGTGTCAGATACTGTTGTTCAGTCAAAGTGGCGGCTCAAAGATACACATACTCGTTGGCAATTGTGCCGTGATGAACCGCATTTAAGGGAGTGTGTGTTCTGGCTCAAGACTGTCACGCTCCTTTTATTCTAGTAAGAACTTTGGGCTGTTTCCCCCAGAAAGACATCTGATGACCCTCCCTGTGCTCTTAATGACATGTTTTGACACCTCACTACATATCAATAAACACGCGATTTGACAAGAATTGGGGTCTGGGGTTTTCCAAGGGTAGCCCTGGTAAGCTAACCCTCACTAACTGCTGATGCACACCTTGTCATTTGGTGCAGGAAGCAGACGTGAAATACAAGAGTAAACGCTCAGTTCAGAAAGGAAGAACGAGTTAACCTGAGCAGGCGTCCAAGGGGAAAAGAATAAAAAATGGACATTTAGCATCCAGTACCACCATGGCTGCACCAACAATTAAGGATTCTTAGCTTGCGTGTGTGCATGTATGTGAGACACCTCCAGCATCTGATACTGTGAGAGGACTGCATCTTGTCGGGTGCATAAAGTTTTTAATTGTTTTATTTTATATTGTTCTCATGTTGGCGGAATATTTTCAGATAGATTCACGATAAAGCTGAGTAAAGAGACATATTAAGAATGTTTCAGTACAGCAGATATATTCTCACTATTTACAGGAACCTGGTATGGAGGTAGAATATATTTACAGAGGATGAAAAGGGGCCCACAGCACCTTGAGGCTCCTAAATAGGTTAATATGGCCACATGAAACTTTTTTGGTTAAAGAAAATGTATCTATAGCACAAAGTATGCAAAGAAACATGAAATCTTTAATCTACTCTGGCTTTATATCATAAATTGGCTTGCATGTCTGCGTCTATTTGAGAAGGCTGGCATCTTTTGCTGAGCAGTCAAAGTTTATATGTTCTATTTATATTCCTGAAAGTTACTCAAATCTAGCGACGAAGCAGAGAAAATGTTTTGTTTATTATTGTGTTGTCATTAAACTCACATCTGGCTTATTTTCCACATAGAAAACTAAGGGATTTTTTTTCAAGTGTACATTCAATGGTCAAATAAAGCCTGTACGAGGGAGTTAAAGCTAACCCCTGTAGAGAGAGACATTCCCACAGTGTCATAATGTTTTATAGCCTACAGTAGAGCCAGTAAGACCAAGGTTACTGAATGGAACAGACGGTGCAGACACACACAACATTCAAATATACCCCTTCTCTCTCTCGCTTTCACACACACACACACACACACACACACACACACACACACATATATACAGGGAGGGGAGTTATTAAATGCAGCAGACAGTGAAGTAATTCTCTGGTGTCCCCAAAGGACACTTAAGAGGAATAAGTGGATGAAAGCACACAAACAGAGTGCACAGGAAAGACAAACATATGCACACATACACTCACACAAACAGGCACACAAACAGACTATACCTTAAAAAAAAGAAAGAAACCTGAAATCTTTCTCTATGACAGAAATCCATTAAGTGCAAATTTTGGCCGAAGAACCAGATCTTTTACTGGCTTTACGTTTCGCCGTCAGTCGAACGTTTCAGAAGTTTTGAAAGTGAATCTGCTTTTATGATCTTACCGTGTGCCCTGAATAAAATAGAATAAAACGAAATAATCATCATAATTCATTTTTGGTAACTGGACACAGCTGTGCAAACGTCTCGGCTCAGACGAGCACTCAGAGGTATTTCCCAGTCCGCGGTGCAGTTGAAAGACAAATTTCCCCTCGCTGCTGCAGATGGATTGTTTGATGTACCTGATATTTGACCTCCTTTAACACATGAGGCCCTGAACTACACATTATCCACTTCTCCAGCCACTGCAGACACAACAGGAAACTATACAATCCTCCAGCAGCTTTTGCTACTCCTCCACAAGGATTTATTCGTTTTTTTCTTTAGTACAAAAAAACTGAACTAAATGCGATGCTTCTGCGGCAGAGCAAAAACAGACAGAATTTACCAGAATTTGACTGGTGGTTGGTGGTAACTTCCCTCCATGACTGACAGACTCAGGCAGACATGCACTGATCCCACTGCCAAGTGTCCACTCTTTCACTCATGTGGGATAGAAAATCACGACTGACAGCGATGCTTAAAAAAAAGAAATCTTGTAAAAGAATAAGTGGGACTGGCTGAAGGAATGTGGTTATCTTTTTTTTAGAAAAGATGATGAACAACAAAGCCAGAAGTGGAACGCTCCAGTGGTTCCCGTTTTAGCTTAAAACAAAGAAAGGTTGCATCTGTATGGAGGTTACGACCAGGTCAACAGAATTCACAGGGATAATAAAAGACAGCAGGCTTGTTTTCTGCTTACATTAATCATGGTAATCATCGTGAGACACAAAGTAATCTGTTGCAGCTTACTACAAACACACGATGATCAGCTGTGGCAATAACCCCCGTGGAATACGCCACCAGCTGCTTCACAGCGTGCTTCGAAAGCATCCCAGAAGCGGCTCTCCGCTCTCCATTTTTGACAGAAGCTGCGTCAAGATGTGCAGAGCTGATGAGCAGAGACAGGCGTGGCAATGATATTTATTTTCAAAATAAAAGACTTTGTTTATGCCAAATGTGTGATTTGGGATTGTGCAAAAGACAGATGAACATGTGTACAGGTGTATTCCTCAGAGTAAAACTGATAATGCCTGACAATATGTTGGTGCCCCTAAGCTGCCAGAACACCTCTGACCCATCAGATCTGTTAGACGTCACTGGGACCTCTGTGGATTGTGTTTTTCACTGGAATCATTCGAGCGAATGCTCAGCTTGTGGGATTGTGGTAGTGTACAGGCCAAATCAGTGCCTTGAGTCATTCCTGAGCATTTTTTTGAGGGGTGTGGGTGTATTGTCCTTCTGGTGTCCATCGTGTCACCAGGGGTTATTGGTGGCATGCAGTGGTTGGGTAATGAATGGGACTAACCTCAGCTTTGAGGCAAGCAATTGGAAATGACTGCAAATGGAAATTAAAAATTCCGCGGAGTGACATATGACAAGGTGTAAAATATAGCACTATATGAACCATCCCAGCAGGGGTGATGGGATTTAAACATGAATGAATGGTTACTGCAGCCTCTGATCCCTATGATGCATCTGAGCAGAGGAAACCTCATTTCAGTCTTATTTAACCAGAACCTCTGTGTCAGCAAGCATCTGTGTCTCTGACTTTGACCTCTGACCTCTTTGTGGTGAAGGACAAAGCTCTTCAATAACCATGAATAGAGTGTCCAATGAAGATTGGAATACATGTTTCATATATTTTTTAATATAAAACTGGATTGGTGTCTTCCTCCGTGTGTGTGTTAGCATTGTGCTGTATGTGTGTATCCGTTTACTGTTTCACCAGCCTTTAATTGTCCCGCTGGGAAAAATAAATTGTGATGAAGTGAACTGAATCACAGCCAACCGTAGAGGGCTGTCTGGCAGTTATATTATAGCAGTACATTATTTATCTTTATACTGTATACATAAGCATAAATAACAACTGTGGCAGGACAAAATTATGATATTACAAGTAAAACTCACTTTCATGGCTTCATTGTTAACAATTGTTTCTGCTATTGTGTTAACAAAGTGCCTGTTTTGCAAAAATGTAAAAAACCTAATCGCTGCACTGTTTCTTTCCTCCAGCTATAAATCCAATGAGGACTACGTCTACGTCCGTGGTCGTGGACGAGGGAAATACATCTGCGAAGAGTGTGGCATCCGCTGCAAGAAGCCCAGCATGCTGAAGAAACACATCCGAACGCACACCGACATCCGACCCTACGTCTGCAAGTTCTGCAACTTTGCATTCAAGACGAAAGGTAGGGCTTCTTTTATATTGTGTTTTGCAGCATGCTATGAGCAAGCCTGGCTACAGTCACTGTGCAACTGCAACCGTCCTTGCAACCCGCCTCCGCCCTAGGTGCTTTTTCGTATCTGTTGTCGCTGATGTCTGCTCTGATCGGGTTTTGCTTCTTTTGCATTTATAGTGTCGAATATAAGTTAGTGGAGAGGAAATGAATCTTATTTTGACTACAGCGCTACTGACTGAACTATGTTTATCTCTGTATGCAAGTAATGCAGTGACTTATTAAGGCTGGGGTTTGATTTATTTTATAACTGCAGTAACCACTGGATATTGTAGACCTCCATAAATATCTTCTAAACTTTCTCCTTGACCATCACAGTAAACCTTGTAAACATTTTTCCAGGTGTTAGCAGCTTTTTACGGCAGACTTTTAGTAGGAAAACTCTTAAGGGGCAGCACTAAGTGGTTAAATGAATGAATAAAACATGCAGAAAGGCTGTTTTTCTGTAGCTGTGGTCAGCAGGAACCTCCATCATATCAGAGGTTAAAGATGCTGACTACCCGATATGTGATCTTTAATAAAAAGCCATTATCCACGGGATAGATTTTCAAATTCATATGTAAAGTATGCGTATCTTTGGATTCTATACATTCTGCCAACTGAAGCAGAGTCCAGACAGGTTGAGTAATTTTGTTATTAAATTAAATTTGTTATAAATTATATATTATTTATAAATTGCAATCTTGCGGTCTCACTCTTTCATCCGCTTCTATTTCCATTTCATCCTTTCTTTTACAGTCTTGTGTTGATGCAGCCCAACAAGCTGTGGTTTCCAGTAAGACTAGTCGAAGGGTCATTAAATGGTGTTTGTGCTTGTGTGTGCGCATTTTGCAGGAAACCTGACGAAGCACATGAAGTCTAAGGCTCATATGAAAAAGTGTCTGGAGTTGGGAGTCTCCATGTCTTCCGTTGAGGACACTGAGGCAGACGAAGGAGGTAGGAGACAAACACACTCATGCATTTACACATACACACACAAACACACACACACATACACACACACACACTTCTTGAGCTGGACTACATCCTGCTGTCTTATTGAGTGCAGCCTGCAGAGCTCTTGGCTCGGTGTAGCTGTGCAGAGACAATTAGTGTAATGGAAAGCAGAGCTTATCCTGACAGCCAGCATCCATGTCAAACAACCACACCTGACACACAAGCTGACTAAAAAAAATATTTTAAAAACACCTCTTATGGCCTTGAAATACTCCAGGAACAATTTAAAGCTACAGCTTAGAAAAAGAAACAAATATTAGCCAGTCAACCTCGGTGACGAGGTTCATGAGGATACGCCAAGGAATACGCCGTGCTATTAATCTGCTGATGTGGAAATAATCTGAAAATTATTACTGGCGAACTTGTCGTAGGCTGATATTGACGAATGAATATGATTTTCCATGAAATATTCATCAGCTGTCTCTCGGGGCTGTGGTCTCGATTTCCCGTTAATCTCCTGATGACTTGATAATGAAGCTGGAAATTAGTGGGATTATTTTTATAATCTATGGAGTTTTCACCATTCGCAGTTATTACTTTCAGCTGATCTTTGCTACACTTTGTTCTTTAAACATCTGAATGGACAGCATCTTGGTATCTAGTTTGCTCTTGTAATGGATCCACTGATTCTCTATACCTCTCTATAGCCGTTAACTAATTATTTAAGCAACCAAATAAACAACAAATAAAAAATCAAGTATAAAGCATTTATTGTCATATCTGACTGACATACCAGCGAGAGCATCTCTCAACCAATCACTTCAGATTTCTATGAAAAAATGTTTTACGAATAAAAAGTGTAGGTTTTCTTTGCATAATTTTTGTAAAAGCGGATGAACTGAGCCCTTACCATCATATTTAACCAGAATGGGACTGGTAGCTGGTGGTAACGCCCCACCATGTAGACCACCAAATTAAATGTAACTATGTTTTGGCATGCCATTTAATTGGGATATGATCCCACATATACACAGGGGGTTTTTGGGGAAAGGGAGCACTACAGAAATCCAGTGAGTGAGTCACTGAGACATAAACACTGGTGGTTTGTGAGAAACTGTTGTATATAAGACTAACTGGAAAAGTAGTCCAATGTTAGTGCAACTGATTTCCGCTGAAATAGTTGCTTAAATACGATTTATTAACTACTTCTTCCTTGTGCTGCATATGGGGGGGAAATAAAATGCTGATGGAATTTCTTTCTTTTTCTTTTTCTTTTTTTTTTTTAGATCAATTTCATATTTTTCGATCTCTCTCTGGACAGATAAGAAGCTCTGAACAACAAAAACATGCCTCTGTTTCAACTTGGACTCTTTTGAAAGTCACAAAAAGCAAACAAACTTTTTAATTCCCAGAATTAACGTTTTTCAGCCAATCGTCTGGCTGCATTTTAAAGCGTTGGTTACCTGCCAGCAGTAACTTTGCTGCTATTATACAATAAGACCCTGCCAACATTTGGCTGTAGTCCATCCTGTGGGAAAAACCAAAGTGTTGAGGGTTTAAATAACTTTCTTTTTATTGTGTTTTATTGTTTTGAGCTGGTGGGAATGAGATTTTATTTGGTGTTTTGTTTTACACCTAAACTCTGTCACCTATTAATACAAACCATTTCTCTCTCCACTCATTCTTCTGTTCTTCATTGTCCTTTTCGTCTCCTTCTACCTTATTGTTTCCCCCTCCTGTTCCTTTTACTTTATCCTTTCTTTGTCTTCTTCCTGTTTCTCTCCTTCCTTCTTTCTACTCCTTCTGCTTTCTTTTCTTCTTCCTCTGCCTCCTCTGTATGTTTCTTCCCACTCTTTTTGTTTCTGCTTTTTCTCCCTCATCTCCTTTATACATTATCGTTGTTGTTTCTCGTCCATTTTCCCCTTTTTTCTTCCTCTTCCTGTCCTTTCGTCCTTATCCCTGTGTCTGTATTCTGTCTCTTATCTTTCCTTCCATTCTTCTTCTTCTTGCCTTACTACTTCACCTTCAATTATTTTTCCTTATCTCTTTTTCATACCTGTTTTTCACTCTTCATCTCCTGCTTATAATATTTTTTCACATCTTCTTCCACTTCCTCTTTTTCCTTCTCTCTCTTGCTGCTTTCTCCTCTTCTTCAAGATGTCGGAGATGAAGGCCAGAGGTCTTCAGAGAAGAATTCCAGAGGCGAGATGGCAGATCACCAGTTTTCAGATGCTGATGACTCAGAGGGTGGTGAAGAAGATGGTGATGAGGTGGATGATGAAGACGACGACGAAGAAGACTATGATGGTGACTCCACCCCAAAGACTCGCTCTCGCTCGACCAGCCCGCAGCCTTATGGCCTGCCCTCCCTTTCTGTCACAGCTGTGGCCGCCTCCCAACCTGTTCCT
Organism: Diplotaxodon limnothrissa; assembly: GCF_057381915.1. NCBI lineage: Eukaryota > Metazoa > Chordata > Actinopteri > Cichliformes > Cichlidae > Diplotaxodon > Diplotaxodon limnothrissa. Next base: position 23,747,349 of record NC_140610.1, read on the forward strand.
CACTTCTCTTACCATTCAGCGTCCGACCTCCTGGGAAACACCAGCAGGCCGCCTCTGTTTGGCTATTTCACCACCGTGCCGAGTATCCAGATCACACCGCAGGCTCCGCCTACCGACCTGGCCAGGCGGGAGCACAGTCAGTCAGAGTACCAGAGAGGCCAGCAGCGGTCGCAGGGTAGCAGGTTGCTGGTTCCACCCTCCTCCTCCTCCTCCATGGATGAAGACCTTCCCGTCCCCTCCCCAGATCTCTCCTCCCCCTCATCACGACTTTCCTCACCCGGTTTGGACAACTCTGGCTGCCCATCCCCCATTTCCCCATCCTCCTCACCCTCAGCCCGCCGTTACCTCTCCCCACGTCGTGACCTCTCACCCCGCGCAGGACACCTGTCACCCCGGCGGGACATTTCTCCTCTGCGTCACATCTCCCCTAAGAGAGACCTGGGAGCAGCAGGGGGATACAGGCGAGACCTTTCACCAAGAAGGGGACACCTGTCACTGCTTTCTCCCTTGTCTCGGCCCACGTCACCATCGGGAAGAGATTACAAGCGAGACCTTTCACCACGAGGCCGCCACAGGGGGATGATCCGGCCTGTGTCTCCTCGCAGAGGACTTCACCAACACCTTCACCACCAAAGGTAAGCTCAAATTCTGAATGATTTCAGCCACTTTGTTACTTAATGGTTAATGGTTTTAGCAAGTTCCAGGTCCGAAGAAGAACCTTTTCCATTTAATCCAGTACCCCTAACTGATTCACTTAAATAGCTTAACAGCAAACCTCAGTTCAACTTAAAACTACTCAGTATCATTAACAGATAAACAGATGCACATTTTACACTTGATTAAGGTATAATGTGATATTTGTCCGTATTTGTGACCACCAGCCAGCAGAGCGGGGCGCGGGGCCTGAGGCTGAGTCATCAGACTGGTGCGCTGGGTCAGGGAGAGTTCAGCGCTCTGGGACGTCACACAGCCAGCACAGAAATGGAGACGGTAAGATTTTGTTCATGATTATGCTTCAATGTTTAAATATTTTAGTTCCACACTGACGCTGATTGGTGCATGGGACAGACAATGGTTTAACTTTAAAGAATAACATGGACACATGAGGGAAATTGGCCAGGAAAGGGACATAAGCAGTCTGATAGTTAGACTGTGAGCTTGAACCTAATGCATATTTTGGAAGCAGGGTTAACAATTATATCAGATGAATTCATGAACGAGCATCTCTAGCACATATTTTGAAATTCTGGATCCTTTATTTAACTTATTTATATTACAACAAACGAGATCTCGAGAGTAATACTGTAAGTTTTGATGAAAAATTACCTCTAGGTTATGAACATTGATGTGAGATGTGAAATTCTGAAATGTTGCTGCAAGCCAATTTGCAACCCAAATCCACCTCCTTTTCCTCTCAGTTGTCAACAGTAGTTCTCTACTGTTCTTGTTGCTGCTCATGTCAGAAGATATCTTCTCTCTCTTTTTAACAATAAATGTTCATAACTAGAAGGTTAGCTTGTTTCACAGGTTCTTTGGCTCAGATTTCTCTGTAAGTTTGCTTATGAAAATTATTAGTCTGGGAGGAAAATTTTGATCAGTTTTGTTCACAGAAATGGACTTCTCCTCACTTTCAGTAAATGCATGCTTGTGGTTTTGTTAAAAACATTTGCCTCTCTAAAGTCTACCGTTGAGGTAGAGCTTTTGAGTATGCGGACTGTGGTTTCGATGTGAAAAACCCGAAGCGCAACTTAGGAATATAGAAGAAAAGGACAGAAAGAGGGAGCCAAGAAAGAAAGAACCTGACAGAGACGAAGCCGTCTGGCAGACAGAAGAAACATTCAGAGAGGATGAGGGAATAAAGAGCGAGTCAGATAGACTGAGAGGGTTGGAGAGACGGATGATTGAAGATAGGGCTGCTGGGTTTTGGTGGTAATGGGATCTTGGCTGGCTGGTGTGGTTAATAGCGCGGCTGTTTTTCTTCTTAAGAGCTCTACTTCAAACTCCAGCTCCTGCTGCTGGTCCCACTTAAACAAAGCGTGAAGCAGAGAGCGACTCTGCTTGGATAACTGACTGCTCTTCAAATAACTGATTAATGCTTTAACAACCATTTTTCATACACAAGAAATCTGAGCGAGCCTTCATTCTTTGGATTTCTTTGTTCTCGTACCAACACCTGTTGTCCAGCACCGTCGCGCATTTCATCAGGGTTCATTTGTTTATTTTGTTACATAAGATTTGGATTTCCATTGAAAAACCTCCTGTGTGTGTTTATTGTAAGAAGAATTGTCCAATAATCATGTGTGTTTATGTTGAGGGCATTTGCTGCCTGTCAAAATGTAGAAGAAATTTTCAAGTAAACTCAGCAGTTTGTGATTATATCCAGCAGCATGTTTTCATCTTCATCTTCTCTTCCAGGAGCATCCAGGTTCACCGTCATCAGTGGATCAGGGTAGCCGTGGTAACCAGTCTAGTCCACCCCACCAAGTCCTCTTCAGTCACCTTCCCCTACATTCTCAACTACAGGTATCTTTTCTATTTTTTTTCTTATAATACAGATTTTGATTGTTTCACAAAAACTGTATGTAAAAGATGGACCTAACCACCATGATGTCACCGTCCTGTTTTAAAGCTTCAGCTTGAACCTTTAGCATTTTTTGGTTTTCCAAAGCCAGCTGTCACGAGCAAGAGGTGGATAGCAAAGTAGCCACGCATTAATCGTACTATGCTTTATTGTTCATTTGATCGCTTACAAAATGAACATCATGTTCTATTAAAGACATGAAACTAGCTACTGAGGCTATAAACTCACCAGGAAAGTATTTCCTGCGGTGAGATGTATGGTAATTTTTTCTTGTTTGCAACCAGAATAATCGCCCCCTGCTGGAGATTTGAAAGAATGAAAGTTTAAGACATTTTCATGTTTTGCATGTCCTTAGTTAAGTAATATTTTATATATTTCATTTATTACTTGACTTAATTTGAGAAAAAAAAGCATATGTTGTAAAAGTGCTCTATTGTTAAATTATTATTCCCATAATTATAAAGCCATTTTATACAAAAAGTGTGTATGTAATAATGCTACTTCTGCTAATTAAGTAGAGTTTTGTTATGTGATAAATAAAGGTTAAAGAAGATGATAACAATCGATCTTATCTAAGAAAACAGGTTTTTGTCATTTACAAACAACTTTTCTTCTTCTTTTAAAGATTTTTTTCTCCAAAACTGCAAAAGAGCATAAATGTTACTCACTTCAGAGTAAACAAGGACTGTTTTCAGTGGCATAAGTGCTCCAGTGGAGTATTTAGTTCAGTATAAATGGGATCAGACATTTAACACGTGAGTGAATTAAACGTTTCTCTTTCAGGTGCGCTCGCCTTACCCAATGATCCCCATTGGTGGAATCCAGATTGTACACTCTGTTCCTGCGTCCGTTAACACCCCTCTGGCCCAGCAGGGGGCTTTGCAAGCTGCTCGGATGTCATTGCAGAAGAGCATATCGGAGGACTCCATCACCAGCGAGGCACATTTCACCTCCTTTTCAGAGAGGGGCGGGCATGGAGCAGTAGTGGGAGAAACAGTGAGGGATTCAGTATCACCTCTCCGCTCCTCACAGGAGAAGGAAGGAGAAGGAGGCGTGAGGCAGGAGCAGGAGCAGGAAGAGGGAATCCAGACGTGCACAAAGGCCATCGCCTCCCTCTACATTGACTCCAAGGAGTTTGCTGAGAGAGGAGGAGGTGGAGGCAGAGTGGATGACGGGAAAGACGGAAGCAGAGCGCCTTCCTCCTCTTCCTCTCCTTCAGCTTTGTCCCCAGACTCCCATCAACACCATTCGCCATCTCCCCACCCATCACCATCTCCTCCTCAAGGTCCTGGTATTCAGCACTTTAGCAGCCTGGAACTCAGGCCTCCCCACTCATCAGTCCCAGCCTCTCCTCACTCGCCCTCTTCCTCCTCATCCCCTTACCCTCCAAGCCCCGGATCTGACAGCCTGCAGCCTCCAATGGCATCCAAACTTCTCAAGCTGGAGAGAGACAGAGAGGCAGAAAGCACAAAGAGAAGCAAAGACGTGTCGTAGTGCTGCAGAGGAGGACCAAGGGGAGGAGGAGAAACGATGGATGTCTCCTTTTTTTTGTTTGTTTGTTTTCGGATAATAGGAAGGGATGAAGTGCAACAGGAGAGAGAAAAGCTGACTTTTGCACACTTTACACACAATTTCTTCTCCCATTTTCTCTCTCTTACACACATAAAAACAATGCATACAAAGAAAAATGAAAGACTCAAACGGACCTCTTAATGTTCGTGTACAGCATGCCCGTTTTAAACGGGGCCTGCTCTCAGAGACTTTCTTATTTAAAGACTTTAAAGAGCATACACATGTACGGTAACTCCCACCAACGTGAGCCCGACCAAAATCTGCTAAAAACAAAACAAAACAAAGGACTCTAGTTAAACGGTACGACGAAGAAAAACAAAAAACCATCGGACAGCTACGTGTGTGCCTTTTCTTTAATCTTTCTATCTCTCTCTCTTTTTGTTTTGCTTATGTTCTTATAAGCAAACAAAGCAGGAAAGTAAATGTAAATAAAGTACAATACTATCACGTATCAGCTTTGTAATAAATGCAGCCCCCTCCCTCATCCTCCTCCCCCTTTCATCCCTGTTTTTTCTTTCTCTCTCTCTCTTTTTTTTGGACACCTTAAACTTAAAAGTCTCGACAAACGATGTGAAGTTATGGATATGACTATTACGTACGGTTGCACTAAAACATATTTTTATATGAGTGAAATTTAAAAAAATTGCTTTTTTGTGTACAGCAGCAATCCTATAATACTATTTATTATTATTGTTACCATGTTTCATAAATTGTACATTTTTTCTTAAATGTCGTGGATGCCTTTTTCTATGTAAAGCATGGGTTTTTTGCTATCGCTTACATTAGGGCGAGGATATGCACACTGTAATATGGCTTTTTATGTTAGACCTATTTATATACGTCTAAGTGAGCCCCCTCTACTTGGAGGTATATACACATAGAAGATTTACCAGAATATTTACCCAGCATATTAATACATACAGTGTATAGAATCTATCAACCTGTCTGTCTATCTATCTATCTATCTATCTATCTATCTATCTATCATCTATCTATCTATCATCTATCTATCTATCTATCTATCTATCTATCTATCTGCACTTAACATGTAGAATGACATTCACATTAAGGTTATGGTAGTTTGCTTGTACATTTTCTCTGCTGCTCTTTGCCTGCCCCCTGCTTGTGATGTTTCCTCTTTTTTATCTTAACTTTTGTGGTATTATGTCTTGTTTTTCTTTTGATTTTTAGAAGGCACAGATTTGCGCTCAGCATTAAGTGAATGCCTTCTTGCACCTTGGCTTTTTTTTTCTTCTTCTTTTTTTGTGCTTAAATGTTGGTTTTAACTCTGCCCCGCCTCTCTCCAAACACCACCGCACTCCTCCCGCCCAACCGATGCATCCATCTGCAACCAAGATTAACATCAGGCAGAGGCAAAGGTAGCTCCACATTCTTGAATGAATACCAGATATGTAAACGGGAAAAACATTCCAGTCCATGTAAATACCCAGTCATCTCCCCCTAAACTCACACATACACACATTTTTTGTTATGGATGCACATTTTTTGGGCAATGGCAATCAACCCACTGAAATTCTTACTGAATGGATTTATTTCGAGGGGGACACACATGCAAACACATGCATCAAACTTTCTGACAAATGCACCTTATATTTCTTCTGTGGACGTCCCGGGATTCATCGGTTTTTCTTTCCTTTTCTTTTGCAGCGAACTTTGAAAGAAGTGGTTAGGGGGAGAACTGCTCTGCGCTCTTAACCCTAAACTGTCTGAGAATATTAAGAATACATACAACAGTTGTGATTTTAAGGCTTTCTGCACTGCTTTTTTGGCCCGCCTGTGGTCCCTCTTCATCTCCTGGATATCCCTTTTGTAGCTAAGCAATATTTAGCCAAAACTCTGCTCACCAGCAGGGATTGTATTTGTTGCAAGGCAACAACAGCATACTTAAAAATCCTAAAATCAGGAGAAGAAGGGAGCGGTTGGGACAACAACTCTTTACTCTTGTTGACAGTTTCGGGCCGAGTCGGGCAGGCTGCAATGTGAGTGTGTATCTCTGTATTCTGTACCAGTGTGTATTCGACCAGTATATCCTCTTCTTACAATGTTTTTTCTATTTCGATCCTCTGTTATGTACACTTATCCTGATGACAATGATGTCTTTAAAAACTCTTTCTCTCTTTCGAAGATATCAAAGCACAAGTCATTGTATAGAAATGACAACAATACATAAAAAGGACAAAAAAAGAGGTAAACATACATATAAAAGGGTAACTTTTGTGATGGTGTTCTGTGGAATTAATACAAATATCATGTATGACCCCAGTTGCAACAAGGAATCGCAGTAGAAGTGGAAGAAATGGATTGTTGTTTTCAAATAAATATGAATAGTATAATTTTTTTTGTGTGCGTTCAGTTTGTCTTTAACAAGAAATTTTAATAAAATATTTATAAATGTGTCTACTTTGCGAAGTGTTGCTTATAGAAAAATATAGGAGGTAATTATTGCTGGACCTCTTGGCATCTTTTGCCTCTCTTGCCTGTTTTTTTCACTTGCTCGTTTGGGACCCACTTGCCTTTCCATATGCACACATGGAAAAACCAAGGGCAGGCAGAGGAGCAGCTAAAACTCCAAAGAAAGCAGATATCAGATATGCACACAAGCTAATGAGAGTGGGTTGTAAAGCTGCAACCCACAATAGTTTACAACATGTTGTCTTGAAACTGTCATTTCAAGAGGTAGAGCAGGTCACCCACTAATCGGAAGGGTGGTAGTTGGATCCTTCACCCCAAGTTGCTATCTGATAACGACTGTAAATGTTGTTCAGTCTGACGTCACTAGCCGTGTCTGGGTCTAAACTCCGCTGCAGGTCCATATATCAAACGATCACTATGGCATTACTGAGAGTTGAAAAACTGTCTAAAGTCTTTCATCTTTAATAAAATGATCAGCGTTTTGCTCTACCAGGTGTAACAATTAAGTTTAACATCCAGGCATCCATGAAAACGGAATTTATGACATTTAACGGAGTTAGAAGTTAGCAGGAGGTTAGCTCGCTAGTTTCTATCGAAACACAATATCCGGTTGTTCAGTGATGACGCGACGAATCCTACTTCCGGGTCTAAAGTAGTCTGCGTTTAATATGGCTTTTGTGTTGTTAACATGTTTAATGTTATGTATTTTCTTCTATTTGATCTCAAAAAGCTCCTAAAACAGTCAGCGACCACTGTTGACCTCCCTCGGCTTTTATTACCGCTAATCATTTATTTAAGCTCAGTTTTTAAAACCTTAGGATGTAACTACAGCCCAGCCCATGCAGCAGTATATGAATGACTAACCTCGTATTGTGGATGGATTATCTCCGTTGTTCTCCTGGCTGAAGTTTGGTCCTTTTACAGCATCCTGCCATGCGATTACATTTGTTCCTGACCACCGAGAACACTCACGTTAACTTTTATCGAGTGGAAAAAAAGTTAGCTTGTTTAGATTATGCTAACATAGCTGTGTCGCTAGCGGTCACGTAGCAAATCATTATATACCAGCTAGCCCAACTTCAGTAACCCTACAAACGTCACTGCTGTTTAGTTTTCTGTCTTCATTTATGCTGGAAGTGATAGCAGAGCTGTACGTTTTAATTTGTTTCCAAAACCCTGCAGTCAGGACATGCTATATTGTATTTAGATAGAAGCTAGCGAGCTAACTCCCTGCTAACTTCTAACTCCGTTAAATGTCATAAATTCCGTTTTCATGGATGCCTGGATGTTGAACTCAATTGTTACACCTGGTAGAGCAGAACGCTGATCATTTTATTAAAGATGAAAGACTTTAGACAGTTTTTCAACTCTCAGTAATGCCATAGTGATCGTTTGATATATGGACCTGCAGCGGAGTTTAGACCCAGACACGGCTAGTGACGTCAGACTGAACAACCGGATAGCATGTCCTGACTGCGGGGTTTTGGAAACAAATTAAAACGCACAGCTCTGTTATCACTTCCAACATAAATGAAGACAGAAAACTAAACAGCAGTGACGTTTGTAGGGTTACTGAAGTTTGGCTAGCTGGTATATAATGATGTGCTACGTGACTGCTAGCGACACAGCTATGTTAGCATAATATAAACAAGCTAACCTTTTTCCACTCGATAAAAGTTAACGTGAGTGTTCTCGGTGGTCAGGAACAAATGTAATCGCATGGCAGGATGCTGTAAAAGAACCAAACTTCAGCCAGGAGAACAACGGAGATAATCCATCCACAATACGAGGTTAGTCATTCATATACTGCTGCATGGGCTGGGCTGTAGTTACATCCTAAGGTTTTAAAAACTGATCTTAAATAAATGATTAGCGGTAATAAAAGCCGAGGGAGGTCAACAGTGATCACTGACTATTTTAGGAGCTTTTTGAGATTAAATAGAAGAAAATACATAACATTAAACATGTTAACAACACAAAAGCCATATTAAACGCAGACTACTTTAGGCCCGGAAGTAGGATTCATCACGTCATCACTTAACGACCGGATAGGAGAATCCAGCCTCTTGAGTAGATTTTCCTGCAAGAATGTAAATCCCCTCCAGCACGAGCGTGAGCTGCCTGGTTGCTGCTTTGTGTGCTAGGTAGATTGACGAGGGAAGTAGTTGAATTTAGGCCCAGAGTGTTGTCATTTGGTGTAACAGTGAATACCTGCACATGTGAAAAATGACCTTCTCGCAGGCATGTGTCATCGTGCTTTTAACCTACAACATAATAACATCACATAATCTGTTGTCAACCATTTAAGAGATTGTTGACTTTGTATTTGAGCTAGTTTTGGTTTATGATTGTATTAGGATTCCTTATCATTTAGTTGTTGACATATTTATGTCTTTGGTGAAGTATTATGAAACACAAATATGGACATCTGTCACTAAGCTCACCAAGCTGCCATATGGAAAAATCATCATGTTCTTTTCAGGCACCCAGCAAGGGGCGCCATACTGTTTGAGAAAACCACTTACCCACAACTGCTGAGACCCATATGTAATTCCCAACAGTGGTGCTTCTGTCTTGGCTCTGCGCTCTCTCGAACACAGTTGGCAGTGTTGGCAGGTGGGGAGCCTGTGAGGGATCATGTCCTTGTCGCTGCCCTGGTGATTCCTAATGGCTGACAGCAGAGCACGAAGGGTGGATGTGTGGGAAATGCATGAACATGCTGACAATCCCCTCAGCGGCAGGTGGGGAGAAGCAGCTTGTAAATCCACATGTGTCAGAGCCTCCCCACATCAATGCCGACTGGGAGTCAGCTGTCAGTCGCATTAACTCCTCCCTGCCATTTTCCATCCATCTACCACATGCCTGCTGACTTTCTTTCCCATCCAGTTTCCCACTTTCCTTCCCTGCAGTGATGTCTGGATTTACCAAACCTACTTCCCATTCTCTCAGTATTCCTCAATATATGTACCAGGCCTTTTTTTCTCCCCGTTCATTCAACAAATGTGGTTCATCATTCATATTTAGAATATTCTTGCTATCCTGTAACCTCTACCTAAACCTTCATCATCACATATATGTTGGACTTCTAACTGTATGGTCCTCTTTCCTGTTGCCTCGTGGTGAGGAGTAACGATCATCCTCACAGTGTGTCTTTTGTCTTGTTTCCCTCTCTTCACGCCCAACCAGTCGCGGCAGATGGCCGGCCCTCCCTGAGCCTGGTTCGGCTGGATGTTTCTTCCTGTTGAAAGGAAGTTTTTCTTTCCTACTGTCACAAAGCGCTTGATCATTGGGGCTCGTCTGATTGTTGGGGTTTTCTCTCTGCTATTTTAGAGTCCCTACCTTACAATATGAAGATTTAAAAATAAAATTGAACTGCACTGTGCTCGTGTGGTCATCCTAAAACTAGAAACATTTAAAAAACAACAAAAAACAACCCACAGCAAAATACACAGTAAAAGACACACATTGTCCACAGCGTCTTGTGCATTTTCACACTTCGGAGCTGACGCTTGGCTGCTTGGCATGTCTTTGAAAATTTGTTCACATTCAGTTTTGTGCCTCCTCTGACTCAGCCGTCAATCAAACACGTCCAATGCCTTTTTCCCTCAAAAGCTTAGAAGCTGAAAATTTATTTCTGACATGTTTCAATTGTTTTTGAGCCCAACAGCAGCAAATAAAAACTTGAATGCAAGAACAATGAATGTTTACATTTTTGATGGACGCTTGTGTTGTGTTGGTGCTGCAAAAAAATAAGAGACCAAAAGAGCATGCCCAGCTGTTGTCAGGATGATGTCTTTCAGGCTCGAAAACAAACTATTGTTGAAGACGGTTTTAGCCAGCGGTGCTTTATTTCCATCTCATTTCCATTACATTTGAAGAATGCAAAAAAATAAATAAATAAGGGACACTTTCTAGGAAGTACCCCGTTCAACGTCTTGTCCATGTGTTGCAAACAAAAGAACACAAGGTGGTGATTATTAAGCACTGTGGAAGGGATTCATTCCCCCAGTGCTTATTAATAGATTATACTTGTAGTAATGCCAAAAGCAGTACTGACAAAGAATAAATAATAATAATAGGTCCGATTTTAATGTCACCAGAAGCAGGAGCACTAATTCAAACTGTCTAACATGAACACTATTGGAAAACAGTCTTTGAACAAGGTCAGCTAATAAGTCTTTGGCACATGCGACTCCAACAGTATTAATGTCTTTATTCTGCCTTCACCCTCTTTTCTGTCTCACTCATTTTTCTAATTTTAATACAGTCCCTGTTGTTAGCCATGTCCCACATATGTCTACCTGTCTACATCTCTTTTTTTGTATGTTTTTTTTTTCTTTTTTGTTGACACAACTGGGTTGGTGTCAACTTACATTTATTCTGTCAGTCTGTCCACATGTCGGTGAGTCCCGTGGCCTTTGATAGAGGATGATCAAGCGAGTTATTTTAGTCATGATTAGCGTTTGGAGGAATCACTTTCATCACTAGTTTGTAGGGTGTGAGCGCGAGTGTAGTTTTCATGGTTCAGCGCTGCGAGCATATGGAAATCTCCCCTGAGACTTCAGCGCGTCGTTGCTTTATAGCATCTGTGTGTGTGTGTGACTGCTTTTGTTTCTCTGTTTGTAAGAATGTGTTTTGTTGTTTGCATGCGTGTGAATAACAATGTTAAAGCATGAAGACTTCTTTACATTTTGAGCAAGCTAAGTCCAATTAGCCAATGACTGAGTCAGCAGTTACCCAGCTGTAGTTGAGGCTTTAGGACAAGGATGTCAAACTCGTTTCATATCACAGCCCACTTTGATCTTTGAAGTGGCTGGAGTAGTTAAACTCACCTCTCTGCCATTGTAAAGAAGTTTAACTACATACTTAATCCCTTGGATATCTTAATAGAAGAAAAAAAGAAGCATAGTTTCTACACTACATCTCAGTTTTTCTACAAGATAAAGAAATGCTGTCATAGTAAATGAAAGAAATCTGTCAGACTCTTTGGGCCTAAATTATAAGAAATCAAAGTGTAAAATTACAGAAAACATACATTCTGGTAGCTCAATGCCCAGACTCACTTGTAATTGCAAAACAAAATTACAAAAAGTTTTTTTTAATTGCAGAATTTTTTTCCACTGTTGATCCTCTTATTAAAAATTGAAATTTCTATTGTAGACAGTGAAAAAGCAGGAACCTTCCTGTCATTTAAGTATTTAGCCACTGCTTAATTACTTTGGCAAAGTATGAATGGATCAGGGGGACAATAAAGCTGTAAAACCTGCACTAAAATTTACACTCTGCATTACATTTTCCAAAGCCGTCCAGTGGGCCAGAGTGGCGTCTTTGCCAGGCCGATTCTGGCCCCTGGGCCTTATGTTTAACAAGACTGCTTTTGGATAAACACTTTTATCTCACTGGTTTCCACTGCTTTCTGATTAAATCCTAAAATCTGTTTCTGCCCACTGGAGGATGAATATGCAGTCACTTACATTTAAGTGATGTAATGGGGGTGGATACTGTTGACCCGATGTGGTTACCTTTCAGTGAATTGCTGAGTGGGCACGTGATACGATGCATTTCTTGTTATTGGTCTCCAAAATGAACCATTTGACTTTCAAAGGTGCAGCACTGGAGCAGCTCTCCTGGTTGAGCATGCTCCACATGTACTGTGCGATTAAATCCTTACTGCGGTGGCCCGAGTTTAAATCCACCCCACGCCATTTGCTCCGTGCCCCCCTGGTGTTGCCTCACAGCATGAAGCCTTTGGCTTTGGAGGCCGGCGCCTTTCTGTGTGGGTTTCCTCCCACAGTCCAAAGACATGAATGCATGGGTGAATGTGGCTTGTAGTCTAAAGTGCTTTAAGTGGTCAGTAATACCAGTGCATTATAAGTGTCAGTCCACTTCTGCTTCTGTGGAAATATATATAGACGAATATGTTGTGTTGGTGTTCGCGTTTGACGATGGAAGAGACAGGCCAAGACTCAACGAAGGGATGAAGGCACAAAATAAACAAACTTAAGATGGAAACTGTAAATTAACAAACCACAGACAGACAGTAGGCTTTGTTGCTTGTACAGTATGAGTTCAGAGTCATATAAGATCGCACAGAATCTGAAAATGGGACAATAATTGTCTTGCTTGGAGACTGATATTTGAATCGTGCTGCACTTGAATCTGTCACCTCTATGTGAAAAAATGTCAACAAGATGGTGGCAGCGGTTGTGGACTTTGTTAAAATCTATGTAGAGGGATCAAACCAAATCAATTTATTTATATAGCACATTTTACAGGATAAAAACCACAAAGTTCTTCACAGTAATATAGAAACAGAAATACATAAAATACATCAATAATCAAACACAGCACAAATCTAATTAAAAGCCAATCTAAATAAATGAGTCTTAAGCTGCTTTTTGAAAGAATAAATACAATCAAGGCAACGTAATGATGGAGGGTGAGCATTCCACCGCTCTAAAAGATCTATCTCCTCTGGTCTTAAAACGAGTTCGTGGGACTACCAACAGCCTTTGATTAGATGATCTCAGGCTGCGTTCTAAAAGATCAGAAATGTAGGCAGGGGCATCACAATTCAAAGCTTTAAAAGTCAGTACCAAGATTTTAAAATGAATTCTAAAATGTACTGGAAGCCAGTGACAGAACGTAACACTGGTGTAATGTGCGCTCTTTTCCATGTCTTAGTTAAAAGCCTTGCAGCAGCATTCTGGACTAACTGGAGACGGTCAAGACGCAACACCAAAACTAGTTTCATTATGCTGTTGTCAAATACAGGTTATTTGAAAAACATGGCAAAAAGAGAGGATTATATGCCTTGTTAATTTCCCACTATTGATATCACTGAAAATAGGTACACATGAAACTCAAAAAAGATTTTAAAAATCAATAATAATCTGTTTTAATGATTGACACCTACCAACACCTATGTCACTGAGCTGTTGCTGACAAATTTTGCAATTTCTGGACATTGAGAGACTCACTCAACATGTGGGATTCATAATGCCAACATGACGGAGAGACTACTGCGGGAGAAAATACTTGATACTTGACACATGCATACAGCTTTGCAGGGCAGCAGAGTTCTCCCAGGAGATCAACAAAGCCATCTCAGGACAGGTTCATTGCTATCCAAGGAACAGCTAGCCAGAGACAAAGCAGCACAGTGGACTGCAGGTACTGTGGGAAATCACATGAAAAAACCAAACTCAGATGTCCAGTGTATGGTGAGAAATGCAAAAAATGTGGCAGAAACAATCGCTTCACAGCTAAATGTAAAGCATGCTCAGAACATAGGAAAAAGAAACTTGTACACAAGGAGGCAGAATGAGAAAAAACATCTCTGTATCAAAGTAGTGACAGAGAATGTAAATGAAGTGGACACTAAAAGAGTGAATGATTCTCAGCTCTTTGCAAGCATGCTCATGGACAACAATATTATAAAATTCCAGACTGACTGTGGTGCCGCATGCAACATGCAACATCACTCCAATTAGTTGGCTCAACCCTGACACGAAGCTGTCATTATTTTGTCTAGAAGAGGACTAAATACAACAAAAGTGCTAACCAACACCCAAAAGTGAGGTCTCATGACTTTTCTGGCTTTCGGTGTTTTAGGCAGGAGATATCAGAAAAGTTACCAGAGGAATAACTGACTTGTGGCGAACAAGCAGTCATAGCAGCGTTGCTTCTCTGTCGCTCTTCCTCTCACAGGAAGTGAGCTGGATTTAGACCTCCATAAGAGAGGTTAGTTTTACCCTGCTGATGATCTGTTGTTGCAATAGGAATTCTGCTCAGTACGCAGAACTCCATGAGGAGCCATTGGTGCTAAGCTACCATCTATGGGATTATTTCTGAATACCTCTAAGTCCGAATCCTGCCTAGAAGTAATGATACCATATTCCTGTGGATGTTTGGTTGTCTCTGATAACCGGCACCAGTTCAGAGAGTCACTTGTGACAGGCCTGAAGGCTGGCCAAACGGTGGTCGCCCATCTCCAAAGTTGCAGTCATGTTTGTGGACAAACATATTAACATTAAACAAAGTGCAGTCATAATTCAGTGTATCTAAAATAATGAAAGCAAAGCTGCAGTTTCACATTTTTTTTTCTTCCTTGTTGTTGGCAGCAAGGAAGAAAATAAAAATAAAAATAAAAATGAAAAACCAACATTTTCCTGCTCAGGGGATCACCCGATCTTAAAAATATCTCCTCTGCTGGCTCTGCAGTCACATTTCTTGTCACAAACACTGACTATTATGATTTGTCAGAAAGTACTTAAGAGCCAATTACACCAAACAAGTTGCTGAGCATGTCATTTCCCAACTGGGAGTTATTTTGCAAAGTCACGCTATCGACGCCGCTCTGTCAGAGCCGCAAGCCAACGAACACAGGATAGATCTGTGAGCGCACCCTGGGAAAGCTCTCATTTCTGGTTGTATGTCACCCAAATCGCCTTGTTTACATGCCTTAATGGTTAGCAGCAGACAGCCTGTGGTGGGACGCCCGCGTGTGTGTGTTTGTCTGTGAA
This sequence comes from Diplotaxodon limnothrissa, assembly GCF_057381915.1. Taxonomy (NCBI): domain Eukaryota; kingdom Metazoa; phylum Chordata; class Actinopteri; order Cichliformes; family Cichlidae; genus Diplotaxodon; species Diplotaxodon limnothrissa. Next base: position 23,762,460 of record NC_140610.1, read on the forward strand.
AGGGAATACCACGTTTAGCTGCAGCATTTTTCCTAGCTGTAATTAACTCTAAAGATAAAGTAGGGTTTTCTCCCGCTGCCAAATTTTAGGAGATTTCTCTGGCTCATGCTGAAAATGTCAGCTTACGGATAAAGCAACACATATAGTATTTAAAACTGAATATGTGGCTATTTTTATCAACACCGTTTTCACAGCCCAGCCATATTTAACTGTTGTTTGAGTTGGGCATCTTACAGTCCCAGTCTTACAGTCAATCACCGGGCGGTGATTATTGTAATTGTTCAGCATCTAACAAAACTACGTGAGCAATTAGGTTGCCGGAAGCCTTCTGGTTTCTGTTTGCAGCCCATCACCTATTATCAGTTATTTGTCTTTTTGTATCTTTTAAAAATATACTTATAATCTGACTGTAAACAATGACCAGTGCTTGAAGCATGAATTTGTGGCCCAGATAACCATGCTCCTGATTTCTGCTGTCAATGCTAACAAGCCTTAAAACAATTGACCGTGACCAGAATTCCCCAGTGACATTAAACAAAGAGCGAGATCATACCTGACTTCTATTAATTAGCTGCTTGTTGAATTCAGAACTGAATTTAAATCCGTCTTCCCCCGTACAGTTAGATTTCAACGAGTCAATCAGGCCTAATCGTACCTTAAAGACCTTGTAGCATCATATTACCCCAACAGAGAGCAAACATTTCAAAACCCAAACCCAGTTAGCCTTCAAACTTTCGTTTTTCATAAATCTCATAGATAAGACTGAATCAGGTGACCCTGAACCATCATTTACTTATGCCTCTGTAGGCTCAGGCTGCTGGGGGACTTTCCATGATGCACTAAGAATTTCTTCTCCCCTCACCATTACCTTTCCCTTTCCCGTAGTCACATTTTGTCCTGTTTGTTTTTAATGGTCACTCAGTACTCTTGTTTTCCACCTTGACTTTCTTCTCACCCCCTAAACCAGATGCAGGAAATGAGTGCCCTCATCTGAGACCTGAGAAAAAAAGTTGTTCCTCCCCACCATCACCAAGTGTTTGTTTATAGGGAATCATGAACCTGTAACTCTAGTAAGCAAAAGATCTTTTTTGTACCTAAGCTGAAAAAAGCTAAGAAGTTTAAACTAACACAAAATGATATAAAGTATCTTTTATTATGTAAGGTATGCTTGGTTTCAGTTTTGTCACTTCATGTTTAATTTGGAAAACACTTTTGACATAACCAAGTTATTCTACTTCCTGCCTCTATTCTGTTTCCCACCCATTTTTGTGCCACAGCTGTGTATAATCTTTGTATCACCTACCTGAGTGTAGAGATCTTGTGCTATCGTGCAGATAAACCAGTGACTTTGTGTGACTTTCCCCCGAAGCTCAACAAAACCGTTAAAGTGTACAAAGTTAGTCTCCAAAAGTTGATTCTGTTCATCTGGACGTAGCGTTTTTGTGGGAGAAACGTTTCGTCACTCATCGAAGTGACTTCTTCAGTCTCAGCTGACTGTTTCCCCAATCTTATAAACAGTACATTTGCATAATGACTGAAACCAGCCCACTGAAGGAACAATGGGCTGGGAGGTCAGTTCCTTAATCATAATTGTACAAATTCTCATGACCGTTGATCAATAACCACTGACCAAAACCCACTGATCAAAGACCACTGATTAATGGCCATGAGTACCATTCACAGAGAGTTGGGGAATGGCTGCAATCACTGCATTGTAAGATGGCGAAAGATGTACCCTTAGGCCCCCTCCTTGATTCAGAGATGGTCTTTCCCTTTTCACGTAAATGGCCTCCTTGACTCCGCGCTCAAACCAGCGTTCCTCCCTGTCCAGGATGTGCACATCCTCATCCTTCAAAGAGTGTCCACTGGCCTGTAGGTGTAAATAGACCGCAGAGTCCTGGCCTGACGAGGTAGCTCTTCTGTGTTGTGCCGTCCGCTTCGCCAGAGGTTGTTTGGTTTCCCCGATGTATAAATCCTGGCAATCCTCCTGGCACTTAACAGCGTACACTATGTTACTGTGTTTGTGTCGGGGGACCCGATCCTTGGGATGGACCAATTTTTGGCGCACCGTGTTCTGGGGTTAAAAAGCCACAGAGACCTGGTGTTTAGAAAAAATCCGTCTCAACTGCTCTGACACTCCTGACACATATGGGATCATTATAGGTTTTCGCCTGGGCACCGGTCATCCTTCTCTCCTGGATCGGCTGGAGCTTTCTTTAGGTGCCTTTCCTGCTTTGACAGAAGTCCAGCTGGGATAACCACATTTACTCAGGGCCTTCTTGATGTGCTGTTCTTCAGCTTTCCTGGCCGCTGTGTCTGTGGGGATGGTGTTCGCTCTGTGTTGTAGCGTCCTGATGACACCCAGTTTGTGCTCCAGTGGATGATGAGAGTCAAACCTTAGATACTGATCCGTATGTGTAGGTTTACGGTACACGTCAGCTTTTAGATGTCCCCCATTACTGATGGAAATCTCACAGTCTAAGAAGGCTAACCTGCCCCTTTTCATAACCTCCCTGGTGAATTTGATGTGTCGGTCCACCGAGTTAATATGATCCATGAAGTGTAGTACATCCTCAGATTTGATTTTCACCCAGGTGTCATCGACATATCTGAACCAATGGCTTGGTGGTGTTCCAGGGTAGGATAGCAAAGCCCTCTTTTCCACTTCTTCCATGTATAAATTGGCCACGATGGGTGAAACTGCGGAGCCCACGGCACACCCGTGTTTCTGCCTGTAGAACTGACCCTTGTATGTGAAGTAGGTGGAATGAAGACACAGTTCCAAAAGCAAACACACTTGGTCGATGCTGAGAGTGGTCCTGTTGCTGAGGTTGGTGTCATCCTGTAATCTCTTACGGACTACCTCCAACGCTACCGTGACCGGGATGCAAGTGAAGAGAGATGTAACGTCGTACAAGACCATGGTTTCATCTGCCTCCATAATGACATCTCTCACCTTCTCAACAAAATCCAGGGTGTTCTGGATGTGGTGTTCAGAGCTGCCCACCAGCGGGCCAAAGGGTACATCTTTCGCCATCTTACAATGCTGTGATTGCAGCCATTCCCCAATTCTCTGTGAATGGTACTCATGGCCATTGATCAGTGGTCTTTGATCAGTGGGTTTTGGTCAGTGGGTTTTGGTCAGTGGGTTTTGGTCAGTGGTTGCTGATCAATGGTCATGAGAATTTGCATAATTATGATTAAGGAACTGACCTCCCAGCCCATTGTTCCTTCAGTGGGCTGGTTTCAGTCATTATGCAAATGTACTGTTTATAAGATTGGAGAAACAGTCAGCTGAGACTGAAGAAGTCACTTGGATGAGTGACGAAACGTTTCTCCCACAAAAATGCTACGTCCAGATGAACAGAATCAACTTTTGGAGACTAACTTTCCTGAATGATTGAGAATGCATCAAGATGTACAAAGTTAGCATGACCCATAAGGTCACACTAGTAACAATAATTCGGGTTAACAGAGTGACGTGTCCTGGAATGAACCTTTAGTGTCTGCTCCTGCATTGTAAATACATTCCTATTTGTATATGCACAAAGAAGTGGACACAGATTTTTTCCCAGAGTTAAAACTTAGCTTTGACCGTCGCATATCCTCCCTCTTATTTATCACCATTAAAAAAAATCACTATGGACCATTCATGGTCCCTGTTAAGTACAAACAACTCCACATGATCCAGCTCCCAAGGTGGTGGAAATAGTTTTAGACCTTGATATGATCTTACAGGTCAACTTCACATGTGAAAACCTGCCCTTATAAAGTTTTAAAGAGTGATAATACCCCTTTTAATCCCCTGGCTTTTTCACCGTCAGACTCTGAGAGATTATCAAGTAATTCCAATTTAAATAAATCACACTGACACTTCATCATGTGAGGGTCGATTTTGATTTTGTTGAGTATAAAGTCAGCAGATTACTGACTCGTACATCTGCTATTACTCACATTTACACTGTTTATTCCTGCATAATACCAATCACAACGTGAATGATTTATGAATTCATCTCTGAGTTTTAACAGGTCGTACTTCTGGGTGTTTGAGCTTTTAAGCAGACTTTATCCTCGGGTTGGCCTTCGCCATCGCTGATGTAATATGACAAGAGTCTCTGAGGGACGGGCATTTTCTTTTTGTAATGTGTTTGTGCTGAGAGGAAATGGAATTGGAAGTTTAATTTGTCTTTATTGACAAGTGACTGAGAAGTGGCACTGAAGCTGCAGCCACACAAGGCCAAGCTGACAGTGAATAAAGAGTGTGAAGGTGCCGACAACTGTTGTGATTGCTGTGTGGCATTTGGATGAACATGTGTTATGTTTGACCCAAAGAGTTATTATCATAATTATAAATACAATATAAATATGTGTAAAAAGTGGTTATTTTGCAACCAAGTCCATCCTGAGGTAATAATTTCTAAACAAGTTTATATTACGATGTTTTGTGGCTTCAGATACAGATGTGGCTGTAATGTACCTGCAAATTACTGCTGAGTAAAAGATTAATAAAATAATTTCGCTCACCTAAACAAAAGCACAAACTTCTTGGATTGTCTGTAACACACATCAAGACATACTAGTAGGTATTACTGGTCAGGTAATTCATTAAAAATCCTCTGAGAGGCACCAACCACACAAACACAGTTGAAAAAAGTAAAGTTCAGTGACTCTAATTGGTGGACAGTGATTGACAACAGCTGCCATCAAGCATCGGAGTCAAATTGATGGAAATTATCCATAGAGTCACAAACTGCAGACATGCTTTTTAATGTCATTAAATTGGATATTTTAATATAGACATATGTTATCCATTCATCTTCCTCCATCAACTGTCATAGGGCAAAAGGTCACCAAGCTGCAGGTCAAACACATGGAGACGAACATACATTGACACCTCACCCAATTTACAATCACCAGTTCATCCAATGCGCATGTTTTTGGACTATGCAAAGACTTGGAGACTTGCAGTGCTGACCCTGCTGTTCTAAACTGCTCTAAAATATCATGTCCTGCAGGACAACTCCACCTATGACAGTGAAATTTGGTTACTTATGGTTGTATGTTTGTGAACTAATTCTGAACATTATCAGCACCCTAGATGGCGCTGATAATGAATTTTATTGGGTTTTATAGCTATTCATAATGAACAGTCATTTCATCGTCTGCTACTCTGATAGAAACCACACTGGCTGAATGAGGCTGAATAGAAATACGGGTCAATTAAATCAACAGGTGTTTTCAATGGAAACAGACTCTCTTTGGTTATTGTTTGTTCTACCGAGCAACCGTAACCAAGGAGCGCGGAGGAGAGGCGAGACTTGACAAAGGGTAAATCTGGCCCGAGTGTGGTTTTAGCCTGTCCTCGCCTGAGCGATCCAACATACCCGCCTAAAAAATCTGCTCAGATCACATTTTTCCTTCTGCGCAGGAGAAGAAGGAATGAGAATATTTGGAGTTTTATTCCCTGCGGGAGGAGGAAGCATCACATCAAACGGCAAAGTGTGATGTTTCAGCTGATCACTGCCTCGTTTAGTGGGAAACACACAACTCAGTGTGTGTCTCACACGCGCGCGCACACACACACACACACCCGGAGCCACGGGTGGTCTCTGTGTTTGAATGTGATATGTCTACTTTACAGGTCTGTGTGCATATGTGTATGTGTGTCTTTGATGGTCTGTGTGTGTGTTTGTGTGTCATAGAGGCATCTGTTCATTGGAATAAACAACTTTCCATATTTAGCTGCCAGGAAAAAGAGAGGGAATTAGCAAAAAATCCTTCCCAACTATGTGTGTGTGTGTGTGTGTGTGTGTGTGTGTGTGTGTGTGTGTGTGTGTGTGTGTGTGTGTGTGTGTCCAAATGGAAAGAAGTGATAGCTCTTTTTTTCTCTAAGGGAGATGCCAGCATGAAGAATTCTAAAATTAATTCCTTTGTCTTTTAAGTGGAGAGAAGAGGAGGTGAAATTAACCCAGAGAAATACGGGAGAGGAGCCTCGCTGTGCTTCCTGAATATACTGGACAAAGGAGACGAGAGAGTGGATAGGAGGACAAAAACAGATGCAAATTTACTTATTAGGGCAACTGCTCTTATAAACAAACATTTGTTTAAAAAAAATAGGAGAAGAAGAAAATAGCAAACATGGTCAGATGAGAGGAGAAAAATGATGAGATAAAATGGGCAACCCAACAAAAAGCTTTCTCCCATGATCTCCAAAAGCAATTAAAAAAAGATAAAATATATAGAGATGAGAAGATTAGACGAGCTGAAGTAGAAGGAGAAATAGCAAGAAGAAGGGAAGCGAGACAAAGGTTAATGGAAGATTTTAATGTGGTGAGAGAAACAGAGACGGGAGAGAGGACAAAAATGTAGAGGAGACATACATAAGGAGACACGAAAGAGGAGAATGGCACAGAGAGAAGAAGAAGGATAGGAAAGGTGTGGAAAATCCTCCCTCTTTCAACAAGAAAACAAACGTGAGAGATAAAATGTGCAGAAATGATACAACTGAAACTTTAATAACTGAAGTTATAAAAGGGAGGAGAGTCGACACTAATGGAGTTGGGAAATTTGCAAAAGGATGATCGAGAGGGGAGAGGAGAGTGTTATTCTGAACAAGCAGTAAAAGGGAGGGAAGGAAATGATAACTATGCCAGAAGATGATGGGAAAAACTAGACATTTAAACAGATGGGAGAGTTTGAGATGGATGAAAAAAAAAAACAAAAGAAGAAGAGAGAGAAATGCATGAGGGGGCCAAAGGAAGATTTAGATGAGGGGACAGAGTAAATTTCCTATAAAGAGGAGAAGAGGCGGAAAAGAGGAAAGACGATATGAGATAGGAAGGATGGAACATCTTCATATCTGAGAAGGCAAGCAGAGAAAAGAAAAAAGATAAAACAAAACAAAAACAGGACAGAAAAACAAGCGACAAGAAGAGAAAGAAAGGAGGGAAATTAAGAGTTGCTTGCAGAACCACAGTTACACACTGACCCCTTTTGGCTCACTGAGGTACTGCATGCACAGATTTAGCCATTTGGAAGAAATGACAAATGTTGTTTTTCTTCTGTTTCCTGGAAGTCAATCAAGAAACCTAGACCTCATAAAACACCCTGAGTCACAGGGATACTGGGATTTATTTAATGAAAAAAAGGGGGAGAGAGAGAGTAACATTATTCCATCAAAAGGACCAAATCTTGCTCACTTTCAAACCGAGCCAAGGACTTCCAGGTAGCAGCTGGCATCTGCCTGCCTGAAAAACTGCTGACTGTCTTGTTTTTCCCTCCCAGCTCTGAGTTGAATTACATAAAAAACAGGTGCCGTTAGTGAATCAGCGTATCTGTAATCGGTGAATCTGTTCCATTTGTGGGTGAGTATCTAACCAGTGCCAGATATGGATGCAGATAAGTTGTTTGTTGGCTGTTTACTGGAACCATCTTCTCGTTTGTGGTGCAAGTTAGAGGCCGGAGCAGAGCCGCAGAGCGACCCCCTCTGTGGACATTATGCCTGTTACTTATCTGCGTCTCTTTGATTAAAAACTGCTTTTTACGAGACCAAAGCGCTTTGGTTAAACAGCAGTTATGCATGTGGTTTAATTTTCTGACCGAAGGACCTTGTCAGCTTTGAACTATTCTGCAAGATATAGTTACTGCACACTGGAGCGTGAAGGGCAATACCACATTACTGCAGGCCATTCTCAAAATAAGGTTGCAGTCGATGACAAACTGACGCTCAGTGCTGCACTTGGAAAGTAAAACGGTGTAAAAAAAAATCGAAATAAATGCAAAGGAAATTCAGAATTTTGCCAGGAAAATAAATAAGAACAAAAATGCGGACATATTATTGCCTTTGAAATAAAACGCTTTCCTTTTTTCCTCTTCTCTTCGTTTCCCTCGGTTTTCTCCTTCCTCGTGTCTCCTGTTTGTTTAGCCCTCTCTCTGGTGTAGGTGTTTACACTGGGCATAGCAGATCATGCTAAATCACCTGGCACACTTGAAGCTCATCTTCACACTAAGCTTGGAGCGTTTAAACCACAACTCTTCTCTCCGTTCTCCACCATGCAGTCATCTCCTCATCAGTGTGCCCACAACCTTGTTAAACCCTCCAAAGCCCAACCATCAGAGCCATGTGCCAGCTCCAGCCTCCATTCCTCACCAGCTACTGTACAAATTCCCCTTGTAGAAAGCAACTCTGCAACTCAGTTTATAATAAACCTCAGGGTCCAGCTTACATAGTCTTAACAGTTAACCTACACTCTACATTTGGTGATCTTCGTGGAAGACGAGATCGCTAATCAAAGTGGAAATCTAGTCAAACAAAAACTACCTTAACTTTACTTTTCTTGTTTGTCTGGGTTGTTTTTTTTGTTGTTGTTTTTTTTTTTAATTTTATTTCAATTTTGACCACCATAAAACCAAAAATATATACCAGAATTTAGAGCATTAAGCTTGAGTAGCATCCATCCATTTATTGTTGCTTATCTGGGTTTAGATCACAGTCTAAGGAGAGATGCCCGGACCTCCTGCACCTAGATCAACTCCTGCAGCTCAACCCGAGGGAGGGACACCGAGGTTTTCTCAGGCCAGCTGAGAGGCATAATCTCTCAGCATGCCCTGAGTCTGCTCCTGGGCCTCCTCCCAGTAAGATGTACCTGAAATATCTCACCTGTGAGGTGTTCTAGTCTAATCTGCAACATTAATGAAAATACACAAAACAGATTTTAAAAACAAATCTTATCTCCATCAGCAACAGGACGGATCAGGAGCTGAAGTCAACCAAGGCAGAGAAGGAGACCTGAAGATGGAGGGTTGACAGACGGTACCAGCAGACCTGCACGTCTCATTAGTCTTCATCATGTACACCTCGGGGGTTTGTGTAGGTTTGTGCAGATGGTGCAGGAACGCTTGAATGTTTGCTTTTAGGGATTTTTGTAGTTACCACAAAAAAGTCAAAGTGAAATTCCAGATAAAGGTCCAGCTGTCTGTGTTGTGAGTTTCAGTAAGTGGAATCTAAAAACTTAAGCAATGTAATAACTTGATTGTTGAAACGATACTACAACATGATTAGGTAAAAAGTAGTATGTCTTCAGCTCCTCAATTCATATTTAGCAGGCAAAGTGAAAAAATGAATAAAATAATCAAGTTAATTAATACTGTGAAATCATTTTGACAACTTGGCTCACCGGTGCACTGAATGTGACGACCTGTAGAAATGAACATTTTAAAATAGAAAAAGAAAAAGAAAGAAGAAAGAAAGTCAGAGTAAAACTGGCTGAAAGTGCAGCTTGTAAATTTAGCACTACTTTGCAGCCAAACTGTAAATGTCAGATGTTGAAATTCAGCTTTTTTTGGTGCCACTAAAAAGGTTCCAGCACTCAGGAATAAAATATAAGGATAACAGTTTATTTATAGGATTTAAAATAAACGGCTTTCTTTACAGCCACTGAATTTTGAACTTTCACAAATATATTAACAGTTTCATTGTGATTATGATTTTCTATTGACTTCCTTTTCTAGAGTTTTTCCACCCTTTATGTTCAGATTTTTTTTAACCTTGTTTTTTTTTATTCTTTGTGAGTTTAAATTGTTTTGTTGATTTCACGTGAAATGGTTTAAACCTCTTCGAAGTCATTGAAGTGATTGAACCAAAATATCTCTGCACAGCAGTCACACACATTACCTGGATCTGAGTTTTTTGTTTACGGGACAAATGACGAAGTCTGTTTTCTGATCCAGTGAGTCTCTTGGGATCCTCTCCATCTGGGTGTCCTCCAAGTGCCCATGTTGGCAGCTTTCAGACATCCAGGCTGTTCTTCACAGCCGATGTAGATGGTTCCAGTCCCAAGTCTCTTCCAAATGCACCCTTCATCCTCTCAAAGGTCCTACTTTATTTAAAGCTGTAAGTAGCATATGGCTTCTGATCTAATCATCATATAACAGACGTTCCTATTTTTGCCTGTGCTTTTTCTTTCTTCATCGGCAGTGAAAATACAGACATATCACTCCATTTTGTTACTGCATAGTCTTATAAATGTCTCTTTTCATAAAATAGCTTGTATTTATGTATACATAACATATAAGGTTACAGTGTTATTGTGTCACTTGCTGATTTGTTACATTTACATATGAAAACTACTTGGATATACTTAGTAAAAAAAATGATTTGGGGTTTAAAGATGCACTTTTTCATAACTCTGCATGTAAAAAACTACATTCATGGTTAGCCAGTTTAAATAAGACACCAACAGTTAGTACACCTTGCATGTGCAGGATCTCACAAACACCCCGGCTTTCATAAAGTGGCAGTGATTAGCACTCTGGGAATGAGGAGAGGCTGGGCTTACTTTCACACAGGCTTCACTCCACTTTATTGTGCGTTGACCCTGAGACATCTCAGGACAGATTTGAGGGCGGGTTCTACTTTTGCATCATTTTTTTGTTTGCTTAAGTTGCATTGAGTTTGACCTCTCAGGTCCACCACATATTTGGACAGAAAAGATGATGGAAAAGTTGAGTGAAAAAAATAAGAACAGATTCTTGAAAGGGGGTCTTAGATCTTGCACGCTGTCCTGTTTTCAGCTTGAGAGATTAAGAAAACACCAGGAGCACCACTCTGATTCAGACTTTCAGGCAAAGGGATTTTCAGACGTTTACCGAGCATATCGTGATCAAACAAGTTCCTCAAACAAATTACAAGTGAAACATTCTTCAGGGCTGCTTGTCAGTCAACTTCCTCTTTCTGATGTAAAATTAGCCCCTGCAAAGTTGGATTGTTTTGGTCTCCCAACTGTCTCCCAGCTCTTCTTTTTCGTTTTAACAGAGCCCCTGGCCCTAATAGACAAACTTTATTAAATGTCTAATTGCATCTGTAGCACAAATGTGTTCGCCGCTGATCAACCTTAGGTAGGACTAATCTATCAATTCTTGATAAAGTTAGAGTTATTTACAACTTACAGTCATGGCTACTGTAAGAACAGCATCATCAATTGTGATTACATTTTAGGCTTTAAATAAGTTGCTGTCACGCATTGTGCAATAAGGAAAAGGGAATTTAAAGCAAAAACTGAATATTTAATTCAGCCGAATGTGTTTTCCAGAGTGGATGTATGTCTGTGATTTATTATCCCGACTATAACTACAGCCCTCTGATCCTCCTCTGTGCCAGACAGGCAGAGCATGTGCAGACTGCACCTTCAGGTGACATTACCCACACTGCAGGCTGTGTCAGCTCCAGCTGACTTGTGGGTAGAGCCTCAACTGCTGTAATACAGCTGTTTGTGTGTGTGCATGTATGTGTGTCTGTGTGTGTGGGGCGGTAGATCTGAAAAATTTATTATCGGAGATTCAGGGGAAAGATGGCATCAATTTCAATTACACATGTACGCATAAGTGATAAAAATAGCCTGTTTATGATTCAACAAACCCTTTTCCTTCTTAGAGACATCAGCTGAATTGATAGTTCTCCTCTGTGTGTTTGTGTGTTTGTGTGTGCGTGCCCTGCAGAAGAGTTATTGCACTCATCAATATTATGAAGGAACAAAGCCAATAAATTCACACGCACACAAGTATGGAGCACAAAACAACACACGTACGGGAACATCCTGCATCTACACACTTACCTGCACGTTTTTACCTTGAAACTGTCCGCTGTTATACCGAGAGCCAAGGCTCCCAGAGAGACTGTGACAGGAGTGATAACTCTGCCAAGACCCGATTCTGTGTGTGTGTGTGTGTGTGTGTGTGTGTGTGTGTGTGTGTGTGTGTGTGTGTGTGTGTGTGTGTGTGTGTGTGTGTGTGTGTGTGTGTGTGTGTTGGATTTTTGGGATGTTTCTTTTTTCATTTCTAAGTTTTCCCTTTTCTCTGCATCATGTTCAGTTTTCTGGTGTCTTTTCTGATTGTTGGTTCTCTCATGCTTCTTCTTTTACTTTTTGCTTCCTCCCTGTCTGATTATCTTCTCCTGTGTGCACTGGTGTCTTATCCCCAATCAGTCCACAGTGTTTGTACTCCTGTGTTCCCCTTGGTCTTTAATTGTGCTCCTTTGTTGTGCAGCCCTGTTTTTCCTTCATTTTCTTCCTGGCTCCTTGTTTGTGTGTGAATTGTTTTTCAGTCATTTTTTTCTTCCTCTTGTTGTACATTTGAGTCTCCTACGAGTCCCGTGAGTTTTTCCGGTGTGTTTCCTTAGCGAGGACAGAAAAATTGGATCATGTGATTTACATTTTGGATTTATTGTCAACAGACAGCGAAGTCAAAAAGTTTATTACTACAAAATACAACAATGTTGAATGAAAATATGTCCGTTTGAGATGAAGCCCACGGATATCAAAGAATGAATTGTTTTGCTTTAATGATTGCACTGACACTGGAATGAATATTTGGGCCATATGTGGCCCACCCCTGCAGTTTTCTGTGAGCCATATTTGGCCTTGACTACATTGATGACTTAGACGGCCCAGATGTCAGGTGTGCAGAGACCATTCTTACTGTAAGACCACATTTGGCTCACATATTTGCCGGTTCCGTAACTGAGAAAATCTGAAGGCGTTATTGTAGCTAAGAAATGGTTTTATTGAAAATAAACTTCTCTAAAATTCCAACAATCGTTTGCACCATGAGATCTTTATGCAAAATAATGTTCATCGCTGTTATTTAATAATATGTGACATTTTTTGGGTTTGTTTTGGGGAATTTTATGCTGTTGTTTTTACATGATCTTCTTCACTCTGGTATATATTTGTCATTTTACTGAAATTGGTTTCAGAGCTTACGCCAATAAAAGGATTGAGAAAACAGAGTGACGTTTGAAGCAGGCAAATTATTTGCTGTCTGCTTGTAGTGTTTGGAAAATGGAAAACATAGCAAACACACGCACAGAGTTGGGTTTCGAGAACAAAAAATAAACCATGAACTTAATAAACTGTGGCTTGAGCATAAAAAAACATGAATATAAAATGTTTTATTCCACATACAGTAATTTGAGGGATGATTGGGACGTTATCTAAGCTTAAAGATGATGGCATTTCAAAAGTTAAAAATGAAACCGGTTGGTAGTTTTATTTTGTGTGTTTTTTTTATAATTATCTTTTTACAAAATGGGAAAATATGATGATTTTGCAGCACTAACCGAACTGGAAAAAAGGAAAGACAAATGTTTGGGAGGAAAGCTGGTGGCATTTATAATCCGAGTGACGCACAAGGTGTACTCCTTTCCCTCTGTCTTTGTGTGTGTCTGTGTGTGCATGTGTGTGTTATTCATAGTCCTGATTGGCGTCATCAGCTCTGAACAACCCACTGCTGCTTCAGAAAGTCACGCTGCGATGCAACATGTCAACCAGCAGCAAGCGTCATGGCTCTCACCCAAATACACACCGAGCTGAGCCAGTGTGTATGTGTCAGCCTATCTTTGTGAGGTCCGTGTGTCACTGAGGTTCCTTATAAAGATAGAAAACTGTTTGTTTGTCCATATGTGTGTGGAAGACAACTAATTGAATTTGTGAATAAAAGTGTTGTTCTGCAAACCTGATATTTCCACCAATACAAATCTGTTGGGATAATTAAGATAACAATCTAAAACCATATGGTTAGATATGACTTTTTTAACATGCAGTCTCCTGAGATATTTAAATATGTTTCTCATATTCCCATCACCTCTTTGTCATGGTTCTGGGTTGTTAGACGCAGCGTTTTGTGTTTAATATTGGTGGCATCTTATGTTTCGGGTTAATTTTTGTTTTCTTAGTTCCTAGGGTTTTGGTTCTTGTGTTTAGTGTTTTACTATTCCTCCCTGTGCTCTCCCCTTGTGCTCTGTTCATGTCCCTGAGTTTGTGTTGTTAAACAGTCTGTGAATTTCCTGTTTTACTTTGAAGGTCTGTGTCTCGTCATGCCCATTAGTTTCAGCTGTGTCCTTCCCTGTGTATCATTTCCTGATTACCTGGTGTGTATTTATATTGTGTGTCTGCCTCTGCTATGTAACTTGGTGAATATCCGCGTCTCTCTGCTCTCCATTCTCCGCTCTTCATCCCCTGTGTCACCTCCATATGTTTTTCCCTGAGTGTTATTCCGTGAGTTATGGTTTCGGGTTTTGTTTGTTATTAGTTTCCCCAGTTTGGGTTATATGTTTCGTTCTGTCCTTGCTTTTGTTATTTTCACCTTCTACAATAAAGCTCCCTTGCATCACAGCAGGTGCCTGCATTTTGGGTCCTTCTTCTCTACACCACACAGCTGCTGCCACAGCCGTGACACTCTTAGCTTTATTCTGTTTAACATCAAACTTACCGACTTTCAAATCTCTGACTTTGAAACCTTAGCTAGGTGCCCAGGGAAACACTCAAATGGGTTTTGCTTGCTGTAGTCCCTTGTCCCATCTATCCTCTGAGATCTAACTCACCACAGAGTTGCAGTGAGTACTTGGACAATCGTGCAATTTTATCATTTTCATACAATTGTTATGATGTTTTTGTCTCATTTGTCTTTTGTAGTGTCACTTCCATTAATTTCTATTCATGCATGGCTTCCAAGCATTCCTGTTAAACACCATTGTTTTTTGCATGTAAGCACATGTACACTGGTTGCATACACTTAATGTTTCACTCTGCATAGTCAAAGACCTATACAGTGACACAAATATAGCCCAGTTAACTGTTTTACCTCCCCTTCTTTATGATTTCTATACTGACTTGCACACAACATTGTTGCTTTTGTGTTTACTTAGTAGATCTCATGTGTGGACTCTTACATATCAACATATTATTTACCTTGAGCCTGTTTGCTATGTTTGGGGGCTCGTCCAGGATTGTTCAAACCATATGTTAAGATGTTGAACTGTTAAATTGAGTTTAATGGTTTTTGTTTGTTTAACCCTTTCAGACATAGTGGTCACTACAATGGGCAGCTATTCAAAGGCTGTTTTCTTGTATACGTGTCAGTGTTGATGCTATACTTGCACATAAACCACTACATTGGACACTAATGTGTCACTCCATACCCTGCCACCCACTGGTCATTTAATGTTATTATAGTTGTATGACGTGCTTCATTGTAATCATTGTTATTTAACCCTGTCATGCATGAATTATGACAACCTCAATCAGAATTTTTATTTAGTATTTTTATTATTTTAATGCCTAAAGATGAATAAAAATACTTAAAGGGTTAAGTACAAGTGAAGTGTTTTGGTTGACGGGGGATAACAGCAGCATCAGGTCCTATTTTATCTACAAACCCAGTTATTTTACAATTTAACACACGATAATCCAAAGAGAATTTTTTTATTTTTATATAGAATCCAATACTCAGAGACTGCTGCACTATCTTATACATAGACATTATATTTTAACCAATTTAAGTTTGATTGGCATTCCTTTTATTGTTTTCTGTCATAACCTCTTTTCAGAGTTTTTAGTGGCACAAAATTATTTTCAGTATTCATGTAAACTCCTATTTGTTTGCATCTTTTACGAGAATTTGAATACTTCAAATGAATAGAAACCAATGAATTCCCTTTTCATTTATCATTATTCCTCATCATTATTATCATTTGCTTGTCATAATTTTGCTGTTGTTGGGTTTTTTTGCACTAAACAAGCAAACTTCTGTGCCAAGTCTAAAGTCTTATTCACACATTCACAACATAACATAATAACACTACATTCAAAAAGGGGGAAAACAGCACAGTAGGAAAAAAGTCATTTAAAAGTTACTAGTGTAAAAAAAACATTGGTTATATCATCTCTCCTCCCTTGTCCTAGAACAAACTCTCATAAAGGTTAAACTGGTCATGCCAAAACCAATAGGAAACCACCTGTCTCCATGTTACATGCAGATTGGCTATTTTCCCTGAACTGAGTGCCAGAAATCCCAGAGCCAAGTGTGTCTCAACATGTTTTCAGTGCGTCCTCTGATGCTTGGAAGCATGGCTGCAGGAACTCCCAGTGTCACCAACACAAATACAGAAAGAAGACACTGTAACTGCTACAAGTACATTTTTATATAGTCTGGGGATATTTAATGACTAAAAATAATAATAATTGGGAGAAAAATATTTTTGTTGGTTATTGTCCAATGCTTGATAGTGTTATTTTAACCCATTCACTGAGTGCTTTCTGTTTGGTTAGTAAAGAAGATTTACTGGAAAGATCCCAGAACAAAGTCTGTCAGTGCTGAAAGTCCAAAAACAAAATAGTCTTGATACTCTGATGTTTTAGGGCTTCAGCCCATTAGTCATATAATAAGGTCTTTCAGCAACTTGTAAAACTGTAGGATCTTTAGTCTACACTAAGCTCCTAAAATGCTGTATCCTAATTTAACTTAACTTTTTTTTGGGGACCACTGATCATAACAATTCAGGGTCACAGAGGCTAGGCTTTGTTAGCACAGTGGCATGGTGGTGCAGTGGTTAGCACACAGCCTTACAGTAAAAAGGTCCTGTGTTCTGTGCCTGTATGTTCTCCCTGTCCTCCACATTCCTCCCACAGTCCAGTCCAAAGACGTGTGGGGTTAATTCGTGATTCTAAACTGAGAAAATAGACGTGTTTCTTCTATATTTGTATAGATGAAGCTACCCGACAGTCTATAAGTGATTCAAACCATCTCCAGCTGCAACAGTTTTGCTGAACTCTGGTCTTCATTAATTAATATTTACATGTTTATTAATAATTACAAGCAAATAATACAATGTACATGATACCTACGTAACGAATAGTTTATGCTGGATCTTATCTTATACAGGTAAAATAAATGAAATAAAAAGCTATTACATGCTTACATTTGACCTCGGAACGGTTTTGTTGATCATGATGCAGTGATGACGTCTGTCCACTGGGTGGTGGTGTTGTAAAGGGATCAGATGGTTGTAAAAAAAGAAACGAGCTGGTATCATTAACTCCAGAGCAACTGTCCATATTTGAAGCCGAGTTTTCAGGGTATTCAAAATCATAACTGAGTCAGACGGTGTTCAGGGCAAACAATCATCTTACAACTGCTGCATATTTTATCAAAAACTAGATTTGCTCACAGCTTACACAGAGACATGGTGAACATGGACTTGAATGTACAGAGTAAAGCCAGCTAGGAGATTGGTCCATCAGGCCAAGCCACATACTCTGCTTATTTTAACACATTTTCTCACAGCAGATTTTAGTCTGTGCTTTCCATCATAAAATGTATAAATAATAATAAATAATAAAGCTAATTCTACTGTAAAATGTAATAGTCTATAAATAAATTCCTTATTACTGGCTGTGTGTAAGCATTATCTTATGCTGCACATACATTTCTCAGAAGCTTTTATTTTGGCATCAGTCTGTGTCGTTATCTGCCACTTGTACAGAATCGTAACACATTCTGGGTTTCGGAGCCAGTGTTTCCGTGTTTCCAGTTTTTGACTTTAAATTTCTCTTCAAAATTCTGTGTTTGATTTGAACCTGTTTTGAGTTTTGCTTAGATTATGTGTTTGTTCATATTCTGTATTCATAGTTATCATTTTTAGTCATTCAAGGTTTTCCTGTCCTATGCTCCCTGTGTCTACTCTGCGTTTCTGTTAGGTGTCCCATGTATAGTTGGTGGTTGTTTACCTTTTGTCTGTGTCTTCGTCTCAGTGTTTGTGTCCTGTCTTATTGTGATAGCCTCTGCTCCTGTGTGCATTGTGTTCAGGTTTTTGGCTCATGTGTTTTCTGTTTTGGATAACTTTTGAACCCTGTTTTCTTCAGCCACCTGGACATAAAGGTTAATTTTTGTTCATATAAACCTGCCTTGGAGTCTCCATTTTAGGACCAAATTCTCCATAAACATGGCACACTCTGAACACAGTAGGTCCAGAAGGAAGCCAAGTTTTCCTTTCCTGGTGGTGGACGTTCTTTCAGTCCTTTTGAATAGCTTAAAATAACAATATTATAATACTGGAATCATATGCATTCATAGCTTTTTTTCCACTTATTCATCACTTAATATCTGATATTTCACATCTAAACAGATGTGAAGAACAGATTTGCTGGATGAAAGAAATGTGAGCTTGGATTCAGATCAACTTTGTGTATTGTAATTTATTTCTTTGCAATAAGTAGTCAGTGCATTCTCCTCTAGATTGGTTTACCATACGAAAGAAGATCGGATGAATAAATGTGGGTGTCCCGTTGTATAAGGCAGGACTTGGAGCTGTGCAATCAAACAGAAATTTAGTTACAACACCAGGTGAGTTATATACATATATAAAGTGATAAGGGAATGAGGGCTCCAGGGATGCCAATGAGAAGAAGGTAAAGAGTAAAACCTATTTAGTATGAGAGACTATATAGAAGGATTTAATGCCAGCTTTAGGTCCACATACACTGCAATTGTTACTGCACTCCTGACCCCTATAAATCATTATCATTCAGGTCCAGCTCTCTGAGGAAAGAAGACTGGGAGCTCACAACCTTTCTCTGACAGGTTACAATCACCTAGCCTGAAGATAATGAGAATACTTTCTCATCAGTGAGAGTGTGTCTCAATATCATGTATCATAGCATCACCCTGTAGTTCAATTTGAAGTGGATGTCATAGTAATGTCTTTCTGTATGTGTGTATAAACCGGTGCTGAAAAAACACCGGAGACACTCAAAGTATGACCGGTGTTTGAAGTTAGCTGGTTACATTTGCTTAGATATTCTACTTTCCGTGTTCCAGATCCCCAGAATTGATATTTTCATTGAATGGTCTTTTCTGCCTGTCTGTGTGCCATGCAGTTTTCAAGATTAAAGACCTTGACAAAGAAAAAAAAAGCTCCCACTCCTGGAAATGCATCTAGCCTTCATAACAATATTATTTTCAGATAACAATGAATTATTTTCATTTTGAATAGTGAAATGCCAAACAGTGAAATGATTTAATGCACATCAGAAAGTGCATATTCAAATGAATCTCCACATTAAGATGAGTAATGCCTTCAGACATTATATCTGTGGCTAATCAGACAAAAGTTCGGAGTGCTACAAAACACAGCCACGTGATCTAGATTAAAACATTCTACATGACTCGGCCTCCTTCTAGTCGTCCTCTGGATGTAAAGTGCGCATCAGGAGTAGAAGTTCTCGGCCAGCTTCCTCATTCTTTTATTGCAGTGTGCTGATGGGGCAGATGGACAGTGGTCTGCCATGTTTTCTGCAGCTGCAAACATACGTAATCCCACCTCATCTTCAGGTTGCTGCTCTGTGCTGGCCCCTTACAGCTCGTCTTTGTCAGGGTTTGGATGGAAGATTTTATAATAAATAACTTTAAGTATTAGACATAGGACGTAAACAGAGGAATGGTTTATTTGAAGAGTTTCAGTCAGGTTTCAGAGCTCATCACAGCACAGAAACAGCTTTAGTGAAGGTTACAAATGATCTTATTATGACCTCTGACACTGGACTCATCTCTGTGCTTGTCCTGCTTGACCTCAGTGCAGCGTCGAAACTGTTGACCATAATATTCTATTAGAGCGATTAGAACATGCTGTAGGTATTACAGGTACTGCGGTGCAGTGGTTGGTATCCTATCTATTTAATAGACTCCAATTTGTTCATGGAAATTGAGAGTATTCTTCATACACTGAGGTTAATTATGTACTGTTTACATTATACATGCTTCCCTTGAGCAGTATCGTTAGAAATGAGTGAAAAACATGCTGTGAAGTTGAAGATTTATTAGCCTGTGTTTTGAGTTTTGTTTGAAAAAGAATAACTTAATATAAGAAAAAATATATATCACATATGCAGGACATTGTAAACTTTTTTTTTTTTTTATTAAGCAGCAAGGCAGAGCAAAATCAGGCTGTATCAAGACACAGGGACTAAAACCCAATTCAACCAGACCCAGAACTGATCCATAATCAAAACAGGACTACAAGGTGAACTGGATGTCTGTTAAATCAACTAGAAACTTGTAAGGCGCTAATGTATAAAGACCTAAAGAAGATACTCTCAAAAGGGAACACTAAGTTTCTAGTACCTAAGTAAAATTTATCACACTGTTTTTTTGTTTGTTTTCGATGAAGTGACCCAAATGCTTAAGCAAATTAAAGCCCGTTTTGAAACATGAAAGGCAAGAGAATCGGGCCATGACGTCAGAAATTCTGACAGCCTGTTCTTTGTGGGCGTTACCTATTTTCAATCAGCCAATAGGGAGCGTTTCTGTGGGCGGGGTTAGTTTCAAAGATGAAAGGCAAGAGAATCCGGCTGTGACGTCACAGTCAACTCAACTCCTTAAAAGCAGGTGAAACCGCACACTGGACAAGCACGTTTCTTACTTACAGTCACGAGCGACTCATTGGATGAACTTTTGTTCTGCTTCCCTCAGTCTTATCTCAATATCTGTTTTTAGCTTTGTTAGCTTTGTTTCAAATGTCAGAAATGAGCAACCAAAAAGCAAAAGCAGAATTTGTGTGCACTGTGCCAAAAGGTGCACTGGACAACCTTATTCAGGACCAGTATGAGATCCAAGCTGGACAACTCACTGATGAATCAGTGTCATGCAAAGTGAAAATGAGCAGCACCACCAACGAAAAAGGGGATCAGACTTGTTGCGTTTTCATCTCAGGTCAGGAAAATACCATCACCTTTGACCTTGAGATGAACCATCTGAAACAGCAGCTTCAGCAGAGTGACAGCAAAATCCTGATCCTCAAACAGGAGAAGGAAAGTCTGTCTGCTGAGCTCGCACAACTTCAGAAATATGAGGCCTCTCTGGAAGAAACTCTGTCTAATGAGAAAACACACAGAGAGAATCTGGAGCAGGAGAAGAAAGTCCTGGAGGAAGAAAATAAGAAAGTCCTGGAAGAGCAGAAAATGGTGACGGACACAAATGAAATGCAGAAAAAAACGGATGAGCAGACAAAAGAATTAGCGGAGGCAAAGACAGAGACAGTAGAAACGGTAACCCCAGAGAGATACATCCTCCAGACGTATCTGAGCGCAGATGAGCTCAACCAAATACAGGAGACAAAGGCTGAAATATCACCATGGGAGAAAGCACTGAAAATGGAGGATAAGTTGTGTGTGAACAGACTGATCCAGTTGGTGGTTTCACAGGCCATAGAAAAAGTCTCCTCTAATTACAAGCTCTTCACAGAGCGCCTCACTCCTAACTGCATCAGCGATCGCCTCATTCAGAAAATCTGGCCTGAAATTGAAACAATGAAACATTTGGATCTGTCCCCAAAACGGCTGAAAAATCTTGACAGGGCCATTCTCAAGGATCTTTGCATAGCACACAACTGCAAGGACAAGTATTTGATTTTTAATTTGAGGGAACAGCTCGATAACTTTACTGTCCCAGCCTTCACAAAACACCTCTTTGCATTACCAAGAAGAGTACTCAGTGTCTCTAAAAACAGGCAAGAGTACAAGGAAGTGGTGAAAACTGTCATTGAAGATGTGGTAATGCACACTATGAACCAAAGAAAAAAGTCAGCAGATCCAGATATAGTTGAGTTTACTATACAGAGGCTTAACGGTAAGATGTGGAACAAAATTGTGTCCAAAAACTATAAAATGTCCTTGGAGAACATTGAACAACTCAGCCTGACAATATACACTGAACTCCAAGAAACGTGGCCTCCTTCAATACTGAGGTCAAGCAACTCATTGGTTGACAAACTAATCATGGCAACCTTCAAAAAACATGCCAAACTGAGGAGACCAAACATCATCTTTAGGGTTTTCTCGTGTGCACGCCAAAATTGAACTGACACGTGCATGTAATTATGTGACAGAACTCTTAAATTGGCTTAAAATATTCATGTAGATTGGGCATCTAAATGAACTTTTCAAACCAGAGTGGTTAAAAAGAAACTCTTCTCCCAACTTCCTTCCCTCATCACCAACTGGCCAAGGCAGATGGCCACCCCATCCCAGAGCCTTGGTCTGCCGGAGGTTTCTCTCTTTTAAAAGTGAGTTTTTCCTTCCCACTGTCGCCAAAGTGCGTGCTCTAGGGGGTTGGAGCTTTTCTGCATTATTGTAGGGTCTTGACCTTACAATATAAAGCACCATGAGGGAAGTGTTGTTGGGGTTTGCTGCTGTTTCTTACATCAAAATGTCCAATTACAACAGGACATTTGGAGTTCAGAAACAGCGCCAAACCAAGAAAAACAAAATAAAATAAAAAATTTAAAATAAAAAAACTTTGAATTTGTGCTTTGTTTTATTTGCTGTAAATTTGCTAAGAATGTCATATAAGATTAGAATTGTGTGTCTCAATATCATGTATCATAGCATCACCCTGTAGTTCAATTTGAAGTGGATGTCATAGTAATGTCTTTCTGTATGTGTGTATAAACCGGTGCTGAAAAAACACCGGAGACACTCAAAGTATGACCGGTGTTTGAAGTTAGCTGGTTACATTTGTTTAGATATTCTACTTTCCGTGTTCCAGATCCCCAGAATTGATATTTTCATTGAATGGTCTTTTCTGCCTGTCTGTGTGCCATGCAGTTTTCAAGATTAAAGACCTTGACAAAGAAAAAAAAAAGCTCCCACTCCTGGAAATGCATCTAGCCTTCATAACAATATTATTTTAAACACAAGAATTAACCATAAGGCCTTTGATGAGGTGTTTCAGAAAAGAGAATTGAGTAAGTGTAACCAGAGAGAAGAAAAGGTCAGGGGTCACAAAATTCACATATTTAAATCGTTTCAGCTGCTGGTGAAAGAAATGAGCCATCTCCTCAGGTTTATACAAGTTCATTTTTATTCATTACAGCATCTTGGAGGTGTGTTTCTAAATGAAAGTTCAAACCAAGATGAAAATATTCATATATCAGGACATAAACACCGATACAAACTCAAAATACAAAGAGGTAAAATATTTTACAGGAAATGTTCGTCAGTAAATAACTGTTATGTGTATTACAAGGCCTCCAGAATCTCTGCACTCATCTGCAGAATGGAGGCTCAGCAGCTCAATTCCCCCCAAAGTCTTTCATACAAAAATGAATCTCCAAACATCTGGGTTAAACTGTCCTCATCCACATCAGTTACATGAAACATGGTGCCAAATGATCCATAAATAAAGTCCCCATCATGCCAGGACTCAGCTGATGACGTTCAGCTGAATATCATTTAGCTGACAATTCATTTCTGGATCTTTCCAGTCAAAACCGTTTTCAGAAACGTTTTGCAGTTTCTGTTAATGCTTTCAAATTCCTTGTGCTGAACCCTGAAATCAGACGATAACTTCTGGAGATCAGCTGGTAGCTACGTGCTCTGTGTGGGACTCTGTGGAATCGAGGTCTCTGCAACAGCAACAACAGCACCATGACCATGAATTCAGACTACAAACATCAGCTGAGTTACATTTAGTGTTTATGCTCACCCATAAAAGAAACTGCAGAACCCAAGTGCAAAAACATACTCGAAGTCATTTAGAGAGTTCTATTACATAATCAAGCTTTCTGAGCGCACTGAGATCTGATCATGTTTATTGCTCCTGGCCCACTGCATTCACTGAAATGTTATTCAATCTAGTGCAGAGGCTCATGAGGAGGAAAGGGCTTTCCTGATGCATCCTCCATCAGAGGGGTATACTACGAAGCAAGTTTAACATATCCAAGCTTTGTTTATGTTAGCTGCTTTGACAAAACCTAAAACCTCAGTCAAAGATTTCATGCATCACAACGGTGGTTGTCGACATTCCGGTGACTCAGGCTTTCTGCTTTAGGACAACTTCGATGCATCACTTCATTCTTAAGAGGAAAATGGATAAACTGAGAGCCGCCTGTTTCTGTCAGACACATTTGTGATGTCATAATTGAATAGATTTACTACCGAGTGCTCCCATTTATTGTTGTAACAGATCAGCTGCACATTGGAGCTCTGAAACTTTAATGATGGACAGAAAGGCTTAACTTTAGTAATGCCAGTAAAGTACAGCTCAACAGGCTGCATGTCTAAATGGCACTTAAGGCATACTGAAAGTAAAAGAGGCGTGACTGGCTGACTTTAAATGGAAATGGAACATAACTTGATCCAGACAGGTTTATGTAATCAGCATAAGTTACCATGGTGATCTAGCTAGTAAAAGAGCCAATAATGTGACCCTAAAAGCTCAGACTTTAGGCTCAACATGCCTCACTAACCCACTGATCTCTCTTTAAAGTACACTCCACAGCTAAATATGTAGGTATAAAAACTAGTGACATAATAAACCCACTGGCCATGATAAATACAGGTCCTGATGGTCATCTGCACTGAGCTCATTTATACACGGTGTGTAGCTCAACACTAAACAGTCTCTCTGAACCAGTTGAGTTACTGAAACCTCAGGTTTTATCACCCTGTGTTACTCTGTTTTTTGCTTTTACCTCTGTGCAGTGTGGTCGTCTTTATCCGGCTTTCCTCCAGTGTCACAAAGCAGCCGCTCATCTCTTCTGTCACAGCTTCACCCGTCCCAATATCACAAGTCATCATCATGATGGGGCCTTTCCCCCCCTTCAAGTGGACCTGGATGCTGTCCTGCACCAACACACATGCATGAATGTACCCCGAGTTTCAGCGTATGTTTAGAAAAATTTATCATCAGGTTTTGAAAAACAACAAAAACAATGATTACTTTACACACTATTTTAATCATGCTACATTTATTGGAGTTGAACTCAGATAAAAGAGACCAGATCATCCTGAAAATGAACTTTATCCTAGTCTGTGATATTTTAGTATTTTTATGTTGTTTTACCTCTGTCGGTGCAGGAACCTCCAGTTTGGTTTCCTCTGGAGCTTTGACGACGATCACCGTCTGCTCCTGGAAAGCTTCGAGCCGGCTGATGTCCTCATGGGTCACGTAGGCCAATGTGCAGGAGGACAGTTAAAGAAAACTATCTTCTATTCACTTAACAGTTATTACAGGGTGGTTTTAGACCTCACGGTTTCTTTTCATGCCAATGACGAAAGTGACATTTTAATCTTTATAGAGTGTCAGGAGTGATGCTCTCAGATGTGCAGCTAGAGTAAATCGTTGACAGATTTTCTGTTCTCTCATCTAACCTGCAGTAACTAATGTAATGGCCACAAGGGGGCAGTGGAAGCACAAATATGGAATTATAATAAGAATACAATTATAATTGAATAAAATAATACAATTATAATTGTATTCTTAAAATCTCGAAAGCAAACTCTGCAAACCAGGGGCTGTTTCTGTATCAGCAGGTGTGACATCAAGTGGCATTTAATTAAACTGCAGGTTTTTTCATGCATGAAGAGAGGACGTTTTGGTGCTCAGAGGTTTTACAGAAAGCCAGAGGAGTCTCAGCTCACTTGGAGTTTTGTTTACTCAAGCATAACATACTTTTCTTTTTAAATAAAGAACATTTACATTAATTTCCATTCAAATTGGCAAAAACAAACTTCTTACCTTTACTGTAAATGACCTAGTCATGCAAATTGACTTGTTTTTAGGCTCATTCTGAAAAGGAAAACTTTGATGTGGTTAAATCGTGTTTTACATTCAGGAGCATTGTTTTCATTACTTCTGTTCAAACTGTCCTGAGTCCCTGATAGAAATGCAGAAGGATATAGAGCGTTCTGCCACTCGTCAGTCATGTCAAACAGCTGCTGGGCGCAGCTTTTGATGAGGCTGTCAAGTGTGTCCTCCACCAGCTTCAGGTTCTCCAGCTCTCTCTGGAACTTCTGCCTGCTCTTTAGCAGAAAGCTGGAGATTGGACAGCTTCCTCTGGGCAGACAACAAGTTCACTGTTACACTGTGTTACACAGACAGCGCACAGGACCTTAAGTTTAATTAAAGAAAACAAAAACTAAACAAAACATCTTTAAGCAACCTCTTTCTACTGATAGAAACCCAAGAGATGTCCGTGAAGACCCACAAAGAGACCAAAAAATTTATTTTGTCAGCGTTTAACATTAAACGCACAAAGTATTCAGAACTCAACAGTAAGAAATTAACTTTTGCTCACTCACATCCACTTAACCTTATTGGCCGTCTGCTTCTCAATGACGTTGAAGCCCTCCAGGACGTTGGTGATGTCATAAACTCGTCGCCTGCGGGTCTGCAGGCTTTTCGTCACCTCCCGGAGGTCGATCGTGCCATCGGGCGACATCAGCAGAAGCTCCAGGAAGCGCACTGTCAAAACTCCCAGAGACGCATCTGAAACCACCATGACACTCAGAGGCGGAACAAGGGGATAAAAACATTTTAAGTCTACATCTTTCTATGTTATCCACTAAAAGATGTTGCAAACACAGCACAGGTTAGGACTACACACCACGTGGCTGTTAAAGTCCCAATCCGTGAGTCTCCAGTTGGCTGGCTGAACATTTACTCGATCTTGTCCACTACTTCTCTGTATTTCAAATCTAACCTAACCCTAATAAAAAATCTGAATAAATAATAAATATCAAAGAAGGATGCACCTTGTCGGGTGGATATCCTGGTCTGTATCATCTCTTTTAAATGACTGAGGATTTCCCTGGAAAGAAAGATAAAAAATGAACTAAATTCACTTATCATTTATCGTTAAAATGTTTGAAAAGATAAGAAAAGGCAGTGGAATTACAACTTGACCGCCATTTGTAAAATGTAGCAAGAAAGCAAAAAAAAAAAAAAGAAACATTTTGGGTTGTTTTGGGGTTTTTTACCTTTTTGTTCCTAAATTCGTCTTGGCATCTGGTTCCTCAAGTTCAAAAAGTGAAAACAAAGCAGATCAAAGTCAGAATGATTTCATGTCCACCAAAAAGTGATAAAACACCAACTTATTCACACCAAAACATAAGAATCAACCCAAAAAGAAACGATCAATTACAAGCTGATTGTTTAAATACATGTTTTCAAACACTGTGGTTAATAAATTAAACAATATTGTAACTACTTATACACTCAGTTATGTCTTCAACGTAAAATATATATTCAGTAAGTCACTAGTTTGGAACTGACAAGTAAACAAAATCAAAACAAAAAAGTTTTTAACTTAAAAAAAATGCATCAACGTGACGTGACATCCCTTTATCCCCCCACTCAACTAAGGTCATAATCTGGTCAAAAATGACTCCAAAGTTCCTCACAGTGGTACCGGAGGCCAAATACATTCTAGTACTCTCACTCCCAAATCACAGGTCATCGAGGCCTTTATGTATTTAACAAAACTGGCAAACTTGGCACTTACAGACCGACGCTGTATGACTCTATACAGGGAACAGCAACCAGCTGTGAACTGGACCTTACTTTACATCACACAAAGAAATGTAGAGATAGACATTTTCTTACCTGCTTATGTGGAGTAGGTCTTCGTGCAAAAGGTATAACAGGAACATTAACGTCCTCCTCCTCTTCCTCCTCCTCCTCACCCCCTCCTCCTCCAGCAGCCCACTGATCCTCCTCCTCGGACGACTCGGCCCCCCATTGACTGAGCAGACCCAGGGCTCCGTCCAGGCAGGGGGGCATTATGGGAATGGCGTCGCTGCTGACGCCCTCATCCGAGATGTCCTCTGGCAAGAAGTGGTCTTCACAGATTAGATGCTGCTCCACAGAGTCCTGCTTCTCCGTCTCCCTCAGCGCTGCAAGCCACACCTGAACACAGTTACAGTTAGTCTTTATTGATCTCTAGTTTGACTGGCTGGGGTTTTACTCCATCACAGATATTGTGATACAGGCCAAATTAGTAACCTGGTAGTTATTTGTGATTAAAACTGCATTTATCTGGTAGAAATAAAAAGAAAACAATATTTACTCGTCTACTGGCCAAACTAGCTTTAAATAGCGTAAACAGCACAGCTGATTCCATGTTTTGGAAATGGGTTCCTGTTCACTCCAGCTGTGTAGTAAATGAGCTAACACATGTCATCAGGGTTATTTAAACAGCAGCTGTTTAACTGGCATCATGTTAGCGTCATGTTAGCCGGTAGAATCAGATATAAGAGATGCTAACGATCGCTATTCAAACATGTAGCTTGTAAATATGTTGTAACTCTCAAAGTTTTTTGACCCTACCTGGACACGCGCAGGGTCCTGGGGGAAGTTGAAGAACCTCTTCTTGGGTCTGTTGAAGAGCCCCCGGCTAACATTAACCATGCGGTTCGGACACCCAGAGACGACACACTTCACCATGGTAATCGTCTCTTCACCGCCCAGCCTCAACACACCGAGCGGGCAAAGCGCACATCCGCAGCCCGTTTGTAACCGTTAGCACACGGGGAATAAAAACCCGCCACAGCACGACTGGTTTGTTTGTGTCGTCTTCCACGCCGGAAATGGACATGCTTTCACCCGGAAGTACAACAACGCAGGCCAACGATTGCGATAACGCATGTGCGCCCTCTACCGAACTTGTGGTTTTAGAATTATTTATGGATTTAATTTCTTTTTAAAGCTTTATTCACATATCACAGTTTGTTATTTACAATGTTTGTACAGCAAAAATTATGTCCAATTGTATTTAGACAAGCAGACATTGAACTTCAGCAGGCTGGTTTGAAACTTCATAAAAAAGTGACTTATGTGACTTTGAAAGTGGCATTGTTGTTGTTGCTAGACAGGCAATATGCAGATTTCTCAAACTGCTCAGTTTGCTCACACAACAATCTCTAAGGGAGGGGTCTCAAAGGGAGACAAGGCAGCCTACAGAGAGGAAATCCTGAAGCTGGCAGCATGGTGTTCAGAGAACAACCTGGCACTGAACAACAAGAAAACCAAAGAGGTCACTGTCGCCTTCAGGAGGCACAGCACAGACTTAGCCCCCTTATACATAAACGGGGAGTGTGTGTTCATATGTATAGTGCTGCAGAAACTGTGCACCTCACCCTCCTTTCTTCTCCCACATGTTCGCACTGAGTAGGAGATGCTCTGTATCTCATTGTACATCTGTATAGTGACAATAAAGGCATTCTATTCTATTTTATACTAAACAGCAATTCTGCCTTGTTGCTGGGGCAGCACCATCTCTGCTGTGGACAGAAAGTGACTGAACAGGCAAATCCATGGGGCCAGCTCTGTTCTAGGATGCCCTCTGGACCCAGTGGAGGTGGTGAGTGACCAGAGAATGGAGGCTAAGCTGTCATCCCTGTTGGACAACATCCCCTCTATTTGATCTTATCCTGTTCCTTGTTTTTCTTCATTTTTGCTGCTTGTAACTTGTACTGTCCACTTTCTGCTGTAACCTAACAAATTTCCCACGTGTAATAAAGGTTTATCTTATCTTGATGCCAGAGGAGAACAGCCAGACTGCTTTGAGCTTGTAGGAAAGCATCAGAAGCTCAAATAATAAGTACTTACAACCAAGGTATGCAGAAGACCATGTTCAACCTTGAAGGAGATGGACTACAGCAGGAGAAGACCACACCAAGTACCACTCCTTTCAGCTAATAACAAGAAACTGAGGCTAGAATTCACACAGGCTCACCAAACTGGAGAATCACAAGACTGGAAGAACATTAGCAGGTCTGACGAGTCAATTTCTGCTGACATTCAGAAGGTAGGGTCAACAACATGAAAGCTTGGCTCTATTCTGCCCTCTATCAGTGGTTCAGGATAGTGTTATTGGTGTGATGGCATGGGGGACATTTTCTTCCAAACTTTGGGCCCCTAAGTGTCGCTTGAGTATCCTTTAAATGTTACAGCTTACCTGAGTATCTTTGCTGACCATGTTCATTCCTGTATGAACAGTGTACCCATCTCTGATGGCAACTTCCAGCAGGGTAATACACCATGTCAGAAAGTTGGTTTCAAACTGGTTGATTGATCATGGCAATGAGTTTGCTGCAAAAAAATATGCGATGCTATCACGTCAATATGGACAAAAATCACAGAGGATTGTTTTCAGCACCCTGTTGAAACTGTGCCATGAAGAACTAAGGCAGCTCTCAAGACAAAAGGGATCCAACCTGGTACTAGTAAGGTATTGGTAACCTGAAGAAAATCACTGGTTCAGATCAAACACTTACGTGCTTGTAGGTGCCACCAGTAGTAGATAGTAAGATCCTGACCAGCTGCAGAAGCTGTGTATGCTATCCCATTTCTGTTAAGTCCATCAATAAACTACCTAGGACTCAGAGTTAGGGATTGGGTCGATTTAATGTCCACCCCTCCTTACAGAATTCTTGCCCACCTAAACCCAATAAAATTTAAAATATGCTTATCTAGAATGTGGCTAAAACAAAAACCCAGCCTTAACTCTAATGCGTTTCATCAGTACCCAGGTAGATATCCCTGAACTACTTTAGGTACTGAAACTAGCCAGTGCATCCTGGGAAGGCTTGCTTTACTGGAGATGGTCTCAGACTCAAACTACCATTTGTCAAGGTCACACAGATCCTTACATTTTCCTTTTTCCTACATCATAGTGGTTTTAATGGTTTGGCAAATTGGTGTATATTCTATTTTTCAGTCACAAAGGTAACTGGGCAACTGGATCTCTTTTCATTGGTGTATAAATAATAAAAATCCCTAAATGTCTGCCGACTGCACACTATTAACATAACTAACTGTCAGCTTTAAAAATGACAAACAAAGTGAAGGTTATAATCAGTGTTGCAACACAAGATTTATTCAGAGCAAGAGATGCCAACACCAGCATGATAAAAATTGTACAAACTTCACAAGTCAAATTAAAATATCACATAGCAACTCATGACCTTAAACATACAGCAAAAATATCAACAGAAACCCATGCCATGTGGTAAGAAAACTGCTGTCGAAAGTTTTGCAAGTAACAGAGAAAAAGGGGTAAAAGGAGAGAAAATGAATGTTGTATAAAAACCCCTTATCTGTGCACTGCTGAAAAGAAACGATCATCTTCATAAATTGATGATTTCACAAATATTCATATGGATTTTCTTTTGCATTCTAGCGTGTCACATGTTAGTGTTGAGATTCTCTATGTAAATAGTTACAGTTTAGCTTTTACATCTGTTATTACAATATCTAGTCTATCGACTGTCTTTAAATGGCAGAATTGTGCTTTTACTCCCATTTCCTTTGTTATCAGTAAGAATAACTGACTAAATAAAAAATACAAGCTGTCAGTCTATCTAACGCAGAAGTTTACTGGCAGGAAGCTGCAGACGCCAAGTTCTGGACGAAGATGTAAAAGTCAGGGAATGAGACTTTGCAGTAAATGTCCAAAGAAGTCTTAAAAGAAAACTCCCCCCTTTGCAGTTTGTTTCTCCCTTGTGTGGAAAAAAAAATACATAAAAAATGTATTTTAGTATGATGAGACAATTTGTAGTTTTTTTACACAAGTAAATATTTTCCCCTCATTTATATTCATATCTAGACGAGCTGGTTATTTGTGCAGGTTTAAATATATCAGCACATACTGCTGCACCTGATTACACAGAAATGCAGTTTAGTTTCCATAAAAGATTTATCAACATTTCTGTACTTTGAAGTTTCAGCTTTCATTAGTACCGCTTGTCTAAAAACTTTCATATGGATACCAGCTGTATCAAGTGTTTCTGCTGGTAATTATGGTGGCGTAATTATGTATTATTTAGAAACAATCCAATAAATTGCTTTCCTTTAAAACATTAAATTGAACTTTTATGCTTGTATAAGTGAGGAAAATTTCACCCTTTCATCACTTTAACTGTCTAACTGCTATAACTAAGCTGTATAGTGCAAGTTTCAAAATTTGTCTTTATCCATGTATTACAATTTCAAACAAATATATTTTAAAAATATACTCAAACATTTCCATCCTAGATTCTCACGAGGCTCCTGGATCATATACAGTGATACTATTCATGTCTTAATTTGGTCCAGAGTGGCTTTACAGTAATATATCAGTCAGCATATGCAGAGAAGCCCATCAGATGTGCAAATGTTTAAACATTTTGCATTGCATAAACACAGTTTCCCATCATATTATCTGTTTCTATAAAGAATTAGGTTTGATTTATACTTGTTGTTAGTGTTATTAGTGGGTAACCTAAAGTTACACTTGGTTGAATTAATCTTCTGGAAACATTGGGGCTTGTAATCGGCTTACAACATATAATCACGTTTTTATGTACACACAGAAAACATATGTGATTTTTTCAACTCATTTTGGAACCACACACCCTCCTTCCATTCTAACCAACACAGGCCTGTTACATCCCAAGTAACCCAAACATGAGCCCAGGTCTCAGGAGGTTAAGTCCTCCAGGAGTCATCTTACAATGTCTATGCAGAAAATAAAAGGGCACTACAGTTTTCCACTCTGTTGACACCATATTTTGGAAAAGATGGCAGACATATTAAAAAATGATTATTGTCTTATTATCCAGTGCAAACACGTTTTAGAATGTGTCTGCATACCAAAGAAGAGATCCTGAACTGTGATGTTTCAGACAAAAGCTTGACCGTGAAGACGTTTTCTTCTGCTAAATCTTGGACTGTGAAATAAAGGAGACTGGGGAGAGACCACAGGGGGAGTTTTCCCTTAAATAAATCAACTCAGTGAAATTTGCTTCAAGTTGCTTTCCAACAGGCATCTCCAGCGCAAAGTCTTATCAAAGTCAGTTTCCACAAACTCGCTGTACAGTTTTTGCTTCATTTACCACGTGATAATACTTTAACATACTCCAATAAAGTGCATGCATGATCGACGGTGTTGAGAAAACATGTTCCATCAGTACTGTGATTTCAGACCGAATGTCATCAGTAAGGCCGATTCAGATCAAATACTCAGTCGGTAAATTCAGTGCACAGACGTCACGACTGCTGGCTCTAGTTTTCATTCATCTTTTTCAATTACAAAGACTTAAAAAAGAAAAAAAGAAAAGCGGTGCTTGGTCATCACGTCGTCTGGCATCATGTCTCATTGTGGCTCAGACAACAAGATGCATGACTGGAAAGACGTTTTCTACAGAACGAGTGCAATATACAATGAAGGATGGGAACTTTGACCCTGTTAGTCCAGCGGAGCCGTCAGCCTCGAGAAAGAAAAGTCATATCTACAGATCCGTTTGCCTGCTAAGTGCCTCTTAACGGGCAATAAAAACATCAAAACATGGAAACAAAGGTGTCCCTGTGCAAAGTCGAACATGACAGAACCAAAGTCCTCTCACCCGTGTCAGATTCCTAAAACATGATTGTAGTAAAAGGTTTATACAAAACGCAATACATTTATAGTTAGTAAAAAGATCTATCAGCTCTTTTCTAGTTTTATTCATAAGAAATTGCATATACCCAAACAACTTTTTTTCATATAGATTGCATCCCATATCTAAACAAACGCTTTAATATTATCATACCAATATTGCTGACACGTTGTTCTATTAGCTAGTCGAGGTTGATGATTTCAAATAAATTCACAATGGCAGATTGTCTCCTATATTTTCTGCAGCCATTGGTCTTTCCACTGGCACTCCCTCCCACGAACAAAGAAAAAGCGGGCCGCGGAACAGGACAGCTTTGAAACGGAACAACTCCGAAGGGGATGATGGGATTTTGCACCAAAAAGTTTCCGTGTCGTGATGTTTGAAATCTTCTTGCTCATAGCATCGCTTCTTCTCATCATTGCTAAAGATTTACATTAGTGTCCGCTTCCAGACATTAAGAGGAAAACAAAAAGAATTAATGAGCAACTTCCAAGCTCGTGAGAAGCTTTTCAGAAGTGGTTGCTCTTCATGTTCCAGTCGCCGCTCTGCTCCCTGTTAAACCCGTGACGCCCAGTTTGTATTTTTTTTTTCTGATGTATGAAAAAAATCGCATTAAAATAAAAAATGATTCAAGCTTACAATAAATAAATACATACATATACACTAGAATGTGCATACATTAGCAGCTATAAACAGTACATCACATTATATTAGGTCATATGAAAATGTACAAAACGTGAATGTTCATTTAAAACCTTTTTTTTCAAAGCAAGGCAACAACAATCAACATAATAAAAAAAGAGATACCCATGGAGTTGAGAGCATTACCGCAGAAGAAATTAAAGAACTAATGATAGATTACAGCAGCAAAAAACAACCCACTCCGTGCTTTTTCCACTTTTTTTCCCCCCATTTGTTGCTTTTGCTTTGCATTTGTTGTTCCGGCCTCAGTCAAAGTTAAACCTGGATGCCCTGCACGGCCTGTTTGATGTTCTCCAGCAGCGCCTTGTTCTCCGGGCTCTGGTACTGGTCCTGGTGGGTGTACATGTCTGTCAGTGTACTCACATAAGTGTCAAAGTTCTGTTCATTCATTGGTTCCTGTGAGGGGAAAGAAACCCATGTAGACACAATCAGGTGGGATAAAGGTGGTGGTTTATTTTCACTCAGACACTGGGGGGAGGTTTGGAAGACAGGCGGGCGGCAGGGGGAGGAAGGGACACCATTGGGAAAGCATGGCTTCACTAAAATACTCCCTTTCTAAAAAGTAAATGTACGATATTTGATGTAATATCAGCCGATTATCTACGAAAATGCAACTCCAAACCATGCAAAAACCAGGTGAGAGATGGTTAGCTGGTGGGTATATGAAAGGTTAATGTTTAGCACATGGAGACAAAATTGTGATGATAAAAACTAATGGGATGCTAATGAGCAGATGGGAAAGACATAACTGGAAAGTCATGTTTGCCAACTGGGAGTTTTGGTGGTTCAAGTACTTCTCTGGGAGAGTGCAGCTTTGGCTTCAGGAATTTTAGTGGGTTATTTGATGATTGCCCACCTTAAATGTCACATTATGTTATAGAGTCACTATAGTCTTTGAGGTCTTCACTGACCTCCATTTAATACTTGGCATTTATAGGTTTTAAGGGACACTAATACAAATGACTATTTCGGTGCCTGAGCCAGTTGCCCTGCACTTAACTGCACTGCTGTCATTGCATCCTGCTAACTTCACACTGACTCAGCCAATCAAAGAATTTGAGTCCAGAGCCTCAAAAAGCCAATGATCCGTCTTTAATTGGCACATAAAAGTCAAATATCCATGTCTCAAGTTAAATGATTCACACACTTTCATTGTTATTAGCCTCTTTAATGGTCATGATTGGTCATAATACCCCCATTAGATGCCCTCCTGTACTAAGAGGAGACAGGAAGGTTGTTATCATCCATTCTAATCACTGATCATTGTAATCCTTAAATGAAGCGATCAACTGAGCCCACTAAGAGGTCTTTCTATTGTTCATTTAAAGGGCTTTAAATGGACAATAAAAAGATTTCAGTTATGTATGCTCTTTAATTAATAAGTCAATTTAGATCTTAGACAACCTACCTTTAATACTAGTATGCCAGAAGACTGTTATCACCCACTGTAATCAGTAGGATAAAAAAAAAATCCCAGTGACATGCCCACCGTTAAATGAGGTGATAATAGACTACTGAGCTTACTAGTTGATGGAAGAGGCTGCCTGCGGGCAAATCTATGGGACTGACAGGAGTCGTTTAATGGACTGAAAACAGTTAAAAGATGTGTGTGAATCTGGTTTCAGTGTATGTGCCCACCGAATAATGCTCATTTTAGCTTCTCAGTGCTGGTGCAATAGCAAAGCAGATAATGCCATTCGACTATAGACACCATAAAAAGCAGGACTTGGCTTCTGGGACTGAAAGAAAGAAGCGTAAACCAACTTTCTTTTTACTGGCCACCAGGGGGCGATACCTATGTTTACAGACATACTTCAGTTCATAAAGTAGTCAAGGGGATTTTACCTCTCTAAGTACTTTCCTGATGAGTTTATAGGTTTAGTTTATAGGTAAGCGAAAAAAACAAAAAACATTACGTCATTAAGGCGCAGAATTGCAGTTAATGTCACGTTATCTAATGATCTATCTATCTAATGATTTCAGCATTTCAGTGCAGTCAGAAAAAACAAAGCAGGAGAATTTCTCACACTCTCTGCTGGGGCTAAATTTGATTTAAAGATAGATTTAGCTTCTCAATATATTTTTTGTCATAAAGAGGAAAAGCGGTTATCTACAGTTGATGTCACTATCAACATGGCTGAGTTGAAAGCTGCAGGATAAATGGATAGCTAGGATGTGCCTATGCCACAGTGAGCTACAGGAATTATAGGAAGGGGGGATGACAGTGCAGAAGAGAAGGATAATTGGATAAAGGATAAATGGATCTCTTACTCTGGGAGGCATCTGTAAACAGCAGTTATGCTTTACTGGGGCCTCTTTCTGTGGCAGCGGTCTCTACAGGAGAGGGTGTACAGAGAAGTCTATTAGCCCGCTAGACACACAGCGGCGGTCACAAAGCTTCATAAGCTACACCGAGGAGTGAAAAAAACATAATGTCCACCTTAACAAGTCTTTTCGCCCTGCAGCTCTGTTCAGACTGCAGCAAGCTTCCAGTTTCTGAATAATTTTAAAGTCAGAACGAACTGAAAGAGGTATAAAATGCCAAAAATAAAGAGACAACTGAGAGAACTAACTGTTACACTGCGAGCTAAATTAGAATCAAAGATTTTAAGTCCTGCAGTGTGAACAGAACTTTGGATTCAGTTCAGTATTTTTCTGGTAATGAGATCGCGTCTTTCTGAGAATTCCTTGTTAAGGCGAATATTTTTCTTACAGTGTGATATGAAGCATTCCCGCCCATTAAAGGAAGAAGGAAAGGAAGCAGAGAGTCCAGTTATCAAGCACCTCCTGTTTTTACTGCTTTAAGAGATTATCCAATTAGCCCCAGTCTTCTTCCGACACTGAGACAACATGACGTTAAAACAGCCATGAGCAACTTCACTGAAAGTCAACCAAAAACAAAAAAGCAACAACAAAAGAAAGAAAACAACGGGCCGTTTCTTTATGTGAAAATCTGTGAGGCGTTTCAAAGCACAGGAGAAGCACAGCATGAACTGCTGGGAGGAAAAAAAAGAAGAAGAAGGTGGAGAACAGAAAGAAGCAGATGAAGAAAAACCTGAGTGTTGCTAAGGGGGGAAGAAGCTGGAGAAGGCTTTTTAAAAATCCCTGGGTCGAAATCATGAACAGCTGGCCTCAGATCTACATTTCATTTACAACACGTGAAACAGAAAAGCCTCCAACAAACACTCAAAACACAATCATAACATTTCCTAAGTGGCATTACACAAACTGTAACAGATATAGTAGGTCATGTCAGACAAAGAACATAGAAATAAATACATAGATTTGCATTTCAGTCCATTTTGATTGGATAATGCATGCTGGTTTATGCATGCTGGTTTTAGGCTTTACTACACTCTCACTGCTCTAAAAACTCAGCTTCAGACAGTTGTTTTTTCTAGTCTTGGGTCTGCATGATGTCGGATAGTGGAGATATCCCAAATATGGTCATCTCAGACACAGAAGCCCCACCCACCTGGTCTTAAAACCTTCTGTTATGAGGGGAATTTTTTTAACTGTGACACATTCAAAGTAAAGTCCAAGAATAAAAATAAGATCCACTTTAAACTGCTAAGAAAGCCAACACTGCTCTAAAACTGCTGTATATTTGTTCTGAGATGTAATTATTTATATTTGTCTTTGTATTTAAAGCATGTTGTATACTGATGTTAAACATACAAGATTTTCAAACCAGTAAATTCAAAATTTTAAATATTTAACTGACATTTATAAGTCTCTAGATATTTAAATTACACGTTACGGAAGCTTATATTTGTGGTAAAAGAATACTTGTCACATTATTAGTCATCCTAGGTTTACTTCTTCATGCCACAGATGATTTTTTTTCTTACCATGTGTGGAAGCTGGATGTTAGCTAGGCTGTTGATGAGCGACTGGCTGAGGTTAGCCAGCTCGTGCAGCAGGGAGTCGTTCTGCTGCTCGATCACCTTGTTCTCCTCCTCGATGGACTTCAGGTTGGTCTCCATAGTGGTTATCTACCGGATGAGGAAATAAATTAGTAGGAGACCTTTTAAAGCTTTTGTATTAATAGTGACATTAGCAAAAAGGCTGGGAAGAGTGCAAACAATCAACCAACATTAACTTCAGACAATTTTAGGAGAACTGAGTCAGCATATTGCCCACAGATGTCCTCTCTCCCATGTAGCACACAGCACTTGCATTTGCACTACTGGAGCTGGTTTAGGGAGCCTCCGTGAAAACCCACGATGCCCACCCTAAATGCACTGACTGACTATTAGCTGAAAGATCACACGGATTGTTGTACTCAAAGATGGCAGATTAAACACTGTGTCCGACCCATTGCATTGGACACGTGCACATCTGTCAGGTAAAGTAGGAAAGTCTTGCAGATGAAGGAAAATGCAGATGTTATGTCCGTGCAGGTTCTCAGTCATCCAAGTCACATAACATCTGCATCTTCCTTCATCTTAGGATTTTAAAATGGACCAAGAGGCTTCTTCAATTCTAAACATTTTTTAGAACTAACATTGATCTTCAACAAACTTAAAGAAGTTCTCTTCAACCTCTTAAAAAGCATGTGAAACCAAGCAAGATGGCTGATGAGGGCAGGATTTTCTTATGAAAGTATTTTTTAAGAATGCCAAAAGTTCCTCTAACCCTTTCAGATTAAAAGTCTGAGTGCAGTTAAGGTGCAAGATTTATTCTTCTTATTAGAAGAAAAAGAAAACATTGAAGGTTTTCATGAACTTAAAAAACAGCATCATTTTCAAATAATCAAATAATTAAAATATCGAGTAGAAATTTTTTTTGTCAAATAATGTGACAAAAACATTTCTACTGGAAATAGCAGCTTACTGGGACACCTTTATCTCTGTCTATTACAGGACAGTCTAGTTTCTTACCCAACTAGTGTCTTACGTATTTGTATTTATGTTACATTAACAAACAGAGACCATCTTACTTGTGTCCTCAGTTTTATCATGTCTGACTCCACTTGACTGTTGGACTCATTCAGATCTTTGATTTCTTCATCCAGCTGTTTGATTTCTTCATCGTTCTCGATACCTGAAACAAAAAACCCCAAAAAGATCCATCTCCCCTGACTTAGCAGTCAAAGCAGCATTACCGCATTTTATCACATGTAAAATGTCTAATATAAGGAAATTAGGTTTTTTTCACTCTTTCAGATATATAATAATATATATAATAATTCACTTAAAGCTTCTTCTGTTTCTTGAGCTCTGACCTTTGCTTGCTCTTTGTTTGATTGTCAACATTTCCACGCCACTCATCCTGGCTTTCTTCATGGCTGAGGTGGCGCGGGGACAACCGGAGAGACTGAAAAAAAAACATAAACCAAATGTTTCTCCAAGTTAAAAAATCTATCTTATTTTTGCATAGATAACGTCATACAAATCGCTGCCTTATTTGAAAAACGGTGACCAAAAGCCAACAGCATGTACAGCAGGAGGAGAGGACCTGAATATTGGTCATTATTTACCCCCAAAATTGTATAAAAAAAGTTGGAACTGATGACAAACTTTGTTTAAAGTAAGAAAGATCTTACCTCCGGTGGGTCAGGAAGCTCCCACTGACGTGCCCTGAGCCATCACAGCCTGGGGTCGGGCAGGTCATGCCATCTGTCTTGCCAGATTTCCAGACAAACTGCGAGCCATTGACGTAGCTGTCCTTTTGCCTCTTTGCCGCAAGGGGGCAGCCTGATGCGCTGCGATGAGAAGCGTACTTCCCTGTCACATGACCCTGACCATCACAACCTGGCACTGGACACCTGAGAAACAAGTGTAAAGGTCTCCGTTTGCTTTTCAAAAAAAAAAATTAAAACACTCCACTTAAAGAAGTCCAGACGCTTTTCTTTGCAAGCTCCTTTGAAAACACTCCACAGTTCTAACCTGAAGTGAAGTCTTGTCACCTCCAAAAAGCTTTAGTTTAAGAAAAGACTAACGCAGCCAGCCACACTAACCATCATCAGCTCTTTGATCAGCTGGACAGAAACACTTTGCTTTAGAAACTGTCCACAGCACTCCATAGGACTCTTGATGAATGGGGGAGGACATTGAGTCACGACTCACTTCCTCATCTACAATCCT
The DNA here is from genome assembly GCF_057381915.1 of Diplotaxodon limnothrissa. NCBI lineage: Eukaryota > Metazoa > Chordata > Actinopteri > Cichliformes > Cichlidae > Diplotaxodon > Diplotaxodon limnothrissa. The sequence goes on from NC_140610.1 coordinate 23,802,277, forward strand.
CCCCCACCCTTCCAAGGCCTCAAGGCCACAGCAGCGTAACGATGAGCAGGACAAACGCCTATCACCTCCTCAGCTTCCAGACACTCAGCTCTGCCTCCTGCATCCCAAAACGCCCTTCGCTGTGACATTTGGGCTGATTAGAATGAGCCGAGCGTCCACAGGCCGCTCCCCAGCCGAGCTCAGGTTAAGCTTAATTATGATTCTACTGTTAATGATGATGGTGGATGGAACAGAGGCGGCGGCGGCAGCTGGCTACAGACTGACACAAGCTGAACTTTAGATTATTCACAAGGTCGTATTGGCTTAGCATTATGGCTCAGCTTTAACACAAATGTCAAAGGCTCACTAGCGCTAACCTTTATTGGACTTGGTCTGCTGGGAGCCGGAGGTGGAGTGCAGCACTGACCGCGGCTCCCCGCTTTTGCAATATTCTTTGCAAAAGTTAGAAAGGTCAGTCTACATAGGCAGCATTTTAAGAGAGGGATGATGGATGAACCTGTCATTAACAAAGTGCTTTGACCTTGATGCAAAAAAAATGCATAATAATGGGACCTGGAATGTGCTTTTAAGAGGCAACGAAACAAGCCAGTCCTTCCTCCTTGCTGATGATTTGAAAAGTCTAACTGATGCACCTTCTCTCTTTTCTCTAAAAAAGTTGTCAGAAGATGAGAATCCTGTTCTACCTGTTTAAAATACACGGCAACAGTTTAACCTGTTATTTTAATTCTTCATATATCCATTAGCATGTGCAGCAATCCTCCACAACACCTCCAAAGTCCCCAGATTCCAATCCCACTGACCTCACCAACAAGCCTGCACAACCCAAAGAATGCCCCCCTCAGAGTTTGACATCACTAAATGTTTTGTTCTCTCTGACTTATTGTATTTTTTGGCAAGGTGTTGTTTCAAAGATTTATTCTCTTAAAATCCAATATCTGCCTTAAAATAATTATTTTACATTTAAGAGAGGAACATAAAGATGCTGATGAGCATGAATAAAACCAACAGCAGCAAAAAAACTTTTAAGAGAAACTAGAATTTGCTTTTCTAAAGCGCTGTTATTGTTCTATAAGCTTTAATATAGTGGTAAGATCTAAAAAACAGGACATCTAAGCCCTGTATTTGTGGACCTTACATAAAATCTATGAGCAACATCTCAGTTACTGGTCTGAAATCTGTTTTTTTTTTACTTGTTCTTTGCTTTGTCTCAGACAGTTTAACAACACCAGGGAAGAAGCTGATAAAATATGGCAAAAACTGCCTCATACATCATAGGAAAATATTTAAGAAGTGCATTCACTTTAAATGAATGCACAACCTTGAATCTATCCAGATATTTAAATGTCTCAATGACAGAGCTTTGGTAGTTTTTTGAGTGGCACTGTCTTTGCCCCTCATTTTGCTTGGGTTTACTTTTAAGCTTAGATCTGACACTTTCCAATATTCACAATATTAAGGCTGTGACATATCTCCAAAATATCTCCTTACTTGATTGGCTCCTGATCGTCTTTGTCCTCTTTGCTGTGGAGGATTTTTATGCCACTTTTCTTGGCTCGTGGACAACCGGAGAGACTGCAGAACAGAAAATTACTTAAAACATGTGCGTTCAGTGAAGCATGGTTTACTGTTGCTGTTTGTTTGTCTGTGATTTCATGCACGCAGTTGTATATTATAGTCTTTACGAATGTACCTCCTGTGGGAGGCATAGTTTCCAGTGATGTGTCCAGATCCATCACAGCCGGGCGTTGGACACCTGAGGAGTAAATACAAGATCAAACAACTGTATTATCACATAATGGTTCCTGTGTCGAAAAAAAAAAAAGAAAGACTACATCCAGAAAAATGTTTTCTTTTTCCGTGAATGTCTGACATCAGACACTCGCAGTTCTCACAAATCAATTACAGTAACACATTAGAGTGGTACCCAAAGCATCATAGACAGGAAGAAATGGTTTTAGGAAAACCGATGACGGATGAACCAGAGAAGAGCGGGCTCTAAATCCAACCATAGAAAAAGTTACACACTTTTAAATGAAAGGACACTGAATGGACAGCAGTCGATATTTTTAACATTCTTTCCTTCCCACACTTTCCACTCTGCTGAGAACAACACACCAGTGATACACTGATCCTGTTGACTCACTTGAGTTCTTGTGAGTTAGTGGTCATCATCCCGCGGATGTTCTTGTCGGCCAGCTGACAGCTTGACAACCTGCAGGAGGAGAAGAGCCACTATTACTTTAACACCACCGACAGTTTTACAAACATGCTCTCATCCCAGGGCCACACATAATGTGGTTTTCTCCGACGATGGCTGTGTCTCACTGTTACACACAAGAGTTATTTTTCTTTTCTTTTTAGCAACAGTGCCTTGTTGGACTGGCTGCAGGAACATTGGCCACTGTGACATAAAGATCCTGTTTTACAGACCTATGGCAAGCACCTAGGTGGTGCTGGTGAAACTCACCACCAGCATTGTGGCAGCACTGTGCTACTCGCGCCAGGTGTCGTTAACATTTGTCATCTTTTGTATTTTGTGTCTGTCCTGCTTATTGTTTGTGGGTTCCTCTGGTTGCTCCACTAAATCTGGGGTCTCTTCCTGTTAAAGGGCAGTTCTTCCTCACTACTGTTGCCAATCAGTCACTTACAGGGGATTGCCTGACTGATGAGCTTCTCACTATACTGTAAGGCCTTTACTTGGAAAAATGAACTCCATAAGCCAAAGGCTTACTAGCCAGGATACCAAGATTTGTGCTTCCTTTAGAAATTTGAGTTTTACAGTTTGTTTGATTTCTAAGTCATTAGTTGGGTTTAAGTTCAACTATTTGGTTACAAAAACAGCACACAAAAGCACAAGAAAAAGGACTTGGATCTGACAAACACCTTCCTTCCCAAAGACCAAACACCTTCTGCTGAAGACGTTTGATTACTTGATTATTTGATTTGATGACTCTTCTCACTGTTGAGGTCTGGGAAGCACTTCCACTCCCTTAAGGCCAAAACAGAGAGAATGAGGAGGAGCTTCTTCCCCCAGGCTATTCGGACCCTGAACCAGGCGTAGGACTGGACTCTCCCACACACATTACATCACTATAAGACTGGACTCTCACACACATCACATCACCACACGCACTCTGGTTTTTCTTTATGCACACTTCCTATAATTTATAATCTTTATAATCTCTTTCTGCTATTTGCACATTTTTTACTGTAAATTTCTAAGTTAATTTGTAAATTTTTGTAGTAACCTGTAAATTGTAAATACTGTAAAATCACTGTCATTCAATGGTCGGGCATTGCACAGCTACAAGCATTTCACCCCCATGTCATACTGTGTATGGTTGTGTGTGTGTGAGACAAATAAAATTTGAATTTGATTGCAAGGAACAAGAAGAAAGTGCATCATTTGTTTGGAAAACAATAGCCTTACTTATGGTCAGTGAACAAAACAGTGGAGCTAACATACACTTCATAGATAGAAGTCCTCTTTCTTGACGGTGTTATGTTAACTGATGGCTGATGATTTTTTTTTGATGATGAAGTAACTGGTTTAGGAAAAAGATCGGGATTTGGGACAAAACACTATTCTTCACACCAAACATGATGAGTCAGGAGTAACAGCCAAATTGTGTCCCAAATTCTGAATGAAAGTAATCTGATTACATGTAGTTTTATACTATGGGTTAAGCTGTTCAGCCTTTTGAAGATGCCAATGTTCACATTTTTGACGGGAAGCCAGATGGTTTGAAAGCAGGGTAAAAGAGACCATCCATGTCCACTGTGATTGTCCATCACTGAACAGAGGAGGTGGCTCACGACACCAACTGTGGAGTCTTAAGATCCTTTCCCAGGTGTCAGGTGACCTCTATAGGTCACATGGTAGAATGAGGTTAGGTCTCAAAGTAGTTTCACCCTAAACCCTGGTGGTAATGACCCATGCCGTTTTTCACACCTTGGCTCATCTGCTCCCCACTATGGTTTACATACCTGCGACTCTTAACTTAAAGAAGTCCAGTCGCTTCCGTCCAAGCTCCTTAGACTCTGATGACAAAGAATCTTTTTTTTTTTGAGTGTATCATGTTTCCACATTTCACAATCCAAAGTGTGGAAATACTAAAATCTCTACGAGAATTAATTTTTTTCTTTAAAATTTTTGAAATGAAAGAAACTTGAAGTTGCTGAAACAGGTCAAATAACATCTAAGCAGAAGTAAAACGTAAACTTTGCAGCGCAGAAGTGATGAGCCTCTGTAGGGAACGATTAGGCTAAACACGCATAACAGAGATTTTCTCTGTCCTCACATGAATCCTGCTTCACTCATGCAAAAAATTCACAGCCTGAAGTCTTACTTATTTTGTTTGTTGGTTGTTATGCAGTCTTCAAAGTAATTAACCAGATCAATTAAGGGAAACTGCTCTGGGATGATTTTGATGTCTGACCCTCCTCCAACTCAGACGCCTGCCTCATAGTCAAGAGTTTCAGATTTTATTTGCTTACACGAGCGCCCGTGACACAAGCTGATGAAAGTAAAAACAATTTGGCCAGTTGCCCAAACCCCAAAGAAAAGGCTCGATCAGGACACATGCTATGCATAGCAAAGAAGCGAAGCAAGCTCCTCCACAGTTACTTGTTTATATCACACACATCTCCTGATACGTGTGCGCTGTGAAGTGTCTGCACTTATTGAGCTACAGTGAGGGGAAAAGCAATATATCAATAAAAAATGATGAAAACTATTTTTTTTTCTTTTGGCCTGTGAATTCCTGTCATTAATAATCCTGAGCTGTTAGCCTTTGTCTTATTGGCTCTTCGGCAGCTGGCGACAGAAGATGGTGCGAACGCCTGTGTCACATCTGATGAAGCCTCTCAACGAGATCAGAAACACCACGGAGACTAAAACACGTACTGATGTGCCGATCTCCGTTTCTAAATTTACAAGGTTGCTAATTAGTTTCGTTCCCGCTTCAAACTCGTGCTGTTTGTCTTTGCTATCTGCTGATGTTTCAGGGTTATGTCTATATTTATGTACTTTTGTAAGACTGCTGCACCATCAATTTAATGAGACAGGAAAGTGAAGTGACATATAGCGCATAGTGAACCTCAGCTGCCTTTGACTGAGGGTTTCTCGCCATCCTTCGACCTGAACGTGAGAGTGTTTGGCTCAGAGGCTGCTGGGTAACAGCGTGCAGCAGTCGGATTACTTACGTGATGAGCTCCTTCTTGCTCTCCTTGCAGGGCAGGTATTTGTGGTGTTTGGGGCTGGGCATGGTCACCTCGGCCGGGTAGTGCTGCTCGTCCAGCAGCTCCTGGAAGGGATCCAGCTCATCGCTCTGGTGTAAGGACGAGAAATAAGCCGACTACAGCGCGTCACTAAAAGCTCTTCGTTTGCAAATTTACACAAACTTCACAACACATTCCCATTTCAAACACAGGAGACAACAAGGTTATGTGAAAACAGCATTATCAGGTAATGTTAGGTTTTCCTTAGTCAAAGATAATGTTATCCTCAGTGAAACAGTCGTTAGATTCCCTGTAACATTAATTAGACATTCCTCATGTCTGAACACATCGCTATGATATAGTAAATTAATTTGTGTTCCATAACAACTTTAGAAGTAATTAAAATAAATTAAAAAGTCAGAATTAAAAGAACATTTTAATTTACTGAAATAAAAAATAACTACAGATGCAAACGAAGAGGGTAATATGTAAAGAAATAACATTAAAAAGTCAGACATTAAGTTTGTGAATTTAATGTCAGAATGTATAAATCTTCTATGTCATCTCACAGAATATGTGCTATTGTCATTCATACGTGTACGTTTCCTGCCGTAAGTAAGAATATTACCCTCCACTGTAGTTTAGCTGATTTTAACCCACAACAGGGCTTCATCTCATTTATGTAAAAAAAAATAATCAATATGTCACAAAGTGAAAACTTTTTAGGTGTCATCCAAAATGTTACAATCTGAAAGTTTTAAAGGCTAACTTATAAAAATGTGCAGATTACAACATGTGCGTTATATATAAAACAGTTAAAAGCAGGATTAGGAGAGAAAAAAATGACTGGAACGATTCTCACATTAGTTACACACAACACATTTATCTCAAAAATTCAGAAGAAAACCTGATTCATTCTACATGAGTTGAATAAAATATGGAGTGTTTCCTTACATTAAGTTTAAAAAAATATTCTAGAATCCTCAGGAATGTATTTGGTATATAGATCTAAAAAAGTGCATTATAATCAGTGTTTTAGAAAACATTTGGCCTTTTTTAGATCAGCGTAGTGTGTCAGTGCCCAGAGAGCTACCAAGCATAAGGTCTGAAAACATACATATAGGCTGTTTACACATAAACAGCCTATATGTACCTACAGGTTTGTTATATAGCTGTGCTTTATGTATATTATGTTTTTTTCTCTGTGTGGTGGAACATTTTAAACATATTTATATAAATTTAATTTTAAGAAACAAATTATAAACATACCAGGGAATTATTGTGGACATAAATCGAGTGCTATGGCATTTATGTGTGTACGAATAACTAATAAGAAGAGCCTGATTTATAGCATTTAGGCCCTTTTTTAATGTAGCTGTATGAGTCATATCAATTTAGTGTCCCTGAAGTTCTGGTCATAATAAGCAGATCTGTACTGGTTGCCAGATGATTTCCAGGTAAATGTGTTCCCAGCACAGGTGTCAGAGGCGTGTCTCTCTGCTTGTTAACCAGGTCGAGCTTCTTTCTGCAGCAGTTTGTGAACAAAAAGCTTTTGTGGCTCTAAGAACACTGCAGTCTGCTCTGCAGTCCACACATCACACCTCCTCAGTCGGGAGCAGAAATCGTTGTGGACTGTCTGGAGAAAATCCCATCAGACGCCTCGCTCTGGGCTCCGGCCTCCTCTGCAATGTCGTGCTTCATTAACAAACGCAATTACTCTCCTGATTAAAACCTTTCACTCCAGCGCTCTAAATCCAACGAGGCAAATGTAGCAATTTGCTGCATGGGTTGCTCTGTGTGATATCAGATCTGTGAGGATTGAAAGCGTGCCGATGATCTATCGTGTTTTACTTATGTATTAGTGCTGTAATTCAGTATTTTAATGCACCGTGTGTGAGCTCCTGAAGCGTTCATTTAGTCTGAACCATGCAGTGCTGCTTCTGGCCACATGGGAGCGCACTGAGCCTTCCGGAGAGCCTGTCTGCATCCACCCTATCAGCCAGGGTTATTTATCAAACTGCACAGAGAAATTTGAACTTGCATGAGATAAAAATGGAAATTCTTGACTTTTACTCCCCAGAAACTTTAGATTAAAACCCATTTATCAAACTTATTTTGTCTCTGTTCACTTAGATCTTAGATTAGTGTTGCAGTGCACTGACAACGTGGATGGACTGTAACGGCTGTGATGAAGAGCTGTAACCCTATTTATGCTTGTATTGCATCACAACTTTTTGTTCTAAAAGACTAAAGCCGATTGATCCTTTTGTTCCGTGCCACATTGTAAGATTTTCTCTGATCTATCGCATCTCCGCAGCACGAGCGACTTCCCTTTTATGTGTGTAATATAAAGTTAATTTCACAGTAGTGTATTAAAGACTGGTAACACAATAACAACAATCTTCATAAATGGAAAGTGGATAATTAATTCAACAGGTTTTTAATATTTAATATATCTAATATTATAGATATTAGATTATATATTAGATGCTGACTTGCTTAAAATAGTCAGATCTTGTTTTTTTATTTACTTATTTTTTAGGAGGCTACACCAAGGAGCTGGATAAAAAAAAAAAAGAAGTATCTTTTCAAAATAAAAGACCCAGTTTCTGCAGACCAAGCAGTAACCTCCAGAGCTGAAAAACGAAGCCAGTGCAGAGGCACCAAAACTGCAGTTCTTCTAATGGCCACTTGAGGCTGACTCTGAAAGTGTATAATTCCTCAGACTCTCATGTTAATATCTCCAACTTTACAGCAGAAATAAGTATCTTTCCCCCTCCATATCAGTGCTTTAAAAAAAAAATCATTCATCCAACTGTATAACGGAGTTAGGGGCGTCGCCATCTTCAGTGACAGGTGCTCTGACACAGCTGCCAGGCCATTACTCAGATCAATAAATTGGACTTCTCTGCCATGTTTAACAATAAAGTCCATTTTGTTTCTATATAACATTTTAAAAAGGAGTTTTATTTTGAAAGTTTAACTTATTCTTTATCCCATTCTTGTGTCTGACTTTCTGTCCTCCTCATCTGCTCTTCGCATGTCAAAGATTCACCAAAATAAGACACATGATTATAAGAACAGCAACACAAACTAAACAACATTTGATGCCCCGAGAAATACAAATGAAACTTTTATCACCAAAAATAATGTCTAAAAAAACTGATGCATTGTGCAATATCTACTTTAAAAAAAAACGAAATAATTACTTATTAATGTTTTATTAACGATTACAGTTTATATGTGATGGTTACTATAAAGTGTTATTTAAAGGCTTAAAAAAAGACACAGCTCGACTTTAAAGTTTAAATTACTTATGCTTTGGCAGAATAACATCACTGAGGTAACTCAGCAACTAACAGCAATAAAGCTCTGTTTCTTTGTTTTCACTCATACACTCGGCTGTAAGTCTCTTGTGTGAGATGTGTGATGGCGTTTCTTCTTTTATATGATTTTGCAATCTCTCTCTTCAGCGGTCTTTCTTTATTATTCTTTTGTTGAACTGTGTCTGTTTGGTGGCTCCAGGGTGAGGGGTGAACAGCAGAAACTGAGCGGCGATGTACAATTTTGGCAAGCACCATCGTTCTGTGCCATTTCAATGCCTTGGGTTGGTGAAGAAGTGCATGCAAACATAATAAACCCTTCCAAACTCACAAAATTTCCTCTTGCGTATGTAAAGTGATGCAAAAATTATGCGTAACAATCGGCAACCAGAAGTACACCCTCGCAAAAAATAAGCCCAGAACTTCTCTATGGCCCTTTCTGCTTTGCACCGCAGAATAAGGATTCCCTTCTAACAGCTTATAAACTATGATCATCTTCTAATCTATGCATGAACACATAATATAAACTCTGGGTTCCTTAAATCTCTCAATTTCATGCTTGAAATTATCCTTACTTTGCACGATTAGGGGCCTAAATAAATCTTAAATCAAGTGCTTAAAACCCTTAATCATAACTGTAAGGGCAGAGTGTGCAGCAAGAGCAACATTTAGAGCTTTAGCGTGGCCTAAAAATATTTAACTTCCACCTCTTCAGGTTACTTATTCAAAGCACTTGTCACCTTAATCCTAAAATGAAAAATTCAAGGTGTCTCTGCCTCCATATCATTAAATATTTTAAGTTTTAATCAAGCATACTGTAGTACAGAAATTACTCTCTACATTAGTTTGTGTCAGTGTAAATATTAATCTGCTCCCTGCTGCGTTTCTATATAAACTACTTAGAGTGGTGCAGAACCTCCTGTAAAGACGAGTCCTGCAAGCTGTGTAATAATCTGCCGCAACACTAAATACACCAAACTCTAGTCTTCTTTGCTGCATTTAAATCAGTAGATTTTAAATATGTAGTGTAGATGCTGCTAATGTGATCAGCGATTCTGAAAAGTATTTTGCAGAACTTCAGATAACAGTTGATTTGAAAGCCAGAAAATTCCTCATAACTGGTTTATAATTTCAAATGAAGGCTCTTTGAACGACGTATATCAGTTGCTACAAATAAATAATTGTTTATTTCCTACAAGTCACATAATTTCAAATGAGTTGCTTAAGTAATTTGGTCTGTAAGTCAGTGCACAGCAGGTCAGCTCAACATCTACAACAAGCTAACAAAGTTTTAACAAAGGCTGCATTTTTTATTTGAGTTTATTAAAGTTAACCTATATATATATATATATATATAACCTACGCCCATTTTACACATGGCCAAAGTTTGAAATGATGATGTCAGTGTATGTGCAAGTAGTCCCTTTGAGCTGAAAGCTCAGGATTTCTACTGCTCTAAACACCCAGTTTCAAAATTTTTTTCTACTCTTGGCTCTGTATGATGTCATTGGGAGGGGTTATCCTTATATGGGCATCTAATGGCAAAGGCACACTAGTAAACCTCCTTGTGATTGTAAGTATTTCTTTGCCACAGCTACTACAGAGCCTCAGGGTGTTGCACACTCAACCTCTAGGTGACCACTTTCAACTGCAAGCAGATGTCACAGATGCAGTATCGTTTAATCACCATACTACACTACGTCACTATTTGTAGAGGAATATCTGAATTTGCATCCACCCATCGATTTTATTCCACTATTCCACCGCAGCGAAGGCTAAAGGAAGGAGCTAAAAGCGCTTTTTTCATAGAGGCTATGAAAAAAAGCTAGAAAAAGGCTGTAAGGCTCATTTTGATCTGTGACTTATGCAAAGCTACTCTAAAAAGTAAAATAATAAACAGCATCAAGTTGTAAAAGGGCATCATAGTCTATTTAACGATATCAGTGAATCGGGAGACCTCTTGTGAGGAAACAATAACAGAAAATAAACTCAACAGTGTCAGGACTTTTTAATCGCCCTATGATAAAAAGTCAGTATTTATAGGAAACTTTCAAATACCTACAAAAACATGGATGATCTGATATCCTCGTGTTGGTGTTGTTCCCAGACCATCATGAAAATGTTGTTCCAGGTTCAACATTGCAAGTGACCAATCACATTGTTGTGACGTTATTCCTTTGCGCGCCAAGCCATTCGTGCATTTATAAAATTCCAATGTTGCAAGGACAATATCAATTCTGCTTACTGTTTATTAAAGGGTTACGGTTAGGGTTAGGGTCAGGGTCCGTTGATCGGCGGACAGAGGCGGTTTCACGCAGCTTTAGTACAGTTTTTTGTTTTACGCCGGTTTTTCCCGAAGTCGCAAAAGTATGACGTCACAACATTCTGATTGGTCACTTGCAATGTTGATCCTGGAACATTTAGTATGATGATCTGGGAACAACACCAACACGAGGATATCAGATCAACCACAAAAACACACCTTCTACCAAGGCCCATGATCTATTTTAATGAAATATGTTTAGACGTGCTTTGTCAGTGCTCTTCTTTTCAACCAAGTTTCATGAAATTTCACTTGGCAGATTTTGAAAAACCTTGCAGGCAGACAAACAGCATCAAAAACACACATTCGAACAGCACTGCAAATAAAATTTTTTAAATTGAACGCATCCCAAAAAAAATAATAATAATAATAATTTCTGGAAACATCGTCATAACAGAAATGTATTCTAACTATGAACATTTAGGTGTTAATGTGCTTTTATATTATATTTATATTATATTGTGTTGTATTAAATATTGTATTTTATATTATAGTAGCTTTATAATATGTGCAAACTGTGATTTCTGAGGTTTTGTTCATAACATCCAAATGATAAGTTCTAGAAGTAAAAGTATCATGTCAGAGTTGTTTGTATGTATAATTAATGCATTCATTAACTATATAAGCTGTAATAACATCATGTTGTATTTAACCTCATTCCCATAATGCTCATTCTAAGCTCTGTAAGTGTTGCACAGTGTAGACCTTCCCGTTACCTCTTTGTGGTCTTGCTCGTCTCCCAAACGTTTGATCTTGTTGCAGTCGACGGGCAGGTCCCAGCAGTCGGTGTCGCTCAGCTGGTAGCAGCGGCTGCTGAGCAGAGCCTGCCGCTGGGGAGACATCGGCTGCAGCGGGGTTAACACCGTCCCGCTGCCCTCAGGGCCACCTGGCTGACCAGCCACATCCACCGCCCCGCTGTCATCCAGATCGCCAACTGGACTCTGAAGAGCAAAGGAATCTGAATACTGGTGAGGTATTCAGAGGGCTTATTTTTGTTATGTGATTATTGTTGCTTTTTTTCAAAAAAGCTTATTTTATCATTTCTAACAAGTTCTCAGGAGGTTACAGGCTAGTATACACACAGTCTCAGTCACAGAGGTTTTAAATGTTTTCAGTCTTCAGGTCATTCAAAAAGCTGCTGCCAAACCAGAAGACCTGTATAAACCCTTCTCCATACTAAACTCCTGCTCTGCTGGCATCCAGTTACATTTCCTAGACTTCCAGGTGATGCTTAAATGTGATGCTACTTTTCTACTACTTTTGATTTGTTTCTTTTTTGCACCTTTACTTTTACTATCACTGCAATCTAACTGTTATCTTACTATATGCTAGCCTAAATGATTTTATTCTATTTGTATCAACAGTAATGCCCATAATTATTCGTACTCCTGTGAAATCTTTTACATGAAAGCTCAGGGGTGAAATTTTACTTTATTCAGTTTATTGTAGTTGTGATAGAATGTTCCAGATGCATGTTGATTTTACACAATGGGCATAACAATAAAAATACTAATACTTATAATAATTTGTACATGCTGTCCAAAATGATTCATACTCTTCACCTGCCTCAATATTAGGATTATTGTTTCTTTACAGTGTAGGTATTTTAGGTATTTTCAGCAATGTTAGGCAAGAAATCCATGTCAATTTCTAGAAAAGTCCAGAAGCCGAGAAGCTGAGGGGAGCTGGTAAAAATGCTGCCAGTTCATGGTCAGCACTAGAATGTGCTATGAGTAAGAACTAAGTGAGGAGCTCTGGTCACATATTTTGATTGTTGTCAAGGATGCCATGGACTCCAAAGCCATATCCAAATGATTCCAGGTCCCTGTACCCACAGAGCATCATTAACAAGAACAAGATATTCCACACAGTCAAGAACCTGAAGAGACATCGTAGAAAGCCCAAAGTTACACGCCATCTGGGAAGAAGTGTGTTATGGGAGGCCAGCAGTAACCCACACATCACAACTAAGACTATTCTACAAAATCTGAGCAACACCAGAACACAGATTTCAAGAAGATACAGCAGCAAACACTATCCAAGGGGGCTTTTCATGGACAGTGACCACTCCTCCAACACAGGCACACACAAGCTCATCTAGTTTCTGTAGCTCTGACAGAGCTACAATTTTGGTTGCCAGTGTTATGGTCAGATGGGAACTCTTCAGCCACAGAGATGTGGCTTTTGTTTGGTGAAAGAAATGTGAAGCATTCACCCAGAAAACACAGTCTCACTGGTCAAACACTAAGGCGGGATGGACCCAGATAAACCTTTTAAAAGCTGAAGGAATCATTAAAATCATTCATCCAGCATTCTTGGGCAGCATGGACCATCTAACCAGATTACAGTCCAAAAACATATGGCCTAATTAGTAAAGGAACAATTTGTAGACAACAATCTAAATATTTTGGAGTGGCCAAGCCAGCGCACCGGCCTGAGCCCGGTTAGAATTTCTGGAGAGAACTAAAGACCAAGATCATGGCAAAGAAACCCTCAAACTTTGAGGACCTGGAGAAGTTCACCAAAATCATTGTGGAGACGTGTAGAAATATATTCAACTGCATAAAGTACTTGGAGGCTGCAGCTACAAATAAAGGCTACAGAGAAAGAGTATGAATAATTCTGGAGATGAGATTTTTTGGGAAATCAGTCAAATATAATCATACAAATAGTTAAAAATATCGAACATCGATTTGAATGTTCTTCTCATAGCCTTATGTCACCTTTTTTATAAAATGGTGAAAGAATAAATTTGATGTGTCAATAATATATCTTAAAACCCAAAAGTCCGACACGAGTATGAAGAATTTTAGGCAAAATTACATTTAGATATGTTTTCCTAATGCTCGTCTCTGAGTTGCGCTCTCTAGACAAAGCTGCCTTGTCTTATTTTTCCCCCACTCCTGCCATTGTTTAGGGATGTGATGTAATAAGGCAGGCATCCCATTTTTACTTGCAGCGCCTCAGATTACCTGTGTCAGCAGGTCCTGGGGTTTCCCTCCCAGAGCGTGCGGGAGCTCCCGGCACCGTGTCGACAAGTTAAGGATGGCCGTGGCCGCCATGTGGGCCGCCTCCATGTCGTGGGTGTAGTCAAAGCTACTCTTACTGCAGGTGCTGCTGGCGCTGCTTCCACCTCCACCGCCTCCCCCTCCTCCTCCACCTCCTCCTCCTCCACAGCTCAGGCTGCTGCTGCTGCTGGGAGCGTAGCTGCTGGTCGTACTGCTGGCCGGGCTGGACGTCTTACAGTAGCGCTTAGCTGCAGGGGTGCACACAAGTATGGCTGATTTGTTAGGCTGATGCTGGCTTTTGGCCAAGCTGTTCAGCAGATGGGTTTTTTGCACGGGGTTTAAAATTGCAGAGAGATCCTCTAGCTTTTAAGAATATGCAATAAAAAAGACAGACTGGTGAGGGGAAAGAGTGAGAGAAACAGATTGAAATTTAAGGCTTTCTAGGATTAAGTGGGGAAACAATGAATTGACCAGAACAAGAATCCACTCCAAACTAAAATTCAAACAAGCTCAGTGCCTGAGATTGTTGAAGTTGTTCAACTTTTTTGGTCACTTTGCCAAAATCAGAGCTCGTAAATCAAGATAACATATCTTAAGACTGTTCCTGCCTCAGAACTGAATTGAAAATGCTTTGGACTGGATGTCTACATCTGATTTTTATTTGGAACAAATTCTAAGAACTGCAGCATTTCCTTCTTTGTGAGTAACATTTGCTAAAAAAAAGAAAGAATACAATGCCCAGCTGTCCCAGAAAATAACTGACCTTTTTTTTAAAAAGTAACTACTTACAATATTTGTATCTTCAGTATGTAAAAATGGACCCACAGGAACAATAAGCAAAGTATTTAGAGGCCATTTTTGGTCTGTTTAAAGGATTTGCTGCCAGATAGAAAACATATATGAACACCAGCCTTATGCGCTAAGTAGGGAGACATAGAGTCATTCAACATAAGACAGAGAAACAGATGTTTGGGCAAAGCCAGAGAAAGACGCTGCGTGGTGGTGAATCCGGCCTCGGCAGGCCGGAACGATGCTGATGGAGGGAAGAATGGTGGAAAGGAGGGAGGCAGGGAGGGAGTCGTGACAGAGGGGAGCTCAGACACCTCGTCTAAAAATCTCCCTCCTGCCTGCTTCTCACTAATGGCTCCCAGCCAAAGAAACAGGGCTCGCCTCCATTATCTCTCCTGTTTCACAATCCCTCCATCTGTACCTCCTCCCTCCCTCCATCCCTCCATCCTCTGCTCAGAGGAGGCAGGCTCTTAGCTTGGCATTTCCATAACTCTGCTCCAGCCATGTGGAGAGGCCGAAAACATCAGTGTTTTTAGCTCTATAACAAAGAGAAGACAAGCAGCACAGAGCATGTGTCGTTGTGCACGTTATAATGCTTTTAACATCGGATACAAAATGTTCTCCTCAGAACAGGAAAATGAATAGTAATCCCTAAGAGTGGGATCATCTGGAAGGATTCTTTTTCCTTTCAAACAAACAAAAAAAGGAATCACAATAAGCCTGACCATGGTTTTTACGGTGATTTTGAATTTACCTATAATAAATTTTTTAGACACATGGATCCATCATTAACTCAAATAAATATCTCCAATATTCTTCAAAAGGTAAGAAGAATGTCAGACCCCGTACAAACAAAAGACGCAAATCACCAATCAAAATATACGATAAATTGTTGTCACATGATCTAAATGTGGGACCGATGATTTGCAATTGTGTATGTTCATTCTTCTCACCGTCGAATCCCTTCGGGGAGGTGTCTCGTCCGTGGTGGTGGGACTTGGTCGTCAGACCTCTCTTTCCGTAGCTGCCGTGTTGGGCATCATAGCCGCCATAGTCATAGCTGGTCTTGGAGTATTTCTCCAGCTCCTTCGCCAAGTTGGATCGTGGCGTGCTGGTGGGAACATTGTTTTTGTAGCCATACTCAGGAATCTCCAGCTGCTTCACAAAACACATTGGTCTGAAAGGCAGCCAGAGGGTAAATAAGGCTGGGATCGAACTTCACTGCACCATTTAGCATCCCTACTTCGGATTAAAAAGTGGATTTTTTTTTATATTTGTTTTGTTTTTTCAAAGAACTAATAACAGTCTGTGTTATTTACCTTTACGCCAAAAAATTGGCTGCACCATTCAGCATCCCTAAAAAACTTCGAATGGTAATTAGTGGAAGAAGATGGTGAGTTTCTGTTTTGTGGAAGAATATTTAAGCCCAGCTTTTTATTTAGTTGCTAGCTGACATCCTTTCAGCTTTCAGTACATTCTGTTTAAAAAAGGCAACATATATTCCCAGATTGCCTTACAACTCAGAAATATACCAGGAAATTGTTAAACCATTTTGCATCATCAAATAGAAAACAATGAAGGTTTTCTTTGTTATGGAATATTTTGCAAGTCTCAAGCTTAAAGACACTATTAAGCTTGCCCCGATCATTTAAGGTGGTGCGAGATGCTCTCCATCAAAATAAGTGCAAACTTTTAGTAATAAAATTTTTTGTTTGTGTTTGCTAATTATTCACAGGATAGTTTTTGATTCCGGAATTCCCACCATATCTGAACTAGTCACACATGTGGTTGAATGTACAGTACTAGTGACCTGCACCTAGATATAATGAGGATTACTAGTTGTTCTGCATCCCCAGTTCCTTATGTTTGATATGATCTGGAGCTGTATGTGTGGGAATTTCATTGCACCATTCAACATCCCAGATATAAAAAACCCCAAAGAAAAAAAATGCTTCCATAACATACCATATTCAGAGTTCAGTGAGCAATTCGGCATCCCTTGCTAAGCTATCAGAATTCAAAATATGCTGCTTTACTGTACTGAAGTGGGCGGTACCTGAGGACACGGTCTGACGCCTGATTGGTCTTACTGCCGCTGTCAGTTGAGTGAGTCTTCTCGTGGACCTTCGCCATCTTCTCTGCAGCAGCGATGGGACAGCCGGACAGACTGAAGGATTAGGGAGGGGGAGACAGCACACGGCCTGGTTACACACTGTACCAACACACGCACACACACATGCAGCATCTGGCTCTCAATGAAGAGCGGTTCAGCTGTCAGTACCAGCAGTTCAAAATGAATTATGGATTTAAAAATGGCCTACTTTGTGTTGACTTTATGACTTGCTTTCCAGAAGACAAACTGGTTTATCAGTTGACTTTCTGTGTGACTTTTTTCTAAACAGGTATTGCTTAAATTTACAGACAGACATGTTTGTGACTCCTGCTTCTGTACATCAGCGGTCCCCAACCCCCGGGCCTCGGACCGGTACCGGTCCGTGAGTCGTTTGGTACCGGGCCGCGAGAGTTGAGGCTCAGGTGTGAAATGTATAGTTTTCAGGGTTTTTATCGGTTTTCAGAGTTTTGTTATCGTTTTTATCATTTACTCGGTTTTCCTTGGTCTTTTCACGTGTGTTATGAATAAATTTTCTTTTTTTCGGTACTGGTACTAGTTTTATTTTTGTTGTATTTATCCGCAACACCTTAAAGGCCGGTCCATGAAAATATTGTCGGGCATAAACCGGTCCGTGCCGCAAAAAAGGTTGGGGACCGCTGCTGTACATCACTCAAACTGCAAAATTCTAGGCTGAAAATGAAGCCAGTGCAAAACTGGCATTCAGCTAATGTCCACCTGAGGCTGGCTCAAAAAGTTAGTCACTAGTCCACTCCCACATCAATGTACAACTTCAGCCATGAAAGCAGAATGTTTACAGCTTCATATAAGAACAGGCCTCTTGCCTGTGGTTGTGCTGTTGGTACCTTTTAAATAAGCTGTAGTTTGGAAATGGCAAGAAAATAAATTGTCCTGTTTTATTGGGCTGTTATTTAGCACTAGCTATGACCGGGTATCTTTGTCTATGCATTCTTTGATGTCCTCGCTCCAAAAACATCAACATAGTGATGCCCAAAACAATAATGTGAGGCTAGTAAAAGTGGAGACTAGAAACTAAGTGAGGGTATGTAAATGACCAGGTGACAGCATTCTTGTATCTCTTTATTGTCCTCCCATTTCACATATTTACAAAACTGACTAAACAACTAATCATCAAAGATGATTAGCTGACAGAACAGCAGCACAGATTTGGCATATTTTTCCTTCACACATCACCGGCAAAACCTCTAACCTTGAACCATTTTAATGGAGATAGACAGAATATCAAAAATACAGAAAAAACATTCATAAAAGTTATGAATTGATTTGCATGCAAAGCTCCAAACCGAGCGTAACTGATGATCTTTCTTTTATCAACCAATTCAGACTCCCTCACAGCCTTAATGACGTGTTCCAAAACGGGCCTTTGTCTTTATTTCGTTGGTCACTCTATCTCATCCTCTTTAAAGTTTAAGATAAGATAAGATAACCTTTATTAGTCCCACACGTGGGAAATTTGTTTTGTTACAGTGTTTGTATCTGGATCTACTCCCATGACTCTTTATACAGCAACTGAATACTTGGTTGAATAAGTGACTAAATTAATAGTTCTTAGCAGATGCCTCTTTACTAACAACACACACACACACACGGAGTATTCTCCAGTTATTTGGGAGAGTTTGGTTATCTGTCCCACAAGACACTTCCACTTAACAAAACTGTCACTTCCCACCAACTCCCAGTGATAAGTGTTAAAAGGTAACACCTTCTCCGTTTTTAATCATTAAATTTGTTTTTCTTCCGTAACCAAGTGCAACCTCACAGGAAGCAGAAACACAAATCTAATCCTGCTCATCGGCCGCTGCAGTGATTGACTGATTGTGTGATAGATTAGATCACATTCATTAAGCAGCTGCTTTTGGTCTTCTGGGGAAAATAATTAAATGTCATCAACAATGATAAGTGAATTTCTTTAAAAACAAATTAAAATTGGAATAAACAGAAGAAAATTTTTGATGTCGGACGGAAAATCCTGTGTACTTCTGAGATGTACCAGTCATTAAAATGTGTGACTTGCTGACCCTCATGTGGCGCAAACAGGGGTAAAGGAGAAGCTGATTGGTTGGGGATGTGGCTTCTCCCTCCTGCCACTTTGGGCTTTTCCTAATTGCTTCATACCCACAGAGGCTATGAAACATCATTAGTACACACACACACACACGCACACACACACTCATTTTAAAGCATGGCAGGGCTACTGTGTGAGTAGTGTGTGACAGATCAGCACGGCAGTGCCTGCTACTGCTGCTGGTATGAAGGCGTTTCCATGGTGACTGCCAGACATGAAAGCTGGTGGCTAACAGTAGCTAAGCTAGCTAGCTAGTGCTTTGTTTCCTTTCCCAGTGGAGCTGTGCTACATAACACACCCTGCAGCCATGTCTGAGTGTGTATGTGTGTGTGTGAGTGTATTCTGTCTGCCAGCACACGTGTGCTGCTGTCTGTGGGCTCATTTGTAAGTGTCTGACTGTGTGTGTGTGTGTGTGTGTGTGTGTGTGTGTGTGTGTGTGTGTCAGGCTGTGTGCAAATGAAACAGTGTGTCATCTAAAGCTCTACGTATGTGTGAGCAAATCACTTTACATAATTCAAAAGTATGTATCTGTGTGTGTGTGTGCGTGCATATATGTGCTGCCTGCACTTCATGCTCTGCTCTGCCTGTTAAACAGCTGAACTGCTGATGTGATGCAGGTTCTCCTTCTCCAGTCCCTTCTCCACAATTCCACCTAAACGGGAATACATTACAACATTTTGCATGCTGTTGAAAGAAAATGTGACTTTTTTTGTGCCAGAGTTGAGTTAAAACCAAAACTGATTTTGCAAACTGTTCTTGTTTAGAGGAAAACTCCCACAGTGGCAGGTAAAACACAGAAACACTATTTATGATTTCACATTCTACGATGATTTTGAGCACTTATATTTCTGCAGTTTTAAGGACAAAGCAATACCCAACCAGAAGCATCCAGAAATGAGAACTGAAACCACCACGTCAAAAAGCTGCAGTTCCCCTAATGGCCACTTGAGGTTGCGCCCCAAAATTATTTCAATCCCCACAACCTCCCATGTTAAAATGTCAATGTTTACAGCCAGCTACAAATACTGGGTTTGTTCTTTCTAGCAGTTTTCTCCCTTTAAATCAACTCTACAAAGTTCGAATCTTTTAATGTTTTTTTACACTTAAAGTTTTGTCTTATTCTGGTTGTTTCTGCTCTGAGCGACAGGTAAGGACTCGCTCAACTGGACCTCATGATGATGGTTGTGCTATTAGTGCTTTCTGAAGCATTTATAACACATGACAAACAATATAACCCACTAACAATTAAATAATAAGAAACACTTCAAAAAGTTTGTGAGAGACTTTCTTTAATTTTAATAGTCTGCAACTGAAGATATCTGTGTGCACCTGATCAAGTCTGGAGTAATACTGAAAACTCCTGGTCAACAATATCATCATCATCATCATCATAACAGTAACCAAATGTAATCAAATGTAAATTCTGCTTTACTACAGTGGGGCAAAAAAGTATTTAGTCAGCCACCGATTGTGCAAGTTCCCCCACTTAAAATGAAGACAGAGGTCAGTAATTTGCACCAGAGGTACACTTCAACTGTGAGAGACAGAATGTGAAAAAAAAAATCCATGAATCCACATGGTAGGATTTGTAAAGAATTTATTCGTAAATTAGGGTGGAAAATAAGTATTTGGTCACCTCAAACAAGGAAAATCTCTGGCTCTCACAGACCTGTAACGTCTTCTGTAAGAAGCGTTTCTGTCCCCCACTCGTTACCTGTATGAATGGCACCTGTTTGAACTCATCATCTGTATAAAAGACACCTGTCCACAGCCTCAAACAGTCAGACTCCAAACTCTGCCATGGCCAAGACCAAAGAGCTTTCGAAGGACACCAGGAAAAGTATTGTAGACCTGCACCAGACTGGGAAGAGTGAATCTACAATAGGCAAGCAGCTTGGTGTGAAAAAATCAACTGTGGGAGCAATCATCAGAAAATGGAAGACATACAAGACCACTGATAATCTCCCTCAATCTGGGGCTCCACGCAAGATCTCATCCCGTGGGGTCAAAATGATCATGAGAACGGTGAGCAAAGATCCCAGAACCACACGGGGGGACCTGGTGAATGACCTGCAGAGAGCTGGGACCAAAGTAACAAAGGTCACCATCAGTAACACACTACAACGGCAGGGAATCAAATCCCACAGTGCCAGACGTGTTCCGCTGCTGAAGCCAGTGCATGTCCAGGCCCGTCTGAAGTTTGCCAGAGAGCACATGGATGATACAGCAGAGGATTGGGAGAATGTCATGTGGTCAGATGAAACCAAAGTAGAACTTTTTGGTATAAACTCAACTCGTCGTGTTTGGAGGAAGAACAATACTGAGTTGCATCCCAAGAACACCATACCTACTGTGAAGCATGGGGGTGGAAACATCATGCTATGGGGCTGTTTTTCTGCCAAGGGGACAGGACGACTGATCCGTGTTAAGGACAGAATGAATGGGGCCATGTATCGTGAGATTTTGAGCCAAAACCTCCTTCCATCAGTGAGAACTTTGAAGATGAAACGAGGCTGGGTCTTCCAACATGACAATGATCCAAAACACACCGCCCGGGCAACAAAGGAGTGGCTCCGTAAGAAGCATTTGAAAGTCCTGGAGTGGCCTAGCCAGTCTCCAGACCTCAACCCCATAGAAAATCTGTGGCGGGAGTTGAAAGTCCGTGTTGCTCGGCGACAGCCCCAAAACATCACTGCTCTCGAGAAGATCTGCATGGAGGAATGGGCCAAAATACCAGCTACTGTGTGTGCAAACCTGGTAAAGACCTATAGTAAACGTTTGACCTCTGTTATTGCCAACAAAGGTTATGTTACAAAGTATTGAGTTGTATTTTTGTTATTGACCAAATACTTATTTTCCACCCTGATTTACGAATAAATTCTTTACAAATCCTACCATGTGGATTCATGGATTTTTTTTTTCACATTCTGTCTCTCACAGTTGAAGTGTACCTCTGGTGCAAATTACTGACCTCTGTCATCATTTTAAGTGGGGGAACTTGCACAATCGGTGGCTGACTAAATACTTTTTTGCCCCACTGTAAATTTCCTGCATTATATTAAAATAAATAAAAAAATATTAAATTCTATATTCAGGTTTCTAAAATGGGCGAAAAAACCCTAAGCCAGGAATTTGTTATACTTATAAATACAATTTATTATAGCCCTTTGCTTTCTGACTGTAGCATCAAGACCAAGAATGTGCTCATTTCGTTATTTTGATTTGTAATTCATTCATTTTTATGTGTTTCATTTACTTTTTTCTATATTTTGGGCATACATGTTGCAAACAGAGTTAATAATCCGTTTAGGAGGTGTAATTCTGGACTGTACTGTACTAAAGTACTTATGTACTTTCTTCCATTCTTTATAAATAAAGTTGTTAATATTAAAGTCTAGAAGAAGAATTATAAGGACTCTGAGGACCAAGCTAGCAAATAACAAAGTCTCAGTTCAATTTTATTTATATAGCACCAAACAGTCAACAACAGCAATCCAACAGCTTGAAAGAGTCAGTAAAGCCCCAGATTAGCACTTTATAAACAAGTGGGTGATGTCACAGGAGCTCTGTCCTTCTTTTATATACAGTCTACAAGTGAAATTGAGCAGCAGTTTTTAATGCTGGACTTTTAACACATTTTTATTTTTCAAAACCTGAAATACTTATTTATAACTTGAGTTTCACTTGCACTCAGGCATTTAGGACTTTGATACTTCCATCCATCTGTTAGCTACATCTTCTTACCCTGTAGTGTGTTGTGTGGGTGGTGGAGCCAAACTCAGCTTATACTAGGAGAGGGGTGGGGTGACCCAGTCAATCAGAGAGCTATTTTTAATAACCACACAGACAACCAATCAGACTCACATTCACGCCTAGGGGTGATTTAGAGTTACCAGTCATCATAACTTCCAAGTTTTTGGACTATGTGAACCACACAGAGGGAACACTGAAGTTTACTTACATAGATTATGTTATCTATACTTTTTTCCTTCATACTGAGAAGTAAAGTTGCACATACTTGTGTTTTTATTCATTTACATACTTACTTTTTATAAGCAACGAACACTTCTGCAGAGGCAATTTAGTGTTGTGACTATTATTTAACTTATGCTGTGGTTAGACTTTGATTCTTAGTTTCCAGTATTTCTGTTAGGGTTTAGCTAACAGCAGGGGTCCATGACCAAACCCCCTGTAGCGATTAATGATGCCCAGTCTGTGGACTTGTTCAGAAATGCTGGTCAAATGCTGATAAAACCAATGTTTCTATAAGTGTGTGGTGTATGGGGCACAGAAATGTAATGTAAAAATTTATGTTTTTAACTTTCCACAGAATTAAGGCCATTCATATCATACCATTAACTATAAGTTACCAGTTCCTACTTAAATCCCTGTTTCTTCGTAAATGCTTCTTACATATTGCACACTAACAAATGATAATAATAAACAAAAATAAAAATGAGTAATACTTCATGTTATGAGTTTGCAGAATCCTTTCAGCCAAAGCAAACATATCAGAGTTTATGGAGTACAGGACCTAAGCATCAGCAAGTAGTTTGACTGGAGATGTGCTCCTGAAACCACACACACACTGACGATATCTGTACGATGGAGGTGTGGATCAGCTGATAGCGGCCCGGCGAAAGGCCACTCACTCACCTGCGATGCGAGTTCCTGTTGCTATTGACATGACCCCGTCCAGAGCAGCCAGGAGTAGGGCACTTTAAAACATTTTCATACATGGCAAGGACTTTGACAGAGAGGAAAAGGTGAGAAAGACAGCCAGGGTTAGGAGCAGACAGGAGAGTTAACGGGTGTTCAGCTCGACGGTTAGGCATGCACAGATTACAGCTGCACGACTGATGTGACAGTGGGCAAGAATTTCACAAAACGGGCATGAACGCTAAGACAAAGTGCGTCAACAGCAGGAAGTCGCCAGTTCTCCTCTTTGTTTCCCTTGTAGCCACCTCAGATTCAGCTGTGCTTCATGTTTTGCATCGGTTTAAGAAACATGCCTCCTCATGGGGCTTATTTTGTCACAAAAATCATTAAAGATTAAGGTAAATGTGCTGTGTTTTTTGCCTTTTTCCCCACGAACTTTCCTCTAAACTGCTCTCCGTTTGTAGTTATGATTGCCCCAAGTATTCCCTTCCTACTGAGGAAACACAGCTCTCATTTGCCTTTTGATCACTGCGGTCATGTCATGAAATTTCATGAGATGAGACTGTACTGGATGCAGTAGTTCGTCATGCACTGTTAAGGATGGCTGATGACTCCGCAGGAGGAAGAGGAATGTGTCTGGTAATAAATGAAGGTTTAAAATTCTGTTTCAGATCGTTTCTTTCAAATATGTATAATCTTCATATACAGTTTAAGTTTCTAGATATTGAAAAGCCCAGCAAGCTTTTACCTGTATGTCTGAATATCTTTCTGTATTGTCCATGCAGGTATTTCTTTTTGTCATTTTTACCTTGTTGCATACAGAAGATAAGCTATATGTAAAAAAGGATGTGAAGTCTCATTTGGAAGGCTGAATGTTTTTGCTGCCAATACATTTTTCTTTTTGTTTTATATACCAGACTGACTTACAACTCGAAAAATAGGCAGGATGATAAAGCGGGGCATGGTTTACAGAAGGGCTCACTTGTGATTGACAGATCAAATACGGTCCTCTCCCACCATGCCTGGTCTCAAAACAACACGATGCTAAAAGCCAAAATGTTCAGCGCAAGACTTCTGAACAGGCCTCGTTCACAGAGGACAAGAGACTGCTTGGCAACCACCTGGCAACCACCGTTCGCTAGGGACAAATGAGTATTCTGATTGGCTCAGTCGCTGTCAGTGGTTCCTGCTAGTCACTGTGAAATTGACTGCTGAGACCCAGTCATGCAGGCCTCGAAAATGTGTATTCCCCTATGACGAGTGGCTGGTCAAGATAGCTGGATGTTGCTGGGTGAATATTATTATTATATATTATTCATTTTTCTTTCCTTAGAGGTATATAGTGCCATACTGAAAACCTCCTTCTGATTGCTAATTTATCTGCAAGCCTTCCCCAACTAATCGCTAAATGTTGGGAAATTGTAAAAAACAAAACAAAAAAAAAAAACCAAACAAACTGTGATTAAAACTGGAAATAGAGAAAATTCACCTTCAGAGTAAAAGTTGCACATTGTGAAATGTGTTGATTTCAGCAGTAAGACATGAAATGGTCTTTGTCTCCAGTTTGCATCACACATTTTTGAGTTTCAGTTTCAGTTTTGAGTGTTTGCAGACTTGCCATCTTTCATTCAAACTGTGGGTGAATGTGGTACTCTGCAAATAGCCAAAGCAAGAAGGTTTTTGGTGCAGCACCTTCTTTGCATCCTTTTCACTTTGCTACAGCCAGCAAACTCCAGCATCCACTTCCCAAAAAGCTTTGGGAATATCTTTTTTTTCCTCCTAGTGACCGTTAGGTACTAGAGGGTCACTGACCGGTCTCTGGGCATGCATGACTGACGACTAACAAACTGCTGATGTCTTATCGATCTTTTGTACAGTCTATGTGTTCAATTGTTCCACCAGGGTGAATGAAGCCTCATCTAAACTAATGTAATGTTTTACCTGTGAGTTCAGTGAGCATGCTTCAAGCAGGCTTAGATGGTTGGAAGTAATTTCATGTAGGTCTTTTTTTGAGGTTTTTTAGTCAGCAGGTTGATCAAACTGATTCTTCATGCTGTTCACGTTACAACAGCGACACAGAAATCAAAACAAGACTTCAGGCAGACGCGATGAGGAGAATGAAAAGAAAGTAAAGCAGTTCACAAAATTGAACCAAAAAAAGAAAAATAATACTATTTCTGGTGCCACAGTAAACATGAGTATGAACAGAAGCAGCTTTGTGTCCACAACAGCACTACAGTATGTTTGCTTTAGATAATTAAGATACTTTAGTAGAGACTTCCTAACAGACAGAAGTGAAATTACATTAATATATATATATATATATATATATATATATATATATATAGATATATATATATATATATATAAAAATAAACATTTAAAGCGCAGTTGGTTTTGAAACTCAAAACCCTTGATAAAGTTTGGCAGCAATCAAGGTCTACCTTCTCAGTTGATCAAACATGTGTTAAACAAGCTCATTCGCGCATGATGATTAGACAAGACGTTCACAAGTTCTCGTGATCATAACAAAGTTAAAACCAGATTATCTAGCACGTCCAACACGACAGAACACAAATGCAGACTCATGCAGGACAGATGCATGATGGTGAACAGCCAACACTGCCAGCACTGTCCGACTTTAACTGTGATACAATCCATCTAACAAGTCATTTGAAGTCAGCATTTATTCCTTAAATCTCCTCAAATTGGAAGTACAACTAAACAAAAACAGTTCTGACCAGTAAATTATTTCCATTTGGTCCCAAAGACAAATTTTGGGGGTAGATGTCTGATGTGAAATGTTTTTTGTGCTCTCAGTCTTATATAACTCTCAGAGGCAGAAATGATCTGACTGCATGAGTAAAACCTCAAAGTGCGCAGCTAAATAAACACGATTCAGCTCACTCGTTAATGTAACACAACAGAAAAAAGAGGTTTGTGACACTGAAGTGCAGCTCCCTTTATCGCCAACTTTGTAGTCATTTCAAGCATCAAACAAACTAGAACTCATTATCCATGTTGTATTACAAATATGTGGCAGTGAATAGCAGACGCAAGTTATTATGGGATAACCGTTGGTCACTGTTGACGCCTCAGTGGTTCATTTTAGACTAGAAAAATATTGTAACTACATCTTAACACAGAAGGATGACAAATTACAGATTTATGTAGTGCTTACATGTGGTTATTTATACATTTATACACATTAATTTAGAAATACTACAGAATATTTATTCATTAATAACTGTGTTTATTATTCTGGAGAACCCTTTTCTGCAGATAGCTTGTGTTTAGTGAATCTTATTGTCTACGGTTACCGGAGTTGCTGACCTCTCCTGTCATCATGTGTGTAGTTCATCCTCTTATGAGCCAAAGTGTGACTAATATCATCAGATTAATTACTTGGGACTCCATTGTATGTTAAGACACCTCTCTGGAAAACGGTGAGATGTCTTTGTGAAGTTGAAAAGAAGTCCAACTGCCTTAAAGTCCAGGTTTAAGACCACTGTGGCCTGGATGATGAGCATCTACACAGACATTTGAGGTTATGACGATATTTCAGTGCTTCTGATGTAGCCAAGAATGTTTTGATCAGATTTCAGGATTTTAAGGAAAACCTTCTTTTTATAGAGCAGAGCATTAAAAACGTACTGCATAAAAGTACCTTTTATTATTCAGGCCACGGTTTGGAGATTCAGCAAACGTGTCCTTGTCATCTGATGTTTTACTCAACCAATAAGGTGATTCCTGCCTCCAGAGCGCTTTGAGAAATGTCTGCACATATAAAACTGCCACCCCCACCAAAAGACTGAAATACCGCTCTGGGTGAAATGACTTGTCAGAGTGCTACTGAGTTTGTGTTGTCAATGCAGCACAACATGCAAACAGAGGGACCTACTCTCAGGTGGGACACGATCTTTGTGGGGACACCCAGAAAGGCTGCGGTGATGCGGGTACAGCCCCGTCACATGACCGGTTCCGTCACAGCCTGGAGTCGGACACTTGCTCTCCTTCTTCTCTCCCCTGGAAGAGTCTGTGAAGACAAGGGGCAGCGAAAATTAGACGGAGGTGGAGTTGAGTCAACAGGTAATCGGCGTCCAAGTGTCGGAGCAGTTTTTGGCCATGAAAGGACTGAACACGGACCGTATATGGCTCATGGATTTGGCCAGTAGCCTGGTTCTTAAAAACCACCCACAACTCAGATTTGTTTAGCAAGGCAAACACTGTAGGTGTGATATTGGATCCACTGATGGCTGTTTCATTTGGTTCAAGAAACAATTGATCAATCAGAGCTTATCATGCCGAATTAAGCATCATCCTCCTACATAGATAACTCATTACCTCAGCTAGCAAGCACGGATGAGATTCACTTGGGTGTGCATGCTGCAAATCACTGACAAGTCGGGACAAACAGAACAAAATAGGCCCCCTCCCAACAAGAAACCACAATATCAGGCTGAATAGGTGAAGCTGTCCTTGCACAGATGCAGACATCATAATAAAAGCCTTCCTTTGGACTAATAACAGCTTCTTATGGGTTAACAAAGACTCTCTCTGTGCTAATGAAACAGTCTGAAGCCCATCTGAGTCTGTAGTGAGGACGATAACCGCACAGTGCCGACTCCCTACCAGTGGTAGTGGGGTTGTATATGAGTGGATTTGGAGAAATAGGCCGCAGATAGCGTCCCACAGATGAGATTTGCTCTTCTAACGGGCCGTGCAGATTGCCATTACTCATGCCTGACAAGCTGGCCGTCTGATGTTCCCACACCGGCCTATTTTAACAACATAAGCTGCTGTCAGTGGAAAACCATGCATCTGCAAAATAAAAAAAACCCCAAATTGTGTATAGCCCTGAATGCAGAAAATGAGTGCCCATTACCTCGTCTGCAGCCATGTACAACATTTCTGAAATAACACAGCCGGATTTTAACCAAGCCCAGAGGTCAGAAAACTCATTCAGTCCAGCAGTGTCCGTAAAAATGCTCAAATCAGGGAGGAAAAGACATTAAAGTTACTTTTATGTATTATTTTTTTCCTGCTGCAGCACTAATAGCCCCTGGCTGCTGCTGTACTGAGGGTTTCAATAAGTCAGACAGACAAGATAAACTCCCTCTCTGCTGACCCGGGGTCAACATTTTTGAGTTAAATATGGCTATGATTAAATATGATGTGAAAAGGTGATGGGAAACTGGCAGAATTTAAAGAGAAGCATGATTATTTGACAACTTTGTGAATATAGTAATAGGTTAGAAGAAGCAGGAATGCAAGCAATATCTATTTCTCAGACAGGAGCTACAAAGTGCTTACACACATACACGGCATATAAGCTTACTGTAGGACAAAGAGCAAAACAGCAATTTTACAAAAGTAAAAGAGGAAACATGGAAGTAAAACCACTACATAATGAATCCTGTTCATTACCATCACATTTAACCTTTACTGCTGAATTAAAGGCACATTTCTTTTAGGAAGTTTATTTTGATCAGATGCAGCGTGATCGTGTCGAGCTACAGAGGGCTGACTGAACTAAATTCGTTTCTCAGTGTCCAGGCTTTTGTGGTAAAAATAGTCCTGGCATGAAAAACCAGATGCAGGACCGTGTGAATGAAGAAAAGACTCCTCGTGGACATGAAGGAACGTTTCCAATTTAAACATGTTACGCAACATCTTACACTGGAAGTCGAAACAGCAATGACGCCTAAAAGATCCTTAAGTTGGCTCCAAACTACTTAACAGACCTGACACATGGAACATGGAAAATCGACATATGCTACAGTATAATTTTCCAAGTTTGCAGAGTGTAGATCGATAATAACACAGACAGGGTCAGTGTGTGGGTTTTTCCTTGCCTACCTTTAGGGTAGTACGCCCTCTTCAACCCATCCTGCTGCATCCTGGACCTGCGCTCCTCTGCAGCGCTACTCAGCCTTGGGCTGTGCTCGCCGTGGCCGCGATGATGATGGTGGTGGTGATCCCGACGGGGCATCGCGTGCTCCGAGGCCATCCGGTCCCTCATGACCTTTGCCCTCTCCGATTCCAGTGCGATGGCCTTCTCCAGCAGCGACAGGTTTCCCTTGGCCATGTCGAAGGTCTCGTCCGAGCGGTCGGAGGCCACAGATGTGGTGTCCTCGTCGCCCTCCTGGCTGCAGCTGGTCGGGTAGCCTCGGGACGCCGGGCTCAGCTGCTCCTCCAGCTTCATTAAGTTCACCATGTCGGAGTAGCTGCGCTCCAGAGACCGGGGCTCGTCTTGTGCACCCTGCTGGCAGCTGTCATACCTGAATGTTTGAAGTCAAGATGCGAATATGTGGAAAGGTTATCAAAAGGATGTTTTATATTTCCTAACTTATTCAACTAAATGAACTTGAATGAAGGGTCACAATTTTGCCAGTTCAGCTGTATTCTACAAAAAAGTTTATTACAGTTTTGATTTATTAAAAAAACTTTCTGAAATAATTTAGGAACTGTTGTTGTTGGAGCTACCTTGAAGTTTAAGAAGCAAGGCTACCTATACAATGTATGCTCAACAGTCAAAGTAAAAAATGTTATCAAATATTAAAAAGGATAAAGTTATGTTTTAAAAGTAGATCCTGCAACCTTACAAATGAAACCTGTAATTGAATGTTTAATAATTATAAAAATGTAATACTTAATAGGTTTGTGAAAGTACATTTTCACATTTAAAAAGGACTAATATAAAGATAAATCAAAGGTCTTCTGACCGTGCCCACAAAAAACTGATTAAGATGTCTGACCTCCCCTTCAAGGCTGTCTCTTTGTGCACCTCTGGACCATGCAGAGCATTATATTCAGAATGAGCACCTGCAGATGCACGTTTCATACTTCACTGTCTGACTTCTGTATCACCTTGAGTTTTATTTTGCAGATCATCATTATAAATGAGAGCCGGTGTGAGGCTATAGCTCAGAATGCAAACAACGATTTTCATTTTTCAGTATAGCATAGTCTGAAATTTTGGAGGAGTAGTGCTTTAGTTTGCTTTATCCTACACACCCAAAACCCAAGCTACCCACAAGCTCCCTGTGGTTTGTCCTTTGCATCATAATGGAATTAAACTTAAAAGTTCGCATTTAGAGTCAGTGGAGGACAAGCAGCATGACAGCTGCAAGGGCAAAGAATTAAAGGAATACAGGAAGAGATCCAGAAATGCACAGGAGGACAGCCTTCAAGGGGGAGACAGGCCAAACTGAAAACAAAACATTTTTTCCATTGCACTGTTTATGCAAATCCTCACACTTCATGCATTACTGATAGTAAATGGTTAATAAACTGGTTCTTTTATGGCGTTTTTCTACTGTGAGCACTCAGAGCACTTTATGCAACTTGCCTCATTCACCCAGTGATGGAAGCACTTTTATCTATGCTTTCTTTGCTAGTGATATCTCTGTCCCGCCATTCATGAACAGAAACACGCATCAGAAGGACTACAAGTTTTAGTTTGCCGTTGGCTATGGAAGAAAAGAAGAGTGCCCTCTACCCTTTCCATGCGTGCATGCTTGCATAAGAACTACTGCGTTACTGCTGTATTAAGTACCATCAGTACCATCTATGTAGTTTTGAAAAGCTACCTACTATGTTTTTCCTCGTTTACTTGTAGATGCTCATGTTAAACATGACCAAAGGTTTCAATAATGAGGTCAACATATTTCAAAGGCAGACAGAGGTAATGCGCATATTATTTTAATCTTAAAATCATATCTGTGAACTCTTAAGAGATTATCTACCTGTTCAGGTGGTGCACCCCCTGGTGGTCTGCTGGATTTTGGAGTTGGTGGTGGAGAACGTGGTGGACAGGACGATCAGACGGCTGAGTCTCACTCAGCTTCCGGGCCAGATCAAAGCACTGATTCCTCAGACACTCTAGGCTACTGAGACACACCTCCTCCTCGCTCTCCTCAGTCTGACCCCTGACTCCCATGCCGGGCCGCCCGTTTGTATGGCTGCCGTCGTTCACCATGGTGTCTTCGGGGTAGCCGTCTTCAGGCAGCATGGCGCCGTGACCCTGCGCCAGAAGCTTCAGGGAGTCCACCGTCTCCCTGACCACGTCGCTGTCCAAGTCCACGCTCAGCTCACCCTTCCTCTCGCCCTGCTCACTGCCGTCGTCCTCTTCGTCATCGTCGTCTTCCCCGGCGCTGTTGGAGGAGTTGCTGTTCATCTCGGACTCGGTCATGGCCTGGTAGGCAGCATCCTCGGCGATCTTGCCAAGGTTGAGAAGTGACTTGGCAACCAGCTCGTCGTAGTTCTCGTACTCCTCTCCGGTCCCGTTACCGGCGCTGATGGTACAGCTGTTGTTGTTGTTGTCGTCCTTCTGAATTGGAATGAGCTTTGATTGTCCACCGGGTTTGTAGTGGTTCTCTGCAATCAGGAAAGCAAGAAACAAATCCCTTTGTCTTGATACTGTTCAGGAATCTCACAATGCAGCCAAGAAACGTTTCCCGCAATAACCCACGCTATACGCAACATAAACAGCAGGTAATTTGTGAAAAATGTGAGGGAAAGTGATTTGTTTTGCAGGTAACACAACTATCAGTCCATTTATAGAATCAAAATCCTGCAGATGAAGTGGAAATGAAACCCTTATCCTCTAATCATGTCAGCAGTGCTGATGAACTCTTTTTTTCCCCCTGTTATATTCTCGCCTGTATTATCTTCATCCCTCCCAATTATGATCCACTGTTTACTCACAAAAAACATACAACCCAGAGCGGTGCGCGGCAGTGTCGCTCTCTCCGATAAGCCTCGCTGTTGATTTTGGGGACAGAGGCGGCGAATGAGAGCAGAGAAATTGAAAAGGGAGGCGTGTGAGGTGCTCCGATTCAGGAGCCATAAATATCCTCAGGAGGAGAAACCGAGGCAGAGCACATGTGACACGTCCGCCGAGACGAGGAGGCAAACGAGGAGGGGAGGGAGGGAGTTAATAACTCAGCAGAGCTCCTCTCCCATTTATTCGTGAGGCACTGTCAGAAGCGATTGAGGACACGGGGGGTGTTTGGGGGGAGAGAAGGAAGCGAGGTGGGAGGGAGAGCGCAGAGCATCTGGTCTACCAAACCCTCCTCAGCAGCACTCATCACTTAGTCCTCTCCTTCTGCAAACCGCATGCAAAAGTGGACATCAGCGCGACACAGAACAAGACCTGAATATCTGCGACATTGCTGCGTTTATCCATCTGTTAATTCGACAGCTTTTTGGCATCTTTACGTGTTGTAGGTTGGAAAAGTTCCACGAATCTGCACAAACACGGTGGCCCCGTCACGGATCGAGCTGCAGTGCTCGCAGAATATCTGGCACACAACACTGAAGGCATGTCCCGGCCAGAAGCACCGGTTTCATGAAAAGTGCAACAACAACAAATGTTTACAGCATTTGTTTAGCAAGCCCATGTGTTCTTTCTGTTGCTTTGTTCTAAGCTTAGTTATAATGTTGAGCCTGTCTTTTCCTTCCATGTGCTCTCTGGGTTTTTCTACCTTTTTTTTAACTTACTTCCTGTTTTATTTTAAAGGTTCTCCTTCTTTGCCTTCTCCTTTGTTCCTTCTCCTATAATCATTATAATCTTGACTTCACCTGTGTCTTACTGTCTTTCACTCCCCTGTATGTGTCTTTAGTGTGCAGCTTGTCAGTCTTTGTCTACTCGACATCTGAATCAGTTCTTGCAGTTTTTGATTAATACAAAAAGTTGCTCTTCCCCTAACTGCAAATTTTTATTCTTTTGTCTTTTAATTTCTTTTATCTGCATTGTCTCGTTTTGCTTGTTTTACACCAAGGCCTTTTGTATGCTATGTAAAGCAATTTGAATTTCCCTGTTGTTGAAATGTGCTATACTGATAAACCATGCATCAGCAGTGGTTCAGTTATTCACTACAGTACTTTTTCATTTAACCACCTGCCACTCCACCTTGATTTTCAGTTCACTTTATGAATTTAACTGCTAGCATGACACTGTTGTACATTCCTTTTTTAAAAATGACTCAAGTGTTGATTATTCTCCAACCCTATTTCCAAAGGTGTAAGGACGAAGTGTTAAAATAAAGAGAGAAAGTCGTGATTTGAAAATCATTTAAGTCCTATATTTAATTGAAAAGAGCACAAGGACAACCCATCAGCTGTTGAATGTGAAAAAGTTCACAGCGTTTTTACAAATATAAACTCATTTTGTCATTTTGAAACAGGCAATGTGTTTTATAGAGGTTGGAACAAAGGACTGGAAAAGCTGTGTAATACTAAAAGGATTTTAGTATTACACAGGATTTTTGAGTTTGGGATTTTGAATTCTTTTTGTGTTTTTATGATCAGTTTGGTTCTTGACTTTCATGTATTTTTGAATTTTTATTTGTATTTGAGTTTAACTATTCCTCAAGGTTTGATTTCTCTCTTTTACTAGTCTCGACAGTTTCCTAGGTGTTATTTATAATTTGTGGATTTTGTACGTTTTCTGTGTGTTAGGTGTTTGTGTTAGTTATAGACTTTCTCCTTGAGTATTCTTCTCTCCTCCTCTGTGTCTTCCCACTTCTCTGATTACCCTTAGAGTCTATATAGACATGTCTACACTCTGTTGGTTGTCTGTTTGTTCCGTGATCTAGTCTTTGTCCACATTTGCTATTCATGGATTTAAGCCTGTGGACTTTTGTGGACTTTTGCATTCAACCTAAAAAAATTCACTTTTAGTTATTTTAACTGTGTCCTGTATTGTGTCCTGTACTATTACCTGAAATTTTAACAAATTCTCTAGAATTTTGGAAATTTTATCACATAATGTACTCAAGGCTTTTAAAAGATTCAGAGGATCAAAAATCACTGTGTGGCAATGCTGTAGTTTTTGAATGGCCGTGACCTTCAGACCATTTGGCAGTTAGGCAGTCTCGACCCGTCACTAAATGGAAACATTTGGCAGATTGTGAAATGAAAAACACAACAATGAAGGCCTCAAACTGATGAACAGCTGAAGTCATACATTAGGCTACGTGGCTGCTGAAACAATAAAGTCTTCTTCCTGATTGAAGCTCCAGATCCTGAAAAGCAACTCGTTTAATCTGCATGAACCAAAGCAAAACTATGACGTGGCTCGTGTCCTTCATCTTTTTCTCATCCAAGCAACTAAAGTAACAAACCGCACACTCACCCTGTTGACGACGCTGCTCTTCCTCTTCCTCTTCTTCCTCGTCTTCCTCTCCCTCATCATCTTGCTCCTCCTCGTCATAGCCGTCTTCCTCCTCTTCCTCATCCATCCCGTCTTCCTCTTCCTCCACCTGCTCACCCTCCATTGCTGTATCTGTTCTCTCCACCTCTATCTCCTCTTCTTCCTCTTCCTCCTCCTCTTCTTCTCCCTGCTCCTCGTTGTCCTCCGAGAACTCGTCTTCCACCTCGCCATCTTCTTCTTCTTCATCTCCTTCCCTCTCCCCTTCATCCTCCTCCTCGTCCTCTTCAACTACCTCCCCTTGCTCCTTCCCCTCCTGCCCCACCTCCATGGCTTCGTTCCCATAGCTGCCATAGCTGCCAGCATCCTCCTCCAACTCACCCGGGCAGGAGGTGAGGAAGGGCCTCCTCTTGGCAGCCGGTTCCAGCGGTTGTTTTTCCAGAGCCTTCCTCTTCTTGGCCAGCGGGCAGCCGTAGATGCTGAGATGGGACAGAGGGCACACACATGATCAGTAACCATCTTTGCTCTCCTATTTACTCTTCGATCGTTTGCCCTTTTGCTGCAAACTGCAACAGATTCAGAGGATAAATAAGTTTAAAAACAGCCAAATCTGACAAACACATTTGATCCTGCTGAGCCAGAACACATACCGGCACTTAGCCATAATCAGCTCAGTTTGGCCAGAGAGAGCGCTCGTATTT
Source organism: Diplotaxodon limnothrissa (assembly GCF_057381915.1). Lineage (NCBI taxonomy): Eukaryota > Metazoa > Chordata > Actinopteri > Cichliformes > Cichlidae > Diplotaxodon > Diplotaxodon limnothrissa. The sequence goes on from NC_140610.1 coordinate 23,837,672, forward strand.
GGCCTCTCATACCAATGAAGCAGGTAAACTTCCAAATTTACCATGAAATATGAATCCAGAAGAGTAATACCGATCATACTGTAAATGAAGGGGACGGGGTGCAGGAGGCAGGTGTGTTATTTATAATTAATACCACCTGATTTCCTCTTAGAGAAATTTAAGAGTAATTCTTAACATTCTTGTTTGTGCCTCTTGCCTTTTTGTCAGAAGCGTTTGTTTTACAAGTATGACCTCTGTCTGACTTAACCCTTGTGTGGTGTTCGTATTTTTGTTACTCAGCCAGTGTTCATGGGTCTGGTGGACCCGCTAGAGTTTTGGCTTTCCAAATTAACACTATCAAACAATTTTATGTTAAATTACTCAACAGATGTTTACTTCATCCCAATTACAAGACATATGAACAGCAAACATGGTTAATTTTTTCCCTTTACCTTTGTTAGATCACATTTATGAATTAATGTGCTTCTCGTTTTTCTTTTATATAAAATGTTATAAATAAATCAGTTATAATCAAGTGGAGTGAGTGGAAAGACACAACACATTTACACGTGAAAAAATAATTAATTGTTTAATTTTTCTTTTGAAAAAAACTGAACACGGGTCTCACAGACCCGAACACCATACAAGGGTTAAAGACAGTTTAACTGTGCACATAAGATGTTTACAAGTATAACAGGCAAAACCCAACTATATTTATGTGCTTCCTCAAAATCAAAAGCTTTTGACCATATTAATTATTGTAAATTATTGACTAAGTTACAAGAGCACGGGCTCATATCTGGAAAGGATGTTAAATATTACTGGTATCCTTATCAAACTCTGTAAGTCCAGGGTGGCAGGAGTAAAAAGCAGGGTTTGAAAAGGTGGGACCTTGTTCTGTTCAGTTGGTATGATGAACTTTCTAAAACATTAAAGAAGCAGAACACTGAATGTATGAATGCAGAGAGCATTATTAATCATATGATGCATGCTGATCATTTGTCTCCTTATAGTGGCAGCTGCAGCAGCTGCTCAAGTTGTGGATGTCGACGTGTGATACTGAGTTCAAATCTAAGCGTCCCGTAATATTGATCGCTTTGACCACATTGTTCCCTCATTCTGTTTCAATATCAAGTTTTAAATGTGGTAACTAAAGTCAGATATTAAAGTCACATGATCAGGAATGTTCTGTTACATATGTGTAGCATATAGCTTGATGCACAAGCTTCAAAGATGGGCAAGTGCAACTCAGATACCTGTGATGAGTAATGTTCCTACCTTTCACACTGTGCTGAGAAACTTTAGGTATAAATTTATGTCTCAATTAATTCCTTTTTATAATGTGCTTCTAAACAAAACAGAAACATTCCTCTAGCATCTCAAAAAAACAGGAACCACTGCTTACTTGTGCTGTTGTTACTGATGATTGCTGTTTTGTCTTTTGGATTGAAATTGATTATACGTAGGGCTGGGCTATATCATACCGTTCACGGTAATACCGGTGTAATTTTGGGCAACGATAGGAAAATGAAATATCACGATAGAATATGGGTAAAACGCGCATGTGCAGTGCCTTTGTTTACATACACACATGCGCGGCGATGCAGAATGAGAAGAGCGTAAGCGGATCGTTGATTGAAACGGATGAACCAGAATTGGTTTGTAAAAAAGCTGCAACTTCAGTGGTGTGGAACTGGTTTAGCTTTCGTCCGTCAGATACACAACAAAGCACTATTTTTGGTAGAGCATGCTAGCGGGCCGTCGTTATTACCGTGTTGTTTGGAAAATACGGCACACTTAAAAATCAATCCTTTGATTCTTCTGAAAATCGACAGTGCCCCTTATAATCCGTGTGCCTCATGTATGAATTCTGGTTGTGTTTACTGACCTCGAAACGATTGCGTGGCGCTCGAAAATCTGTCAAATGTTTCAGTACGACTTTGCTAAGCTACGAAGCCGCACTGCTTGATGGATTGTCAGCACATTACGGCTACCGTAGGCAGGAGCCTGGCGGAGTGATACGTACTGTGCTTCAACATAATATTACCGTATTGTGCGTGTATAACCTCTTTTTAAGTTTTGTGGATATTAAACATGGTTATGCTGAGGATATGTCGGCCAATTTCCACTGGAAATGCCTTTTGGTTAAACTGTCAGCAAGGAATTTGCACTGTTACGTTTTTATATAACTTTAATGCACATAAAAAAAAGCTGCTTGTTTAAGTGAAAATACATTGATGAGGGTTTTTTTGCACTAATAAAGTTGTGGAGTTGTAAAGTATTTTGTCTAGTGTCAATTATATCGTCAGTTATCGCAAATTTTCAAATGTATATCGTGATAAATATTTTTGGTCATATCGCCCTGCTCTAATTATACGTCTACTGTAAAGTTTCGTCCGCTTTATGCGTCTTGCATTTGGATCCTTCCTCCTCTCTCTGAAATCTGTGATGGAGGCTTTTCACACATTTCTGCTCCCGTGAGATAACATATGACTGAATGAATGAGTTCTTTGTGTTTTGGCCTTGAAGAGTTGCTGTCTGCAATAGCACACACCTCCTTCATCCCCTTCCTGACAATACACTGCGTTGGTTTTTGTTGTGAACCTCTCCACAGACAAATTATACATGCGTGTACAGTAGGCATGAACACATCCGCACAGTATTTAGGAAAAGCTATTATCACAAAAAGTTATTATACTGTCGATAACAAGTGAGCGCAAACAAAAACATTCAAAAAAAGTAGAAAACAATTTTAATAAAATGTTTAGTGTTTGTTAGTAAGGTGAACAGCACGAGGAGTCTTCAGGTGAATGTTTTAACACACTGAGCAACATACCAACATTTACTTCGTTCCAAGACCTTTTCAAAGGATATAGTATTAAAATATATATATAAATATATGCTGTTAAAAACGTATTGCCATCTCACTCATTTTACCAAATCTTCCCCACATGTCACATTACAGTGTGAAGTCAGATTTTCCCTGAAAACTGTTTCTTTTTAGCTCAAACAAGCAGAGAAACCAAGAGTGTGATGTGTGCAGACATTGTGAGGGTCATGAGTGTGAATGGCTTTGTGTGCACCAGGTTCAAAGGTCAAAGAGCTGTGACTCCCACTGCTGTGTGCTCATGTGTTAAGACACTGGAGTGGATTTCCTCTCGCTGAGGCCCAGAATCTGCTGCGAGAAAAAAAAAACCCAAACAAAGCTTATTCAAGCGGGGCCTCAATTACGCAAATCCCATAATAGTCATTAACTGTTGGGAAAATTCTGCTTTAATTGCTCCAAAACAGTGAGCACAATTATACACGGCTTTAATGTGGATTTTAGGAAATCAATTAGTCCATTTCCATATGAAAGAGCTTATTTTATGTTTGGAGGGCGAGATGGAGGAGGTGGCTGTGTCTTTCTGACAAAAACCGCTGCGTGTTTTTTGCACAAACCTGCACAAAAGACTTTCTTCTTTTAATTTCACCGGCTCAACAACAATGTAGGAAAGTGCCTATTGGCGTTGGTCTATATTACTGAACTCACTGCTAAATCATTGCCCATGAAGAAACCGTCCCAGGAATTTTCTGAGATCATTCTGAAACCTTCCTAAAGCAGTAAAGTGCAAGCAGCTCATTAAGAGAGTTTCTTAACCTAGAAAGAACACATCTGTAGTGTTCCTGTGATCCCTCTGCATTTTCCAAAGGGATGATTTGAATTTAGAATTTAGAATTTAGGTTTTGTTGCTACCGAAGCCAAAAAATCCCAGTTTGAGAAATGAGGGATCGTGCGTGGGTGATGCAAACAAGCAGCAACTGCTACAACAACAAAAATCTACCCCTCCTTAAGCATATTTATCTCCCTAATGATAAAAATAACAACAATAAATGTGACATTTCATATCTTCTTCCTCTACTTGGCAGTTCCCTTTAGAGTTCACCACAGACCCCTAAAGAAAGCGGCAACCCAGCCACAGCGGGCAACAAGCCGCTTCCCAAGCCGGGATAAATGGTGAGGGTCAGGTAGGGAAGGGCAGCTGAGCAACATGCGAATCACAAAGAAAGAATCAAAGAATGACGCTAAATATGTGTAACATTTATTATATTCAGGCAAAGTATCTAAAACAGTTTTTAATTTTTAACCTTTCTTGATTGAAATGGTTCAAAACCCAGGTGCTAGGCTTTTCACTGTACTGTCAAAAAATAGGTATAGTAAAAGTCCATTTTTGGCCCTACAGATACAAACACACAAACTCTGTAGGGCTAAATATTGGCCCTCAAGTTACTATATGAACCTTTTTTGAGGGTCAAGTAACTAAATATGTACTCTATGTAGTAAAAGGTACATAGATCCTAGATTTTAGAGTGATACATTTAAAGACATGCATGAACAAATTATAAGTTATATAAGTTTAATTCTATTTTAGTCTTGTACATTGGCAGCAAGGTGCAGAATTGAGATCTTTTTCAGCAAATAGGCTTCAGGTTCAGCTCGTTCCGTTCTTCTTCTTGTTTCCCCCCACAGTCAAATGACATGCATGTTAGGGTAAGTGGCGACAGTAAGACTAAAACATTGCAGCACAAATGGCAATTTTAAGTGTGTGAATAATAATAATAATAATAATAATAATAATAATAATAATAATAATAATAATAATAATGGGTACACCCCTACCACCGCCAAGAATGTCAGATTTTGAAGTTTTGGGGGGTTTTTTAATATCATTTTTTGTACCATAATATTAAGGTTGTACAAAATCTGTCACCACAGGTACACAACAAGGGTACAAAAAAGTACTTATGAGAAGTCATACTTTAAATGGATAAGTAACACAGTGATGATATTACAGATGTACTGACTATACGTTCTGCTTCCAGGTCTCTTAGGTCATCCTCCCACCAACATTTCTCAGTCCTCATCTCTCCAAAGTGGCCATGCTTTCTCTGTGCTTGCCCCCAGGCTCTGCAATAGTCTGCATACAGTCCACATAAAGTCCAGTCCAGGTGTTAAAAATGCTAAATTAGGTCTTAAAAGCCATCTATTTTTACTTAGTTCATGTTACTCTGTTAAGTTACTGGACTCTGTTTACATTTAACTTACATTTAGTAAGTTACACTGTTAAAAAACAAAAAAAACAAATGCTTGTAATTTTCTTCTAACAAAGGTTTTCCTAAATGGTACAATTAAATGTGTGGTTAAAATGTATAGAAGAATAGATAAATAAATGAAATACTGTAAATTTCTTTATCTTAAAACAGTTCACTGAACTGTAGTTTTAAAGATTTCTTTTACTTTACACTTAGTTACATATAACGATTCTTTTTTTTTCTTTTTGCTTTGAAATGCACATAAACTACTGTTCAGAAAAGAAAAGAAAGAAACTTACCGGGACATATTTGTACCGATTTTGTTTTATAGTGTATTCCTTTATTTACGCTATTTGCCACCATGTTTTTGTGGCTTTTACATTTTGTGGTTGTCATGTTTCTCTTGTCGTTTCTTTCAAAGTCTTTAGCACTAGCTATTCGGTGCTGTCACTATCTATTCTGTATGCTTCTTTTGTACAATCAGCTGGAAAGCATTTTGGGTTAACTCCTGCTGTTTTGCAAAACAGCTACACAAATAAAAGTGACTTTGTTTGACTTGACTACATATATTTTGTTTCTCAAGCAGGAGTAAGTAGCTTCCTATTATCTTATAATCTGAAGAACAAGAAGTAAATCTGTTATGCTAAAAGAAACATTCAGAAGTGACCAAATGAGTGTACAAAATTGCTGAAAATAGACCTGAGTGACATCAATCATCTGATTAAAGCAGATAAAATCCATAAATGGTGTAGTGACACACATTTGTAGCTTGCAAAACTCTTAGCACATTGTAGTGCGTCTGTCTGCTACACTTCCTAGCTGAATGAAAATACGAGGCCAAGAGTCAGTCAGACAGTTTTTGAAGGAATCAGCCTCATTAGGCGATAATGAGCTCATTTTATCACAAGCAGTCTATTAAAAAATGGGTTTGTTTACTTCTTTGCTTTTCTGTCTCTTTTCATCTGGCAACATGAATAAAGACATTTGAAACAGTCCCACATGCAAACACTGTTTTCTACCAAATTGAGTCAGAGTCATGCTAGTTCTGAAACATCTCACCAGTAGTATGCTTATTAGCATTAACACAACAGATGCAGTCTGTCTCTGCTGGCACAGGTTTCTGATGCACTGACCTCAGACCAGTGTACATAACCTTAACCCAATGCTCTCCAATCTGCGGTCTGTTTATATGAGCTGCCAGAACGGTCTGAAACTCAAACTCTGACGGTGGAAAAACAAAACAGGCAGCTGAATCTGAATCTCCTGCTGTAGCTTCAGCCAATTTTTCCTCTCAAAAAGCTGACAAAGAGGGAAAATCTGTAGAGGTAGGTGTGTACCGTCAGCCTGTCCTTAAAAGCACCATGAAAATGCCAAATCCAATCTTTCTGAAAGTACACAAGAACGTGACCTGTCCCTTTTTCCTTTTGTTACATTCAGGGAAACTTTGAATAAATGTTTCAACAATACATGTTTTAAAGCATCCTCTGCCGTAACTGATGTTCAACAGTGAAGCCTGAGCTTGACTTTGTATTGGCCATATCCAAAGTTACCCAGATATATGATGTTTCTAATTTCAGAGATATTGTGGAAATGCAACAAAACAGTCTTACATATTTGTTTAATATGTGTATTGAAGGACATACCTGGTCAGAAACGACACCAAGGTTCCTCACAGTTTTACTGAAGGTAATGTTATCCAGAGCAAGCATCTTGTTAGACACCATATTTCTAAGATTTTTAGGACCGAGTACAATAACCTCAGTTTTATCTGAATTTAGAAGCAGGAAATTAAGGGTCATCCAGGTCTTTATGTCTTTAAGCCATTCCTGCAGTTTAACTAATTGGTTTGTGTTATCTGGCTTCATGGACAGATAGAGTTGGGTGTCATCTGCAAAGCAATGAAAATGTATAATGTTATAATGCTATTAGCTAAGGGATCCATTCGCATGAATAAAATGGAGTCTATTGGATAGATATGATGCAAACCACTAAACCACTAATAAAGCATGCTCTAATCACTGTAATAAAATATTATTGTCAACAGCATAAAACACTGAACTCAGGGCTTTTAGGACTGTTCATGAAATGTGATGAATTCTGAATCAACTGCCGTCAGTTGGCTGTTGTATGACTGCTGATTTTTTTTAGATAGATGTCTGTAGATTGGTCTACAATTAAATAAGATGCCTGAGTCATGTGACAGCTTTTCAAGTAATGGTTTAATTACCATCATTTTAAAAGTTAATATAGCTTAATATACAGATGAATCTATGTCTAGTCTGCAAGAAATTATGTATAAAATTGCATCATTATATTTCATTATATATAATCACTGATTTGGGAAATAAAAGGCATCTATTATTTTATTCTTTATTTACTAAATGCTTTGCATAAATATTTCAACAACATTGGATTTTTTTTAAAACTCAGATTTGAGTGTAGAAGGAGAACAGAGCGAGCACAGTGATTAAAAGCTGCTCATTCACCACAAACCACTGCAGTGAATATTCCTTCAAGATGACACGCGCACACATGCAAACACGCTTCTCCTCAAATGATCCCTTCGTCTTTTACCTTATAGGCTGTCAGGCTGCCAACTTTCCTTCCTGCCTGTGCATGTGTGCAAGTGTGACCTCGGCCACCTTGCTGTCTCCCGCCAATTAAAATTCCAGTGGTAATTAAAGCAGATCAGAAACGAGGGAACACTGCAGACAAGGGCGAGAGACTACGCATGGTAATTACGGGGAGGAAAAGAGAGCGAGAGAGAGAGGGAACAAGAGAGGGTGGGTTTACACACTACATTTTTTCTTCATTCTAAACTGGTGTGCTGCAGTCTTGAAGCATTATGATTGAATACATACTGTGGGCTGAATCACTTAATAATTTATTGGTTATCTATATGAGGATCTGGATCTTGGTGCAGTTTAGAATATCCAACATCAGATATTGTTTTTATAAAATAAAGAATGCAACGCAACAGCGAACTCTACACAGTGTTGCATGACAGCTTATCCATTACTGTGTCTAAGTGGACACTCTGTGTGTTTTTTGGACAGCCAGAGTCCATTACTGCCTCTGTGACACAAACTGCAGTCCATTTTTGTGGCTATGAGGACAAGTGGAGGTGCCTAACAAAGACACCCACATATTTATCATCATTTCTATGAGGACTTCTGTAGATTATCAATTGTTTACAGGGCATTATTTTTCTGTATGGAAAGGAACAGTGTATTCTGGTCTCTTAAAGTTACACCTGATATTCCTTTTTGTCTCAGTGTCTTTTTAATGGCCAGCAGGTGGCGATTTGCAAATAGAGGTAACATTGTGTAGCAGTCTGTGAGAAAAAATTGATAGTTTGCTCTTGATTATGTATTTAATTAAACACCTTTCTGAGGAGTTTATGTCTCAATCTCTAGTTTAATGTCTTATTAAATTCCTCATGTTATTCACTGTCTAAGTTTCTGCCCTATTTAAAGTCAAATAGACATTAAAGGGTTCGCTTTAGGATTTAACTCTCATGCCATCGAGTTGCTATAGCAAATGAACATGCAGTGTTGTTTTCGAAGCAGTAAAATAAAATGCCAATGGCCAAAAAGCTCAGAATGGGAAGACTCAAACAAAAGCTGGAGTGCTTTATATTGTCTGTGTGTGACAACTAGCAGTTGTCTTTAAGCACACCTTGAATTTACACATTTTTATATCTACATCACGATCAATGACTAGATGGCTGAAAATTCAAAATATTTTCCATTATTCGATTTAGAGAGTATTCTCATTCAGCTCTTAAACCTCTGATCCACCAAAGTAATGCAGGTACACAGTCTTGAAATGGATTCATGCAAAACTGGCCAATAAAACGCTGAATCTGTCAAAATCAATTCATCAATAAATAACAGATGGATCCAACAAGATTCTGCTTGCCATAATTTTCTTCAAACTAAACCTGCTGGTTCCCGAGGCACCAAGGGAGAACTGGGCTCCAACCAGCATTGACACCAAGTGTTGGTGTGAAACAAGTACAAGAGTCACTTTTTTTTCCACTGAGGACACCTGTGAGGGATTTACTGTCTCTACATGAACACGCTGACTTACCAAAGTAACAAAGAGAGTCCGTTTATTTCAGTTTACCCTGCAGTCAGTCTATCTGAGCTTAAAGCATCAGCGTTAGCTTCAGTTTAATCGTACATATTAACACCTGTCAGCAAAATCAGAAATCATTATAACATGACTGCGGTTCATTTATTATTAAACATTGCTAAGGTGAGACTAACAGTTATATATTTTCCCCATTAAGAGGATAAATTATTGTTTATTAAAATCAGCTTTCCATTTGCTATTACTTATGTTAATAAACCGGCAGCTGTGTGATAATTATATCCAAGCATGTGTGGGATTAGTGCCCTCAGCTCTGGTGCCAGAGGTGACAGAGGAGATCTATAAGAGACTGGGTGGTGACAGTGATACAAGGAGTTGGTGGGGGGGAGGTGGTGTGGGCGACACAATGTTCACATCGTATACTAGCAGTTGCCATGGGAGACAGGCTGCATCCCTCCTGGTCCTCATACTGCAGCATCCGCACAGTGCTGTCGCCATGGTGACATCCTCCAGAGAGAAAGCGAGAGAGGTAAAGAGAGAGAGAAAGAGAGGTAGGGGAAGGAGGGAGAATCAGAAGCATGGAGAAAGGGAGAGAGACAGTGACTCTGAACCTGACTGTCTCCTCCCCAAACTCATTCAGCAGCACTGAAAGCACTAACTGCGTCTCTGCCTCAAGGAGTTATTGATCCCAGCAGAACAATAGGGAGAAATAGGGAGAAATTGTGAATGGATCCTCAAAGCAGGAGGTTGGGTTTGGGGAATAAGACGAGACAAAGGGATAAAGCTTACTGCCAACAAATCCCATATAAACACACAAAATCTTCCACATGGGAAACTCAAACTGCACATAAACAGCACACTAATGTAACACATTGTGGTATGTAGTATTCTCTAGAGTGATATACACTCCAGGGTTTCTCATGCACACTGTACTTGGACAGGTTGCTTAGGGTTTGTTTTTTTTTGTCAGCCACCAAAGTAAAATTTGCAATTCATTTGTATTTTTATCTGTTATGACGACTGAAGGATTGGTGGACAATACCATTATTCTTATTTTGAAATTCAGTCCCTCACGAATCAGCAACCTGTCTTGCACAAGAACACCACTCACTTTTTCACATTCAATGTAATTCGGCTGTCTCAAGTCCCATTTTATGCCCACCATCTTGAACTGCAGCTGGAAACAGCAGCCCTTGTTCTTTTGAGATGCGCTGTGAGCTGGAGGTCCACTCAAACCAAAACCTGAAGCAGCTGGAGAGCTGCTGCCACTGCTTTGTAACTAAGCAAGGCTGCAAAGCAGAACAAGGACTGCCATCGCCTACTGCAGTCCAGCACTGTACTGGAGTCTGTCCATGAGATAAGAAAATTATATATAATATTATTGACTGATTTAAATAATAAAATGTTGGTTCTTTTCTTATTGCTACTGCCAAAAAAATCCAATCTAATTTTCTTGACAGAACATAGTAGACTGTATACAAAGATGGCCAAATCCTCTGGATCTGCAAAGTCAAGACAATATAGCAGTACCACAAGCTGCAGTTTTTCCAGTGGCTAATAGGGGGTGAGGTTTCTGGTTCCAAATAAAAGGCAGACCTTTGGTAAATGAAGCTTATGCTCACATGGTTTAAGGTTTGAGTAAAAAGAAAATGATGACAATGGGAATATTATCTCATTTTCTAACTAAAAAGACGGTTGTTTTGTACATTGCAATCCCATTTAGAGTCAAATTAACAATAAAGCATAAAACATGACTGCCACTTCTGCCCCGACTTCACTTTTCAGACCCAGAAACTACATGCAGCCTTTATTTGCAGCGCATGTCACACACTCAGGATCATCACAAAAAAGAGTGCAATGTTATTGAACAGTCTTTAATTACATAGAGAAAAAAACGGTGAAATAAAATAAATAAATAAATAAATAAATATTTTCCCTTTCACTGAACTACCTGAATCACTGTGCTGAACTACCAGCAAGCAACAGCAAAACAGAGTTAATCTAGTTTAAATGCATCGACATCGCAACTCCTTAAGCCTGAATAAACACTTTGAGTAACAGTAAAACCAGAGTAATGAAAAAGGATGTAAGGGCAATACTACAGCAAATCCCATCTTTGTCGTCTCACCAACATGAAACCGTTAATAAACAGGTGTGCATTTCCTATATTGACACTCTTTCCCCCCCGTTTGACTCTTTCTTCGCCCAACACTGAAATTCCCGAGCTTCCTCTGTGCCCTTCGCTGCGCCATCCGTCTGCCCTGCCAGCGATTCACCATCATGCCCTCCTCATTATCTCTTTGTTACCACGGGCTTTATCGAAATGCTGTCCTTAGCTGTGCACCCTCTGCATGCCGCCCTCCCCCACGCACACACAGACCAACCACCTACACTTAAAAAAGATATTTTATGCTTATTTTGGACATACTCCAATGAAATCCAAGTGCTTGGATTTCATAATAAATTTCTCTCTCTCTATATATATATATAATATGTATATAATCTCTATATATACATTTATTATGAATACACACACACACATACATATATGTATATATGTATATCTATATCTATATATATATATATTCTCATATTCAGATTTCAAATAGATCTTCTTTGAGGGAAAACCTCTGTGATCCATGTCTACTTCAGTGGAGATACAGCAGACTTGCTTTGATATATATTTCACCTGGTTTTTATAATTCATACGTGTTCTACCAGGATTTGTGCAGAAAAAGTTTGGTGGTTTCATGTTGTTTCACTTCTATGTTTGTGCATACATAACTTCCTCAGGTTTGTTTTTTGTCTTTTTTTGGCAAGAAAAAAAGTTTTTAATGCTTTTTTTAAATTTTAGAGCTCCTCTAATTATGTTGGTAATTCACTATTTCCAGAGGTGATAGAGATCTGAGGCACAAACCATCTGTCCTACAGCCCGAGTGATGTGACCTGAGGACTTCGCAGCGCCACACTCCACCAGATTGGGGTTTTTTTTTCTATCTGCAGCCTCGTGACAGAGGGACGAATTTACTGAGATGAAGGCTGTGACCTGCCGATTGAGGAGGTCTGAAACCGTGACATGAGCCCATTTAATGTTGGTAGGATTCGTTTTCTCAGCTGCTGAGTGAGACGTTTGAAGCCTGTGAGCCACCGCCAAGAAAAGTCTGCAACTTTTTTGTTATTCTTTTTCACTTTTCTCTCCATTTTATCTGTTCAAATCCTGTATTGTCATATTTCACAATATACACAATTTGTATCCATTATTTTACTTAAGTACATGAATACAGAAAGAAAGAAGGGGCAACGGCATAGAAACAGAAAGATACAAAGAAGGCAACAACCATGTCTTACAACTTCAAACATCGCCAATAAAAATCCATCCCAAAGATCTGCTGAGGTTTTCAATACCATTATGATCTCTTGCCAACATGTTTTTTTTAATATAATATCATTTCTAACGTAGCTTCTATGTTTGAGGAGGAAGTGTCTTTCCTTAGTCATAGGGTCAACGATTCCAACTGATCGAGAAAGTGGCCAAGATTGACTGGAATGTATAAATATTCCTGCTTTGCATTTCGAGCATATGTCGCTGGACATCAAGTGTAAGCAAGCCCAATCTTGTCTGATCTCAGATGGGAGACCATGGGGAAATACCAGGAGCTATAAGGTTGGGGGCAGCTAGAGCAGGTCAGCTACTAATCAGAAAATTGGTGGTTCAATCCCTGGCAAGATACTAAACCCCAATTTTCCCCCCATGTGTGTGAATGAGGCATGTTGTATCCAAGTGCTCAAGTAGAGCAGAACAGCATCATGTAAAAACTAGTCTATTTACTATGAAGTTTAGAGGGAGAAAAAATAAAATGTAATACATAGTTACAATGTATCTACGTTCCTTTTGCCAAATAATCGTCGGATTATTAAACGCATCATTTTTAAATTGGTTGAATATTTTATAAAACACAGCTGCCTAATGCACCATCTCAGGAGAATCCAAAAAATTCCCTCACTGGGTTCTTGTCCATGATAAATTGGCCTTTGGTAATACAGTCTGTCAGTGGTAGATATGTCCAAAAATTCTCTGTCTTCGCCAAGCCATATTTCTGAAACATGTCAGTGAAAGACAGGATCACTCCATCCAAATGAAGGTCTGTTAATTTGAGCTATTGTTTCCAATGCAATCAATTTTACCCTGATCGTTACGGCAGGATTGTGCCATAGCGGCGCACAAGACTGCAATGCCACAGCCCACACATCTGTATGTGTACATTTACCCAAATAGCTCCAGAATGAGCCAGTACTGTCTATTAGTAACTGGGTCATGTGATAGACCATGCAGAAATCTTCAATTGTGATCTAGCTTAAGATTTCCAGTGACATTTTAAAAGAATCCTGAACAGGAATGCTAATGATGGCGGATGTGACACAACCTAAGAGTCAATCAACACCCAAAATAGAAAACATTCACGTGTAATGAACCTCTTTACTTTTGCACCTCAGATGATTAGAATATACTGATAATTTGTCCAACACAAAGAGAAAAATCCACAGTTTTGTTTAAGAAACTTACTCTCTGTCAATCTAAAAAATTACCTTGAGTTTTATGTGGACCAAAAACAACTTCTTGATGAGCTTTACTGGCAAAAGCAAGCAGTCAAAAAGTTGTCAAAAAAATTACCATTAGATGTTCCCTTCTTGGTCTCTCAGCTGCTGCTAAATTGATCTTAGTTTCTTAGTAAACTAGTGCATTTACGATTTCACTTTAAGCTCCTGTTGATGGCTCACTAGTAAGCCTCTTCTCTCAGCTACATGACCTTGTAATACCATACAATTCGGTATGTCGTTTACAATTCACAGGCTGAGGTGTTTTATCTGTCTCAGCGGTCTTTGAAGTCGAGGCTCCGGGGCTCTGAAACGGAGGAAACCAGCTGGTGGTGTCATTAACATCTCCTAAACCCCTATTTAAAATGGACTGTTGAAAATTTATGCAAGTATTTCCCTGACTATATTCATTTTTTTCCACTTTATTTCAGGTCATATCCTTCTTTAAATTGTCTTTTAGCTTACAACTGTTCATGTCATCAGTTTAATTGTATTTGAATACTCAGTTTAAAGGACCTTGTAACAGATTATTTGCTGTCCAGTGCTTAAATAAAGATGATTAGTTCCACAAGTGTCGGCAGGACCGAGCCGATGACGTGTGCTGATTAGGACGATATCCCAACCTTTCATATATACAGGACATATTTTAGAGCTCCCTCAGACCTCAGCTGCACTGGCTTCATTTAAAGCAGCTTCATATCTCAGGCACAAGGAAAATAAAGACCAGCGCCAGCTCAAAGACACTGACATGACAATATATTACAACACCTAACATTATTCTAAGAGTATCTAAGAGCGTCATTTACACTGTAGAAAATATGTCGAGCATCTCATACCTGCGGTGTCTGGCGTACTTCCCGCTGACATGACCGCTGCCATCACAGCCGGGGGTGGGACAGCTGAGAAGGAAACACACATGGTCAGAAAGAAACAAGCAGCACATCATCTGTCCTTCAGCAAGTCTGGATTTTATTTTTCCTGTACCGCACGCAGACCATCTCAATCCAGCACGCAAAATATAATGATATCTGAGGTTCATCCAGGGCTGCACGTTCAGCCTATTTATATCTATCATTCATGCCCTGCTGCAGTTTTTTATAGCTTGTATAGCTTCTTAAGACTTTCGCGTACATGTGTTTTTCTGACTTTTTACATTCTCCAAGTATTTCTGTTCTCCTTGTGTACAAACTGTTATGCATTTTTTAACAGTTAAGTATGCTTTTTTGCATCTATGACATGCATCGAGAGAAAATATCCTCATAAAGGTTACAATACAGTCAGATTAATGCAAGTTAAATAGATGCTTATAAGTATGTTATTACCTGATACCACTACACTTACAAGGGTTTTAATCTGAAAGAGTAGCTTCTGTACACAAAGCAGTCTCTAATGGCCATGAAATTTGTTCAGTATAAAGGTACAGTGAGTTACTTTTTGAGGTTATTTAATAGAACAAATATTGTACACATAAATATACACTGAATAGTGTGTAAGTGCGTCTTCCAATAAACTGAAGCACTCTCATAAACTCAGAATTAATACATTAAAACATTAAAAACACATAGGTGTGGGCACCGCTTTGTGGAAGCTGCCATGTTGTTCCACCATCTTGAATACAGTGGACGAGTTAGACCGCATTTTGTGTATGTGGCTAAAGACACATATGCAGTATGGAAAACATGTAGGAGAGGAGAAATCGTAGGTGTTTTACCTGTGGTGGAGGCAAAATTTAAATTCTTGTCTGCACCTTCAGACCCAAGATATGAAGGATCATAGCTAAGTTTTATCATTTGAGAATGGTTGCTCTACAACAAAGAAGTGAAAAAATAAAGGAAAGCAACAACCCGACCAGCGCTGGGAAAAAATGACATTAAATACAGAGAGAGAAAGATTTTAACCCTTTAAGACCTACCATAGAACCCAGAGCTCATCTTTAAATTTTTACATGCTGTAGTGCCATTTTTGGGAGTACTTCAAGTTGCTATATCAATACAACCATTATATCCCAAATTCATTCAAGTCCATAGTACCTACATGAATGGCAAAAAAGTGCAATAAACTAAAAAAAAAAATCATTTTGGGTTTTTTTTTTTTACACATATTTCTATTTTAGAGAATTTTTAGAGAGATATCCCTCAAAACTGTAAATGCCAAAAAGTTTCACAGGAAATTTATTTTGAGTGTCTTCATAGTTTTATTTTTGAGATACACCAATTTTTATGTACTGCGGGAAAAACAAAACAAAACAAAAATATTATAATCCAAACTTGCAAAAAACACAGGCATAAACTCAAACATGAATTTTAAAAGCACCAGCATAACTTCGTAAATGCCCCATAGGAAAAAGAAATACATTTTCCACAAAATTACGTCACTGCCGGTTATCATGCTTGCTCTGCAGTGGCCACCACCACAGCTGAGATTTTACACTTGAATTTCGAGGGATAGGAAACCAGAATTCAGTTGAATGAAATCTGCAATATACTGACATCTAGTGGTGAGATTTCCAACACTCCACCTTTAAAATTATTCAGCTTTGTGTTGCCACCAGAGATGGGCAGTAACGCGTTACTTGTAACGCGTTACTGTAATCTGATTACTTTTTTCAAGTAACGAGTAAAATAAGGGATTACTATTGCAAAAACGGTAATTAGATTACCGTTACTTTCCCGTAGGAACGCTGCGTTACTGCGTTACTAAAACCTGATTTTTTGCGAGAATGTCTCACGACAGTGACGTAAGCGAGTGCGCCGTTAGTGACAACAGCTGTGTGCAGATCAACAATGGATCACATATCGAGTGCAGGAGAGAGTATGAGCGTGCAGCGTTTAAAGCGTGGAAGTACTGACCTTACTTTGAGTTTGATTCCATAAAAAGTGACAAAAACATTAGCGTCCATTGTGCGTGGGAAGAAAACTTCTTTTTACAGCGAAAAAAAACCCTAAACTTCCAAGCAAGCTCCGAGTGCGCCATGACGTAATGGGAAATTCACAGAGAAAGTCGCGGATTCTTCAACTGACCGCGGCACACCTGCACCAGGGTAAACCTCCGCCTATGCCAGTCCTGCTTTACAGGTGAAAATAGAGCAACAGCACCGCTGAGTCTTTGACTTTATTGATTTTCTGCTGTGTTTTACTTGCATCTATTTGAAAGAGTGAGTGTAAACACAAAAAATATTTTATTTTATGTGCTGGAATGTGCAGAAAATAGCTTTAAAAACTAATTTATTGAAGTCAGAGAATGTTGCATATAATTTAATTTTTGCTTGATGCATAAAGTTAAAAGATTAAAACTAATAAAACAAGTTAAAAAAAGAGACTTTTCCATTTGATTACATTTTGTATGATGGATTATGCAGAAAAAGTAGAATTGGGCTGAAAGATCTATCGCTTTATCACCTATTCAGGTTGTAAATCGTGTTTTTAAAAAGTAACTAAGTAATTAATTACTTTTGAAAATAAGTAATCAGTAAAGTAATGGGATTACTTTTTGGGGGAAGTAATCAGTAATTAGTTACTGATTACTTTTTTCAAGTAACTTGACCAACACTGGTTGCCACCAGTTACTTTGTCCAAGTCAAGATGATCCTCTGGAAAAAAAAAAATGCTGCATAATCCTGTTTATACCATCACCTCTGAACTCCACAGGAGGTGGCTTCTTCTAAAATTATTTGAGATTGTACAGCAATATCCCATTTTTCACGTGTTGGGGCCTCTAGTTCTAAAAGGTAAATGCTGCAGGAGAGAGAGTAACTTTGAAAAAAGTAGCCCAACTGGGAAGAAATGTGAATTACCACAAAGTCAAAATTTATACAGATTTAAAGTGAATAACGTGGACATTAGCACAGAGAAAAGGTAAAAATGGAAAACTACTCACAACCGTGTGAAGCTGGTGTAAACTCAGCATTAGTAACATCCCACATTTGTCCACATTTAGCTTGTTGTGATCTGGACTGTCTTATCTGTGATTTTTTTTTTTTCACCATTGGACTCCATTGTAGTTCCTCTAAATTTAAGGCCACTGCTTTTCATTGGATTATTCTTACAGTCGGCAATCAGACAGACAACAGCGCTTCAACTCAGCCTCCTCATTCATTTCTAATCCACAGGGGCACCAATACAAAAGGCTTCAGCCAAAAATGCAAGGATAACAGTTTTTTTTTTTCCTTCAGCACATATGATGACCTTTTCCAGCAAAACTGTGCAGTGCTGGCCAATCAAATACAAGCAATTGTACATAAAAGCATAATTCACTTACTAGGCCCCGAAAAACTGACTGAAATACTGACGACAAACAAATGTTTAAATTTTATTATCACCTTACATCCTGCTCATCAAAGAGGTTAAATTTTTTATATAGCACCAAATCACAATAACGGTTGCCTCAAGGCGTTTTATACTGTAAGATAAGGACCGTACAATAATACAGAGAAAACCCCAACAACCAGAGGACAGTAACAGGAAGAAACTGGCAGAGCCAGGCTCAGGGAGGAGAAGCCACCTGCCGCAACCAGTTGTGGTTGAGGCCAGAGATAATAATAACTGATAATTAAATGCAGATTGGTGTATAAACATATAGTGACTGAAAAAGAAACAGTGCATCATGGGAATCCCCCACAGCCTAGGCCTATTGCAGCATACTTGAACTAAGGGAGAATTCAGGGTCACCTGATCTAGCCCTAACTGCTTTATCAAAAAGTAAAGTTTTAAGCCCAATCTTAAAAGTAGAGATAGTGTCTGTCTCCCAAGAGAGGTTACAACAAAAGATTTGGAAACTGAAATTTCACTAGCAGATCAAAAATCAGTTTATGCTCATTGCTTGCACGGATTAATAAATTTTAACTGGTTATCGCAAACAAGTGTAACTTCTACCCAATATCATAAAGACATATTTATGACCTAATAACAGTTGTACTGAGATGCTTCACAGAAAGATTCTGGAAAGATTTCAGCATGGCATATGAGAAAATTATCTCAAAGGAAATTCCACTAGAACCAAAGCTGTTTCTACAGAGCTGTTTCTACCGAGTTTCTACCTCAGTTGTTTAAGAACCCAAAAGATAAAAGATAATATTTTTGGAAAAGTAACTCATAGATCTAATCATGTGGAGTGGGCTTTTTGTTTTCTCAGTGTGGATTTTTTTGTCCTGAATAGATCGTTATTTGGTTTCGATATTTTTTCCATTGTAACAGCAGAAAATAAGGAAAACCATAATAGGTCTATTTTGAAATTTCATGCTTAGGGACCCACAGCACCTAATGGTCTGTTGTGATACAGAAAAACTTCACAGACTCAGACCTGTCTGCCGAAAAACGAGCTTATTTAGAAGGTCCCACCAGAAGGATCCATCCATCCTCTTAACAACTAACGCGGTTCACACCAACAAAATTTTGAATCACCAGTTAACTTAACACACGCGTCTTTGGAGTGTTGTAGAAAACCAGAGTAGCTGGTGAGAATCCACGGGCACAGAGAAACAGGCAAACTCCATGCAGCCAGCATGGTGGATTCAGACCCTGTTACTATGATGCAACAGTGCTAACCACTGGACCACTCCTCCCACTGAAAGAAAAGAAAGTGCCCTATCTAAATTAACAGTATCACTTTCAGTTTCATCTTCTTGTAACCACTGCCAGTGTGGCTGCTGTCTTTGTTTTATTGCTTCATGGATATCCCGTTCAGACCGCAGGCACGCGTGCACCTGCGATTTCAGTATGGACCTCATGTGCAGTGTGCAGAAAATTTTGCGAGACTTGGCTCCGTGCAATATTGTCCTCTTTGCCAAAATGAAATTCAAATTTAAGGGATCCAGCGGACATGACAGAAACGCGAGTGTTTGGGTCAGAGAGCAGCCTTTGACAGAGCGATGTAAAGTTGTTAGTCATGCTGGAAGCAAAGCAGCGCAGCAAGAGGAGATGATGTTTTTGTCCCAGGGATTTAGCTTGTTTGTCTTCTCATTACATGAAAAAACCCACACACAAGCATGCACTGTTTGCAGATTACTTTGCACGTGCATCTCTACTTGTTCCCTTTATGATTATCAGTCTTCCCTTGCAGCATCATAAAACCCTGTGAAGCACTGGCTGTTGGACAAAACCTTAAAAATCACATCTGTGATCCAATTTTGATTTCCTGGATTATGTTTTGCATCTTTCTTTTTTTTTTTATCAGCATTTGTTCTGGTTCATTAAGACAGATGTGGAACATTTTCATCTGTCAGCCGCAGCTTTAACAGTTCTTATCTCTTTATGTATTTATTAATTAATTTTTTTATTTCTGCATCACAGCTGTAGATTTCTCCCGAGCTCTGAGTCACGCTTTCAAACCTCTTTGCAGTGAAGACACGCAGACCGTTCAGCCAAATCACGCTGCCTGCCTTCAGGGACTCCACACCCAGCACGACCTCTGACCCCGCACTGCAGAGCTCCACCCACCCTTCCACCCACCCAACATCACCTGATCTATATGCTTTGCAACCTCGGGCTAAAATGAGAGCTGCTCGAAAATAGAGGTGAGGCTCACGAGCGCAGGGAGGCAGAGGAGGTGGAGAACAGAGGGGAGGAGGTTAAAGAGGAGGAAGAAGAGTAGGACTGCAGGTAGGTAAATGAGAGGAATTGGAACAAGGAGTGGAAGTAAAAGAGAGGGAAAATGAGAAGTAGGAAGACAAAAAGAGAGTGACGGAGAGGTGAAGAAGAAGGAAAAAACAGCCAAATGGAGGAGGAATGGCAGGAGAAAGAGGAGAGGAGGAGAAGGAGATGGTTTGTTCAAGGTGAGGCAGCTCATCAACCGGTGTGGGAGCTGAGACTGATAGCACTGCATTATTGATCCCACCACAGCTTTGTGTGTGTGTGTGTGTGTGTGTGTGTGTGTGTGTGTGTGTGTGTGTGTGTGTGTGTGTGTGTGTGTGTGTGTGTGTGTGTGTGTGTGTGTGTGGTTAGAGCCAAACATACACGGTAAAACTTTTTTTTTTACAATGCATCAGTGCGACCTTAACCTTAACGAGCCCGAGTTTGAAATTACAAAATGTTGTTTCTCTTGTGCGGTGGGATATTTCCACTTGTTTCCACAGCAGCTGAATATACCTTTGACTTCAGCATTATTCTCCCGGTCACAGTGTAATAATCAGTCTTACTGATGTCAGCACAGTGACATACAGTACTATTGAAATGAGTTTCAAGTCGCTCTCATCTGAAGAGCATTTTTAGATTCATTGTGAGATTGAATGGCTTGCTGTGTGCTAACCCTCCCTGAGTTAAAGTTTAGACACAGTCATGTGACGCAATACAATGGCTTTCTTTAAATCTGCACCCTCTGATCTTCTGTTTCTCTGATTATTGTTTGCAATTATTCAAATCCACTGATTGAAGTTGATTGAAAACGACTGATTACCAACAGCAGGGCTGCATTAATAAAGAAAGAAGTATCCCATTCCCACTCCTATCATCTATCAGTATGTCTCAGATAGGTGGACACACAAACAGAAAAATGTTCACCCAATCTGTTTTTTTTCCACCAAACATCCAGTCATGCATTATAATATCAAATAAAGGGGACCCATTATACTAGCTCCATACTTTTCTTGGAGTATGCATGATTAATATTTAAAAACTATTCTTCTTTATCTTGTAGTTGTACTTTACGTATCCTGTCCGTTCAGTCAGCTCATCTCCTCAATCCAATTCATTCTTCTTCTGTTTGGCCAGCTCTTCTCAAGGGAGCTGCTCGTCCACAGAGCTCCCGGCACACAGTATTTGAGCTGATGTTAAAGGCAGAGGAGGTTCAGAGCTCTGCAGTTGTTCAGTCACCAGAGCATTCTGTGCAGGTTGGCACTCCCCAATCCTGCCACTTTGCAGCTGAGTTGCCACAGCACTTCCACTTGCTAATAACATCAAAATC
Source organism: Diplotaxodon limnothrissa (assembly GCF_057381915.1). Taxonomy (NCBI): domain Eukaryota; kingdom Metazoa; phylum Chordata; class Actinopteri; order Cichliformes; family Cichlidae; genus Diplotaxodon; species Diplotaxodon limnothrissa. The sequence continues at coordinate 23,859,311 of NC_140610.1, forward strand.
AGTTGATCATGAAACATCGAGGTGGCGTCCTGTTAAAGCACCACGCTCGACTACAACGACACATTCTTTCACCAGTTGTTTAAGGCAGACTGTGGCTGGGTTCTTGATTTTATACCTGTGTGGCAATGCAGCTGAAAACACCGGAATAAGAGGTGTGACATTGCCTATTTAAACTTCAGTTAAGCTTCATCATTCTGAGATTAGAATAGGAGCGTGATCTGAGTTAATGCAGAAAAAGCTAACAAAGCTAATAAATTTGCATAAGAAACTGATCTGACACATCAGGTCAGGGTCATGTGACTTGATGCACCCTTTGTCCTCTTCCCCAAAGGAAATCCAAATCACATCGTGGGAGCACATGTTCTTGGCTCAGAAATGGACTGCAAAAGGAGTCAACCTTGAAGGGGATAACAGCTAGATTACAATCAGGTATGATTTTTGCTTTCTTCCTTTTGTTTTCTGCAGCCAGAAACATATCAGGCACACCGGGATTTAGACGAGAGTTTGTCCCCACAGTGTGCTCATCAAATGTTGACATTTCCTGGGTACAAGCTGAAATTGCAGCCCAATGGTTACACCAGAAGAGAGTTCAAGGGGGCCACCAAAACACCATCCGCAGGGAACTGTAAATGTCCACCATTAGCTGTATGATAACTATCATATCTGATATCATATCTCACAGTACAATAATATTGAATGGGTTGCATTGTTGTATTTTGTCATGTTTCTCAGGTCTTTGTCTGAATTTCTACGAACATTATTGCTAAGGATTGTCTTATTGCATTGGAGTCACACTGGGTTAAATATGTACACTTGGGTTTTAAGGGGTATTTATTATTTTCTTCTTTTTTTTGGGTTGTATGGAAGCCCCAAACGCAATTTCATTGTTCTTGACAATGACAATAAATAAATAAATAAATACTAAATACTAAATACTCATTAGTCATCCCAGAAATTACTGCAGCTAAAGTTAAAATTCATCGCTGTGGTGCAGCATTAGCTGCAGCTCTGATTCCCACTGAGCTGACAGATGTGATGTATTTATTTAGCAATTTAAATTAAGTCATGGTAGAATTTTCATTTCACTCCCCCCCCCCCCCCCCCCCCCCAATCTGCCGCATCACACCGCAATGACAAATTTATTTGTACATGTTTATCCCCGAAGATTAGTCAGATTAGTCAACGACTGTGATGAAAAAATAAAACTGACGAACACATTTAAGCGATTGGTCATGATGTTCTTATAATATTTTGCAGTATTTACTCTGTGAATCATTTCCACGATTTACTGCTGACTTTGTCCTGTCCGTGTCTGGCCCTCACCAGCACCCATCAGATTTAAATTCAGGGTGAATCACGCCGAGTTTTCTGCTCCTTCGCTCCGGGCTCACGCGGCACAGGCAGGACATGTTGTTTACAGTAAAGCGCTGACCTGGATCAAACTGGGTTCGACCATAATCTGCTGCACACACCAATATTTGTCAGTTTTACTAAATGAGATTAAGTGAAGCAGAAACCTGCCCTTCTCGCACACACACACATTTACACACATGCACACACACACACAGGTAGCAGTGGTATTCAGCAGTCACTGTCAGGAGCTGCTGCTGATTCTCTCTAGTCAGTCATCAAAATTTAATGAATTACTGGCTGCATTTAATTTAAATTAGCTGTTCGTGTAATACACAGCGTTGGACAAATTAACACGCGACCGACGGTATTTATTTATCGCCTTCGAGCTCAGCTCAGGCTCAAAAATCTGATGTACTGCATCAGGCCGATTCCTGTATTTCACAGGCTGGACCCCAGCAGCAGACGTGGTGGGCCTGAGAATAAGAACTGCAAGATGATGGATAGAAATGACATATAACTGATTATACAGGAAAAGTCTCTCAGTAATATTTTCTTTGATGAATGCTAGCTGCTGCCTCAATACAAAGCCAAAATGCAATAAAAAAAGAATAAAAAAAAGAGCAGTACAGTGATGGATGCACGAGATCAGCAGAGGTTTACCTACCTGAATAACTCCTGTGTTACTGCTTCCACGGCGGCTGCAGACAGGGACACAACAAGAAAGATTAATGTTAATGCTTTCAACAGTCACGAGCTAACAATAATAAACACATCCACTGTAATTGTGCTTCAGATGATCCCACTGTAGTTAGCATGAAGTGGAGGCAGAAATACAACCTGTAAAATATGTTAAAATTTCCCCATTTACTAACTGGACATCACTAGAAAGGTATCTTCTAATTTTACTGTTGTAGACAAACTTACTTTCCTTTTTATAATACAACAGGTCACCGAGGATTATAAGAGAAATAATAGCCCACGCTAAAAATGATATATAAACCTAATCCTGCGTGCAGGTTAACAGGTTGGGTCCTGCTTTCAGGCATCATTGTGCTTTTCTACCTTAACTGAGCCCTTAGAGATCTTTCTAAGGTACAAGCCACATTGACCCGCTTACACACACACACACACATTCATTCATACATCTCTTTATTATATGTCCTTTATCATGCACACAATCACACTGCAATGGATGCATCACAGGCAATTTGGAGTTCAATATCTTGCACAGGGACACTTTGACATGGAGACTTTTCACAAGGAAAAGATGTTGAAAGATTTGTTACATTTAAATTTGTGTGAATAAAAGTTTTGGGACAGGAGCAGCTAACATATTAGATGTCTAAATTGGCTTTTTCCTAATACACGGTGATTCATTCAGCGGTCTTGAGCCACTCTGGCAAAAAAAAAAAAAAACATTTGTAAAACCTGACAGGCAGATGGACAGACACATACCTCTGACTCCTTTGGATCGCGTTCGATGGCGTTTTTCAACTGCATTCACCTCCATCTGCAGAGGGAAAACGAGTTAGCTTCCTGAAACTGCAGTGGCAGAAGTAGTTGTGTTCATATTTCCGTGAGGCACTGTGCCACCTCTGCTTTAAGCTGTCCTTGGAGACATGAGGACTTTAATTCCCATTTGCATCATTCACATCAGCGTCAAAGTCATTAATTACAAGCGGGAAAGCCAAGTTTCCAAAAGCTCCGACAGATACTGTTTAGACTAAATAGTGCAAACAAAAAGCTAATGTGGATATGTCAAAGTAACATTTAATTTATATAGACAGTTCTGCAGTAAAACAGCTGAATGCGTGATTTATAGTTCTGCATTAAACCCACCATAAAGGCTACGGGCTCACTCTATACCCCAGCCTAAACTGTAGCCTGGCCTGCACCCCAAGAATCCTAATAGGTCTGTCTGTGCAAACACATTAAGGTATATTAACTACCACAAAGACCAAACCTCCTGAAAGAAAATGTAATAGTGCAGCGGAGTGAGCATCTGCTGAACATTTAGACTCAATCAGCCCTGATTTCTTCTCCCCTTCCTGTGTTTCAGCTGTTGTTCAGCTTAGTTTTTCTTGTGATTGCAGAAGAACCCAAACACACCAGTGCACAAGTTTGCAAATAATGATATCACCAACTACAGCAAGTATTTAATGCATTACTCTATCTTAAGATTTCGGTTTAGGTTCTTTGTTCTCATGTGGCTGATATAAAACCACTTAAACCACCACTTGGAAACCACTCTGAACAACTCTTTATATGGACTACTGAAGCCATTACAACCATACACACCCTGTAGACACACTAATCAGTCAGTCTTTAACCTGCTAGCTCTGGAGCTCCCTGTTTCCTGCTGAATACTAGGTGAGAGAAAGCCCATCCGATCTGACTCTCTTGAAATTATCCGGATTTTGTGCACAAAAAGAGTTTAATTGCAGAGATTATCATCAGATTGCTGCTGGAATTAAAATTTTTGAGGTTTTAGTCCCAGGATCAGAACAAATCAACTATAAAAAAGCAATTACCGCCATACTTTGAGCCAAAAAGAATAGAAACACCAGTCAGTTGTGACGATACCTGGCTGTAGCTCAGTGTGGCACCTCTGTATCTGCTGTTGGTCCTGTAGCTTTAGACTTCAAATTCAAATCTCAGACACCATCTTCCAGAGTCATGATCTGCAAAAAAACAAAAAACACTTTCTCAGTTCTGCTGCCAGACATTTGTTGTCTGCAGCTGTTTGCTCTGAAGTAGTTTCCTTTAGCGAGACACTATGTGTGGAAAGGTGGCGAACTTCATTGTCTCTGTGAAATGTATAATTATGAAGCCTAATGACATTTCACGACTCGAGAGACTGGTACCAAATACCGTCTAAACATTTCACTGATATTTTCAAATGTGAGATTTAATTCATCCAGTCAATTAGGTGTTTCTCGAGAGAGGTCCTTGAAAGTCACTGCTAAACACATTTCAGAAACCCGTAGCATGACCTGCAAATTATGGATAATAAGGCCATCTACACAGAAATCTTACCCCTGGAAGGATAACGTGCTTCAAAGACATACCTGTCTGAATTATCAGCATAAAAGAAGAGCATCTCCCTGCACGTTTGATGAAAAAAGGTGCAAGTCTATGTAAAGGCATAAAAAACTATGACTCCTAAGGAGCATCTGAGCACAAGCAGCATTTTAGTCAGCAAGTAACAAAAACCCAAAACTCCCCCACGCCTCGACTAGGGCTGGGCCATATTATACCGTTCACGGTAATACCGGTATAATGTTAGGCAACGATAGGAAAATGAAATATCGCGATAGAATGGGAGTAAAACGCGCATGCGCGGTGCCTTTGTTTTCATACGCACATGGCCGATTGTTGAGTGAAACAGATGAACCAGAATTGGTTTGTAAAAATGGTGCAACTTCCGTGATGTGGAACTGGTTTGGTGTTTGTCCGTCAGATACACAACAAAGCACATTTTTTTGCAGAACATGCAAGCGGCCGTTGTTATTGTCATATTTGTCGGACTAAGATGCTCTTAAATCTGGGAGTAATCTGGGTCCTAAACTCTGTATGCTTCAGGTCAAACAACACTGCAGCATCACTTAGAGTTAAAAACTGTCTAAATTCTTTCATCTTTAATAAAACGATCAGCATTGCTGCTTTACCAGGTGTAACTATAAAGTTTAACTTCCAGGCATCCATGAAAACAAAAGTTATTACATTTAACGGAGTTAGAAGTTAGCAGGAAGCTAGCGGAAGTTAGCTCGCTAGTTTCGCTAGTTACCTAAGATAAGATAAGATAAGATAAGATAAGATAACCTTTATTAGTCCCACACGTGGGAAATTTGTTTTGTCACAGCAGGAAGTGGACAGTGCAAAAGTTATGACGCAAAAATTAGAATACAATAAGAATAAATACAGTACACAGCTGTACAGAATAGAATAAAATAATATACTATATACAGTAGAATAAAATAGAATAAAAATATACAATAAGATAAAAATAGAATACGAATGCTATATACAACTGAGTAAAAATACAACGATGCCAGAAAAGATTATTGCACTTAGTGTTATTGCACATGTGTGGATGTGTGTGTTTGTTCAGTTAAAGTCTTTGTTGTGGAGTCTGACAGCAGTGGGGAGGAAAGACCTGCGAAATCTCTCCGTCCCACACCGTGGGTGCCGCAGTCTCCCACTGAAGGAGCTGCTCAGTGCTGTCACAGTCTGCTGCATGGGGTGGGAGACGTTGTCCAACAGGGATGACAGCTTAGCCGCCATTCTCCTGTCACTCACCACCTCCACTGGGTCCAGAGGGCATCCTAGAACAGAGCTGGCCCTTCGGATCACCCTGATATAGCATGTTCTGACTGAGAGATTTCTGAAAAAAATCAAACGTACAGCTCCGCTATCACTTCCAACATAAATGAAGACAGGAAACTAAACAGCAGTGATGTTTGTAGGGTTACTGAAGTTGGGCTAGCTGGTATATAATGATGTGCTACGTGATCGCTAGCGACACAGCTATGTTAGCATAACATAAACAGTGAAGCTGGAGGACGAACACTAACACTTTTCCACTTATAAAAGTTAACGTGAAGGTTCTTCATGGTTAGAGACAAATGCAATCGCATGGCAGGATGCTGTAAACGGACCAAACTTCAGTCAGGAGAACAACTGAGATAATCCATCCACAATGCGAGGTTAGTCATTAATATATTGCAACAACATGGGAATAGAGCAGCTGCCAGAGAATTCAACATTAATGAATCAATGGTACAGAAGTGGAGGAAGCAAGAAGAATGAGTTTAATAAAGTTTGATTTATCTGACTGCTTTGTTTCGCTTAATGTGCCTTATAATCCCGTGCACCTTATGGTCCGAAAAATGCATACTGCACACTGCAGTTTAATGTTGCAAAGCACCTCTTTTTAACTTCAGTGGATATTATACATGGTTATGCTCAGGATATGTCAGCCCATTTCTACTGGAAATGCCTTTTTTGAGCCCTGCAAAATACCTACTGAGCAGGGATAGCTCAGTAGGTAGAGTGGTTGCCCCATGATCGGAAGGTCGGGGGTTCGATTCCCCTTAACAGCTACCCTGAGGTACCCCTGAGCAAGGTACCGTCCCTACACACTGCTCCCCGGGCGCCCAATGGCTGCCCACTGCTTCACTGAGTGAATGGGTTAAATGCAGAGAGCAATTTCCCCACGGGGCTCAATAAAGTACAATAATGTACACACTTTCTTTCAGCAAGGAATTTGCATTTGCACTGTTAAATTTTTATAAAGCTTTAATGTACATAAAAACCAGCTTCTTGTTTATGTGAAAATAAATGAAAGGTTGTCTTTTTGCACTAGTAATGTTGTGGAGTTGTATTTTGTCTCGCATCAATTATATCGTCGGTTATATCGTTATCGCAAATTTTCAAATATATATCGTGATAAATATTTTTGGCCATATCGCCCTGCTCTAGCCTCGACATCTGTCACCTTTAAAAGAGGGTCAGAGCCTCCCCGTTTTTAACGCAGAAGAAAAGCACTTTGAAACTGCGCACGAAAGGTCTTCTCCTAATGACTTTGCACACGTCGGCGTCGGTGTCTGCAGGCAGACATTTGTGTTCCTGAAACAGTCGTGGTATTTATGTGTTTTCGAGGCTTGAATTCCTTCCCATCAACACATTTCTCATCAGGCCGCGTCGACATCTGTTGAGTTTTGCACATGTAGACGAAGCTGAGATTTTGCAGGGCTCAAAACTCGACGTTTCGGAGGCAAGAGGCAAGAATAATTAGATCGATCACACCAGAGATCACGTTTCAAGTCCTACACTGAACCACAGATTTATTTTTTTATTTTTACACTTTCACAGTAAATATATTCTGTTAGGGTTTGAAAGTAAAACCAAATTTGGTCACTGTTTTGATTTGTTATTCCTTCTCATGTTTCTGATGTTTATATACTTTGTCTCCCTCGGTTTTGAACATGTGGTACTTTTGCTTGCCTCCCTTGTTTCCACTTCCTGTTTCACACCGAAAAAAATATTCTTGAAGCAAAAACATTTTTAGTAAAATGTAACTGAAATATATATATATAGATATATATATATAGATATATAGTCTTATATATATATATATATATATATATATATATATATATATATATATATATATATATATATATATATATATATATATATATATTAGGGGTGCAACGATATTCGTATCGATATTGAACCGTTCGATACAGTGCTTTCGGTTCGGTACGCATATGTATCGAACAATACAACATTTGTAATTTATTTTATCAACTTTCCTTCTGACGATGCTGTCTGTGTTGAGCGCTCAGTGAATCTGCGTTCGACTACTCCGCCTAGGCTGCACTGTCAAGCGCAGATCCACTGAGTGCTCAACACAGACAGCATAGTCAGAAGGAAGAGCGCAGGGCAAGCTAGCAAGACAGAAGTTAAGCTCTCCAGATCTGGCGTTTGGAATTATTTTGGTTTTCATGTGACGTATGACCCTGAAGGTAAGCGAGTCATGGACTAAAGTAAAACAGTATGTTGGATGTGCCGTGCAATGCTCAATTACATGGGTGGGAGCTAGTGTGTTAGCGCAGTTAGCTCGTTAACGTGTTGGCCGTCTAGCCCCATGCACGGGGCGATCGGCGGTAGCTCGTTAACGGAGATTTGCCGTGTTATGGCGTTAAGGTCATTTCAACGAGATTAACCTGAAATCACTAGTGGGAACACAACGAATATGACTGCACATTTACGCCGACATCATCCTAGTGCAAAGACAAAAACAACAAGCATGCTACTAACTTTAGCCGAGTCATTTAGACAGCTGTTAGCACATGATTCTCCTTATGCTGCTGAGAATATAGCCCAGAAGAAGCGGATAGTATAGCTTTTATTTTGGAAAGAGACATTTCTCTGTAATAAACTCTCTTTTCCAAAGATGAGTGATTCCTCAATCAGATACAGGGCTTGCAATATCGCTAGCCCGACGTCCTGGGGCTAGCGATTTTTTTCAGTCGGGCTACCAAAATCTATCTCTTCCCTGCCCGTCGGGCTATTGTAGGAAGAAAAATATATGTCAATGCTTTTGCATTCTTTCAGAAATGTAGCTGGGTAATTATGTCATTGGCATCGGTGAGCCACTGTCAATATGTAACATATTGAAATCGCGTTTGAATTTGCACTTGTTTTTTTGCTTTCACTTTGCAATCGCGCGAACTGTGTATAGAGAGCGACAGCACTGATCTGTGAGTGATGAAAATTTGTGCACCAATTCCTCTGACATCGTCTTATTAATCGTTAGCTTACTATGCAAACATGACAAGTGAAATCTCCCGCAGCAAGCTTAAACATGTGAGAGGTTGAGGATATATATTTCATTTCTTCTGAGCCAAATAAGACAGGTCAGGGTGAAGAAGTGACAGCCAAAGAAAAGCTTACCACAAAACGGAGAAGTTATGACAAATCAGACTATAAGGCAAAAAGAAAGTGCAGCTTCATGGTTTCATGGACAAAAGAATTTCTGTGGCTGCAATATGACGAGCTAAATAACCAGGGCTGCACATAAGTGGTCCGCAGGTGCGCATTCGCTGTCAAAATAAAAAACGCGCACAAGGGTTAGGGTTAAATTTAAAAACTGTACTTTTGAGTTAAAATATATATTTATAATTTTAATAAATGACAAATTAAAAAGGCATGAACATTTTTTTTGTATCGAAAAAATATCGAACCGTGACACCAAAGTATCGAACCGAACCGTGAATTTTGTGTATCGTTGCACCCCTAATATACATATATATAGATATATAGTCTTATATATATATATATATAGATATATAGTCTTATATAGTCTTATTGAAATAATGGGAATAATGGGATAATGGGATTCCCATGATGCATTTAGTATTTCTTCTTCAGTCACCATGTGTTAATAGACCTCTCTGCACTGAATCATACTTGTTATTAATCTCTAACATCTCTTTACCAGGTTTCTTCCTGTTAAAAGGGAGTTTTTCCTCCTCACTGTCGCCAAAGTGCTTGCTCATAGGGGGTCATATGATTGTTGGGTTTTTCTCTGTATGTATTATTGTAGGGTCTACCTTAATTATAAAGCACCTTGAGGTGACTGTTGTTGTGATTTGGTGCTGAATAAATAAAATTGAATTGAAATGATTAATTATTATGAAAAATATGCTTGTTATTACCAATCGAGTAGATTTCATCTGGCCAGAATCCATTAAATTGAACCCTTAAGCCTTTATGTAACAAAACTACTACCTCTCCTCATTAGTTTCATCTTCATGTGCATCATAGCAGGTCAAGGATTGCACTGGAATATTGTTAAATATAGTTAAATATCAGAATAGATTCATTTTAGGTCAGGTTCTTTGCCATAAACCTTTTAATGATCTTATTTTGTTGTGAGGAACACCACAGAGAAGACCCATGGATGTAGTGAAGGAGGACATACAGGGGTTGGTGTGACAGGGTGAGATGAAGGCTGATGGTCTGCTCTGGAGATCCTCAAAGGGAGAAGCCGAAGGAAGAAATCTCTTATATGATGTACTGCATTTTTAAATAGGTAGTAGAAAGCTGAGTGCATGCCATCAACACTAACTTGTCCACTGTGGGAATTGTTGAGGGCCACTTAGATGCCAGAGAAAGTATAGTGTGACTACAGCACACAGTATGATAAATGAAACTGGGAGTGATTTAGGGCAATGTTTAAGATTCTCATAATGTGCTTCTTCTGTGAAATATGATGCAATGTTAAAAAACCATTAATGCAGCGCTGAGATCAGTAAAATCCCAACCGAACCAATGCACTGCATCTTTTTGACATTTTAAGCAACGCAAAAACCACATCTTGCGATGAAATGAGCCCCCCAAAAATCTCCACAGCATCTTGCTGCGAGCATTTCAATGCAAAGAGCAACATAAGACGGAGCGAAACAAGAGTGAAACAAGAGTTTGATCATGAAGACGTGAACACAGCAGCTCCGAGTGCGTCTCTCCTCGGCTGCAGTGCAGCTCAGGGGGGTTTGCAGCCTTAATATAAATGTAAATTCTGGACAGCCTCGCCTGAACTCTCAACCAGCTCCCATTATGTTTCCACAGCATACCGAGGCTGGGTGCATCTAAGGCCGCCACTTCACTGAGGGCGCTCCAACGCGCCCTACATCAAACACAGTCTTCCCTCCCTCTGCTGTGAAGAGCTGAGCCGAAAAAAATTCCTCCACCTCCCCTGGAAACTATACGACTGAGTGGGCTGCACGCTTAATGTGCGCGCAGTAATGTGAGTTTGAGCGCGTGCAGAGGGTGCGCTAACCTCACTACTGCGCCTTTATGAATGTGCATTTCTATAGGCTGCATCCTCTTTGTGGTTCTCTTTGTCTTTCTGAGGACCGCGCTCAGGTTTTGGACACGGGGACTTTCAGGACTGCGAGGACATTTCTGGAAAGCGAGGAGATTTGTGGAGAGGTATATTCGTAGACGGAATGAAGGGGGAAATAACAAGTAGTTTTGGAAAGTGAGGAAAACTGGGTGAATGTGAAATAGAATAATAAGAGGAGGGGGAAGTCAGAGACTTTTTTCGGAAAAGGAAAACATTATTGAAAAGGGAGGACATCTGGAATTGTTAAACAGCAAGTCGTTATAAGAAGAGTGAAAGAAATACTGTAAAGAGAGGAATTAAAGACATTTTGGCACTGACATGAATGAAAGACATCAAGTGGAAAGTGTGAGCTATTTTAGAAACTAAGGACATGCTAAACTATGATGAATATTACAACTATGTAAAGTTGTAATATTTTTGTATTTTTAATCAAGAACATGTTTTGGTAAATAAGAAAAGAATGAGACAAAATGTCAAATTTTGGGAAACTGATTTTAACATCTTATTATTTTTGTTTTCTTTTTCTTTTTCTGTTTCTTAAGGGGAAGGGCATTATTATAAGTCAAGGATAATGAAAATGTTGTTGGAAAGAGGGCTTATTGAAATAAGAGAAGATTTCTGTTGAGTGAGGACAAGGACTTCTTTATAACAGGGAGAAGAAAAAAACTTCTGAAAACAAGGAATTGAGGAGATTTTGTGGAAACCGATTTTTAATTCTGAAAAAATCATTTTAAAAACATTTCAGAAAAGGGAGGAAAGAAGAACGTTTTAAGTTAACTTATTATAACTTATTCTTATTTCTGAAAAGTGAGAGCATCTCTACAAATTGGGGGGATTTTGAGTAGAGTCAGAACAGACTGTGTTTGGAAAGAAGACAGATTTTGGTGAACAGCATTTTTAAAAATTAATTTGAATTGTGATTTTTTTAAATTATATTTTATCAGATTTTTGGAGAGAAGAAATAATATTAAAGGACTTACTGGGAAAATGGGGAAATTCTGATATCAATATTATCCAATAATCTTATGCTATATGAAAAAGGATATTTTCATATAGCATCATTTTTGGTGAAGACGGTAGAATTATGGAGAAAGAAAGGCTGTTATAGACGTTTGCGAGTGAGGAAAAACATTTTCAAAAAGAAGGGCATATTTGAAACCATTAGAAATTTATTTTTTGAGAGCAATGACATAAATAGGAACATTTAAAATGACACTAAGTTGGAAAATTACATTAGAAAATGAGGAACTTCCCGCATTTTCTTAGAAACTTCTGAAAGTCACACGGCATTTGAAAGGACTCAGCTGGAAGGAAAGGTGTGTTGTTTTCATAGGATGCACTGTAGGTTTGCAAATGTATATTATTTTAAAATAGCAGCCGTTTTGGAACATCAAGTTTCATAATTTCACTATTTTGTGGTTTTAATAATGTTATTAGCTATAAAATGCATAATGTTTATGAAACCCCTGCAAGAAGAGCATACAAACATATGTGTTTGGTTGTCTAATAGAATAAAGAAATATTAAGCTATGGAGTAGTAATTACCGTGTCATAATACAGTGCGCCTCTTAGATGTCCATTAATTTTGCTATGAAAGACCAACCTGAATTAGTAAAGTGAAAAATGGAAAGAAATAGAAGCTCTCAGCCAGCGAGTGTATGTGTCACTGTGTCCTATATGGCTGGATTGGCGCTGTGTGAAGAGGAGCTTCCTGCTGCTTAGTATTCAGTCCAGCACTCTGCCTGTCTGGTACAATATGATGCAGAGCTCCCCTATACTGAGGAACACACTTCAATATAAAGCGTGTACCCTCACACACACACACAGTCTTCCAAATGCACACAAATTCATTCGAGTTTCACGCACTTTTGGGTTACAGCAGAAATGTACATTACGGTGTTCTCATTTTTGTTGCACTATTTTTTTTGCCTGAAAACAATCTAAAGGTGGCACATTAAAAAGAAATGGTGGCTGCAGATTGCCCTGTAGGTCAAAGCCATCTCAGCACTTAGTAACTATATCTGTGACGGGCTTGTTTTTTTTAGCAAAACTGTGCCAAAGTTCAGTACAATGTAAGAACATCATGGAGGAGGCAGAGCAAGCACCATCAAATCATTTACTTTCTATATCAAGACACCATGGGGTGCAATGTCATAGACATTAGAAAGGAGAGGCATGGCACTTAGAGATGGCCTGCCCCCCCAACGAGCCAATCAAAAACCGATCCTTGAAACACATGAACCAGTCACGTTGTGGCATTCATGCATGCACACAAAAGAGATTCATGAGGGTTGTATGCATGCTAACCGTGTACTGCAGGAAACATGTGGCTTACTGTATCCATAACATGAACTGCATTTGTTCAGCACCCTGGTGGGAGGAGCCAGAGACCCCTGATCATGTGCAGAGCCTGGATTGAGCTGTTGGTGAGACTGTGAGAGAATGAGACCTGAATCAGCTGATGTTTTTGTACAATAACTGTACTATGTGTAATGAAGCCATAGAGACCCTTCAAGTACACAAGAGTGGGCTGAAAACTGACGAGTTTTACATGCCTGGCGTATGACTGAAAATCAATCAGTACCACAAAAAAGTGCTTTAAAATTGAAGTTGGGACCACCTTTGAAGCCAAATGTTTGAAGTCCAGGGTTCTACTCCAAGCTGAGGGATTTTTGATACAAGTAATGGAAAAGTCCTGCTGTAATGACACTTACTTCAACCTAGAGTGCATAAAGTAATTCCCAGCAATTAAAGAAAACGACAGAACAACCCGAAGACAAGGAATTCAATGTCAAAGGAGGGGCTTAACTTTTCGATCTATGTTTCAGTCCTTGCTACGGTCATGAGCTCTGAGTAGTGACTGAAAGAAAGATTAGAAAGTACAAGCAGCTGAAATTATTTTCCTCCACGGGGTGGCTGGACTCACACAGCGAGGAGCTACAGAAAGGAGCCAATTTACGTGTTTCAGGATGCCTCCTAGGTGGCTTCCATTGGAGAATTTCCAGACCCAACCAACTGGTAGGAGACTCCAGAACTGACCCCGAACACGCTGGAGAGATGATTTATCTCATCTGGCCTGGAAATGCCGCCCACATCACCCAGGAGGAGCTCAAAGATATTGCCAGGAAGATGGACGTGTGGACTAATTTGCTTAGTCTGCTGCCACTTTGACCCGACTGCAGATAAGCAGCTGAAAATGGATGAATGGACAGACGGACAGGAAATCACTCAACAACCCGAGGACCCACTTTCATACCTAAAAATGATTGTAAATCATTTGTCATCGCTCCCTAAAATTGCTCCAGTTTCAGGCTGGAGCAGAGAATCTGCTGCACACATCCAAACACTCACAGGCAAATGTTTGTGAGTCCAAACAAGCTTACACACACTCACACACACACACGCAGATCAGGCAGCCAGGTGAGGTGTGTGTTTGTGCTAGAGCCAGACAGCAGCTCTGTGTTTTATTACAGCAGAGAACTTTAACAAACCCAACAAACAGAAACACCTGGTGTGTGATGTGATGCTGCAGTGCACAAACCAAACAGCACAAATGAACAGAGAGAGAGAGGTGCAGTGCTGCCTCGTGTTTGTCTTCATATCATTGCAGAATGTTTTTATTATTCTGGATGTAAACTGCTTTTATTGGTGACCTATAAAATATTATTTATGTGAGCCGTGCGAGTCTAGAGCCGATGGCAGCTGCTTGACCACTTAAGGTCTTGCCAAAATATCAGTGGAGCTGTTTGATGGATTGGCATGAAATTTCTGCAGAACGTCTTAATTAACTGTTCTATTTTTTTCACATTTTAAAGCCTGATTGAGCAGCCATACAGTTGTAGTCCACAGCAAGACAGTCCTCAGCAATTAAAAGCATATTAACCATGCATAGGCATAAAAAATAATGGCCAGTGTCTCTCAGAGTCAGTCCCAGAAGTTGTCTAACAACAATAATAATAAAGTACCATAAAGCCAGTGTTCACATTAGTTTCTTAACTCATTGTAACAATCTTTTTTATTTCTGTGTCTAAACCTGTGATAATCAGGAAATCCACCAAAACGAGTTCACTTGTGAGACCAGCCCTATTTTTAATTTCTTCAAACATCAGCGAGTGAAATCAAAAGAAAAGAAGTGACTGAAAAATAAAACCACGAGACGTGAACCAAGGTGTTGAAGGTGAAGAACTTGCAACTGACTCCACCGCCACACTTCAAACCTCCTAATGAGGATTTTGTAGCTTGTTAAAAGAGGCCGTCATGTCCCGGCATTGAGTTTCCAGTTCATCAAGGCACAGATGCCAAAACTTCTGCTTATCTAAAGGGCGTCCAGGCATTGGAATGGGCTATATTTGCAGTCCGTATTATTCCTGTGGCATCAGATAGTGCTATTTGTCCAAGCTGGTCTCTGTGGCTCATGGATGCATAAGCTATCCTTTACCATCTGTACCCTGATGCAACGGTTATCAGCAGGTAATGCGTTAGGACGCTAGCGTCAAAGAACATCTTGTGCATAAGCAGATTACATTATGTATAGCTATTTCACTCCATGCTATTTCTATTATTTTAAGATTTATTTTGAGGAATTTTGTCTTGATTTTGACACAGACAGTGGAGAGGAATAAAGGAAAGATAGCAAGAAGCCAAGTGGAGATCCACTGCTCTCGTTTGCATCGTAACCACCTGCTCATTCACCTGAACCATTGTATTTTCTGAAAGTTCATATTAACACAGTAAAGGTGTGTCTACAAAAGATGACCACATTTACTCAACCTCTGCACTCACAGCCTGGAGATAAATATTTTCGTGCTATTAGGACTGACAGCTGATACAAAGGACAGAGCGGATCCTCACGCTGTTACACTGGTGCACAAACAGTACTGCAGTACAGTTTGTGGTGTAAACAGACACTATTAAAAAAAAAAGCTGCAGCATTTAAGCCTGGTGTGAAGGCCTCGACTCCTCGTTCATCACCTCCCTCATTCCATTCTGGTTTCCATGGAGACTGGACTGATCGGGTGATTAGCCGCGTCAATTAACCTCTGACCAATCACAGAGAGAGGCTGAGAAGCAGCAGCTCATTGTGAACTGCAGGTTCAGTCACAGCAGAATCCAAAAGCTCGAACGGCGAAATACAACAAAACAAAAAACGATCTTCTCGAGTCGATCAAGAAGCGTTCGGTGCCGCGTGACAGGCAAATATCACAGCGTAAAATCACTCTGCTGCAAGGTGAGGTTGAGCTGTTGAGATATTTAAGTAAAAGTATGAGAGGCTAATCAGGAGAATTGTGTTTAAAAGAAGCAAAAATACTGTGAGAGTCATTTTCCGCTGCTGCTGTTCACAGTGGAGTCATTTTAATGACTTTTTACAGGACTGAAGCTCATTATTATTTTCATAATTTCCCAGCTACTTTTTTTCAGTAAAATCACTTTTATAATTCGCAAAATATGAACAAAAGCCTGTTACGCTTGCTCTTGGTAACTGCAGCTCGGAAATAAATGCAGTTTTCTGCCTCGGCGTAATTTTTTCCATAAATGTACGGATACATGAGCCCACTTCACACATGAGCTTGCCAAAGACCTGACTCTCCTGCAGGGTGTGCTGGCCATAATTAACCCTGCTGCACTCCATGTGCCCTCCTGTAAATGTGGGAATCTGAAGTGCCATGTTTCATATCCTCAGACCTGGACACAAACACCCTGCCGGCCTCCTCCTTCTTCCAGTTAGATGACCAGGTCTGAGGTGTCACGTCAGCACTTCAGAGGAGATAAAACTCCTCCTCAGCCCTTGGAACAGCTTCTGTCAAACATTATTCACTTCATAACTGTGAAGATTCACACACGGACACAGTTTTAAAAGCTGAATTTGACCTCAAATGATCCCATACAGCAGTGGTTGTCAATCACTGACATGCAGGTATGTGTCTGTTTCTGTTAGACAACTGAAAAACTGATAAAAGAG
This sequence comes from Diplotaxodon limnothrissa, assembly GCF_057381915.1. Taxonomy (NCBI): domain Eukaryota; kingdom Metazoa; phylum Chordata; class Actinopteri; order Cichliformes; family Cichlidae; genus Diplotaxodon; species Diplotaxodon limnothrissa. The sequence continues at coordinate 23,876,038 of NC_140610.1, forward strand.
ATACAGCAGAAGGTCGTAAAATGCCAAAAGGCTAAAGGCCAACATTAATTCATGGGTGTCAGTGAGTCATCAGATCACTATATTATAATCCTGCTTTCATCTCACAAAGAAACTCGCAGCACTCTTATGTAAGTCAGCATCTTAACATGCTATGAATTCTTAACAGGATGACTGTGAGCAACAAGTCGTGCTTCTCGATATCTGGATTTTTTTTTCCAGTAACATGAGTTCGATTTCTTTCAGGTTCGTGTTGAGGAGGAGGCTTGAAGGATGCAGAAAAAAACTCCACAGGGTAATGTACTGAACGTGAAGGATTTGGCTCAATGGACATTCAGGATCTTCATTTTCAAATAACTTTATCTTGAGGTTTAGTCTTCTAAAGCTTACTTAGGGATATGGAAGAATTAAGGAAGGCTCTTACTTCCTGCTAAGGCTCAGCACAAAGTTTTGATCCCTGACAATAAACTTCCAACTTTACTGAAACAAAACTACTTCCAAACCCAGTCCAGCAGTGTCAGTCTGAATCATTACTCTATGCTGTGTTTTCCAGTAACAAAGTACACACTTTGAGTGTGCTTTTTTTTGTCTCTTAATAACAAGATAAGTGTGTGTGTAGAGAACATGTACAGTAACTTGTGCTTCTTACAATGAACACTCCAGAACATTAAACAGGAAGCAAAGCTAAACGTTCATTTTGATGCCCAAAAAAGTTGATTCTGTTCATCTGGAATGTTTTCAGCGGGAGAAACAAGTCGTCACTCATCCAAGGGACTTCTTCACCTACGTCCAGATGAACAGAATGAACTTTTTGGGATTTCCTTACCCGGATGATTGAGCATGCATCAAGTCAATTTTGATGAACACAAATTTGGATGTTAGGGCAAGAACTGCTCTCCAAAAGATGCAAGACGGGAGTTCTGTCTGCAGTAAGGTGGATTTGAAAGTCTGGCTCTATTCTGAAACTTCCAGTACTTGCGTGTTCAGACAAGAAAACACGAAAAAGTGAGGAAGGCATGAGCAAGACCAAAAAATAAGACAGAGCAGTCATCAGTGACCATCGATATGACACTGATTAAGTCAAATGTAGCATGAAACGGAGGAGTTGAGGTGGGCTGCAAAGAGGCTTGCAGCGACAGAAGCAAATCTATGAAGGCTGAACCAGCTTAAATAATGTCCCCTATATGGATAAAATAATGACACTACATTACACTCTGCAATGTAGTGTAATTACTTTATCCAAAAAGTATCAAAGACTGGCACTGACCACAAGAGCCTGGAGAGCAATGATGCAAACTTGCTTGCATCTTAATTGCCTGAGTACGGTGACTGACTGACCAAACTTCTAAAAATAAAAATTGTTTATTGTAATTGTTTATATGTGGAAATGAATTTGTGACATCTACTGTTATTGTAGTTCAATAAAACTACACTATAGGTCGCAATGCACTGATGAGCTAAGTATCAAATTCAGTTTCATGCTGTTCTGTGTTTTTATTGCAGCACCTTTAAAGCACTGCAGCGATTTCTACTGAGAGAAATCATCCAGGAGCCTAACAGCAAAGTGGCAGCAGTTTGGAGGCGTTTCAGCTGTGCTACACCAACAGCTTCTCTTTGTATGTCTGCAATTTTTTGTGCTTAAACACAAACTGTGATTAAGTAAGTCAACAGGACTAAAGAGCTCCAATGACTGCAACCATTTTAGTCTTTGTTTGGTAGGATAGCGGAGACAAGACAGGGAAAGCTGGAAGAAAGACATTCAGTAAATGGTATCCAAGCAGACTTGGACCCAGGCATTCACATTAGCCTTACCTCATATGGTATGGGTCGCCTATTTAACCAACGGGTTAAATAGGCGACCCATACTGGTGCCACGTTCTTGGAAAACGGTTGTTGTACTTGTGGTAAAATAACATTGCCCTAAACGTCAGTGAAAGATTCCCAGTCTCTTCCACAGAGTGAGGAATTTGGCTTATTGATCAAACACAAGTATTGGATCGGGTATTTCCATAAAGTTAATTACAATGTAACTCAGTGTCAAATTATAGTGTTTCTTTGTTTGTTTGTTTGTTTTACTTAGGAGGAGCTGGACAAAGTTGGGGCAGTGGATCCTTGAAAAAAAGTTTCTGTTAACTGGCATAAAACTCAGGTGTAATAATATAGTATTCTTATAAATTAAAAAAGATAAAGAAGAAACAACTGTTTGGGCTGATGCCTTTCAACGAAACAAGCATGAGGAGGTTTTGGTGCTTCTGTTTATTGAGGCTGTGATGTCTACATGACTGGTATTTGACAACTGGCTTGTCTGACAAACGCTATGCAAATTATATAAAGACTAAAACTATTACAAACCTAAGTGAAACTAAACATTTGTTGGAACAGAAAGCACTCAAATGAAACAACCATCCACAAAAACTAAACAGAGGACAAAAGGTTTAAAGTAAATAAAAATTAAAAATGAATAAAAGTAAGGAAATCTTATCCAACCTTCAGCAGGTTTACTGGAGCAAAAACAACACTTTGCTTCTAAAAGCAAGAAACCGACGTGTTAGATACCAGCTCACAGCTCACGTCATTGTCATTTTTCATCATGTAGACACAGATTTGGCCGCTAACGACTCCTCCACCTCCCATCATTCACCTCTGTGGCAAAGAGCAGCGGGGCGGGGCTGAGTGACTGACAGGATGATGAGTGGATGCGGTCAATGTGTGAAGCTTTAATGATCTGTAACAAGCAGACAAAGCAGGTCGTGAGTGGCTACAGAGATCCACAATCATTACTCCTGCTTGAATTTGTGTGTGTGTGTGTGTGTGTGTGTGTGTGTGTGTGTGTGTGTGTGTGTGTGTGTGTGTGTGTGTGTGTGTGTGTGTGAAGGAACAGAAAACATCCAACCAAATCTGAGGTGACTCGCTGAATCATTTTTAAAGGAAGGAAGCCTAACAATTAAGATATTTGAGTTTTTCACCCAGACAGACTCCAGCTGTGAGATAAGATTACAGATGTTTCAGGGGTCAGAGGCCATAAAAGATGGAAAAAATATTACTAAGTTTTCCAGTAATCAACGCTCTGAGTCGGACTCCACAGAAACCAGCTGTCGGTCTGCTAACATGAATGATTTTACACACACACACACACACACACACTCTTCATAGAGAACAGAATCTACCCACACTGAATCACTGAAAATGTGTGTGTCCTTATCCAGAGAGTGTGTGTGCGTCTGTGATTTTTACACTATGAGTCATTCGAGGCTCCACAATAGACTGTGATGAAGCCTTCTGCATCGTGTCTGTGTGTGAGTGTGTGTGTGTGACCTCCATTGATCAGAGTGAGGTAATCAGATTGATGGCAGTCTTGGCAGCAGCTTAGATTTAATAAACCGCAGGCAGACAGGCAGACAGACGGACAGACATGCAGGCGGGCAGTTCAGATGAGGTCGTGTCGGTCTGACTTGACAGTGTGACATCACAGAGAAAGACTGTCAGATGTTCAGATGTTACGTAAACCTGCAAATGTCGGTGTCATGCCAATGTCTCGTATGGTGCTTGTCTTCCTGAGCTGGAATTTTCTGAAAACCACAAACGATGTCAGTTATAATTCCAGCACAGACCCAGTGTGTTCTAATCACAGAGCATCACGTAATGTTTCCTCTGCCTTTGTTAGACACAAGGCGTCTTCTGGTGTTGGTGCACCAACTGGGAATATTGGCCATGGAGGGATACAACCGTTTTTGGATAGCTCGAAGTGTTAGGTTCACCAGCCAGGAGGCTTTAGTTTGTATTTATTCATGTTTGGTTTTTACCACTAGCTGATTCTTATATTCCCACTTTCTCTTGCTGGTTGTGTTTAGGGCAGTGTTTCTCAAAGTTGATATGCCAACTTAGAGATCCACCACATGAATGAAGGCTGCAAAGGTAAAATGGCGATGGCAGTGTTGTTATTTGAGCCACTGATAGAACAATAAAAGCAATTTGGTTGCTCCTTGTAACATATCTTTGGGGTTGATGGTGTTTTAGGCTGGCTAAAGTCATTTTTGTACTCGTTTACAGTTCATACACCATTACTGAAATGGCACTGCATGTGTATGTGTTAAGAATGCATAGTCTTTCATGATGGCTATAAGACAAGAAGTGAAATTTGAAGAAAATAGCTCATTTTGTTATGTTTTGTGCTGCTATGTCCTACATTATGAAGGAAAAGCCATTTTGGCCCACTTAAAATGACATCGAGCGCTGCCCCTGGACCACCTCATGTGTTTCCTCATTTGTTGAGCTGTCTGCAGACATGACGACCGACATTCTGATATGTGATGTTCTTTATAACCAGGGAACCGTTTGCTATAACATTTGCCCTGTTGAGATTTAATTTCAGCTTCTCCTCCAGTCTTCATCAGCTCTGTGGGTGCAGAGTTTTTTGAACCCCAGAGATCCAAATGGTGCTGCCATCTATCACATTTTCACAAGGCAATGTGACTTCATGTCTGTCTCCGACAGCTGAATGCTGCACAGTCGCTACTAGAAAGTTACTGTCGGCTGCTCCTTACCAAAAGGAGTTGCCACAGTTGGTAGCTCTTAGGATGCTTTCACTGACCCCACCCCAATAGGAATTTAAGTCTCTGGGTGGAATTGTACCAGCGCCAAAGCCGAAAGATCATGGTTTGGGTTATAACACACCCTGTAATCCTTCACACTGAAAAACTGCAGGTTGACTGCACCATCTTACTACTACCATAACCAACAGCATACCAGCTGCTATACAACAGCATTATTTTACACCCCCAGAATGAGAACGGTCTGACTGCTGACCCACAGCGTTCACTGCGAGAATTCTGCAGTTTTAGTTTTAAATCAAATTTCAGCTCATTTAAGTTCTTTTTTGTTTTGTTTTTTAGTTCTGGTATTAGTTATAGTTTTTATTATATAATGGGTGGATTTAAGAACTGCTCAATGATATAGCGATGCAACAATCCCTGCTAATTATTACTAAGTGACAGACTAATTAAATACCAGGATTTCACTTGCAACAGCTACAACTACAATTACCTGCACAGCAGTTCACTTACTTAAATTAGTGGAAGTGAGGCCCATACACCAATAAGCTACAGCAGCGGTCCCCGACCTTTTTTGCGCCGCGGACCGGTTTATGCCCGACAATATTTTCACGGACCGGCCTTTAAGGTGTCGCGGATAAATACAACAAAATAAAACTAGTACCGGTACCGAAAAAAGAAGATTTATTCATAACACACGTGAAAAGACCCAGGGAAACCGAGTAAATGATAAAAACGATAACAAAATAACGCTGAAAACCGATAAAAACCCTGAAAACCATACATTTCACACCTGAGCCTCAACTCTCGTGGCCCGGTACCAAACGACTCACGGACCGGTACCGGTCCGAGGCCCGGGGGTTGGGGACCGCTGAGCTACAGCATCCACGCCCCTAAATTAAGCCTAAACACACATGAATGAATTCAGGTGTTTCAGCTGTTAAGAATGGGGAACTAGGAGGAGCTCCAAGCTGTTTTTGTCTATTTCTGCTTTAAAGTTGGACATTTAGATGTCAGGAAGACTGACAAACTGTTAGAGGAAGCCTCAAGTGGCCATTAGAGGAATTGCAGTTTTTGGTACTTCAACACAGGAAGTTTCCCCTTGGTTGTCATAACTACCAAAAATTAGTTTGTGACAGTATTATGCTTTGTTTCTTAAATGACTGGGCTCTTTCGTGTCTGGGTAACCAGTATAGCTTTGGTTTGTTAGGTGAAATGTTCCAAACTTTCTCATGTTGCAAACTATCGTTTAAAAGTTGTTGCAAACTATCGTTTAAAACTTCTTTTGGCTGCTCCCTTATTCACGAGGGGATCCCACAGCAGATGGACCCACATATTTGATTTGGCAGATTTTTACCGAAACAACCCTCCCAGGCATTTTTGTCTCCTCCAAGACTTGAACCCGAGATCTCTCATGTGTTAGATGAATGTGTAAACCACTACATTGTAAATTGTAGTTTGCGAAAATTCCTCCAACTTCCCCACCTTACTGCTGTAAATCTGCATTCAACCACTGATTTGCAAGTCAGTTGCGTAGTAGAAGCTTAGCCTGATGTTCAAAGTGACATCCTCATCCCGGCTGTAAAGAAACTGAGCTGAACTTTCCCGAATGCTGCAAATTGAAACACAACAGCTCGTTGAGCACGGAGAGCAGCAGCAGGAATTATTTTATCTGTGATGTGAAGAGACCCACAGGTGTGAATGGAGAATTTATCTGTGACCAGCAGTCTGCTATGACTGGTCAAGTGTAAGCTGAACCTGTGTTTAATATCCTCTGTCACACACAGGTGGTGCTGGGCTGCGGAGATGAGGCAGGTTTATTTTCCTCTGCAGTTATGAACGATCGCCGGGCTCTGGCCTGTCTCTGACTCAGACTCTGCAGAGAGCCGACAGAAAATAAAGGAGTTTTTCTTTCATTACTTCTCAACTGAGTTCACCTGGTGTCTTTGTTTACACAGCAAAACAGCCAGGAGAGAAATCTCCTACGGTTCATGCAGAGCCACAACACCCGGTCTGACAGGAAGATTATATTTCGTCAGGTCTCTTCTCATTCTTCATCGCAGCAGAGAAGAAGACCGTTTACGCAAAACCACATGCTGAGATCAACGACAAGCGTGATCCTAAACCTTTTCACAGAAAATTTCCCATCTGTCCGGGTTGGAGCACGAGTTTGACATCACTGAACTAAAGTCCACTTCATTCCCTCCGACAACAGCGATACGACAAACAACAGAGACGTGGTCAAAGATCAAAGCTCGCTCAGCCAAGAACACTGTGATCACCCAGTAATGATGACAAAAGGTGAAAATACAGACATCTATAAATGTCTAAATACAGACATAGACATACTGTCTTAGGATGAAAAAGTAAATAAAGTTTTGGGCCTTTCACCCTACACAACCTCAGGCTCTAAATTAGCAGGTAGGACAGCAACAAGTTTTAGAAAACTATCGACTTTCAGCATCTGCAACAACACTTAAAGCTTCAAACACAAATTCAAAAAAATTTGAATTCAAAGGCTACAAAATCATCTAAAAACGAAGACATTTTTCACAAAAATCTAATGACGCATAATTCATAAGTAGGTGGAGTTTCCCTGACATGAGACATAAACAGTTGTACCATCACAAACTGTCTTGAATAGTGTGCCGACTTGCTGTTGGTGGGTTTTATAACCTAAATCAACTTAAGGTCGGTTAGTGGAGAAAAACCACTTGATGCAGTGGACCTTCTACAGGAACGGATGCTAAGGCAGCAAATGATTCACTTAAAAGTACAATATAGACTTTAACCAACACCTGAGCTAGAATATTTCATTACTTTGCAGAGCGCATTCACATGAAATTCATAAAATCTTTCGTCATGTATAGAAGCATCTGAGAGTCTCTCTTTTTTAATACACGTTTAGGGAATAAAGCCGCTGGAAACTGGACAAAAGTCCTCACGCCTGATCGAGACAACAGTCTCGACACTTTGCTATCCCTGCAAAACTATGAACTTCTGCTTTAAATGGAACCAAACAAACACAAGGAATAAAGTATATTTTATATATAAAGGATATCTATGCAAACACTCATCCTACGCTAAGACGGCCTGCCTTTGACCTCTAAAGTTCTCTTTTATATTCACTGGTGAACACCTCAGACAGTTTAAAGAAATCCTGCATTAAATCGGAACTCATTCATGGAAAAGCTTGAATGTTGTCCCTGATTTCTGACTATACTGTACGTCCAGACAGCGGCCCACCTCTCCAGTTTCAAGGGTCAAGTGTACCTGAAGCCAGGGTCTAAATCCATTTCCAGTGAGAATGATTTAACCCCCAAAATGATTCCCCAGTAGTTACAACACTGAGCAGTGCTTTTTAAGGCGCTGCTGCAGGAAAGATTTCTAGTTTCTTTAGCTTTTCACCCCCAACTATAAGATCTGTATAAGAATAAAGAAAACTACAGAAGAAGAACAAACAAACATAATCATAAATAAATAAATGAGATTCCATTTTGCTAGCGCATGGTTTTTGTAGAATATTATATTTATCTAATTGAGTAAAGGCTTTAATGTTTCTTTACTTTCTTCACTTCGCATCCTTTCCTCATCACTGACTTGCTCTCCTGTTCCTTTGTCACCTGCTCATTTCCTCATTGAATTCGCCTGTCACACCTTATTTGAGGGCAGCACTCACTTTTTTCACCTTCACACCATCGACGGTTCCAATTTAGCAGTCAGTGTACATCTTTCTCACATTTCTCATCGTGGCTGAAATTAACTTTAAGTCAGATAATAAACCTTTGTTCACTGGATAATAATCTAATAGCTTATTAATTAAGTGCATTCTGATCGGATGCTCATGACGGCAACAAAACCTTCTTATGAACTTCCTAATTAACAACCTGCCTTTGTACCCTGGACTGGGGGTATTTATTTGCACCCTCAGGGTTGGTTCCCTACAGAGGCCGGTGTTGAACCTCTGGTAAGAACTCTGCACGTTAATGTGACGGCACAGAAACGGACCCTTTAAAAAAGGAAAAATTGGGCTCAGGGGCTTTTACAGGTTTATTTTTTATTATTCATTCGTACATGTGGAAATGACATTTGTGAGGCACTTTTCTAGCCTTGCTCACCTCACAACTCTTTATCTTTTAAACATCTTTGGCCAATTTAGAATCACAAAGACCTCCAGAAGATTCAAAGTCCAGGACCTTCTTGTGTGCAAACCTCTGCTGCTGATATGCAAGACGAAAAAGAAGGAAGCTTGTAATATATATTGATTTTAATGAAACAATAAAGTTAATATTTTATATCATAATATTTATTTTTTCTATTTTTACCAAACAGCTGCACAAATATTATTGCTTGAGAACTTCTATGTGCATTTTGAGGACCTTAAGAAGAAACACATGGTTACTTTGGGGCCCAGTAATTGGTCCTTGGGGAAACATAAACGTGTACTGTACCTGTCGGGAATGCACTGATTGTGTTAGCGCCTTTAACAGCAATTTTATTCACCCAGTTTTTTTGGAAAACTTTCAGCTGCACACCGGTTCTTTGTTATTTGTAGTTTGTAGCAGATGATAATCAGGAAGCACAGGAGGTTTTATACCAATGAAAACTGGGTTTGCTGTCCAGATTTGATGTGTCAGCAGGCTATAATTTGCTTTATCTTCCTGTGGATTTGACCCTTGTGTGGAAATGCACTGAAGGAACCTTAATTCTGGGAAAGTTCCTGAAACTTTAGGTGAAGAAAAAAAGAGTTAATATCTGAGTAAAGACACGAGTCATAAATGTTAAAGATGCCCTGATTTTGCTTCAGAGCTTCCAATCCCCCCAAAATTTCCCCCTGCAGGGAAATCAGGTGGTTCTTATTCAAGAGTTTCAGTGATGTAATTTCCCACGGCTGTACTAACCCTTTTTTAAAATTAAGCAACTTTAATTTGCGCACTGGGTTCGACATAAATATGTACAATAAGCTCAGCATAGGCGCCTGCACAGCTAGCAGACTGAAGATAAGCCAGGGCAGATTTTCCTATATAATCCACTGATGGTTGGGTTGGATGATGAAGTCTAAAAGTAATCCAGGTTTCATGTGAAGCTGTCGCATAATCTAAATTAGTCAATTTTAGCATGTATTTTATGTTATTGTATGACGTTTTTTGCATTCTTGCCTGCTGTTAAAAGTTAACAACGAAAATGCAGCATTAAGTTACTTTAAGTGTTAAAAATGTAACTACTTTTTTATTTTTACTGTAGAAGTCAATAATCTCTTAAGGATTTAAGCAATTTACCTTAATTTTATGGAGATTCTTCCCATGCAGGGAAAAGCAGATTGTTCAAACATGTCAAATTGAAAATAGAGATGTTAAAGGTTCCAAAAGGTCAACGCAGACTTCACTTCAGCTCTGCATAAATCATTACAGGAAAATTACTTGGTAACCCAGTAGGAATAAACAGCATTACATACAGTGGTCTCAGCCCAGATTATCATATCCTACAGAGGTATCCTATACACTCACCATACAGAACAATACAGGCTTCATGGCACCCAGTAGGAACATTACATAAATATTACAGGGATGTTACGGAGCCCCGGGTCTGCTCACTCACACCTCTAAGCAATAAAAGTGAAATCATAAACGAGCACGATAATGAGCATAAACATAATCAAAGAGGTGGCATAAGGTCACCACAGACTGAGCAGCTCAAACAGCTCACTGTGGCGCTGCGATGGGAATATCACAGGACAGGAATATTAAAGTCAGTACAACGCGTGACAAAAGGCACAGTGAGGCAAAGCGCCACGGCACCATAGAAACAACGCACAACATGACAAACATGTGCAAAATATCATGGGAACAACAGAAGCATGACTGACTCACTACAGGGAGATTACAGAGGTGCCACAGTCAGACAATGTTCCCGCGAAGGCGCGCGGAAAGCGGCACAGACACACTCCACAGCCTCGCGCTCTTACGGGAATAATAAGAGGACTGTCAACACAACTGAGCTGTGAAACAACGCGAGCGTGACACTATAGGAAAATTACAGCAGTGTGCTCAACGTAACCGGAGCCGCAGAAAGAGCGAGAATGAGAGAAACCTCAGAGAAGGAAAACATACTGAAATGGCGAAGATGGAGACTCCTCTATCTCTTCTTCCTCCTCTCCTCTTCCTCTCAGGTCTGAAAGTCTGCAGCCTTCTTCCCTCGCTCTCACTCTCTCTCTTTCTCTCTAAAGGTCTCTCTACCACTGTCTCTCTCTTTTGTCGCTGTGATATCTGGCCATGCCTTCACAGGAGGGGGAGGAGGGGGTGGAAGAGGAGGAGGGCGAGGAGGAGAAGGGGGGGCCAGACAGACAGAGAGGAGGGAGAAGAGGATGATGATGTTGATGAAGATGGTGGAGGGAGAATCAGACACTGCAGCAGAGAGCGAAGAAGAAGAAGACGGCGCCTTTACCTCTCTCTCTCCCTCTCTCTCTCTCTCTCTCACCTTCTTCCTGATCCTCTTTTCTTTATTTCTCGAGGACGCGCACGCAAGCCCAGCGACGCTCCCGATGGTGTGTGCACGCGCGCGTGCAGGCTCCAAGGATAGCGATGCATTCACCACCACCGCGCCACCTCCTCATCCCTCCTTCTCACTCGCTTTTTTTCTGAATTAATTTCAAGCCTGTAGACTCTGAGAGCGTGTGTGTGTGCTTGTGTGTTGTTTTTGCACCCTGCAGACACACACACACACAGACAAAAGTCTCTCCATAGGCGTTGAAATGTGTCAGTGTGTAATTCCCTTTGTTCAGCTCTGTGTGAACAAAGAGGTTAGACTCTCTTCATTAGTAGTAGCTGGAGTAGGCCACTACTCACACTGCAGTTTTATTTTGAGAGTAAAATGTTCATTAACACAACTTTTGGGGTGTCAGATTGTGAAAGTGTCCTTTTCTCCTTCTCCAGGTTTTATTTGGCACAGATGTGTTGCAGCTTTTCCAGAGGATTTGCGCTCAGACTGTCCAGTGGAACTGCTTCCCTGGTGCATCAAAGAGGCAAAAAGACAAGCATGCTTGACAAGTGTCATTTTAGAGGATGGCTGCTAAAATAAATGACCTATAACTCATCTAAAGTAGATGCTGTGGGGTGGAGGCTCTTTGTTTTGCCTCTACTTGCCTTGCAAGACTCTGTGGTTGTTGCCAGTGATGGGAATAATGGCGATACAAGTAACGGCGTTACTAACGGCCAGTGTTGGGAAGGTTACTTTTAAAATGTATTCCGTTACAAAATACAGAATACATGCCCCAAAATGTATTCTGTAACGTATTCCGTTACGTTACTCAATGAGAGTAACGTATTCTGAATACTTTGGATTACTTAATATATTATCGTGCTTTTTACAACAACGTGAATGTACTATTGCTGTGTGATTTATTACTATTACTGAAGGTCCGCGACTCCGAACTGTAGTAAAGGGACCTCTGACTAATACAGTGGGGTCCCTGTCGGCTCGTAGCCGAAAACTAGCTTTACTTTGTTGTGTGGGTCAATTTTTCTTGCGAGAGACAGAGAGAGGCGTTGAAAGACTGCTCCAACGGAACTTATTGTTTTCGGAGGAAAACACGAAGTCGAGTCTTAATAGCTTACTTACAACTGGGCTCGTCAGGCACTCTTCTTGGCTGCAGTGGTTATTATTATATTTACATGCTTCCAGCTCCCGTTTTTCCTCGATGACAACTCGTACCTTTCCACTCGCCTTTTTCTCCCTCCTCGCGCTCACAGACACATAACGTGTATGGCAGTGCATTCTCCCTGCAACACGGACTATACTGCCCATGATGCTACATTCTTTAGAGCTATGCTTGTAGCATTCTGCCTGTTAGCTTATGTTAAGGTTCAAAATATTGGGGATGGAGACAAGAGAAAAACCACAATAACAACACTGGTCCGGTCGGGTTGAGTCAAACGATGATTTAATGATCACACACGTGGGAGATGGACACTGATGCAGACAGCCTCAAAATCTCAAAATGGTGGAGCATTGCTCAAACTTTTATAGCCTCTGGTGCCTCCACCTTATCATACAAAGCCTAAACATTCACATGCTTTCTCTCACACAGCGCCTGAGCTACGACCTTGGCTCCCTGTTTATCTGCTCCTGCTGAAATGGGGCAGAAAACTCCAGCACACTCTGTTCTCTTCTACTCAGACAAATTAGATTTCTTATAACTCAGCAGTATAATGCATCATAAAACAATATCATTCATTCACAACAAGTCAGCAGTTTAATGTAATGCAAATCAGTTTAACTAATGCAATAGTTATCAGCTTCTTCTAATTCAGGAGAATAATGCAAACTAAAACTACATATTAATTCACAATCTTTAATTAGGGGTATAACATGGCATAAAATAATCTAACACTTAGCACAACAACAACAACGAAAAGGCGCTCTCTCACCCAGGAAACACACAGTCGCAGAAAGAGAGAGAGAGCGTCGCCCTGTAACCATGGCAACCGTAACGCTGCCGCCTGGAACAACAGAACATAGCTGTCAAACAAAACCCAAACAGTCCTGACCCGCGACAAAATGAAACAGGAAAGTACCGCAGTGTAATCCATTTATTTCAACAAAGTAACTGTATTCTGAATACCACCTTTTTAAACGGTAACTGTAACGGAATACAGTTACTCATATTTTGTATTCTAAATACGTAACGGCGGTACATGTATTCCGTTACTCCCCAACACTGCTAACGGCATTACTTTTTTCAGTAACGAGTAATCTAACTAATTACTATTTCTATCGTTACAACGCCGTTACCGTTACCGGTGCAGTCGCGTTACTATTTTTCAACAAACAGACGGTTGAAGCTGTGTTCAGCTTACCTTATATCAGTTGCACGGCAGTAGCTGTAAGTAATCTGGGCGCTACAGCTTTATGGTAAAATGGTAAATGGCCTGTATTTGTATAGCGCTTTTCTAGTCCCTAAGGACCCCAAAGCGCTTTACACAACCTGTCATCCACCCATTCACACACACATTCACACACTGGTGATGGCAAGCTACAATGTAGCCACAGCCACCCTGGGGCGCACTGACAGAGGCGAGGCTGCCGGACACTGGCGCCACCGGGCCCTCTGACCACCACCAGTAGGCAACGGGTGAAGTGTCTTGCCCAAGGACACAACGACCGAGACTGTCCAAGCCGGGGCTCGAACCGGCAACCTTCCGATTACAAGGCGAACTCCCAACTCTTGAGCCACGATCGCTTTAAGCAGCTGCGCGCGCTCCCGTGGAAGGCAATCACTTTCTGCCCGACGATCACTTTTTGGCACAACACCTGGAGCTAAGGGGCAAAACAATCGCATGAGTGCTGCTGTTTGACTGAGGAAGCATAAAGTAGTCGTGGTAAGCCAATCACATGACCACATCAAGATGACAAAGCAACAAGGTGATATACACCAGTTTTTTAAATTGTGTTGATAGGCCACGTAAAACCAGAGTCATGATAAACAATATATAAGCGGCGTTTTTTCCTTAATAGTTTCTTCATGTTTAACGTCTAAGGACAGCGCTAGCAAGCACTCCATGCTTATGACCAAAAAACCCAAAACAAAACAAAAAAACAGCCTTTTGATCTTGGTGGAAAAATGCACCATGCCAACCAATCAAAAACTATATGGCAACATGACATTTGGTTGTTTAGGAAGAGGGGGAAGTTTTAGGAGTGACGGTGAGAGAGAGAGAGAGAGAAAGACAGCAGAAACACAGAGAGCGAGTTTTGAGATGTGAGAGATTTGTGACATTTAACGTGTTTGTAGTTTGTAGTTAATGTGTTGTCTTGTGTAGTTAGTGTGTAGTGTTGTGGATAGTTTTGTGTTGTGTGTCAGAACAATGAGGTGACTGCTGTCTCCAGGTAAAGAACAGGAGTGATACACCTGCTGCTGTCAGACCTGCAGGTATCAGGCTGTGATGTTCTCCTTTATAGTGGACAGAAATATTTGAAGTGGCACAAATAATTTGTGTGGCATCTTATTGACTGCAGAACAGCTGATTGTTATGTAAACAGTTTGAAATTATTATTTTAAAAAAGGGGTAAAAGGTAAATGGCTGCAAATAACTTTGTTGTTTGCAAAACTTCTGCATATGATTTTAAAACAATGACAATTTATATTTGCATTTAAAGTTATGAAATGTGATTCAATAAACATGTTTGTGGTTGTTACAGTACAAAATATAACTTTTTCTACTCTGATTTTGTTTGTTGTCTGATTTTAGATCAATTGTGTTAATACAGTATGTCAAAATGAAAACATAACTGTAAATTCAGACACGCAAGGTTGTGTTGAAAAGAATGATACCAAACAAGGCAAATTAAATAGTTTTTAAAGGTGAAATGTAGAGGAAACATCAAAAGTAGTGAAAAATATGCAATTATACCCTGGACCACAGAGGGTTGTTTTTTTTAAAGTAACGCAATAGTTGCTTTTCAAGTAATTAATTACTTTTAGAATATTGTAACTCAGTTACTAACTCAGTTACTTTTTTGAAGAAGTAACTAGTAACTGTAATTAATTACTTTTTCAAAGTAACTTGCCCAACACTGGTTGTTGCATGTGCTTAATTCCTTAGTCGCCAATTATCCACACCTGATAACTGGGTTGGCTTGGGAGGAGCACCTCTTTTTACAGCTGTTGCTCATCATGGTTCTCCTGAAGACGTCTAGTGATGTACATTTTTTTAAGACTCTCTCTATATATACATTTATAATTGAGAAGAGTATAAATGCATTTATGTAAGCACCAAGTTGGGCAGGCTTGCATTAAAACTTGTATATGTGGTTTCTGGATATTCTACAGTGCAGGGGAATTATGCTTGCTGGAAAATAAGTGGGAAATAACAAGACACAAATTTGCTGACAGGAGGATTTAATATTTAACGTATTTTCTTCTGTATTTTGGCAACAGTTTGTAAAATATTCATGATTTTTATTTTATTAAAATGTGTTTCTGGACACAATTTTCATCAGATTGGTCTCATATGTCAAAAAAAACCCCCAAAGACAAACAAAGTGTCCATGTACACACTGATATGCACATTTTTCTTTTTTGAAAGGCAGTCAGGGCCACATTTGGAAGCTGAAGGGGGCATTTCACTGCCAGCACCAGAGTACCAGTTTGAATCCTACATGCATCCTCTACTTACCTGCATGATTTCAAATGCATTAAACCTCTTATCTTATAAAAATTACTGGACTCAACTAAAATAAATTACAACTCATTTTCATCCCATCTGAGAAGTAAAAGTAGAAACAAACGTACTGCAAACACAAAATTTACATCCTATGGAAACAGATTTCATTCTAACTCATCTTTTGAATGCATCTGGGCTGATATGAAGGGTGGGGGTGGCTTGCGACAGCCTCTCTAAACTCTAGTTTTAAGGATATTTGGTTGAATCATTCACTACACTAAAAGTTTGGAAATGCATGTTTGGTATGAACATTTAGCTTAATTGTTCATTTCTCCTTTCCTTAGTTGTTTCATAGGTTTGCATTTATAGATTAAACATTTGGATTAGGATT
The DNA here is from genome assembly GCF_057381915.1 of Diplotaxodon limnothrissa. Taxonomy (NCBI): domain Eukaryota; kingdom Metazoa; phylum Chordata; class Actinopteri; order Cichliformes; family Cichlidae; genus Diplotaxodon; species Diplotaxodon limnothrissa. Next base: position 23,892,138 of record NC_140610.1, read on the forward strand.
AGGAATTAGCACTAGATGTTTCTGTAAAACTGCAATCTCTGTAAAAGGAACGAAAGGACATTATTTATTTATTATTGGTAAAATAATCAATGCTGCATTTGTGAAAACTAAAATCAGCTTTAGATGAACTACAGCCAGCTTTGGAGCAATGCGCTTCCTGGGCAGTGGAATGACAGGAATTAGGAATAATCAGGTTTGGTAATGCTCACTGTGGCCAGTGTGAGTCACATGATGAACGATGGAAATTGTAATGCTGTTTGGGCACTGGGCTATGCTGAAATTGTTGCACAGCCCTGTGCTACCTTGTGGCAGAAGAGTGAAACAGTAGCAGAATATTGAAAACAGTAGCAGAATTAGAGCTTATAAACCTTAAATGCCCCCATTGGACTCCATTAGCTCAGAGCTGCATGGTAGAATTTGAACATGACTTTTTTATGAAGTTTAAGGTCTAAGGAGCTTGGAAAGAATGAAGTTTAAGACACCAAAGACATCTTGTTGATCTCTCCTTGAGCTGTCAGTCATTTCAGTTTGCTTTCCTCGCCTCCACAGACATCACGAGGAGGGAGAAGCTTGCTCAGTGCTAGACACTACTAGACACTTGGGCGATTTCCTGGAAGCAGTACCACACCAATCCACCTTTGTTCTTTAGTTTTAAATTCTCTCTTTAGTTTATCCTCATCTTTTCATTCCCCCACCCCTTTAAAGTTCCCGCCTTCCCTCCCATTTTTTAAACATTCACTTCAATCCATCGCCACGCTGTCTTTTCCCCACCTTTCCCCTGATCCATCGCTTTGTCTTTTAACTGAATCATTGTATTTCTCTCCATCGCTGCGTGTCCTCCTGCACATCTCTGTTATTCCTTCTTCTCCCCTCTCTCGTCTCTCTGCTCTGACAGCAGACCAGAGTGAACTGAGGACAGAGATGGAGGGAGAGAGGCTGGAAGAGAGAGCTTGGTTTGAACAGGCTGACCTAGTTAGACTCTCCTTTCAATAAAACATTGAGCCTGAGAAAAGAAACACACAGGTCTCTCTCTCCCTCACTCTCTCTCTCTCCCCCTCTCTCTCTGCTTCCTCAGCTCTCTCTACCTTGACTTCTTTTGGAGAGTTCAGTTTTGGATTCAAGGTTTAGTTCTGGAAACTTGAGAAACAGTTCCTGCGATGCTTGTTAAAAATGTCAGTTTGACTACGGTAAATATGAAAACTTACAGTGGCCTTGAAATTTCCAAGAACTGCAATTTATGAGAGAACACAAAGTAAAAACAGTGGCAAACCAGAAAGAAAAACATCTTTTCACCTGTGTGGCATTTACTAAAAATCCTGCACAGAGGAGAAAATAAGAGAGCTGTTTCCAGGGGAAACTAGGGAGTGCCTGGACACGACTGGGATACGGCTGTTGTTACCATGGTTTGTGACTTATGAAGTTACTGGAGCCAACAGTTTATGTTGCTGCAGAGTTTCAGTGTTTGCAGGACTTTTTTTGTTGTATCGGTCAGTTATTACTGCAGAAATCTGCTATTTCCCAATTTTTTACTTCTTGACCGGCTCTCCACATATGGGCACTTACAGGCCAGCTGCCCTACATCATAACCTCCATGTACCCCCAGTACTGCCTCCTCTTCTCTCCATTTGCTGCCAAATTCAAATTGGTAGAGAAGCAGTTTAAGTGTATATTTTATGATTTTTATTGCTACAATGATGGATGCTGATATTAAACATGTCAGAGATTAAGTGTGTACAAATAATTCCTATGAGCCAGAAGCAGTTTTCTTTTCTTTAATTAGATCTGTGTGATGTCAGTGAGAGCTACCGTAATATGTTATTATAATATGTGAGCATTGAAGCCCAGCCCACCTCCTAATCAAACCTTCTGTTTATCAGAGGGAGCCAATCACAAGAAAGCTGGCTTAAAGCATCTTTTCAAGCCCCATTTCAAATGCCACACCCTGCTCACCACAATTTGTAATCAGTGGGTAGTTCGGTTTAGTTTTACTCCATATCTTTCCTCTGAGCATCCACATCTCTATGGCCCACCCAGCAGTTGAGAGCTACTGGCTAAAAGAAGAGGAGATAAATCCCTTGAGTCGGACATAAGATCAACTGCCCAGCCCCAGTATTATGAACATAATCGTTCATTTAGATTGGGAATTATGCGAAACTACTATGTTATTAGAAATAAGCTTAAGGAAAATGGATCAATGTTGTTAAAGCCAAAACCTGAAAACCACCTACTGAATATTGTGTTAGGGTTAGGTGCTCCCTCTGGGCCGTTGGAGAATGGGTACAGTACATCTAAGGGTGTCATGTGCTGATGGCATGAGGATGTTGCCAAAAGCTTCTATGAGTCATGGAGATGGATAGACATGTTCTGGTGTATTCCAAGTGGATGGATGTTTGATTAGATTAGGATCAGGGGAGCTTGGAGCCTGGGTCAAAGTCATTGGGTCTCTGTAATATTCCAGCATGGGGCCCGCAGGCTGTGATTAGTAAGCACCTCTGCACTGACATTCACTGTAACATCAGATGATCAATTTCTGCAACTTCCATGGCTTTAATGTTGGGGTCGATAATCTACTATTTCCATCTATCCATCCATCCAAACTTTTCAAAGTTAGCTATCTTCAGGGAGTTCTGGGTCTATCTGGGGTGGTCTCTTTTCAATTGGGCTTTTCCTGAAAGCTTTCCAAAGAAGGCACTGAAGAGGAACCCCAATCAGAAACTACAACCACCTCAGCTGGATGCAAAGGAGCAGCATCTTTACCCCAATATCAGAGAGTCTCTAAACTCAGCCACCCCACAGAGGAAACTCATTGACCTCATTCTTCCACCCTGAGCTCACGATGAGATGAGGGTTAGAACATAGCTCCTCTGGTAAATTTTAGGATTCACTTCCCGACCCATCACAACAGTCCAGTGCAACACACACATTACTGTAGTTCCAGATCCTGGAACAAGATCCAGCGATACTCGAACTGTGCTTTGGACAGTAATCTGGAATGTCATATAACCTCTGATAAAAGTTAGAGAATCAACAAAGAGTGGCTGCCAGAAATGTCTTTTTACACATGTGAGGTAAGGTACATAGAGGCACAGGAAGATAGCCCACTGTGAGTGAAAGCAGCAGCCAGCAGAAAAAAAATGTTTTTTTTCTCCTGTTGCAGATTTATCCTAATCAGAGAGCAGGTGGAGCCCTTAATGTTGGCTTGTTGTAGATGATGAGGTTCACGTTTGTTAATCTGTGTGATCTATGAGACTTTATCCTTTAAATTAGACTAGAACATTTATAGTGCCTTAGTTATTTAGTCATCTAATTTAAATCTAAGCTGTTGTGTCACTGATTCGAACTAATGCAGCTGCTTTTATGAAAGTCTGTTTAATGCTGCTACTGCTGCGGTTCATAATCAGAACAATTCTGAAATTTGCATAAGGTTAGCTTTAACTTTTCTATTTGTAATGAGTTTTGTATTTTATAATCTGTAACGTTTCTTGACATCTCTCATATATTATGGAGATCAGGTTTCTATTTAGTTCAAAACTTTAGCTGCAAAAAGCATCAGGGCAGCGCTTCTGCTCGAGCAGTTCATCAAGAGAGCACAGCGTCTCTCTGCAGAGCAGCACATTCAGCTCCTTTATTTCAACTCTTTACATAAAAAAGAAACACGGGGCCACATGAAAAGACATATGAAAGGCTTTCAAAGACTGAAATTAAATTATTGTAAAAGTGGAGAAAAACTGAAAGTGGTGTCTCAAAACCTTCTCCACATCGCCAGGAAAAATAGTTTGGGCTCTTTTATGACCCAGAGATGTATCATCTGCTCCTGTAAAATCCTCAAATCAGCTTAGATCCTCATAAGCGTGATTGACCTTCTTTTCATTCTGCAAAGTTTTCTTAAAAGAGAAAAGTTCCCTTTGTTTTTCTATGTAGTCCCAATGCATCACCAACAGCATCAGCGGAAACTGAGCCAGGTGCTCCACCTCGGCTTCTTAAATGATATTTCTGAATTATTCCAACATTACCATTGATACACAATGCCATTGTTAAGGTTATCATCAAATATTGTTAGACGTCTTCCAGAAACATCATCCTGCTTTTAAAAAAAATCACTTTGGGAACAAAATAAAAACCTGCTGTTCCAAACTATAATCAAACACAGATGGTAATGTTTTCAGAAAATGTTTAAACAAAGGTCTTCCAGCTCTGCTTCATGTATGCGGAGGTTATCCATCGATCTTACCTTCCTTAGCATCGTGTTTATCTCTGAAAATTTCTGCTGTTTCAGTTGTTGCTGTGGGTACAAGTCTGTAAATGCATTTTAACTCTGGGCTCTGAGGGTAGGTTATGACTATTAGATGAAATATTCTGCTGTTGATGACTTAGGCGATGACATCTTTCCTCCAACAACTTGCTGGCCACTTTATTAGATGCATCTTGATAGCAGTGGGTTGGACCCCCTTAGATCTGATTGAATTCTTCTTGCTTCAGATTCAACAAGGTGATAGAAACGTTCCTGAGAGACTTTGCTCCACGCTGACATGAGAGCATCACACAGTTGCTGCAGATGTGTCTCATTCCACCACATCCCAAAGCTGCTCTATTGGACTGAGATGTGACGACTGTGGAGGCCATTTGAATACAGTGAAGTCATTTTCATATTCAAGAAGCCAATTTGAGATGATGTGAGATTTGTGAAATGGAGCATTATCGTGTTCAGAGTAGCCATCGGAAAACTGGTAGACTGCAGCCACATGATGATGGATGTGGTCAGCAACAAAACTCAGGTCGGCTGTCTTATTTGAACAATGCTGCCAAGAGAATACCACCATGTTCAAGCGGTCTGGCCATTCTCCTTTAACCTCTAACATCAATAGGGCCAGAGGACTGCCGCTCATTTGATATTTTCCATCTTTCAGAGATGATTGTGTAAGAAAATCCCAGGAGATCTGGAATTCTGAAATACTCAGACCTATCTCGGCCACATTCACAGTTTTCATCTCGTTCTTGCTCATTCTTATTGAACTTCAGCAGGTCGTCTTGACCATGTCTACATGTCCAAGTGAGCTGAGTTGCTGACTAGCTGATTAAATAAGTGCATTAACAAGCAGCTAAACATTTGAGCAGTGTACCTAATAAAGTAACCATTGACTGAATTTTGGAGAGAGGAAACAGCTCTCACAAAGACATCCCAACAATATTTGTTAACAGTGCAGACAGTTGTCCTGAGTTATTTGCCCAAATGTGCTTAAAAATTTGGGCAAACAACTGACAATGAGAAAAGGGTCTTTGTTTTGTGCACAAGTAACAAACTGTGAAGGATTTCACACATTGTTTAGAGAGTTGAGACAAAGCAGACGAGAGAAACTGAAAGTCTTCATTAAGATGTCTGAAAAAGTAAAGCACAAAAAATGAAGGAGAGGCTGCAAAAATCCAGCAGGAAAACAAAAAAGCTGCTTGACCATCGACTCCTCCAGTGCATTTTCACAATGAAATATGCAAGAATGAAGCCATCCAAAAAAGTTACCTAACAGGGGTTTAATTCACTCAACCTGAGGAACTTCTCCACCAAAAAACTTTTCCATTTACAAATTCTGGATTTAATTCAATATATTGACTAAACCTTGGGATTTTCTTCATTTAAGTGCTGAAACCCCAAAAAGTTTCCCTTGAAGTCCTTTTTCCAAGTTCCTCTCTTTCTCTAATAGTCTCAAGAATGACCTCGATGCCAGCTGCTTTCACATAATCAGGGTTATGTAACATAATGTCTGGCTGTGAAATATTCCTCATTATGAACACTTACAGAATATTTATGTTCCCTCTAACCTTCAAGCCCACAGACAAGCTTTTACTGGTCTGCACATTTTTAATTTAAAAAAAAGAAAGTTGTGTTTTGTTGACTTTAGGCAAAGAAAAAACAACTTGAAATAAGCAGAGCCTCGAAAATATTTCTGTTTAAAAAGAAACTCAGTGTAAATACAACGGAGTGAGGGTCCCGTTTTTTATATTGCTTTTTTATTGATTTTTGCATTTATTTGACTACCAGCTGTTATTTTTATACCGGCTCTTAAAGTGAATTCTGGAAGATTTCAGCCCCCTTCCTCTTTTCTCAAACTTTATTATGTTGTTGAAGGAGAAGAATAAATGCTATCGAGAATGAAACACTCTCCAAATCTTCAGGACCCTGGAGTTTATCTAAAGGATGGACATATCGTCTGGTTCTATAAAGTGAACCAATGAGGTAGCAGAAATAGGCATGATGATTTCTAATGGTCAGCAGGGGGCGACTCCTCTGATTGTCCAGTTTTCTAAAAGTCCATGGGAAAATAATACTTCTGTTCCCTTGACTTATGACCTCAGTAACAACTTTCCTGATGAGTTTATGATCCCAATTGCTAGCTGCAAGCCTCACTGACAGCATCACAGCTTTAATGATGTAAATAATTAATAAAAAGACAACTTTCAGAGTTAAAATGATCCGATTTTTATCTCAGCCTCAAATGGGAGACCAAACAGCAGGTTTTCAGGAGATGATTCCACAATTTCTGAACTCAAATGCAGCACACCGGGTGCTAGTGCACCTTAAATTCAAATCTCCAAGGTCTACTGTAATGTACTAATGCACCAAAACATTTCTTGCTCACCATCCACCATGCAGTCAGAATAATTGTCTAAATGTCAGGGCTCTGTGTGCGGGCAGGCAGAGATGAGGATCCAAATGCAGGACTCGAACACAGAATTGAAACTCAAAAAACCTCAGCTTTATTGCTGGCAGAAAAACAAACATGGAGTGAGGCTGGAACACTGAGACCAAGGACACACAGGCATAATTCTGAGGGTACAACGCGACACTGAGCATGGGAAAACACAGGGCTTATATACACAGGGTAGTAACGAGGGAATCGGCAACAGGAGGGAGACACAGCTGGGAGAGATCAGGGCTAACGAGACGGGGGAGCTAAGCTGCACACACTAACACAAGACAAAGACTTTCACAATAAAACAGGAAACATGAATTACTAAACAAGCATGCAGACTTTACACTGAGAGACAGACAGAATGACACATGGAATCTGAACTAAACTAAACGTGAGATATAACTGAGAACAAATCCTTAAGCACGGATAAACAGAAACAAGAAACTAATAATAATCATCATCATCACTACGAGAAGAAAACAATCCATGAAGCAGAAATAAACCAAAACATAATAAACTCAAAATACTGGGTCCAACGGACCCAGAACCGTGACACTAAAGGCACTTTCACACCTATAATCCGTTTACTCTGGTCCAAATCAGCTGACGAGTTTGTGAACCTGTCGTTTTTATTCCTCTGGTTTGTTTTCTTTACTCACAGAAGAAAATCCAGGTGAATTGAAATCACGTGAGAATGTTCAGTCCACTAATTGGCCAGGTGCGTCTGAGCTGAGATCAACAAGTAAATGCAGGAAGAAGTGTCTGTGTTCTGGATTATTGGAGAACATTAAGAATTCAGTTAATTTCACAGCTAGCTGTTAGCCCATTAGCGCACCTTTGCACATCAATGAATATGTGGCTACGGGAAGGTGTTTAGCTCAAACTTGAAACGTACACCTGGTAGTTGGGTCGGTCTGATCATGTTCACACCATACACCAGGCATGTAAAACTCATTTTAGGTCATGGCCCACATGCAGCCCACTTTGATCTTAAGTGGGCCGGACCAGTGAAACTGGTCTTTATCAGTAGGGAAAGCTTCAAAAGTTTAAATATCGTTAAAAGTCCAAAATGTATGTCGTCCTTTACATTTTCCAAAGCTCTGCAGTGAGCATAGCTAATTTTGGTCCCCAGGCCTTTTGTTTGACACCTCTTTCACAAACAAACCACAGTGGAGTTCATTTGGAGCTGGACTTAGACCACCCCAGAGTCTCTGAGTTTAGTTGTTTTGGTCCAATTGCGAAACAAACGAAGTGCACCAGCCCTAAACACCCTAAATATAGTAACTCTGATGGAAACAGTCCCCAGGTGCATGAGAAGGTGACACTTCAAGGGGCAAATGTCCTGTGACATTATGATAGGCTTCGATCACGTGCTCGAGCAAGGTACTGGTGTAAATATAAAACATTTCAGGTTTTTATTTGTAATACTTTCACTCGATCTTTGTGAATTGTAAATGAAGTCTCTAACACAAACACAAAGTGCAAAAAGTTAAGGCGTCTGAATACTGTCTGAATCGATAATATGAAAATTTACAGTAAAACAGAAGAAGGTGACCTTGTCCTCTGGTATCGGCTGCAGCGCACTTTCTCTTCATATAACTCTGACAATAAAAGTAGGCAGGATTATTACTCTAGATAGATCACACAAACTTGAGTTAGTTTCAGACCTCTGCAGATGGGTTTGTCTGAAAGCACACACACACATCTTCACACACACTCACACACACACACACACACAGATCCATCATCCTCACACTGATCTAAGCTGGTTAATCAGATTTCTGTCGTTCCTACCTGTTTGGATCTGTACCAAGACACACGCTGTCGACTCCTCTGGATGAATTCAGGCACACACTCCCTCCCTCCTCTCCCTCTCTATAGGTCTGCAGTGTGTAGGTGTGCAGCAGTGTGTAATAGGTTTTTCAGTGCAGCTCTGCAGCCTGAAGCCTCCACTGGGCTCAGTGGGAGAAAGTCAATTACAGCAGGGCTGAGCCTGGCCTGCGGGGGGGCGTATGGGAGGAAGATAAGAACATAAAGATGGCTGCCGACGAGCGCTCCCCCAGCTGCACGCATGGGCGGCGAGCGCTGCACTTTGCCCTGCTGCATCTTTCCAGACGCAGAGCCAGAAAGCTGCAGCACAACCTCTGAGGAAGGCAGGAGAGGAAGTGAGGTGACTCTTAAACTTTAATATTTCACATCCATATGGTTACACGAGTCATTTATTGATTAGCTGTATCGATCCATACACCCGATCATTAATTTTGTGCCTTGTAAAATTGCACTTTATTCACAGAGTTTAATAATATATAGTGATTCACTGCATCTTGATGCTTGTTTCCTAAGTTTTGTTTATCATTTGCATCAGTAATGATAACTTCACTGTTGAAATCAAGGTGACATTGCTACAATGGAAACAGCCTGCTCAATATGCATCCTGCTCAAGTCAAAGTACAAAAGTATCATCTAAAAAATACAATATTAAAAGTATAAGCATTCATTCTGCAGCTGAGAAACTGTCACCGATTTGTGACATGCATCACTTTTTACTGCTTAAGTTTAGACTATCTGCAAATGCATTCCCCTGCAGCACGTCAGAATATAAATCGGAGGTGTTTTCAGGTCGTTAACGGGTAAGAAAAAAAGGAAACATTTTCATTTTTTGCAAGTCTCTCTTATCCCAGGCATATCTCTTTGTGAAATACTATTAATTATTCATCTTTTCAAACAGTTATAGAAATGAAACCATGTGAGAATTTTAGCAGGGAAATGTTTCTGTTATTAAACTGCTAACCACTGAAATAGAGCTGAAACATGACCAGAAGCCCCAAATACTCACTGAAATGAACAGAATCAGCTTAACTGGTCCAAACAGCACTGGGTGGATGTGCTCGAAATCAACAACAGGAGCATAAAGGACACAGGCAAGGAAAAGCAAAGAAACTATCAAAATAAAACTGGAAGTTTAAATACGGAAGACAACATAGTAAACAGAAAAACATGAATGTAGAAACAAAACAAACCATTTTAATGAAATCAGAACAGAAACCAGAACTCAACAAATACCATAAAAGAACCTGGGACAGCGGCATTGTTCTCAACACAGTTCTCCTAATGTGGCCTTTGGCAGGTTTTTGTTGTTGCTCACTTTTGAGATCAGTGATAATAAAGGGGGGGGGTAACTCCTGCGTTACAATGTGAGGAGAATGGGCTTCTAACCAAACGTCACCATCTGACGAGCTGCGAGTGAGAATGTGTTGACTGTACCGCCTGCTGGAGAGGAGTTGTTGAAAAAAGGCAGGGTGTGAGGGATCTGTGAAAATATTCCCTACCTGCTTCCTGTTTCCTGAAGAGTGGAAGCCCTCGATGTTGGAAAGAGAAGCACCAGATTCTATTGATTCATTTATTTATTTTTTTTACTGTTCACCACAGTGTGTTCCTGTTTATATATATATATATATATTTGTGGCTTCTCCCCAGCAGACTAGGATAGATGTCCACATTCACTAACAAATCAAATCTAGATTTGAAGAAAATACATTCTACGATGTGTCTTTTGAGGATGGATTTGTGCAGTTATGCACAAAGGTTTTTAGTATTGTAATATTATAATATTAATTTATTGTGATGTAATATTTCACTGTGTATTTAAGATATAACTTACTTACTTACTGGTGTATAAATACTGTTGAAATAAAAGCTGTCCAGTCAGCTATATCTAGATCTTTTAACCTGCATATTTCCAATGCAGTGCATATCTTGGGTATAAAGAGTTCTACAGACACATTCAGGATTAAACAACTGTTAAGTCTTTGAAGGTTAATTTAAAAGAAATTTAACTGTGGTCTGACAAAACCAGAAGCTGAACTCTATGTGAAAATTAATAAATAAATCCTCATTCTGACTGCAGCCCACCTCCCGCAACTCGGAGGCTTTGTTGTTTGTTGCCATGTTTGTTCGGAGCAACCAAAGCTTCTGCTGCAGCCAGAAATGATGCTCTGAGAGCAGTGAACCAAAACGGTAAAGCTGAGGGCCCCGGCAGCCAAACAGCGCGCTGAAAGTCACCGTAAAGCTGCAGATTCAGATGATAATCCTCTGAAGGCTCTCGCTATTGCTGATTTCATATCAGTTTCATGTTAGCATTTGATAAACTGTTATCAGGAAAATGCTGAGGTATAATTAGATATATTGGACACTGCCAATGTGTCTATATCAGGTGAAGGTCTCCACGGTGATATATACAACGTGTGTGCGTGTGTGTGTGTGTGTGTACATCTGAAAGCCTAAAGCTCTCGCTGCACAGGATTAGTAGTCTTGTGAGAGAGCGCCGAGCTCATGGGCGCGCTCTCTCTCTGTCTCTGCAGAAGCTAATAAGCTCCACTGGTTTTCCTCCTGCAGTGAACTGATTACAGCATTATACCTCATATACCCCCCATTCAGCTCCCATTACACCAATGTACCCTCAAATAAAGCCCAACACACTTTATACCTAAATATAACCCACCGCATACCCACCAGAGGGTTAATCATGTTTGTTCCTGCGATTTAAAGCACCACATTACACCCCTGTGTCTCACTATAGACACTCCCGCATCTTATAGCTGAACACATTTTATTTTCTTAATACTCAAAGGGTAACTCTTGATACTGTGTAGGTTTTAAAATTAACATGTAGGCAAATTCTGTTTTGTTTTTAGTTTTTTAAATCTATCAGAGAATACATCAGTGAAAACACTATAGATTTTATTCATATTCAGTTCATCAAATACTCAATAGTGAATCAAATGTGGATTAATCCACTCCTGAAAATACTCCTTAAAATAACTTTATCTGTGTCAAATTTGAATAAAAGGGACCTATTCTTTCTCTATTTAATGCCACACATGCATATATATGTTCACATCGTTACATTGGCGAATGCACATCTCAAGCAAGTTTCAAATAATGAGGTCAGTTTATCCACAAGTAATCTCTGTAACCCAGAAGTTCAGACTTCAGGCTGCTTTAAATGCTCAGTTTGAGTCTTCTTCTTTTTTTTTTTACTCTTGGCCTGTATGATGTCAGTAAGAGAAGATAAAGAAGCATACCAATAGAATGACATCATCTGCATAAACACGGAATGATAATCTGAAGTTCCCAAAAAATGGACAGCCTCCCCGCCCCCAGTAAGCCATGAGATCATGTTCACGAACATCAGAAACATGATCGGAGACAAGGGGTGATCATGACAAAGTTCAAGACCCACTCAAAACACTCTTGACTTTGTGCAAAGGACACAGACTCAGTGCTCACTTTAGTTATACAAAGACCTGGTGCCCTATAACAACAAACCTACAACCTCGTACTCTCAGAGTGTACCCCACATGTGCCCTACCAGATCTGTTTGTTACTAGAACTCGATGAAGAGCATGAAGTGCATCACACATGAAGGCTCGTCGTACTTATATAGAAGTGCAATCATACTTGTGTTTGTTTGGGGTGAGTGCCAGGCTTTGGTGTCCTTTTTGTTCCTGCATCCCCAAAAGGTGAGAGCAAACAGGTGATAGACCCCACAATGTCAGCAAAACCAGTGCAAACACCCCAAACTTCTGTCTTTCAAACAACAAGCCACGAGTAAAGAAACATCTGAACTGCATGACTACCTCCTCTGCCACATCCAACTCTTTCCTCTCCTTCTTGCCCCTCGTCTCCTGTCATCTCTTCTTCCTCCTTTCTACTTTTCACCTCTCTTGCCGCCCCCTCTTTCTTCGTCTTCTGCTCCTACTCCAGACAGAAAGTTTCACCTGTGGTTCCTGAGCTCTCTCAGCCCCTCTCCTGCACGCACATCTCCTCCTAACACCTCCTCAAAGAGCTTACCACCTCCTCCATAACACATACACACACATACGGATCCATATTTGAATTCAGTTATCTAACGTTATTGAGGCCTGTCATGTTGCGGTGGGATGTACGTTCAATGTTCGGATGGGGAGGTCTGGGAATTGCGAGCGTGTGTGTGCATGTGTGTGTAAATTATTCATCACCCCTTGAAATGCAAACGACAGCCGAGGCGAGGGAGCCGCCACGCTATGTAGGTCATTTCCTATCTTGCGCGGCCTCTGTGCTGGAGGAGAGAGAGAAAGAGGGATTGAAGCGAAGCAGCCGGGTGATGAATCGCCAATCAGAGAAGCACGAAAATCACCCCTGACAGGAGGTGGAGGTATCGATGGAGATGAAGTCCTCCTCACTGGTTTTTCTCAGAGACGCAAATATCAGTGTGAATAAGAAATTACAGATTTACTTACTTTAAAAAAGACTTGTCAAAGAATAATAATAATAAGCTCATGGGAGTGTGTTTTTGAGGCGTTTATAGAGAATGTAGCCACAGAAACGTTTATGAGAAAGTGGATATTTTATCATGGAGACAGCTCATGTTATGTTATATTTTTTAGTCATATTTTGCGATCGTGGCTCAAAGAGTAACGGAAGGTTGCCGGTTCAAGCCCCGGCTCGGACAGTCTCAGTCGTTGTGTCCTTGGGCAAGACACTTCACCTACCGCCTACTGGTGTTGGCCAGAGGGGCCGATGGCGCGATATGGCAGCCTCGCTTCTGTCAGTCTGCCCCAGGGCAGCTGTGGCTACAACTGTAGCTTGCCTCCACCAGTGTGTGAATGTGAGAGTGAATGAATAGTGGAATCGTACAGCGCTTTGAGGGCCCCGAAAAGCGCTATATAAATGCAATCCATTATCATTATGTTTTCAGTTTTATATTCCTGTTTTTGATTCATTCTTTGCTTTCTGTTTTAATTGTATTCCTTATTCTAACCTCCACAGTGTTTTCCAGTCAGCGTTCCACTGTCTCCGTGTTTCAGTATATGACGTTTGAGTTGTTTCCTGTTTTGATGGTTAAGTTTTGCTCGTGTTCTTTGTATGAAATTCTGTCTGTATGATTACCTGTATTACTTTCACCTGTGCTTACCCAGTTAATCGAACCCACCTTTTGAGTTTTCTTTATGGACTTTATTTCTTTTGTTTTCCTTCATCTGCATTTCTGCCCTTTAGGCACAGAGAGGACCCAGATAATGTTTCAGTTACTTGACTGTTTGATTTTGGAGAGGAAAAAATTAAATATTTCTCATGAACTTTTCCTACACATTCAAGGATGTTCTACAGGGACGAACCCATCCAAAAACAAACAAAGAAAAAAAACAAGAAGAAAAACTAGAGGGATGTTGAAATGTTGGACATGTTTTATTTTAATCAATATAAAACTGAAGTTTAAACGATACAGCACCATTTTACATGATGCACAACACAAGAAAATCTATTAATATATAATGTCTTTATTGATTGAACAGAATCAATAAACAATATGTTTTTCTGTTGTTTCCAGTTTGCTTATTCTCAATTCTTTTGCTGAGATAAAAAAATAAAAGGACACAAACACACTGTTGTTAGTTGACTTATATCTAATGTCCGTCCAATTAATTCCACAACAGCCTGATGTGCAATTATAGAAGCTATTATAGTATAGGTTAGGAAAAGTTTATGTCCCTGCAGTGTTCCTTCCCCAGCCAAATTCCTGCTCTAATAACCACTTGGCTGTGAAGCTGGGTTTTTGTTTATATCACAAGACTTGGGCACTGCTTTAAGGGCCTCAAGCTGAATCTTTAAACATCGGTGTCTTGGTGTTTCTAAATTAAACGTGACTGATGAGGAGTGGATCTGAACCTGAAATCATACCCTACGCATTATCTGCATTTTTTTTTTGTTATCTCACATAATTTGTTAAGTGATAATCACTTTGTATAAAGTGACACTTCTTTTCCATTCATTTCTGTACAACTGGACATCCTTTGGGGGCCACGGGAAATGCCCCCTGCTGCTTAGAAAGAATTTAGTTTTAAGGCACTTCTGAGTTGCCTTTAATTTACATAAGCAAACGCTTAAAGAATTTTATGGACAAGACTTTTTAGCTTCGGTCTCTTACCCCCCACCCACCCCTCCCGAAAAGCCACTTTCATCTTATTGGCTAACTACTGGAAGGCTGTTGAGTGATTATAACCTATAATAAATGGACTAGAGATAAAACTGTTTAAATTAAGCTCAAGCAAACCTGTACAAGATCTCTGCCTGCACTGCTGAGTGTTTGAGCTCTTTACATCACTTAAGCATTTGCCCCGCTGTTAGACTCAATTCTGTCATCATCACTGTGGTCCAACAATTTTCTTGCCACCTTCTGCAAGCCAATCAACCTGTGTTCCCAGTGATTTAAACCTCATTGTTCTTCTATCATTCTGCATCTGACCTCCTCCCCATCTCCACCTCATTCTGCGCACTCTGGTCAGGGAGCCTCATTCAAGACTCCAACTGCTTCATCTCCATCACCACCAAAGTCTAGACTCCAGGGGGCATTCAGTCTCATTTCTAATAGTTGCTGAGACCCAGCACTGCAAATCTGGAACATTCAGTAACAGCAAAGATGGTGGTTATTCCATCCCTACCCTCACCCCCAAAAAGCTTATTAGCCATTTGTGCTGTTGCACTCACACACACAGACGAGGGCTACATTTTTTTTCAGCTGTATGTTGGTAAGTGAACTTTTTCATGTTTTCTGGTTAGATTGTGTCATTCCTTTTTGACTACATATTTTGGACCATTTTTATGTCATGCTAATGCTGAGGCTCTATCCTCATTCATTTAGATAAGGGATTGAAAATAAATGCTCAAAAAAACTCCTGGTGTCAAAGGCCAGTCAGACCAGTATTCAAAACCGAAAAAACAACTGGTGAAGTTCAAACACCAGAAGAAGAGAGAGTGGTTAGTCCAGACGAGTCGATTCAGTTAATCCACTAGAATTGTCCTTTGCTGCAAAAGGAACTGAAACACAGTGCTCACTTGGATCTCGGGAGGAATTATGCGGAGAGGTGTCTGTCCACTGGGTTGTTCCTTGGAGAGGAGGAGGTCAATGGAGGCTGAGCAGGCAGACGGGGAAGCAGGATTTCGGTGGAAGCTGACCAGCTCAACGGAAACAGGCTGGTTCAGGAGTGGAGGAAAGCACTTCTTCAGCCAGCAGGGAGGCACTGGAAACAAAGAAACAGTATGGTACGTTCACAAAGGAGTTACAAAAGAGCCTGATTACCACACTTAGGAGGCCGATGAACTGGCAGAGACTCGGAGCAGGAGCTGGTCCTTTCATACAGTTGCTGATGAGGTTGATGGAGCACAGGTAGCACGGCTGAAGAACAGTTATAGCAGCTAAGACATCTTTTACATTGGATGTAACAGAGTTTAGTACTCTATAAGTTACTGTGAGTGGCACAGTGTGCAGCATTTAGCACTGTCGCCTCCCAGCAGGTAGATTCCTGCTGTGAATCCAGTCTGGGGCCTTTCCGTGTGGAGTTTCCGTGTTCTCCCTGTGCCTGCTTCTGTTTCCTCTGCGCTTTTTCCCACAATCCAAAGACATGCATGTTAGGTTAACTGATGAGTCTGAACTGATTGTGGATGTGAGGTGGATAAAGAGCTTGAAGTGTACATAATAACATCCTGTATGGATCTGACTCGTAGTCTAAACGTCTTGAGTCACCAGAACATTACACAGGAGCAGAGGAAGGATGTCACAAGCTCGGTGATGGATTTCTGAACAGCTGGACACCATCCAGGACTTCCCAACACATGCATCATCATTAACGACGGCTTCTTTCGCAATAAAACAGATCGACTAAAACCGTGACCTCCCTTTCTTTCACTCCCTCCGTCTGCCTCTCCTGGAACACGGAGAATTTTCATTCATCTCCCTAGCAGGGGGGCACGTCTGTTGTCTCCGTGGAAACAGGCAGCCATTTTGGATTCTCACAGATGGCGTAAATGCGGCTGCCATCAATCAAACTGTGGTTCCCCGTGGCGACAGGGCTTCTGATATGAGCTGTGACACACATACAGAGTACAGTGTGTGTGTGTGTGTGTGTGCATGTTTAAACCGTGGGCTTGAATGCAAAGAAATACATGTTCTTCATGACTCTTATCTTAAGTATACACAAAATAAATGCTATTTTTTATTGTTGTTGTTGGTTTTTAAATATATCAAAACATTTCTAAACATAATTGAGAACATTAGCTGATGGAAAACTTGCTTTTTACCATCAAACCACAATTTCAAAATTCTTTAAACATGTGTGACATTCCCACTAATTTCAGAGAATAACTGGTGGTTTTGGCTTTAAGGCACATTGATTGTTGAGTCCAGCAGCAGGAGGTGTTTACAGAAAACAAGCTCTGATTAACCTGCTGCACACTGTCTGCTCAGCACCAAGCAGCAGACACAGTCAGAGACTAGCTGGTGAAGCAGCCAGTTCTCGTGCCATTTCATTCAACTACGACAAAAATGTCAGCTTTCTGTTTGTGTACAACGAGTTATTCTTTATTTTTCTTGTGGCATAACTGAAGTGACTTTCATGCCTGCACCACACGCACAGCCTGGCAGCTTCATTAGGTAAACCTGTTCATCTTTACTGGGCAATCACAAGTCAGTCCATTAGGGTATGTAGACACGGTCAAAATGACCTGCTGAAGATCAAACCTTGCATCAGAATTGGGAAGAGAGGTGATTTTTCAGACTTTGAACGTGGCGTGGTGTTATTGGTCTGAGTATTTTAAAAACTGCAGGATTTTCCCAAACAACCGACTTTAAGATGCTGGGTGCTGCTCCTGTCAGCTACGAACAGACAGCTGAGGCTACTCAGACTCTGAATCTCGATTTCTGCTGCGACACTCAGATGGTAGACTCAGAAATTTGGCATTAATAGCGTAAAAGCATGGATCCATCCTGCCTTGTATCAACTGTTCAGGCTGGTGTAATGGTGTGAGGGATATTTTTTGGCATACTTTGGGCCTTTTAGTACCAACTGAGCATCATTTCAGTGCCGCAGCCTACCTGAGTATTGTTGCTGACCTTGTCCATCTATTTATGAACACAGTGAACCCATCTTGTGCTTCCAGCAGCATGTCACAGAACTCAGATCATCTCAAACTGGTTTCCTGAACATGACAATGAGTTCAGTGCAGCAACTGTGTGATGCTATCATGTCAATATGGATCCAAATCTCTGAGAAATGTTTCCAGCACTTTGCTGAATCCATGTCAGGAAGAATTAAAGCAACTCTGAAACCAAAGGGGGTACTAGCAAGCTGTACCTAATAAAGCGGATGGCCAAGCGTATTTCCCTGTCATCTTTTCTTCAGCCTAACAAAGCAGGTGCCCAAATCTATCAAACCAGCGTGAAAACTAAATTAAACAGTGAGTTAAAACATAGTTTAAGTGTAAAGATGAAACATTAATATAAATGTGTGCATGACTCATGATCTCTGGTTTGGATGAAATTAGCAGTTCATACATCCAAACTCGTGCTCTTGGTGGCCGATGGGTAAAAGATCAAGATTTGGTTTAAAGTTTACCCCAACAGCGTTAACCCTGCATATTTAAAAATGTAGCTAGCTCAGTGTGTTCACATGCGATGCCATGTTATATGGTTAGGAGTGAGCGCTGTCTCACTCTTGCCTTAACCCAGCACGTCCAGATACTAAAGGACAGCTTGTGCAACTCTGTAACACATGAGAGAGCAGAGAGCTTTGCAGCTCTTCTGCAGCCAAGTAGAAATAAAACATTTATTGATACAGCTTTAATTTTCCTCTTATGGATTTTAATGTCAGTTAGTCTTTGCATTTTTAGATTGCGGTTGGTTTCAATCTCCCATCACCTATTAGCACTGAAATTAGCATGAAATGTGCATGTGGATAGTTTTCTACCCTAGGGGTTTGAATCTTAATGATTTGTGTAACCCTCTGACCTTTGCTCTTGCACCACTTCAGGGCAAATATTGCACCTGTATTGAAGAAATGTCAAAAATCTACGGTAATTGTGGACAAAATTAGCATAAAATTTACTGACAGCATTTAACCTCCCCAGAGGATCACCCTTCAACCTTTCTTTTGGTAACTCCCCGGGGACACACTTCACATTTTTTCTAAGAATAGCTCTCTGTCAGTCTTTCTGTGTTGTAATTTGGGAGTGCGGTTTGTCTCTCTGCAGGGTTTTTTTTCTCTCTCTAAGACTTCTGCATAAAGAATGAGGAGAAGCTTTGGAGCTGAATTAAGAAACACAAATCCAGAGAGAGCAGCTGAGTCTGCAGGAGGCTGATTAACATTTAATACAAGTGAGAGACAGACAGAGTGAGACAGCGCTGTCCATGTTACTGAAGGAATTCATTCAAGCTGCCAGAAATGAATGGAAACATCACAACACTGAACAGTAATGAATAAATAAATGCTGATCATTAAATAAAAAATTTTAACATCATTGTACGTAAATGTAAACAAGGCCAGGATGTGCAGATTTGGTAGAACGGTTAATATTCACTGCACTGACCGTCCACCAGCTTTCAACAGGAAGTAGAGTTTGCCTCTTACGAGGACGACGGTGACTACACTTGTTCTGAGTGAGCTTTATAAAGTCTGAAAGAATTACACACAATACCATGGCAGTTTGTGAAATAGTTGCGAAAATACACCTACTTATATACACAAAAAACAATCACATGCTGAAGTATAATGAAGGCAGGAGGGGGAGCAGCGGAATAAGTTAGAAAACGTTTGCCCAAAAGATTAGGCAGACGTTTGATTTCACTCGCTGTTCAATTCCGACTCTGTCACACTGGATCAGACGCTCCGGACGCTCTCCGGACCACATCCGGCCCTTTTATTCTCCCCAAGGACCTCAGTGGGAAATCAGAATTCAAACACAAATCAGTGTGGAGTTTGTCCCATTTCAGACACCAAACAGTCTTTAATAAATCAGACAATGGCTTAGTGCTTTTTTGTAAACTTCTTCGAAACTACAATACAACTTTGTACCTTTTATTTTTGAAGGTGACTGCATTTCTTTCCCTCACATTCTGTTCTGGTCAGTAGCAGTAAGTAGCCGAGGGGGTTGTTAATCAGTTTTGCCCTCATCTTTTCTGACTGTTTTTTTTTCACTAGTTTTGCATTTGGTTAGCGTCTGGGTCACTACTGGTAGCATGAGGTGATAGCTGGACCCTACAGAGGTTAAATAAGTAGCCCAGCTCCTCCACGATGCCACATCAATACATGTCATTGCCAGAAGGTTTTGCTGTATAATTTTAATTTCCATCAAATGATGTGGCATCCTTTCGTTCCTAACATTCCTGAATCCATATCAGTATACATTTGGAGGATGACTTTTTTCCCATTGAGATCTGATGTGTTTTCAATGTGTTCCTTTTTGAGCAGTTTATTTACTTGCTTAAGTTAAAGGTAAAGCTGTGTGCTTAGTTTGTTTGAATTTCATTCTGAGACTAAACATGCAAAGGAATACAAGAACTTGACTGATGCAGGCCGCGTGTAGACGTCTGAACCTTTTCCAGGAGAGCTGCAAAAGCAACAAGGACTTTTTACTCAGCTTTACACACTCAGGGATGAAGCAGTCATGACCAGCTTGGCGATTTCCCACAAAATCACAAAAACCAGTAAATCATTCTCTGATGGGGAGTTATCAGAGAGTGTTTGGCGGACTGTGCCCCACTGATATGCCCTGAGAAAAAAATATTTGAGAACTGTGTCCCCTTCCTGGCGAACCGTAACAAGACAGATCAAGGACATTGCAGGAAATCTGGAGCTTGAGCTGAAAAACCAACTCGGACTGGATAAAGTGGTATAAATAATGTGGGACCTGAGAGCAGGAATTAGAGAGTTCTGTGAGAAAAAGGCATCCCAGGGCTCTCAGATGTCGAATGGAAGGGAGATCCTGCTGTTGATGCGACTGTCATTCACATTTCTATGTCAGAAACTGAACCTGACTTTAATACACTTGTTCAAGCCCAAAACCAGATTTTTCCCACTGAATGAACTGAAAAACTAAAGATTAAGCAATTAAACCACAAGCCAAATAGCAATAGCATATTTTTTGTAAGTTAAAAGTTTTTAAGTTAAAACATTCATTCAGTTTGTTCACTACTGTTTTTGGGAATGCTGATCAAATAGTGATAAATTGGTGGTGTTACTATGCCCTTGCTGGGTCCCCGTACTCATGCAGCCCTTTTGGAAAATTTATTGCCCACTCCTGCACTGGAGGAGGTCCAACTCTTCCTATACAATGGCACCCTCAACCTCTGGATGACCCCTTTCAGTCAGATGATTCCACGGGTCACCTGGTGAGAGGCAACCGGCCTCCAAACAGTTATGGTCCAACTCTGACTGTCTGCAGTCACTCTCAGACAGTTTGGCAAAGTCTGCGATCTAATTTATAAGCGTAGACTTTTGATTTCCACTGATGCACTGATGAACGCAAACAATCACAATGCATTCTTTTGGAAACATTGATATCAAAATGTGTTATTAGCTGCAGGTTGTGTTCTCACTACTGCTCCAAAAATGACTCTCTAGCATCCTCTGGCCACTAGTGAAAAATGTGCATTCTCTAAGCAGTTGGAAAGTGGTTGCTAGCTTATACCAAGGCAAAATGGTACCACAGTGGTATACGGTGCTTCATAGAAAAACTCCTTGTGATTACTGGTCACTAGAAGATTGGTGCGGTTACCCATAGTTTTAATGGAAGACTTTTGTGTAAATGCTTGTGAACTACTCGCTAAGCATGTGTGAAACAATGAAGAAGGTCATTTATGCTGTTTGAAACATGTAGGATTCAGCAGTAACGCACAACTTTTACTTTGAAGGCAGACAGTGTCCATTTCCAATTTGCATCACACTAAGTTTCACTACTGCTTGGTGGTTAGTTAGCGAGTGTTTGCAGAAATGTTGGCATCTTTGATGCAAACTACAGGCAACCCTATCAATCTTCCAGTGACCAAAGCAATCACAAATTGGTTTTTGGTGCAGCGATCTGTTTTCAACCGATTTCACTCAGCAACAACCAAAAACTTCCGGCAGCCTCTCATCAGCTGGTTAGGGAATACTCATTTTTCCCTAGTCCTGCTTCAGTCTGTCAGCACAGACTGAAAGCCCCCTTAACTGTTAGAACAATAATGACGTGACATAAGTAATCTAAATTCACCAACAGTATTTACATGAATTATCACTTTCTTTTGAGGATTTTCTGAAACTTCTATCAGAATTTAATTTGCATGGAAACTTCAGTGTATAACTTTTCTTGTTGCCCTGGGTTCTGGCTCTCAGGCAATCTGCAGGCTGCCCTGCCTCATTTTATGGATGCTTACAGCCATATTCTCCCGAGCACACTGGATTATTTAAAGAGCTTGTCTGGGCTGTGTGAAGCCTGAGAAACAGACTCCACTCAAGTTTTTGTTTTTAAGATAAAAAGAATTCTGACTAAAAGTGATTTATTTTCACTTACTCTTCTCCAAAGACATGAAGTGCAGGGGACATACCTTTTTATAGTCATGACTACACTAAATTACAATAATTTATTAGCTGGGTTTCTGCAGTGATTTACACAGCAGTTGTAACTGGATCTGAAACCAAACTCACAGCCTTGCTTGATGTTTTCTTAATGCCTTTCATTTCAGTCCCTATAAAGGATTTCAACAAAGCACAAAATCAAAGCAACACACAAAAAATCCAAACAAACAGACTCTGAAGCATCTGTAAATGTCTGTTTTCTTTGTTAACACATAAAAATTGCTGCACAGTCTGCAGATGATTTCCACATATGCTGAGGTCTCAGTCAGTGGAAATATGCAAAGAAAGAAAAAGAATAATTTAGAAATATTTGGCTCACTTCCTCACGCCCATAAATATCAGCAAGGGCTGTGAGTCAAAATAAGATCAGCATTTCCATCTGCTGTAATTTATATTTGGTGGCATGGCTGTGCTCTGAGACCTCCTCGACGTTCCACATGTGTACATGGAAAGCTAGACATGAGGAGATTAACAGCAAGACTCCAGCACAGGGACAGATCAGCCATCAGGGACAACAGATATGGCACGGAGTGAGAAACGGCATGATAAGGAGGAGCTTCACTCACATCACACACACATTACAGTTACAGTTACAGACTACACTCCTGAGTCATACACGTTTTTCAGTTATTTGCATAACAGAAACATTTCATTGCTTTAAACAATTGATTTTCACTTTTTACTCTGTTAGAACTTCAGTTTCTCTCAAGAGAAAACCCAAGAGTAGCCCACAGACCGGTTGCTTGTCTCAGTAGCCGCTGATGGTGGAAAACAGCTGCAGCATGTGGACAACACTCTGTAGGGTCTTTGTAGGACCAACGCACAACTATGATTTTTTCTGACGAAAACAAGATGATAACTGCGAAAATATTCTGAAGAGATGAGACCCAATCAGAACTTGTGTAGAAAGGCGAGACGAGTACCAAGCAGAAGTAATCTCCTGTGTAGTAAGAGTGATCCGCCACTGGAAATCTAACTTCCACGCTCCCTGTTTTTCATGAAAACGCGACAAAATGCTGGCGTTTCGGAGGAAGAGAACAGCACACATATGGACACATTTTGCATTTGATGCCAACAAAAATGAGATGCTTTGTAAATAGTGTGACTAAAACTAAAAAATGTGGATGCCTAAATTATGATGTTTTAGTCAAAAGACTATGACTATAAATGAAAGTCTGCTGTCAAAAGTAAGACTGCCATGGGTTGTACTCAAAGAGTCGACTTTGGGCAGACTGAAGCAGCTTTAAGAGCACATCTTATTTGGGATTTGCCAACTGGATGAGTAAAAGAGCAACCTCAGGAAATGACTCTGTCATCGATTAGTCGAAATCAAACTCAAAACAGAGTGTAACTTCAAAAGGAGACTGTTTATTTATTGTTATGTCTCACTGGTGGAGTCTGAAACCCCCATATTTCACCTTTTGCATTTTAACGGCACTTTCAGATGGAGAAGAAGCTAAAATTCACACAGCGCCGGAGATATTTTCCCTCTTATTCAATTACAATACGCCTACGAAATAATAATTCTTCATATGACTGCATATGACTGGGAAGATCTGGTCCCCCTCAAGCAAGTTATGTGAAACACTTGATGCCGAGTGGAGAAATGAGCCAAAAATCAGTTAATTTATGCAGAAATATGCAGGCCTGTGGCAGACACCACAGGCCTTTACGGAAGCAGACGAAGAGCAGCTCTGCATTGTTGCTGGTTGTGTTTGGTTAAATTAAGACCACATTTCCCATCAGTCCTGTCTTTCCTCCAATAATTTTGCCTCCAACTAAAAAGTCTGATTGCAAAATTCCTGCTGCCAGCTGAGCTGTGTGGATGAAGATGTTTTCCGTTGAGGCAGGCAGGATGTGTGCTTGGGATTCAGGCTGTCTGCCTTTTTGCTGCCGGCTGTCTCACTGGATCTCAGCCTGCTGCAGACCTGAGCAGCATTTTAACAGCCACCAGGCAGCTTGCAGTACCCGCACAGTCCCACTTCTAACCCATGCAGAGCTGAGAGCAGAGCTGGAGAGTAATGACGTACATCCAAACAGGTGACTTGTCATTTGTCACTGCAGAGAGTTGTATATTTAAAGAAATACTTAACTTCCGGCTGATTTGTGCCCTCCTCCTCACCCACTGTGTGCACAAGATGGACAAAGCCATAGGCACCTCACCCATGAGTCTTTCTCCCATCACCCTCTTTTTGTCTTAACCTAGGAATCAAAAGGGCAGAGCAGAGTTGAATGACAAGTCGAGGGACACTCTGTGCAGTGGCAGTCCATCGATTATAAGATAGGCCTGCCCTTAAAAATATTCTACATTATCCTGCTTTTTTACTCTAATTGGGATCATGTTTTACAAATGAGTGTCATGCTTTACTCAAAAAGACTTGAGACTATTGATTGAGACCATAAACCAATAGCTAAAGTGTTTCCTGAAGTCACAGACCAAGGATACAAAAGATTGATTTTCTGGTAGATTTCAATACAAATCACATTTGTTTTTACAAACCATGGAGCCGCCCTCTGCTGGCCATTAAAAAAATGACATTTCAGGCTCTTCTGCTTTAGTATTAAAGCAATTTTGCAGTGGAGAGACAATGCAGAGTACACAAGAGGCTAATAGAAAAATCTAAAAACAATCCAAATATTTAATCAAAGCTGGGCCAGTGGAAACAAACACAGACAGCTTCAAATCCGCTTCAAAGCTACAAATTCTAACACATTTTCAACCCAGCAGCACAGAAGAGCTGTGCAGTCACAAAAGTATAAAGATTAGTGTCACCAAGTCAGTATCTGACCAAATATGAACTATGGTCACAGTATCCCCTTTTGTCACTGAGTCATGGAAGAATTTCTGCAGAATGTCCAGAAAAGTCTTTTTGCTGAACATTTGGATGTCACGGTAAAAGCAACCTTTCACTTTTTTTGGATATAAATGTCATCACCTCATCATTTTATCTGATATTATAGAAGAGAGACATGGTACTTGGATTATCGGGGAGGAAAAAAGCTTTTTAAAACATCATGTTTGGAGGGGTCAAAGTCGGCTAATTCTTTCTAAGGAGGTTGTTTTATCAGATATGACTTGTTATTCCATGCATGCAGATTTGTGCAGAGGAGGCATGGTGGGTATATCGGACAAAGGATGTTGAAGACGGAAGAGCACCTGGGCAGGAAGAGAAGAGGGAGACCACAGAGAAGATTCATGCAGAGGTTGGTGTAAAAGAAGAGGATGCTGGTGACTGGGTGAGACGGAGGCAGATGATCTGCTGTGGCAAGGGAGCACCTGAAAGAGGAAGATTCCAGACAAGCAGTTTTCATGTCCTGGTGACTATTGAGATGAAAGTTAACTTATTCTTCAAAATAAGAACTTCCCAGACACATGATCACTGGAAAACCACGCAGGGCCATTTCTAAGTGACCCCGTATTTACTCTTTTTTCTGATTTCCTCACCTGCCTGTACTTTTCTTTACTTTGTCTCCACTCTCTTCAACCACTCTATTTTTCCACCTGGTTTTCTTCTCAGTTTTATCCACCTCGTCCTCCCAAAGTTCCTCTCCCCCCTCCTTCTCCTCTCTTTGTTTCTATCGTTGCCGTATGTTTCCTCAAATCTCTCCCCATTCCCTCGCTGTCATCTCCTTCCTTTCCCACGTCTTTTTTTCTTCGCTCCTCGCCCTCGCCAGCTTTTTTCCCCCAATTCTAATCTCTTTTTTTTGTTCCATCTCATCCGTCCTCTCTTTCGTCTCCCTCCTCCTGTTTCCCGCATTTTGAAACATCAGCGCTCACAGCGGGCTGTCAAACCACCCGCAGATCCTACCCACAATTCACCTCTTCTCATAATGAGGACGCTGGGCGCTCACGGTGCCGAGTTCAAACGCTGAAAGCAGCAATTAGAAGAAGTTTATGAGTCAGTTTTGGTGAGGAGGTGAAAGTGGGAGTTTGGTGCTTGATGCTGGAGACAGCTGAGTGTTTTCCTCTGATGTAAAAACCTTTTCGAGTCTTTTTCATGATAATTCTGATCTTGTGTTTCTGTTTCAGAGCCTCCTGAGAGTCACAGTGGGGAATTTTCCGCTGGACTATTTTTATGTTCCTCCACAATTACTGTTCCCTTTCCCCTAATAAGTCCTGTAACCAAACAGTGACATCGTTTGTTTGTTCCTGCCCTCTGAAACAACTGGTGCGAGCCAGAAACACAAATTTTGACCAGCACACTGGAGTTTGAGCCCCATCGTGGATTTTTAAGTTTCACTTCCACTCACTGTTTGGTCTGAAGGCCACCAGATGGCAATAGTTGAGGTTTTAAAAAGGCTTCTGGTCCTGTAGAAGTTTATGGGAAAACAGCTTTCTGATATGACCTCTGTAGACATTTACCTGTTTATGGGCTCAGTCCCTCATTCTGGATCCTATTATATATAAAAGTCATGTATTCAAAATTAAATCTGTTTAGTAACACTTGGTTATGCTGTGGTTCGAGATGGAGGTTATCCTTCGTATCTTCTTCAGCTAATGAGAATCTCATGACATCGTCACATCCATTTTTTGGAAACCAATATGATGATGATGCTGAAAACACTCACCCTGAGGCTTCAAAGCTATTTCCATCTTCTCATCCTCAAGTGGCCACTAGAGGAACTGGCACCTTGATTTTTGGCGTACATAAAGGTCTTATACCATCATATACATCTACATATACTTTACTGTGCATAAAGGTCTATAGCAGGCGCCGGAAACTCGAGGCCATAAGGGCTGGTGTCCTGGAGGTTTTAGATATCACCATGGGTCAAATGATTAGTTCATTACCAGACCTCACGAGAACTTCAAGACATGTTGAGGCGGTAATTTAGCCATTTAAATCAGCTGTGTTGGATCTAAAGCCTGCAGGACACGATCTTTGTGGCCTGGAGTTCCTCCACCCCTGTTCCATAGAAACACTGATAAGTAAATAAATAATATGACCGTAATGACACTGCTTTGCAGTTGGGCAGTTAAATTCTACTTTTTAAAAGGCGCCATGTTTAAAAAAAACATGTATAATTATATATATATTACTGCTGTACAAGTAAAATAATTAAGTAATGCATAAATATAGAGTTTAAAATGTTTAATATAGTGACACTATCAAAAGAGGAAAAGGAAAATTTATTACAAATATTAAAGTAACTATAATTTTACTTAGGTGAATTTACTTCACCTGGTCACTACAGATCACAGACAAACACTTTATTTTAGCCATGAAGGTCGGGGAGCATTGTTTTTAATTTAACTTTACTCGTGTCAGAGTAAAACGTCATTGTCAGCAAGCTAATTGTTGGCGTTGCTTTAACTTTGCTGTTGCTCACGCCTGACTCGGAAAGTCCACAGAGATTTACGTTTGCCAAACACCAAACTCTTGTCACTGTTTGAATGTTGACAACAGCTGCCCACACACTGTGCGCACACAGCCTGGTGGAGCACGTCTTTACTGCGCGGTAAGTAATGCAGAGGTAGATTCATCTATCATGTTAAGAATTCACAGGTGACATTAAAAAGCAACACAGATTATCATATGCCAGCCCACAGCTGGAAGCATCTGTTCACACATAAAGAATACTATAGACAAGACTGTTTCTAGCTATCCTGCCTCAGATAATAAATGTGTACACACACACACACACACACACACACACACACACACACACACACACACACACACACACACACACACACACACAGATAAACACTGATGCAGCCTGACAGACAAACAGATGCAGACTCACTCTCTCTCCTCTAGAGCTCCATCTGTGTAATGACATCTCACGCTTGGTTAGGACTCTGCTGCATAATTGGAGCCTTGGCAGCTGATGGATGGCACTGCAGCACCTCCACCCTGACGACCTTGGCCTCACCTCAGCCGTGCTGAGGCCTGCATGGGCCTGAAAACGACCCTTACTTTCCTCCTTTATACAGACCAAAAACAAGCAGCCACCTCCAGCAGCGTCTCACGGCAGACGTTTAGACGTGCTGCAGTAAGAAAGGCACGAGTATTAACAATGACTGCTCAGTTCATATACTGTGCTGAGAAATCCAGTACAAACATGTATCTCCCCCATGCAGAGCTAACTTAAACATGAATATATGCTTTTAAGAAGATGAAGAGCCACAGCCTTGAACAGAGAAGGCTGTTCACGCCAGTTAAACTGCTTCTGTTGGAGCAAATAAAAGCAGGGTAAAAGATGGATGTGGCTTCCACATTTGAAAAGAGACGCCTCTGCCTTTTTTCCCCGTCTGCTTTCAGGTCATATTGTGCATTAACTCAGTTTCATAAATGCTGGTCATTCTCAGATTCAGACGATGATTATGGTGTGCTCTTTGGTTTCAAAACACCAAAGTGAACATTGCCAAGCTCGAGGCTTCATAGCTTCATACATCGTGACATCACAGTCACTATGTCGATTTATACCAGCTATGATCTGGACGCAGAATTAAGCAGTTTGTTGTGTTGCTATCAGCCAAGCTAAGCCGATGAGGTTGTGTTATTTGGGCTGTAAAACATGCCACCACCAGGGGGAGCAGTCGGCGTTCACATTACACAGGTGTCGTTAGCTTGAGCAGAGGCTAACAGTTTTTTTCATGCTAATGATTTTTGGTTTGTTGTTTCTGTCAAATAAATGCACTCATTACAGGAAAATAGATACATTTAATGTGTCACTGCACAAAATTCAGCACTTATGTTACAGTTACAATAATGCTGTTACAGCAGGTCTTTAGTTATCTGCAGGAAGGGCAGCAGAACGTTTCCTTTTTTCTTCCCTTGCACAGGTGGACGAAAATGGTAAAAGAGAATCACCGAGGTGAACACTGAAGTCTCTTGTGGCTGGTTTTGATCTTTGCTTTGTGTTGTCAGTGTATTGTTCGTGCTTAAAAACTAAAAGAGAGATTGTTTCTGTCCTCGGGGATTTGTGTTTGGTTTTTATAGTTGACTGGCAATTATGTGACAATGCATTTCAGGTCATTTTACAGAGTAACACAGACGTCATACAACGGATTGCGTAACAAATTACTTTTTCTAGCAAGTGATTAAGTAACGTATTGTAAAAAAGGACTTTTCTTGATTAAGGATTCAAACTATTTATTTGTGCTCACATCTAAATCAGCTTCCTGCAGTAAATGCTTTAGCTTTTTTTTTTTTTTTTTTTTTAAAGAAAACTGGATAACAAGGGGTCATACTAAAGCCAAAACCAGCAAGATTATAAGCTTAGCTAAATTTTCATCATGTACAACAAAGGGTGAAAGTAAAGAGTGCAAAGAAAAAGATGTTTGAGGGTGTAATGGGACTGAACTAACAGACCACTAGCTTAAATTAGCTCTTAGAGGTGTTCAGCATGTGATCTCATGTTGCTGAATGAAACCATCACCAGCGTCATTGAGCAAAGAGCCACAGAAACAGTCAAATATTGTAATTTTGCCTGGGTATGTGCACAGTTTTTCCCATGGAAATTGGCTGCAAGTTGAATCAATTTAGCATGTTATACATTATATCACGTATACTCAAATTCTACCAAAGCAATTCCACATCAGCGCACACACTAACATGGCTAAGCACACACAATATGCTGAAATGCTCCGGCCCGAAAACAATTCTGAGTATTTGGCTGGTTTAGTCACACAGGCCTGGCAGCCCTGCAAGCGCACAGTGTGCTGAACATACACTGGAGTGTGTTTGGAAATTAGGATTGCATGATGTCCGGTGTATAGTGTGCAATTTTTGTATGTCCAAGATAAAAGATGACCAGCGTGAAAGAACAGCGGTGATGTGTTTGGTCGCAGCTCTGAAACAGCAGTCTTGTGCTGCACAGTGATAGAGTTTCAAAGATGGCTCTTGAAATGACCTAATGGCGTCTAAAAGTCTAAAAAGGTGAGAAGATCACAGTTTGATGGTTGCCAAAAGTTAAGTCATGCCACTGTGTGGGGAAACAAAAAGAAAAGAATTAAATCCAAAGATGAAAGTAAACTGTGCAAAACCAAATCTGGAGGATTCCAGCAAAGACGAAAATCCAGTTGAGTCCTTCAGGAGTTATCCTGACTGTGCTCTGGAGGACATAGCATAAACATAAACAAGAGAGGAACTGAATCAGTGAGCATTATTATCACTGATTACCTGCCTAAGTTTATTTTGCATATGTTTTTTGAAGTTTTACAGTCTGGAGCCTGAAGTTTGACACTGGACCAGCAGTTCAGCACATTAAATACAAATCAATCATCATTAATTTCATTATTTACACCAGTGAGTTTCCTACTTTGACCTGTTAAAATGTCCAATTGTAAGATCTCATAATCAGAAGAGTTAGGAAAGTTCTGGTAGAGATATTATCATGGCCAGGTCATGGCAACCTAATGATGTTAATGGTGTTGATTGATTGTGAGGCTCTGATAGTGTTCATGTGTGCAGGCAAGAATGATGAGTCTGTTAAGGGACCCTCGAGTGAGTAGGGAATAAGTGCTGGACCTCAGCCACATGCACACAGCCTGATCATTATTAGAGATTGGAGAAGTTGTAGTACCCTCAGAGATGACTTGCAGTATTCACTGAATCGTTTACAAGCAGTTTTGTTGGTGCATGTAAAAGATATTAAAAAGAGCATTTTGTCCTTATTCACTTCTTGAGGGATTATTTTATATTAAAGTGGAGTCTCCTTCACAATAGTCCGTCTCTTCATACTGTCTGATTTCTTTATTCAGACTGTGGTTCTCAGCTACATGCATATTATTTCATTTTGAGGGATGTGAAACCTTAAAAAACACACAAATGTACAGCCGATTGATTGAAACCGCTGGCAGGTGAAGCGATTAACACTGACCATCTCATTACAATACATGGTTTTGCTGGTCAGCCTCGGATCCTGGCTTTCATGTGCATGTAAGACCTTCATGGCAACAGCACATCCAGATGGCAGCAGCCTCCCTCAGTGGTGCAATACTTCCTCCAAAACTGCAGAAAAAACTCGGGAACATTGAGAGAAACACGATGATTTATCCGCATTACTGTGGGATCTTTACCACAGCTCCAATATAAAGCATGCAAAGCACCTTGATGCAACTGATTACATTAATTCAAATATAAAACATCCATAAGAAATTAGTATTTTAGGTTTGGTTACTTTGTTCTACACAATTTTGTTTGTGTTCTCTGCAATGTTTTTTCCAAAACTTGTTCTTTTCTTTTTGTTCTGCTTTTTTAAAACCTCGAGGTCATCATAATGCGCTCATTATTGTTTTATCCACGCAAAATAACCCATTCATCCATCTTCTTAACAAATCTTTCCGGTCAGGGTACCAGTCTGACACACACACACACAGAGATGTTCACATTTGCACCTGCTGAACAGGCAAAAGAGAGTCAACCACCACTCACCTGTGCCACAGATCAATACAAAATAAAGATTTCCTTTAATTGCTATAATTGTGTTGCATTAGAAAAATGCAGAAGAGGACATTTACAGGTAAATTAGAGTCTGATATTTACTGTAACTTTACCCTCTATATTTTTTTCCTGGAATAACACAGACTGTAATACACTCACCAAACAAATAATCACTTATGACAAATTTACCTCTGTGGATCTGAAAAACCACAGATACCCTTCTGGAAACTTCCCGTCGTTTGCAGGCAAATCCCATGAATAGTCAATAAGTTCAATGTATTTCCATAATGAGTTTTACTTTCATGGCAGAATCTGGGTTCTTCTTCTTTTCTTTTTTTTTTAAATCAGAGTGGGCGTCATAATTTTGAAATGCTTGAAATCTCATTTTGGAGTGAAACTTTACAAACGCCGAGATGGCTGCAGGGGCGCTGAGCCTGCCAAACTTTCCACGAGGGCACAGATTGATTCATACGTTTCTGTCCACGATGCAAATCAGCAGGGAGACGAGATAATGAAGCCCCGGATGACAGGAACCTGCCAAACTGCAAATAGCTGATCCACTGATTGGTGGGTATGAAGGAAAAATTGATCAGACAGAGAGTCCGACTGAGGCCGTCGGTGCGTTCAGTGACCTGGCTGACCAACAGATTCATCCATCCGAGCGTTAAAAGCAGAGAAATGCAGTCTTTGTATCCTTTGTTGCCAGGAAATACCATCACATGGTCATATGGCCACAACGACTAAAGGGTCAGACTACATATATTTACATACTATGCTTCAAATTTGTGAGCCCAGAGTTGGAATTAAGCTGATGTCAGCATGACTGATTGACATCAGCACAACGGAACAAATTGAGATTTTATTTTTAAAGATAAATGTGTTAGCTTCTTAATGAGCTGAGAGCTGGCGGGGTTTTGACCTCGAGTATTTTCTGATTTCATTGATTAGCACAAATTTACCCAGAGAGGAAAATCTGAGCAGCTGCCTCTTTGCTTGATTTGTTAAAGCGAAAAAATAAATAAAAAAAATCAGATCCCGATGGGAGCAAATTATTTAACAAATCAGAGAGAGATTTTGGCCAATGCCTTCTTCTTAGGAAACCAGAAGAGTCAATTAAAAGCACAAAAATCTTGACCACAAGATTTGAATTATAGGGATCAGGATGTGCGGTGGGTCTGATCCCTCAGTGAAGTAGTGAAAACCTCCCTTTTAAGGGGAAAATATATATTGTATGTATATATGGTATGTGGGGGTGGTATGTTATCACTGACGGTAACAAAAACACACACACGGAGCTCAGTTAACCTCGAGAACTATTCCCCAGTCACCTCAAAATTACCCTGGATTGGATTTTCTTCCTGTGGAGGGAGCTGGACACAGGCAACTGTCATGGAAACAGATGCCACTTCACATCTCACCATCTTTGATTGTGACTCCTTCTGTGCCCTGATCGCCGATGACACCGTGCTGAGCTACACTTCTGCCTCATGTCTGATGAAAAAGGAAGCACCAGTGACTGGAGAGATGGGGAAGAAATCATTTCAGAGCAGGAGCCTGGCTCATGAGCTCAGCCGTGATCAGACCCGGAACCAGTGATATGACCCCAGATATTTCTGACAATACCTCAGAGGATGACAGCAGCTACACCTGACATGAGCTCAGACTTACCACGGCTTCACTAACTCAGATATGAGGCCCACGGCATGCTCTCATCCTGCAGTTTGCTTACTGTTTGGACCTATGAACCAACTGCTCTTGGATGTTCCTGGGTCCATCCCTAATTTTTCATAGAAGAGCTGCCCAGACACTCAGTGATTTTCAAAACACTTCCAAAAACGTATTTAGTCTTGATGGCATTCGTTTCTAGATTAGCAGAATATAATAGAAAATTATCATTTAAATGTATGTTCTATTGTGTGTTTTACTGCATTTCTATTGTTGATTTAGTGATTTTATAGCATGAGTAAAATTTGGTCAGCTGAGGTTATTTTAAATGTGCTATAGAAATAAACTTTGACTTGACTCAGTCTTTAAGTGCTCAGGCTGACGCACCAAGATTGACTTACCTTCCAGAACACAAACCCTGCATGCTGAAAATGACGAGTTGGGACTGCCAGCCCCGTCTCACTAATGTCATAAACCAGTTTGTAAATGAGCCACAGCATAATGTGCATATCTCCCATTCACTGTCTATGTATCCAGGCATGCGTCCGATTCTAGAAAAGAGCGGGCGGTACGGCAGCTCATGCATTCTGGGATATAGTGGTCACTGGAGTGGACAGCTACTAAAACGTACATATCTCTTTAATGCATTGGTTTCTATGGTGGAACTGCATATTAGCCTCTAGAGTGCTCTCTGCTGCCATGCTCCCTTGAGGTCAATTCAGTGTTCAGTTAGTGCAACTGCAAGTAAATTTCCTCTGAATCAAAGATGGCAGACAAACTGTCACCCCTGCCGACCACTGCTGGCATATCCTGTCAATCCTTCTATGCTAAAAGAGCCCAACAGGTAAAAAAAATATGATGATATGCAGTAACATCTAGGGAAGGATATTATCTGTTTGGAATAAGAAATTGTTATGTCTAATATGTAGAAAACTACAATTAACCATGTGTCCACTGTAGTGGACATCATGCATTACCCACTATATTTTTTTAACATAAGTCATAAATTGTCTCACTGTTTTTTGGGACTGTTTTGGTTATAATTAAGCATATAATTGTTACATTTATAAGCTACTCATTTAAAATATATATTTCTGTGCAGATCAGCTGTAGTTTGAGTTACTATAATAATTATTTTATCATATTTTGTAGACTTCAAATGCAGCAAAGAATAAGGCAGCGTACAGAATAGTCCAGGAAATTCCATCCAGCTCCAGTGATGATGATTTCATTGATGAGTGCAGTGATGAGGAGTTCAGTGATAAGTCCAGTGATGATGAGAGTGGCTGCCAGAGCAGAACAGAGACATAGGAACTACGGATGATGAAGACACAGACAGTCAGGATGCAGAAAGTGAGAACGATGAGGGGCAGGATGAAGAGGAAGGTCAGTATGATCAGGGAGCTGTGGGAGATGGGTACATGGCACCTGACCATACTCAAGCCCGCAAAAATATTTGGAAAGTCCAAGACAATGACTTGGTTGGAGACTTGCCTCCTTTTCTAGGAGAGTGGAAATTGAATGTGGAGGGGAAGGATCCCATAGATTTCTTCAGACATCTGTTTCCAGCAGATCTAATTGATAATATAACATACAACACCAACTTGTATGGGAAAGAACTGTCAGTAACAAGAGAAGAGATTCTCCCTCCAGCAATGCAAAAGAGGAAGACCCAGTGGGACCCCACAACCCGTGAAGTGGAGAGCAGTCACCAAAGTAGCCTGTGAGGTCAGGTTTGCCACAGGATATCACTGGCCCCAACTGACCGAGGTGAAAAATGCAAACAGGTGCCATGATGTTGTGTGCACACGGAAGACCAAATACATCTGCATGCAATGCTGTGTGCCATTGTGCCCTGGATGCGTTGCAAACTTTCGCACAGCCTAGGTGTGATGAACATAGAACTGTTTGGAGATGCAGAGACTAAGATGTCAGTTTGTGTTTTCTTCCAGCATGCTACTAAGGGCTTGGTAATACTGTCCTGCATCGTTATAGAACTGTGTAGACTCAAAAATGTTTCTCTTGTTTGAGATAGTTTGCCATATTCAGGTGTAGGATTCATAGCTAGGACTGTTGATTGGTTTTGTTATTTACGTCTAAACATTGGGGCCTTATGAGTTGAAAGTTCCAAAAAAATTGCTGAGATGTTTTTCAAAGGATACAAGCAAACAAGTGTTTGTATATTTACAATAGAACACAAGGTAATTAATTTTTACAGTAAATTCACAGTATTTCATGCTAAGTGCTCAGGCGCATGTAGTCCACTGGAGTGGACAAGTTTATAACTTTATAAAAAAACATATTTTTGAAAAAAAAAGAGTTAAACATTTTTTTTCATGTCCTGAGAAGAATAAAAGCACTTAAGAAAAAAATCTTGACCAAGGCTTTCATAATTCATGCATCAGAGGGTTAATGAGCTGAGAGCTGGCGGGGTTTTGACCTCGAGTATTTTCTGATTTCATTGATTAGCACAAATTTACCCAGAGAGGAAAATCTGAGCAGCTGCCTCTTTGCTTGATTTGTTAAAGCGAAAAAATAAATAAAAAAAATCAGATCCCGATGGGAGCAAATTATTTAACAAATCAGAGAGAGATTTTGGCCAATGCCTTCCTCTTAGGAAACCAGAAGAGTCAATTAAAAGCACAAAAATCTTGACCACAAGATTTGAATTATAGGGATCAGGATGTGCGGTGGGTCTGATCCCTCAGTGAAGTAGTGAAAACCTCCCTTTTAAGGGGAAAATATATATTGTATGTATATATGGTATGTGGGGGTGGTATGTTATCACTGACGGTAACAAAAACACACACACGGAGCTCAGTTAACCTCGAGAACTATTCCCCAGTCACCTCAAAATTACCCTGGATTGGATTTTCTTCCTGTGGAGGGAGCTGGACACAGGCAACTGTCATGGAAACAGATGCCACTTCACATCTCACCATCTTTGATTGTGACTCCTTCTGTGCCCTGATCGCCGATGACACCGTGCTGAGCTACACTTCTGCCTCATGTCTGATGAAAAAGGAAGCACCAGTGACTGGAGAGATGGGGAAGAAATCATTTCAGAGCAGGAGCCTGGCTCATGAGCTCAGCCGTGATCAGACCCGGAACCAGTGATATGACCCCAGATATTTCTGACAATACCTCAGAGGATGACAGCAGCTACACCTGACATGAGCTCAGACTTACCACGGCTTCACTAACTCAGATATGAGGCCCACGGCATGCTCTCATCCTGCAGTTTGCTTACTGTTTGGACCTATGAACCAACTGCTCTTGGATGTTCCTGGGTCCATCCCTAATTTTTCATAGAAGAGCTGCCCAGACACTCAGTGATTTTCAAAACACTTCCAAAAACGTATTTAGTCTTGATGGCATTCGTTTCTAGATTAGCAGAATATAATAGAAAATTATCATTTAAATGTATGTTCTATTGTGTGTTTTACTGCATTTCTATTGTTGATTTAGTGATTTTATAGCATGAGTAAAATTTGGTCAGCTGAGGTTATTTTAAATGTGCTATAGAAATAAACTTTGACTTGACTCAGTCTTTAAGTGCTCAGGCTGACGCACCAAGATTGACTTACCTTCCAGAACACAAACCCTGCATGCTGAAAATGACGAGTTGGGACTGCCAGCCCCGTCTCACTAATGTCATAAACCAGTTTGTAAATGAGCCACAGCATAATGTGCATATCTCCCATTCACTGTCTATGTATCCAGGCATGCGTCCGATTCTAGAAAAGAGCGGGCGGTACGGCAGCTCATGCATTCTGGGATATTTGGCTGCACCAAGTCCACTGATGCATGCTCAACAAAACAGGAGGAGCGAGAACACATCTGGGAATTTTGAGCATACTTTAAATTGGAACAGTACTTGATCTGCGGCTGATGATGTATCATAAGTCCACGAGATCGCAAGTACACACAAGTACGCATATTGAGACATGGCCAGTTGTTTGCACAGTGGTAGCAGAGGGAGAGCACATACTGCAACACGCCCATTAAGTATCCAATGCTAAGCAGCAGCACAGATGCTCACATATGAAAATACCCCAGTGTTTATGGACTCAAACATTTAGACATGACTTTAGTGACTTAAGGATAAACTTTGCAATTATTGGTCCTGCACTAATGTCCATTTTTCGTAGCTCTGCAGCTACATGAAGGGAAGGATTATGGGAATTCAGCGAGCACAGAGCCCAAAAAGCCAACAGCATGTAGCTCTGCATTGGTAGACTGCTGACTGGTTAAAAGGTTTACTTGAACAGGGAAGAAGAACCACATCGGAGCTCTCCACCAGAGATGGGCAGTAACGCGTTACTTGTAACGCGTTACTGTAATCTGATTACTCTTTTTGAGTAACGAGTAAAGTAAGGGATTACTATTGCAAAAACGGTAATTAGATTACCGTTACTTTCCCGTAGGAACGCTGCGTTACTGCGTTACTAAAACCGTGATTTTTTTGCGAGAATGTCTCACGACAGTGACGTAAGCGAGTGCGCCGTTAGTGACAACAGCTGTGTGCAGATCAACAATGGATCACATATCGATTGTGGGAGAGAGTATGAGCGTGCAGCGTTTAAAGTACTGACCTTACTTTGAGTTTGATTCCATAAAAAGTGACAAAAACATTAGCGTCCGTTGTGCGTGGGAAGAAAACTTCTTTTTACAGTGAAAAAAAACCCCTAAACTTCCAAGCAAGCACCGAGTGCGCTACCACGTAATGGGAAACTCGCAGAGAAAGTCGCGGATTCTTCAACTGACCGCGGCACACCTGCACCAGGGTAAACCTGCGCCTACCGCAGTGCTGCTTAATAGGTGAAAATAGAGCAACAGGACCGCTGAGTCTTTGACTTTATTTACTTTCTGCTGTGTTTTACTTGCATCTATTTGAAAGAGTGAGTGTAAACACAAAAAATATTTTATTTTATGTGCTGGAATGTGCAGAAAATAGGTTTAAATGTTAAACTAATTTATTCAACGCAGAGAATGTTGCATATAATTACATTTTTGCTTGATGCATAAAGTTAAAAGATTAAAACTGATAAAACAAGTTAAAAAAAAGAGACTTTTCCATTTGATTACATTTTGTATGATGGATTATGTAGAAAAAGTAGAATTGGGCTGAAAGATCTATCGCTTTATCACCTCTTCAGGTTGTAAATCGTGTTTTTAAAAAGTAACTAAGTAACTAAGTAATTAATTACTTTTGAAAATAAGTAATTAGTAAAGTAACGGGATTACTTTTTGGGGGAAGTAATCAGTAATTAGTTACTGATTACTTTTTTCAAGTAACTTGACCAACACTGCTCTCCACGAAGAGGAAAAGGTGCTACATAAAAGATCAAAAAACCTTGCATGAGGAGCACAGACAGCTGCTGCAGTAGAGTTTCACTTGTTTCCAACACTGTGTTTCATTTCAGTGGAAAGAAGTCAGCTGCGCCCCGCTTGTGGCCGAAGGACCAGAGGCAGGACCAAGATGGACACGAGCAGCCCACATTGCCAGTTATTATAAATATTCTCAACACCGCCCCTGCTGACAGAGTAGAGCTATAACATTTAGATGTGTGTGTGCAAAGCTCTGAGTAGCACCATGTGAGACACTTTAGCTCTAACTTTGGTGCAGCCTCGTCAACCTGCACACGACCGAAAGCAGGACCTTAACTCCGAAGCCTCAAACTTCGTGAGACTTTACTTGGAATGGAGCGACTTGGCTAACGCAGCGGCGTAGACCGGGTTGATTTCCTGTCAAGCGGCTGAACGCCTGCGTGAAGTTTTCTTTTCTCCCCGTCAGCACTGCGAGCACTTCAGCGAACATCCCCCGCTCAGTGTCAGACGGTCTGCGGTGTCAGAGAGTTCTGCAACCCCGGCAGAACATTGTGGTTTATTTTAGAGCAGATGATCTAAAAATTGACAAAACCTCCAGCTGAAGTGTGAGCAGGATGTTTCTAATGTCTGGTTAGTTAAGTTTCTTTGCAGTTTGTTTGGTCTTCCTCCCCTCCAGCAGGGCAGCGGCGGAACGATGCCAGAGCTCATTCTGCTAAGGAGGCATGTATGTGTTGAGGAGGAGTGCTAACGAGTCTCAGCCAACGAGGAGGTGAAGCTGCTGCGGGGTGACCTTTGACCCTCAGAGGCACTCTCTTTCAGACTGGGCTGCCTCTGGCGGGGTCGCCGTGCCCCACGCTTGCCGGAAGGCAGCGGTCGAGGTCAGAGCGAGAAACCCAGAGCCTCCGTCCTTTTTCCAACATCGACACCGACCAATCGAAAGGCTGCAGGAGAATGGAGGAGGAGGAGGAGGAAGGACAAATGAGTCTAATTCCTCTTTCTCCGTGTTGGAGAAACAAAGCTTTTCTCAGTGTGTGCCGAAGTTTTCGGCCTACAAGATGTTTCCATTTATTATCCAATAATATCAGGGAGGCGTCTGATTGGCTCTGAATTCCTTCTGAAGCAGCTGCAGATGAGGAACTAACTTCAGCTACGAGAAGAACAAGTCCTGCAGCAGAAGGTTTAGGCCTCATGGAGAAGAAGACATTCAGATGGGTTTTCCAAAATGTTCAAAACAACAATTCTGCCAACTGCAACCAAGTGTCATTTTGAACCCTGTGAGGTCACAAACCCAAGCCCATGTCTTAAAGAAAATGAAACAGGACTCATTTGGAAAGAATTTCATTATTTTTTTGAGGTGTGTCAGTTAAAATGTCAATTTTTTGCCCACTGATTCCTAATATTTGGAAGCACAATTTAAATAAATAATAAATTCCATGTTCTGATTGCAAAGGGTTATCACGAGAACATCCCACATGCTGGACCGCGTTCCAGCTCCAATGCTGTCACCTCCTCAAGACAATGTTTGTCATTCCACCAGGAATATTTTAAGCATCTGATTCACTGAGCTTCACTTAAAATATAGCTGTGTCTATTTTTTAGGCTTGCTGGGCTGCACAGACCAGATGAGGAGGTCAGGAAGCCTGACACAGGACTTACACAGAGAAGCTGTTTTTTTCAAAATAAAAGACTGGGAGCATTGCTAAATCCTTCGATTCGGAGGTGCTTCTTTTGTGATTCAAACTTCTGCGGAGCTCTGGGTTTACTTGCAGGGTTAGCGGCCATCATCGATGTCAAGAGTTTAAAGGGTGCTTACGCCAAATATCGAAAGGACTAGATCAATTTAAGGGACACAAGTGAACAACTTTTCACTGTGGTAACAACATAGTAGTTTTAGTTTAATCTCATTCTTGTGAGCATGTATGAAGAGTTAACCTATCAGCAGCGATGCATACAACAACGCAGCATATTAAAGAGACTGCACGCTGGAATGGAAATACTGGAAACTGAAATTTCAGCAGGTGCAGCCTCAGATTAGCACTTTATAATTGGTTAATATGACCATATGTAACTCCTGCCAGGTTAAGTAATAAAAATATAAAAAGACCTATGTACTAAATTCACAGTCAAACATTTGTAATTGACTGGATAATATGCGGCTTGACTTCCTGTCTTCGTCGCTCTGATTTCCTGCTTATGACACGTAAATCAGTCTCAGTGCGTCTCAATTGTTAAAAAGCATCTGGAGGACGGAGGAGATATAATCAAGGAGGCACAAGTGTATCCTCAGAGGGGGAGGTCACCTTTAAGTATATAAATATGCCACAGCATGGCTGGAAAATACAGGAGGACTCTTTAAGCAGCACACGTTTCGTTAAATCACTGTTTTATTTGGGAATATAAAATATCCTATAGGCACATGTAACATTACCTCCAAGCACTACCTGGACTTTTATAATATAAACACTTGGAATTGACCACATCTTGAAGAAAAAGGCATCTTAACCAAAAGGAAACTACTGAATACCCCAACTTACAGTAAATGAGGACTAAGATTTTATTACTTTGTTATAACATTTATGTTATCTGTGTTTTGTTTTTCTCATCTGATTTGGATTGAATCTGATTCATTTTGGTTAATTCTAGGATATTGAAGACTCCTCCTATTGGTGGAGTGTTCCTGGTGGAAGTTTCCTACTGGTAGAGCACCAACTGGAAAATAGTCGGTGTGTTCATGGAGTCCGTTTTCTTCCAGGTGTGTGTGTGTGTGTGTGTGTGTGTGTGTGTCTGTCTAAACAAGTCAGAGTTTTAGGTTGAGTATAATCATGCCATGAGCTTAAGGAAATATAATTTCACATAAAAAGAGAGTGCCTTGGAGATTTTTGATTATTTAGCTTATATTTGTCCCTTCCAAAAAGCTGTTGCTCCATCTGAGACAAAGATTTAGTTGGGCTACTTAGCTGGTTTAAAATGAGGCTCTGAAAGAAGGATGCCTCATTAAGTTAAATGCCTGTTGCTTTACTCCTCTGCTCCTCTCTGGTGGACCACAGGAAGGCTAAGATGTGAGGAGATTAACTGAGAATGTACATTTTAAGCAATAAAGGGAGACAGTGCTGCCCTTCCTCCTTGTCAGCTGTTAGTTCTACAGATGTCTTCCTTTCATTATTTATGCTCCTATTTAGGATTCCGGTTTCTTTTACAATAATGGCTCAATTGTTTTGAAAGGTGATGTCTGTCTCTGCAGTGTCCAAGTCTTTAAAGATAAATACTGTTTTATACATGTTTTTAGTCAGGTTCGTGTGTTTTTGTGCTTGTGAGCTTTACAAGTGGCCTTTAATGTTATTATGCTTCTATCAATGATGTTCTTTTGTCTTCTTCATCTTTGCTTTTCTTTTACCCTTTATAAATGCCACCAACCTGCATATTAAACTGAGCCTGCATGACTAAGCGTTCAATTTAATTAACATATCCTTTTTTAAATAAAAAAAACTTCTTAATGCACAGTGTCCCTTTCAGTCTCTAGGAGGTTTCGTGTTTGCCCTCAGCAGTATGTCAGAGTTTCCTCTGAGGGGAATTTACCTGCTGCTAATGTAGTGAAGGTGTTTTTCACAATAAAACTTTATTTTAGAAAACTAAAATAAATGTACATCTTCAGTCCAGGAAACAAGGATTACTCTGATAAGCTGCCCATAAGGAGAGTTAATACTGTATAATGTGATAATGATTACTGGTTTGTCAGACTGGGAGTAGACATCTCCCAGTTTAATTTTGTGACAGAGAAACAGGATTTTCAGGATTCAGACGCTGATCTCAAACCCCTTCGTTCTCATTTCAGTTTCACTGTAATAAACTTTACTTACATGTGATTTGAAAACAATATTCCCCAAGCACTGGCGTGTTTGGGACGATGTTCATCAAAATGTGTCAATCAGCTCGCGAGGAGATCCTTAAATAAACCCCAAATCCTCAGGAGCCCTTTGTCTGTGTTCGAATGATAACCTGGAGCGCCTCCTGCTGGAAGGCTGCGGGGATTACAACGAGACAGAATAAACTAAAAACATCGTCCAAGTTTCTCATCAACATGTCTCCATCTCCTTGACCTTTTTGAGCTCACCTGATTTCCTCAACTTCTTAGACTCAAGAACTGTCTTCTCACTTCTTGCTACTTCACAGGAAACAACAGGTGAAACTTAAAATCTTTATTCAGACCCAAAACAAATCGAAATTTACATTCAACACAAAAAAAAAGAAAAAGGATGAGCGTGCAGACTCTCTGCAACCTTCAAGCTTCGGTACAGTCACAACTGACACGGACAAGAAACAAACCTCTCAAAGGTTTGTTTCAAAGCTAAAGAACCAGAAAAAGAGCATTAAACAGTCCTGCAGCAGATTTCTTTAAAGGTGCTCGTCTTTTTCTTTGTGCTCTGGTTGCAGAGGCTTCGCCGCTCCTTCTCTTGACAGCCTGTCGGCCTCCTCGTTGCCTCTGTAGCCGGCGTGACCTGGAATGTGCATCTGGAGGAGGACCAGAAGGGCAGACAAGTAAGTATAAAAACATGAAAATAACAACTAATAATCAATCACTTGGACGCTTACTGAGCATTAAACAAATGATTGGATATGGCTGTACTATGCAGCACTAAGACTGTTTACTACTGCGGCCTGTAATGCAGTCACAGTAAAATGATCACTTCAAATTATTGCTGCCAAATCATGGGGTGCTCATCACGGGTTGCATTTAAATCATTAAGACCTGCAAATGACCAGAAGATTTTTCATTACATCCTGATACGTACGACCTTCAAACAGGCGGTTTTTACCATTACCGGTTCATCCATCAGATAAGGCATTAACAATACTGCTGATGCTTTTCTCTGACTGTTACTTTTAAATTGAACCTGTCACACCGTTTCCAGATCAGACTACTTTCTGCACATCAAAACAATCCACCAGAAGTGAAGAGAACAATGTAATAATGAGCTCATCATTTTAAGTTAAATTTTCCAAGCAGAAAATGCTGAATTTCTCTGGCTTCACCTTCAAAAATCTGAATATTCACCTTTTTTGGGCCTAATTTGGACTGAGGGGGTTTAATTCTTCCCTCACGATAATCTGAACCCTTTCGTAATATCTTTCTGGCATTCACGATTTATTTGTGGACCCTTATTTTAACGTATATTTTACATTTTTAAGCATTCGAATAATTGAATCAGAAATTAAGTGACAATCAACCTTGTGCCAGCCTGACTTCGTACAATTAAAATAAAAACACAGATGATCCCGCAGCAAGAGGAATAAAATTACTTTTTTTTTTAACCAAAGAACAGAAAGGTGACGCAGTGCAGGAACCTTTTACACATTTGTGAGACTAGTCTGAATAAAATGTTGTTGTTTATTCAACATTTATGCAAATTAGCACATTTAATTAGTACTAATGAAAGAAACATTAGCATATTTTAGTATCAAATGTGTACTTGTCGAACACTTAGTCTTATTAACAAACCAGGGAGTTTCTATCATTTAACATTTTTATCATTCAGAGCTGATTAAAAGAATAAAAATTTACGATATTTTTCTGAATTAAGACTCTAATGTGCAAACAAAATGAAACAGGAACGCTGAACCTGTCTTCAGCCGAATGCTCAGATTTTTCTTTTTTGAAGACGTTTGAAATAGCAAAATTATTTGG
Source organism: Diplotaxodon limnothrissa (assembly GCF_057381915.1). Classification (NCBI taxonomy): domain Eukaryota; kingdom Metazoa; phylum Chordata; class Actinopteri; order Cichliformes; family Cichlidae; genus Diplotaxodon; species Diplotaxodon limnothrissa. Next base: position 23,936,320 of record NC_140610.1, read on the forward strand.
ATATGTAACACTTCATCTGCTTATCAAAAGCATAAGATTTCAGAAAACAAAAAACAAAACATAATCATCTTAATCCAAGTAATCCACTGAAACTGTCCCTTTGATATATACAGTTTTAGCCTCTGAGGAAAGCTGTTCGGCTGCTTGCTCTGTCTGACTGTACTGAGCCCTCCGTGCCCCCTTGTGGCCATTTTTCAGGCCATGGACAGATTTATCACCTCCCCAGCAGGGGGCGGTTGACTGCAAAAAGACTCCTGCGGTAAATGTAAAAACATTGTTTACTTCTGACCTGCATGAATCTAAAGACCCCGTCCGCAAAGAAACACTGATACTTACCCAGACCACCTCCACCTGTCCATTCAGCCTGTCCAGTTTCACAAAGTCGTCTTTGTTGGTAATCTGACCTCCAGATTTCAACCTCCAGCCGTTCAGCTTCCAGTTCTTCACCCAGCTGGTCACACCTGCATGAAGGAAAAAGAAAAGAAAAACCTTTACCCATTCAGTGGGAAATTCAAAAGCTGAAATCTGAGTGGTAATGCAACATGACTGCAGCATGACTCGAGTTTGTGACTCACCGTTTATCGTAAACTTGCTGTCAGTGTATAAAACGAGTTTCTTGATGTTATTCTGTTTGGCCTGTTCCAGCGCTCTGCAGGCCGCCTGGTGCAGCGAGAGCAGAGACGACAGTTAGTTATGCTTTAAAGCTTGTAGAGAAAAATCCAAGCATAAAATAACAAACAGGCATTTACAGGCCTGCGTCTTGCTATTCTTTCCAATAAATAGGTACATTTACATATCTGCTCCCTCAGGAAACTTTTCAGAAGTTGAGTTTAAAACCTTCATTCTCATGGTGCCATTTTTAGTTTTGTTCCCTCTATGACCATCAGGTGGCGCTTCTTTGTATTTGCTGTACATTTAATAAGCCTCTTTACATGCTGGCCCTCAGTAGTTTAAACTGGTTAAAATTGCCTCAGCCTCTCCTCTCTTTAACCCTAGCACACTAACATGCAGTTTTATAACACTATCACTAATGTCAGGTAGATTTTACCCGACACCCAAAAAAAAAAAACAAAAAAAAAAAAAAAACATACTTCCCATTAAAATATATTAAAGCACAACAATAAGTGGCAAATTGAAGTGCTCTTCTTTTATTTCTCTCTACACAACATCTCACAAAAGGAAAAAAGGGTGTCATGGTGGTCCCTTTAAAAAGATTCTAAAGCAACAGAATGAAAATCACCCCATGTTAGTGTTAAAAATTTAAAAAGTACTGTTTAAGTGCAGCCCTGCAGAGTTAACACTGAGCATTAAACTGGACTTTTAAGACAGAAACTCTCATGCTGAGATGTAAATCTTACTTGTATCTCTGCGCGCTGGTTGGTCTGCCTTCCCTGCAGCCTCTCTGCAACATTTCTATAAAGCCAGAGGCAACAAAATGTGAGAAACCGATGCATCCATTTATGCAATTAAGACTTTCACTATGGAGGTTTAGACTGAGCAGATTTTAGGAACTGTTTAAAACATGCTCGTTGTAGCACGTGCACATATTCTCACAGTGGGTTGTTGCATCCCCAGTACACCCCGATGCCCCCCCGTGCGCCGCTCTGTCCGTTTCTTGAGCAGCAGCCATCGGTGTAAACGACCACAGCGTCACCTGTACGGAGAACGCAGAACAGTTCAGACTGGAGTTCAAGTTTTATTGCTTCCATTTTCTACATTTTATATTTAAATATTTCTGTATGTAGTAAATGACATGATTTTGTCCCCATAACATGTTGAATGGAGTTGAGCTCTAATATTAAATCTTGCACATCTCACCCATGTACGTGAATCCGTCCGAGCTCTCTGATGACGAGTTTTGTGATGTCGAGCTTTCTGATGGCTTAACTCGTTTGGGCTGGTGCCCCGCCTCCTCCTCCGAGTGACATCTCTTTTTGCCAAGAGGGATGTACTCGAGCGGCTCCGGGCCTCGTTTAGGAAGCAGAGTGACATCAGACTCCACGCTCTGAGTTACTGAAAGCCACAAACACAAGAAGTTCATCAAGAACAGTGTGCAGCAAGTACCTGATTCTCCACTTAAAATCACCTGTGAGCTTTGTGTGAATCCAGACCTGCATGCTGTATTACCACCTCAAACAGACACAGTGGCTGGGTTAACCCTCTACTGCATAGCGTTGCCCTGAGGCAACAAACCACATTTTCATGCCTCACACAAATAAATGTATATAAAAGAAAAACTTGCATGTGCATGAATATGTTAAGAAGCATATTTGATTGTTTGTTCTACTTTTCAATTACAGGACATGGATGTAAAAACCTTTTATGGAAGGAAACCAAGGGGATGTGCACTTTCTGTCCTCAGAAAGTGAGGACAGTGAGCTTTCAGGGAGTGACAGTGAAGTAGAGGAGTGGATCCCTGAATCAGGTTTGAGGGACACTTAGGAGCTCAGGGGTCAGTTGGTAAAGTAACTGTGTGTGTCTTACTGTTGTGGGAACACAAATTTGTTTACACTCATATTGTGAGGTCTAGCCTACTTTATGGGGACAATTGCAAGGTAAATCATTCAATTTTAGGGTGAAGGCTTGAGTCGGGGTTAGAGTTAGGTTCAGGCAGGGACTTGTGATGGGTAGGGTCAGGATAAGTCTCCAGGAAATGAATGCAAGTTAATGTAATATCCCTAAAAGTGATGGAAACACAACGTGTGTGTGTGTGTGTGTGTGTGTGTGTGTGTACACGCATGGGGTTAGGGTCAAATGTTGGATGTATTTTGGTGTTTTATTGTTCTGTGAAATGTTTACATAGTTTTTTTATTGTTGTTTATTTATTTGTTCATCCTGGTTGTACTAATAAAACGTATTATAGAATAACTTGTTATTTGACTACCCTTATCGCACAGTGTTGCCTTGAAATAACAAACCAATATCTGTTTTTTTTGTTTTGTTTTGTTGTTGTTGTTTTTTTGGGGGGGGTCAAATTTTATGATTGATATATTATAAGGGACCCTAAAGCTCCCCCAGAAATATTTTTTTCCCCAAAAAATAAAAAGTCATGCAGTAGAGGGTTTTAACATATTCTTGGATTCCAAACTGACGGCCACTTCCAAACCAAGATGCTCCGAGTTCAGCCTCAATCCCAGCTCCAAGTAATTATAGTTTCTCGTGTGTATTTGAAGAGTATAAAATTAGAAAATATTCACCTTTCTTCACGTCTGGAACTGCAGAAGGCTCGATCCCTCTGACGAATGCCCAGGCATCTCGCTCTGAGGCAAACTTCTTAAAGGAGGCGGACGGAAATTTGTCCACTTGGCTCTTACACTCGTCCCTAAATGACAAAAAAATAAAAAGTAAAAAATCAGGAGAATAAAAACCTTGAGATGTCTTCATTCTCCCCTCCGGACACTTTAATGATACACCTTTTCAACTGCAACTCAATCCATTCAGGCACAGACATGGTCAAGATGACCCACTGACGTTCAAACTGAGCCACTGGAGTGAGGAAGAAAGAGAATTTAAGTGGCACTGAACATGGCAGTGATTGTTGGTGGCAGACACACTGGCCTGAATATTTCAGAAACTAGTGATTTCTGAATTTCCAGCATGAAAATGAAATGAGAGAAAATATCTAGGACAGACTCCAATCCGGCCCAGTGGGCAGCTGTGGAGGATGACTTTAACTGTGTTTTAACTTTTGACTGTTTCCTATCATTTACGGTACATTAAACTAATTAAGTAACAGAAAAACAATAACAAAAATGTTCCCTTCTTGTAACAATAGGTCCAAAGTTTATTTTCTCAAAGATTAAATGTGTAGTTAAACTTCTGTGCACTAACAGAAGGTGGAGTTTCACTGGTCTGGTACTGGCGTGTTGTTTATTTTATTTGTATTTATTTGTAATATAAACAAACCAAAGACATACTACATTATGTAAGAATAAATCAATTTTAGGCCCTCCTACTCACAAATGAGCCACATTAATGGCGGAAATACATTTAACAGTTTGAAGGCTAACCACCTGAAAAACGGAGAAAACGAAGCCGTGTATGTTATGCTTCCATGCCGAATTAAAGTGTGGGATGTACTGACAGGGAAACATTGATATGATCTTAAACCCGCTGGGTTGTTTTACTGTAGCTCAAGGAGAAAAAGAAATCTTCGTGCATCTGAACGGAAGCTGGCATCCACTCACTCTCACTGAAAGAACATGCACTTTGAATAGCCAATAACATTGATTTTCTTAAAAACAAATGTGCAGGCATTGAGTTGTGTCCGGCCTCACCATGAAGTGTAGACTCCCGTTTTGTGTCCTTTCCTAACTGCGTAGAAAAACTTCCCTTTCGCCATGTCGTCAGCAGCGCTACAAAAGGTCCTGCATGCAACTCTGAAAAGACCAGTCAGCCTAAACATCACTGTCTGCCAACACACTGCACGGGGACAAAGGTGGCTAGCATCGTGATATTAACTCGGATACATTCAAATATCAATAGATTTGAGTAGGGAAGGCGTGGTTTGACATAAAATCTTGAAATATGGGACCAAATTAGCAGCCAGGTGTACAGATGTCCGGGAAAGCTAAACCCGAAAAAGCCCAAAAAAGTATTCCATATATATTTAACACCAGTCTAATAAGTCTTGCAGTCATCTTAGTTTCTTCATTGGCCGTATATCCCTATCTGAAAATGTTGCAGTAAACAAAATCGAACAAAAATCAGTCTAAACGCACAGCAATAATCTGCCTGCAGTTTCCCCGACTGTTTTCTACTACACTCACGCGATAGTTCTTATCACTTCAAGCGTTTCTACAATTCTCGCGATAGAAAAAAAGGTCGCTCCCGATTGGATTAATCCAACTCTCGCGATGTTCCGGCCTCTTCCTTGGCCGTCGTTGACAGAGGTTAGTCGTGCCATTTTACTCTGGACTAGCTTTTCTGTTTTAAAATGTACTTTAAATGTATTTAATGGCAAGGTTTACACACAGTAGGGCAAGTGAATCCTGTGATAGCTTAGATTATGTGATTTGCAGTATCGGATGGCTCATCTTAATGTCTAAATAAGACATAGTAGAGGGGCTCTGCTCAATGAGTTCGGCAAGCGAGTAGCGGCTAGCAACAGGCCGTGCATGTGTTCAGTTAGCCGTCACAAAACCGAAGGAAAAAGAGCTTAAGTTAATTTTCAGGGTCGGATGTTCAGCTCTTTTAATTGTGACTCAAGTAGTTAATATGTATGTGCCGTTTTATGTCCATTGGGCTGTTATATCAATCTCCTGTGCTATTGTGGTGTAGCCCGGTTAGCTCAGAGGTGTTACGCCTGGAGGTTAGCGGTGCTCTGGGCTTTCAATAAAGGGTGGATATTAAATATGTTCGGATGCCGGTGGGTCTAACCTAAATGTTTTTATTTCTCCGTGCAGAGACAAAGGCCATGTTCAGTACCAGCGCCAAAATAGTGAAGCCTAATGGCGAGAAGCCAGACGAGTTTGAGTCTGGGATCTCTCAGGTAAGAAAGTCGGCATCACAGATCCATGTATTATTGAAGCTTCAGTCCAGCTGAATGAGTAACTGTGGGGGCCGTTGGGGAGAAAACTGTAAAGGGCATCATGAATAAATATGGTGTAAGAGAACTATATGATTTATTGGTCAGCCATTACATAACTGCACTATCTGTTAATATGAGGCCAATTTTATGTCAGATTACATTTTTAAAAAAGGTACTGATTTTTTTTTTGTGTACAGGGGTTCATGTACAGTATCAGAACTCTCTTGTCTCCAAGTGACTATTTAAACAAGAATTGTACTGTTGGAGGAATGTAAGGCTGTGTGTGATTGAGTCTTTAATGTGATTTAATTATGACTGACATTAAAGTCTCAGCTGCTGGTTCTTCTCAATCCTGTAAGGCTGAGTGTTTCATTAGGACAGCCCTGTTTGGTGGTTTTGTCCGCTTACTGGTTGGTGGACTGATGGGGTGATGCGGCCTTAAAATTATATCATATTTCTTGAAGTGTCTGGTGAATAAAGTACCAGCAGCACCAGCATTGCAGTGCAATAGTGGTGATACATTTTAAGTTCAGTAAGCAAAAAAAGTAACCCAGGTCATGTTTTCTCTTTCAAAAAAAGAAAAGGCAAGTAAAATAATGCACCTGTGAGTGCTATGTTGAGCTTCAGCAGCTGAAGCTCAACATAGTTCTGTTCCACACTGTCGGACAGAAAGCTGTACCCCTGGCTTAACTGATTAGTTTAACAATAACTGAAGTGATGTTTTAACCCTGCTCACCAGGCGGCTGTGGTATTTCTCATCTAGTGTTCCCTAAAGCTTACCTGGTTGCTCTCATGGCGATCAGTCAGCTGTCTCAGATTCTAACTCTGCTGTCTTGGACAGCAGCTGGTGATGGAAGTCTTTCCCCTTGCTGTGGAGAGATCCTGTAACTTGGAAGGTGATGTAATCCTGAACCTTAGCAGCTGAAGCTCACTGAGGCTCAAGAGCATAACCGTCACCAGTTGGAGTCCAAGATGGTGGAGTTGTTAGTCTGTCTTCAGGATGAAGAACCTACTGGTGCAGCAGCTGATAATTGAGTCTCCCAAAATAACTTTCAGTTTTTTTATAATGTATTTTAAAAAGGGATGGTTTTGTTTCTTTTAATGACCACATGGAAAATCTGCCACCAGTGGGATTGGGCTCTCCTTTAGAGAGAAGCAGAAATATGAAGCTAATAGAAAACGTTTGAGCTAGTCAGGATGAGTGATGTGGTTGTGCTTGCTTTACTCATTTGACTGGTCTTTCCACAGGCTCTGCTCGAGCTGGAGATGAACTCTGACCTGAAGGCTCAGCTGAGAGAACTGAACATCACTGCAGCAAAGGTGAGAGTTCACATGAACCTGTGTGCATGAGCTTCGTGTCATTGAATTATTTACATAACTGATACATAGATTTTGTTTTAACAAGCCTGTTGCTGTGTTTGCTGCTTTTCACTGACTCAAAATCAAGCTTTAATTTATCTTTATGCTACGTTTTAAATCTAATCCGACGTGGACATCCAGAGAGTTGCTCTCCTGGCTCTGTCCTGGTGGCGTATGGGAGCGTAGCTCTGAGCTGAGACGTACAGTCCCGTTCCACAACGTTGGAGAGAAAGCTCTGTCCCCGGCTGCTGGCCGGTGAGGACGAGCGTCCTGCATATTCCTACATCTTCCCAGAGTCCTTTAGGGCCATTACTGGGGAGCTAAACCATGCAGTGCACACTTTTTGATACGTACTGGTGTTATAAGTCGTCGTGTTTTACTAAAATTCTTTCGTACTAACCTAGAGTTCAATGCATGTTCCTCTGAGTTTTAACAGCCACAGATTTACGAAACATTAAGACAATTTCCTTCAAGGATCCAAAGCTGGGATTTGGGCACCTCGTGGAGAGCTCCTGCCCTGCCCAGGTGGCGTCACATCACACTTCAGAGCCCCTGTGCTCTTAAATGACTGCTGCTTTATTCTTTTCAGGAAATCGAGGTTGGTGGAAACAGGAAAGCCATCATCATCTTCGTTCCTGTCCCTCAGCTGAAGTCCTTCCAGAAGATTCAGGTGCGCCTGGTGAGGGAGCTGGAGAAGAAGTTCAGTGGAAAGCACGTGGTCTTCATTGCACAGGTGAGGATACCATCGCTGTGACTGTCAGTTTGATTACTTACTTGATATCCAGAAATATTACGTTTTGCTTTCAAGCTGGATGCCTGGAAAACATTACTTAAAATGCATAACCCTGTTAAGAACAGGCGTGAGCTCAGGTATGTGTCCGTGTGTTGCGGTGATTCTTTTATCCGACATGGACATCCAGAGAGTTGCTCTCCTGGCTCTGTCCTGGTGGCGTATGGGAGCGTAGCTCTGAGCTGAGACGTACAGTCCCGTTCCACAATGTCGGACAGAAAGCTCTGTCCCCGGCTGCCGGCCGGTGAGGATGAGCGTCCTGCATATTCCTACATCTTCCCAGAGTCCTTTGGGGCCATTACTGGGGAGCTAAACCATGCAGTGCACATCTTTTCAAATCAGGGTTCAACTTATAGGCTGATAATGAAATAAAACCTCTTTATGTAAGCAAGAATATCAGCCTGAACCTGATTGTTACCTTCATGCTGCTCTGTAGTTGCTTTTGTTTGCCCAATTCCTCGTTGGAGATTAATTGAACAATTTCTGACTTTCAGAGGAGAATTCTGCCCAAACCCACCAGGAAAAGCCGCACGAAGAATAAGCAGAAGCGTCCCAGGAGGTGAGTGCCGAGAGTTGGCTTTAAAATCTGATCACAGATTTCTGCGGCTGACTCGCAAGAGTGGGTCAATGTGTTAAAGTGGATCTGGAGTCTTTAATGTTAGAAACTTTCCAGCTCTGACAATGATTCAAGTGAAAGAACGGAGGGAAGATGGTGCAGTGATGAGCATTTCCACTAATACTCTTGAGCCTTTTTTTTTTTTTTTTTTCTTTTTGAGCTCATACAAAAACACTATAATGAACTTTAGCTGGCAACATTTACACTGTGCTTAGTTTACTTTCATTTTTCTGAACTTCAGTGTTCTCTCGGTTTGTAAAGTGTTCGATCTTCTGTCACCTTCTCAGACCCCTTTTATCAGTCCAGCGTCGGGTAGCCTGGTGGTGGTTACTTGCGATCTACCACCACCTTGTGGAGGTACTGTTGCAATGCATGCTACCAGATGCACGTGATGAAAATTAATAGTTCTTGTGATATTAATTTTCATCACATGACGTTAATGCATCTGCAGTGCTCTCTTTAAGCTTTAGAAATTGCTTTGTGTATAAATGATTTTTAAAAGATGTATGTTAATACTGTGTTGAAGCATCTTTTTTCAGGTAACACCCTTAAGATTTATTTCTGTCCTTCAAAATAAAAGAGATTGTGAGGATAACTGTAAACTTAAATCTACAAATGTGTTTCTAAAAAAACGGGAGAAAGGTTTATTAACTGGACAGAATGATGCTATAAACCCATTTGTAAATCTAATCCGACGTGGACATCCAGAGAGTTTCTCTCCTGGCTCTGTCCTGGTGGCGTATGGGAGCGTAGCTCTGAGCTGAGACGTACAGTCCCGTTCCACAACGTTGGAGAGAAAGCTCTGTCCCCGGCTGCTGGCCGGTGAGGACGAGCGTCCTGCATATTCCTACATCTTCCCAGAGTCCTTTGGGGCCATTACTGGGGAGCTAAACCATGCAGTGCACAGACTGATCATTAATAGAAACCAAAGAAGGTGTGACTGAATGTTTTTATTTTCTGTGAAGAGAGTCCCGGTTTTTGCTGAAAGTTGGATGTTTGAAAGGGCGCTGCAGGTGCTTTGGAAGGAAAACTTTACTGATGTGATTATTGGTCCCCGGTTTATCCGAGCTAAATCTTTCAACCGTTTGGTAAAACACAGTAATCCGAAGTTCAGCTCGGACCAGGCTGACTAAAACTCTCAGTAAGATTTATTTAGAGGAAGTGAAACTCATTAGGGTACTATAGCGGTGCCCGTTGCTTCTGTAAGTCATAGTCTGCCACCCCTCCAGTCTGCTTGAGGTGGCGGCTGTCTAGGCTGGCATCCTGTTGATCGGCCTGTGGTTGTCGTGCAGGTCTGCAGCCACACATAGTGCAGTGGAGGCAGGCCTGCAGGGACCCATGGCTGCCCTTGGGAGACAAGCTTTGTAATCAACACCAAGCCTCAGGTGTTGACCTTCAGGGCCTCACTCCCAAGATTATTGCTGTAACATAAAACTGTTATCGGGGAAAATGTTTTACTTTAATGAAATGAAATAAAAACCGGACTTGAGGAGGAAGAAATGTCTTGTTGCTCGAAGTTATTAACACGAGCAGGATGTCAGCATGATTAAGTGTTTCTGCCCACGATAAATACCCCACCAGGGTAGAGAAGTAATAAAAGCTCAAGTAGAACCTAAAGCTTTCAACCAATAAGAACCAAACTGAACTGAAGCACGGAAACTCGCTGTGGACACACACGGAAACTAAACGGAGTTGGAAATGAAGCATTGATGACCTTTTTTCTTTCCCCCAATTCTACAGCCGCACTCTGACCGCGGTCCATGACGCCATCTTGGAGGACCTGGTGTTCCCCAGTGAGATCGTGGGTAAGAGGATCAGAGTGAAACTGGACAGCAGCAGGCTCATCAAGGTCCACCTGGACAAGGCTCAGCAGAACAACGTCGAACACAAAGTGAGTTTTAAAGCAGCGGAGGCGTCTGCATGTTCAGGAAACACGAATAACGATGCTTTCAAGTGTCAGTCTTTAACGTATTAATCAGTGGAAGGATTGTTTGGTGTGGAAAAAGTCACGTTGTCACACCAAACACCTCCCAAAAACGGGATTTATTACAAGGATAAGACGGAGCACGTGTCCCTCGGTTAAATTTCTGGAGATGTTTTAAGTCTGAAACCTTTTTGTTCCGACGTGGACATCCAGAGAGTTGCTCTCCTGGCTCTGTCCTGGTGGCGTATGGGAGCGTAGCTCTGAGCTGAGACGTACAGTCCCGTTCCACAATGTCGGACAGAAAGCTCTGTCCCCGGCTGCTGGCCGGTGAGGACGAGCGTCCTGCATATTCCTACATCTTCCCAGAGTCCTTTGGGGCCATTACTGGGGAGCTAAACCATGCAGTGCACAGACTGATCATAAACAGAAATTGAATTTATGGCTTAACTTGTCCTTTACTTTGAGTTTTATGCACAGATCAAAGTCCAATCCAAAATCCAAGGGTTGTATTAAGTACAACATACTGGCATAAAAAATAGACCTGTTTAAATCCTTCAGCTGCAGACAGGAGTTTGTCCTGCAGCCTTGGTTGTTGCTGTTTTGTTTTTTTTATATCATGTAAAGAAAAAGTGGTGATGGTAAATAAGAGGCAGGTTAAGTTAAACTAACGTTGATTTTATTCTTTCCTGATTCAGGTGGAGACCTTCTCTGGTGTCTACAAGAAGCTCACAGGCAAAGACGTCGTGTTTGAATTCCCAGAATTCCAGCTGTAAATGCAGATGACAAAATAAAATTTGTTTACTGTCACTACTGTTGCAGGTTGTGGTCTTTGATTTCCTTCTCAGAGGGCACGTTGGAGACCAGCGGAGCACTATTAAGCTTTTCAAACGATATGTCAATTATTAATAACCTGTCAGTATGTGGGAGCAAAATCTTCAGCCCTGTTGAAAATCCATGCAAGCAGGATTTTATTTTGATTGGCACACTTTTCGCAAAAGCTCAGATCATACCTTACTGGAAAGAAGGGTGGGTGGCTGACCGAAGACGGTGAATGTAGTGATACAGGCCAGGTACACAGATCGGAGCCCAGATTTAAATGCTAGCCTGTCCGGGAGGGGGAACGGGCGAAAACATAAAATCTGCATCATCTGGCTGCATTTCATTATTATTTAAGAATAATGACACCCATTTTTATGTTGATCCATTTTTCATTGTGGAGGACAGGAGATTTCAAACTTGTCCAGGTCTTACACTTTGAGTTCTCCCAAGTAGTCGTAAATGACTTAAACTAAGGCTTTTTATGAAAACTAAATACAAATAGTTTCTTTGAATTACATTTACAGTTTAGTTTGTATATAGTTTTATATTCAAAAAAGTGTATTTGAATGGCAGACGTGTGCATGTTTACAGAGCCTTGGCTCAATGTCTAAATGAGTCGTACAGGCCTGAATGTGCACTTGAAGCCATTTGATCTGTTGCTCACCACAAGAGGTTTTGGAGTTTAGTATTTTCAGCTTTACAGCTTTTCCTACAGATTAAAACCTCCCTCCGTTCATACTGCAAAGTAATTAAATGACAGAATTTTTTTTTCATTAAATTTAAACAAAGCAAAACGTGTGGACAATGAGCTTTCAGAACTTTTTCTGTAATTTTATGCATTTATTTTGTGTAATTATAGTCCAAAGATTTCATGCTGACAGCTTTTTCCCCCCCCTCTTTGTTGTCCCGTTTGGATCTTTAGCCATCAGAATTGTTGTCTTAAGACCAAGAAAGATGCCAAGCGGATTTATTTTACCAAGTGGATCATCATGGCCTTGCCATATTGGTCCATTTGATTGACCTTTATTATAATTATGTATTTATTTTATTTTCGGTTGCTACAAACGGGACAGACATGACTGGGGGATAGGACAGGGAGAAAGAATGAAAGAAAGAGGGAGAGAAAGAAAAACGGAGGGGAGAAGAGACGGTGAGAAGGGGGGGAAGAAAGAAAGAAAAACAAAACACCTGGATCACCTGTATGGATAAAAAAAAACAGAAGAGAAAAACAAAAAATAGCAACATCATAAATACAGCACCATCACAATAAACTAGCTAGCAGTAGATAACAGTAGATACTAAAACGATATTGTACAGCACGCACGATAGACAGCGCACAATGTGCTTTGAGGCAGCAGCCAAGAAAGGTGTAGTCCGCGTCTGTGAACACCCGTGTGTACACCCGTGTGTACACCTGTGTGGATCAGCATGCTTGTATTCCAAAGGTTTCTCCATGTAACGATCTGCTAGGGAGTGTGGGGAGCCATAGCCCCGTCCCCCAGGGCATGAAGCAGGTATGGAGGAGATCCAGGCCCCAGACATCCAGAGGCCCCAGAGTACGAGGACCCAAGGAGGACCACTAAAGGGGGGGAACCGTGCCACCCTCCTGGGAAGAGCTGAGTAGAGCCCCAAACAAGAGGTCACCCAGCAGCTACGGAGCAGAAGCCAGAGGGGGTTGCAGTGGCGTGCCTGCCGGCAGCCAGCTGTGCCAGAGAGGACCGAGCTTCAGGCCCAGAGGCCTGAGGGCACCCCACCCCCCGGAAGGGGCCCAACCGGGCCACAGGCGCCAGGCCCCGCCAATCGGCCACCAGGAGTGAGCCGGTACATACATGAGCACCCAGCCCAGGTCGACAAGAACCACCAAAACACCAACGTCTGAGGGCATCAGCCACCGGCAGGGAGTGTGGTGAGGGGAGATAGGCCTCCGTACTTTGGAGGGCCTGAGATGTACCCAGAGAGGTTGAGTCTAAGACCCAACCTGACATATAGACACAGACAAACAGGCACACGCGGACACAAACGTGCATTCCCACCCCCATATACACAACCAAATACTCGACACTCACCCAACGTGTAGACAGACACAAATAGACACTGCCCAGACAGTCGCTCTCCCCAAACATACTCTATATCCCAGGTCCAGGTACCCCCGCCCCAGAGCGGCAAGCCGCACCTAGACCCAGGCTCCTCCCGAAAACCCTCAGTGTCTATATCCATTTAAAACTGAGGGTAGGGCACCAGCGCCAGAGGTGGGTTGTCAGCAGCAGCTTTTTTTCTGCTATCAAGAAATGCCACCTTACTGTTTAAAAGGAAAACCTTTTTTTTTCTTTTCTTTTTTAATGAAAAGAACTTATACACATCATACACACACTTTATAAATACTGATGTTGCCCCTGCATGCATTTTACCTGTGGCCCTCAATCATAAACAGGATTCCAACATTGGTTGTTTTTAATCTGATGACATCTAGAGGCCAAATCCAGGAGTTTTAATAACGCGTGTTGTTGGAGCCTCAACCTCCTAACACTAGTTTGTTAAAATCGCTTTTTCAAACTTGAAATCTGAATGTGGAGAAATGTCAGTACTGGGTTCCTACAGTGTGCCGTAAAACAATGACTCAACAAAATGAGAAACTTCAAACATTTTACTGCAAATGTACAATAAATACAGCAAAAAGCAAAATATTAACAGACTTTAAAACCTGTCTTTCACCGGTGCAGCACCAGTTTAGACCCAGTTCTACTTTCGGTGCCTTTTGGGAACCCGTTCCTACATTTCCACCAGTTTGATAGCAGAATATTTTCACAGCATTTCTAGAGTTTCTAGATGTATTGCAGTCAGAAGACTGAATACAACATGTTCTTATTGTGTTATTTCATTCCGCTCAGAGACAAACAAAACACACCTATGATAAAGTATCTTATACCTGAATGTAAAAACGCAAACTGAATTATTGTAAATGTTAAATCAAGGCATCAGCTTGATGATGAGCAGATTCAAACTGAGCATTCGACCGCAGCCCCAGCTTGAATGGGATTTTTGTGTTGGATGATAAAAATGTGAGACATCCTCAAGACGACACTGCAGTGAACGAGTTCAGAGGTAGAAAACAAGCTGTCGTAAAATCATTGCTTCAGACTTGTTCACACAACAAAAGTATCAACAAATATATACAGATCCCGCCTCTTCTTTCACTGAAAATTCATTTAAATCTTTGCAAACATCAATATTTGCTTTTACTTTGAGTAAACTTTAACACTGCTCATAACTGGAAGGGACACCTGGCATGAACTCGGCTCCTGAATCCAGATTAGTTGTAATATTTTATTTACAACAATAAGTTAAGGCATAGAAGGTTCGACTCCTGGCTGCTCTGGTCTGCATGTCAACGAGGCCTTGGGCAAGATCCTGAACGCCGAGTTGCTCCTGCATCCATCAGTGTTAATGTTAGATAGAAAGCACTTAGACATAGAAAAAGGTGGATGTGGATATGTGTGAACGTGTTGAATAAAGCGCTTTGAGTGCTCAGGAAGAGTAGATAAAAAAAGCATTGAATAAGAACCAGCCCATATACCGAGTTAATGTCTACCAGATTTTTTAAATTTAAACATGAAAAGTATTTGTCGGGCGGTGGAAGGAGTACTTCGAAGACCTCCTTGATCCCACTGACACGTCTTCCGAGGAGGAAGCAGGGTCTGGGAATGACGGGGATGACCCGCCAATTTCTGGGGGCGAGGTCACTGAGGCAGTTAAACAACTCCTTGGTGGCAGAGCCCCTTGTGTGGATGAGGTCCGCCCTGAGTTCCTGAAGGCTCTGGACATTATAGGGCTGTCCTGGTTGACACGCCTCTACAATGTTGCGTGGAGATCAGGGGCAGTACTACTGGACTGGCAGACTGGGGTGGTGGTCCCCATCTTTAAGAAGGGGGATCACACTCCTCAGCCTCCCTGGGAAAGTCTATGCCAGGGTGCTGGAAAGGAGAGTTCGTCTGCTAGTCGAACCTCAGATACAGGAGGAACAATGCGGTTTTCGTCCCAGTCGCGGAACACTGGACCAGCTCTTCATCCTTTCAAGGATACTTGAGGGTGCATGGGAGTTTGCCCAACCAGTCTACATGTGTTTTTTGGACTTGGAGAAGGCATTCGACCGTGTCCCTCGGGGTGTCCTGTGGGAGGTGCTGCGGGAGTATGGGGTGTCTGGCTCATTGCTACGGGCCATTCGATCCCTGTACAGCCGTTGCAAGAGCTTGGTTCACATTGCTGGCAATAAGTCGGACTCGTTCCTGGGCGGATGATGCCCATATGGAAAAGAAATAGAAAAAAACTTATAAAAGACTTGCATAAGATGTGGCCTACTTCATATAGTGAATCATATAAGGCTTATATGATTTACTCATGAAAGTGGCCACCTTCAGATATTATTTTAGTAAGTATCCAAAACATACAAGTTTCATTTATATAATTTTTCAAGGGATCTTATATCTGTTTTCACTCTTGTATGCTTTTCATACAAGTTTCACACAAGACAGATACAAACTTTATAAGATTTATATATATCTTTTCCATATGGGTGGGCTCCGATTCTGTTCATAATTTTTATGGACGAGATTTCAAGGCGCAGCCATGTGGCGGAGGGCTTTCACTTCGATGGCCTCAGAATCTCATCTCTGCTTTTTGCAGATGATGTGGTTCTGTTGGCTTCATTGAGTGATGGCCTCCAGCTCCCACTGGAACGGTTCGCAGCCGTGTGTGAAGCAGCGGGAATGATGATGGATGGATGGAAGTATTTGTGAAGCTGTGACTCAACATGTCAATTTTTTTCCAATTTCAAAGAATCCTTCCAAAAGTTGCTGAATCCAACACTTTAGTCACTTCTAAGCTGGAATGATCCCCACTTCACATAAAACCATCATGCAGATCCATCATTTCCTTTGGAGTATTCCTGCTAAAGAAACTGAAAAAAGTCACACAAGCTACTTGGTGGAGGTCATCTCTTTTTAAATAAAATAAACAGAAATTATATATTAAAAAAATACATCCACAAAATAAAGCAAATCGTCAAAAAAAAACAAAAAAACATTAATCAAATACAAATTAAAGTTTTGGCTTGAAATTAAAAACAGTGTTTCCTGAGCTTTAAAGACCTACAAACATCCCAATCTGCTGCATGAAAAGAAGTGAGGTGAAAAGCATTTAAAGGTTAACCTTGAGTAAACTTGTAGCATCGTTATTCAATCCAGAGTAGGAACCAACTTCCTCTCATCACAGGATGATGGTGGGGTTTAGACATTTTTGTCTTTCAGTGTCTTTCAGACTTCATAACGTTACTGTACAGCAGTGTTGGGCAGCTCTAAAATCTCAGACACTATCCCGTCTGGGCTTGTGGCACCCTCCGCTTCCTGGTTGTGCTGAAGGATATCTTGCAGCAGGATGGTGTTGGAGAGTCTCCACTCCCTGTACATGAGCGCTGTGAGATTTGGTTCATTCAGGATCTTCTCCAAAGCCAGCAGCTCGGACTCTTTAGCCTGAAAAACACGAGTGTTAGAAACATGCAGTGATCCTCCATCAGGCATCAGCTCATGGAGGAATCCAAACAGGGTGTAGATTACTCTAATGTTTAGTGTAGGGTGTCCCCAAAAGCGGGTCAGTTCCCATTAACTCCCTTATTAAAATGTCCAGTTTTACAGAAGAAAAGACCTGCTACAAGAAAACAGCTCAGGTCGGGAGCGATAGTTTGGAGATATTATTGTTAATAAAGTCAGAGGCAGTCACAGAAGTAGTCTCCTTAAATAAAAATCTAGGGATTTATTAGATAGTCAGTCTGCATGTCAACATCGATTGACCCTGTATTATGCAGGACAGCTAACATTAGCTGATAGCTTAGCAATTCAACATTGCAGTTGGCCATTGATCAAAGACCACTGATCAATGGCCACGAGTACCATTAATTATTGATCACCAACCAAACTAAGTTAACAATAAAGGATCTTGAACACCCTCTGCACCACTTACCACACATGTAGCCGAAGACTAACATCTGTTACAGCTCTGCTGCTTCAAGGACAGGTGCAGACAATCCTTACCACCATGATACCTGGATTCATTTTCAAGAATAGCTCCTTACTGTATCATATTCGTATGTGTATATCTATGTAATTAACTGGTGTTACACAGTAATTTTTTCCAAATTTTGGGATAAATAAAGAATTTATTGTTTGATATTATCTAAGTATGTGGTTTAGCTTCTTATACTGGCTGTAAACATGATAATTTCGACTGTAAAATTGGACACTTTAACACGTCTTTTAGGATTGACTCACTTTTGGAGGCAGGCTGAAGCAGCCATTAGAGGAATCAACACGCTGTTTGGATTCCTCCATCAGCTGATGAATGATGGCCCTTTGACATTTCAGCCCCAGGGTCTGCTGCTTGATAACAGCACGTGTAACTGAGTACCCTAACCCTTTCATTTTTTTTTGGCATTTAGTTAAAGACAAAAGTTCAGACTCACCTTTAATGTGCTTTTGAGTATCCGGACCAGGTGAACCTTTTCGTTGACTTTTTCATTCTTACATCGCCGGATAAATGAGGCCCTGAAGTCCCTCTGAAATGTCTGTCCAGTTGGATTGACGCTGGCTGCTTTCAGATGGTTGTAGAGGCTCTCCATCTCATCTGGCGTTTTTTCTGGAAACAGGAAAAAAATCAGTAAGGTTAAGTAGCAGGAGACGACATGATAACCACGTGTAGCTGCAGGTGTTTACCCTGGACTGTGTCCTCCTCTTTTTCCTCTCTAACATGAATTAGAGGAGGAGTCTGTGTTCCGCTGGTTTCATCCTGCTTGGGGAGGTCCAGCCAGGACAGACGACCGCTGCCCTCAGAAACTGGTCTTTGTCTTCGGTTTTTGCTCATAGAGCTTCCAGCCGAGCTGGTTCTGCTTCTGCTTTCAGTGATTATTGATGAGACGGTGGGGAGTGAGGTGCAGGATAAAGACTCCCAGGGTGGCTGAAGACGGTTTCCCTGTGAAAAGGGCAGAAAGTGTTTCAGAATATGTGTTTTCAGTCATTTTAAATTTAAGATTAACCCTTGATTAACCCCTATCCCAGTGAGAGATACAACCTGGACAAGTTGTCAGTCTGTCACAGGACTAACACAGAGGGGAAAAAACAGTTCACACTCACAGGCATGCTAGAACAACCAATCAACCTGACCCCATACACGTCTTTGGAATATGGTAGGAAACTGGAAAAAACCCACTCAGGAATCAGGAGAACATACCTATCAAATGTTTAAACTGAGCAAGTGTACCATTTTAAATAAAAATATGATATCTCTTTTTATCTCTTTTTGAATCTTCTTTTCAAATGTTCTGGCAGGAAAACATGTCAAAATAGTCTCACAGAGGACTCTAGCTGCTCAGCAACTCTGAATCTTCCCTGTTGTATTTTTGGTTTCATGATGCTCATGAGTTTCGTTGACCTACTAATGATCATGTGCCAAGGTATGAAAAAGGATGTGGGTCTTTATCAGGACATGTGTGCGCCATGACCTCCCCAGTGTTACCCATTCTAGCCAACCTTTGTATGGAGGAAGTGGAAGTGGCTAGGTGGAACAGGAAAGGAACATCACCTAGCCTCTGGTACAGATACGTGGATGACACCAATTGTTCACGTGAATCATTGTTCAGGTCAACTCAGTGATATAACAAAGGATAATAATAATTTGCTGTTTCTGGACTGTGCTGTGCACATTGAGGAGAATGGAAACCTCAACATTGAAGTTTACCGGAGGCCCATGCACACAGACCATTAAATAATCCTATGCTGACACTACCATCTGGAAGAAACTTAGAGTAATCAGGACCCTCCAACAGCGGGCAGAAACTGTTCCCTCCAAGGCATCAGGGAAACAAAAGGAGCACACAAATGTAAAGGTTATGCCAGCTTTCATCAAATCAGCAAAGATGTACAGTAAAGACTTAAAAAAACTCAAAGAAGTCACTTTTCTTGCCAAGATCCTGAGATTATCTGAAATTAGTGTGCTGGAATAATTAAGTGAAGTTCGAGCTGGGATTCTGTGAGGGTTGGAGGAATTATTAAAGGAAGAGAATTACAATGAATGCAAGGTTGGTGAAGAAGGACTTGTTTTGGTTATTAGAGAGGTAGAGCCAATCATGTATCATTCACTGCTGCCACTGTTAACTTTGAGTTAATTGGGCTGCTCCAACTTTGTGAATAGGAAATCCAAATTGAGGGGGAATTCCAGATGAAGATCTGAATCTGGAACAAGGCCTAGGAGCTGGGTACTCAGCTTTTAGTGCCCCAATACACCCACCAGCACAGGTTGCTTCAAATACTGATGGTGCTATAGCCACAGCTACGTACCATTTAAACCAGCATTTACAGCGTGCGTACCCACCACAGTGTCTTTCTGAACAATAGGTTTTCCCATTCAGTCAAAAGTTTCACATCAGCGCTGTTACAGGAAGTAAAAACTGAACGCAAACTAATCACAGAGTTTGAGGTTTTTTGTTTTCAGAAAGGGTTGGGGTTAGAAAACCGACACAGTCTCACACAAAATTGAGAAATGCACCACTGGCTGAAACAACACCAAAACAACAGCTTGTGCCGGCGGACGTGACATCACAGGTTATAGCTTCTTTGGCCTCATCATGCACAGAGTGCAGCTTGTATTAATGTTATTGATCAGTGTAGATAAAGATGGGCATCGTGATGACACCCCAAACTAATGCCAAGGTATTTCAGAAACTGGTGTTACCAACTATGGTTTCAAATCGATCAATCAAAATCAATACAACAGCCTGAACAAACTTTGCCAGAGTTTTCGTCAGTGGTCATTTGTGGTACTGCAGCTAAAAATGCTGCAGCCCAAAGACCATTTGTTCCCAAATGTATTACCCCATCTACAGTATGGCTAGTGCCTATTTTACTTTTACATTAAGCTCTCTTCTATGGACTTCATGCATTTACTTACATTTTGGGTGGCCACTGAATCCAGCTGAGAGTCAAGAGAAGAAAACGACAAGTCTTCTTCATCCTGATCACTCCCCTCACTGTAGCGCTCTGCACACACATGCATAAATAGAGACAATGTAAAGAAAGCAGCAAAGCAGAAAATAAATAGATGATGTGTGAAGGAAACTAGAGGACCAACAGATCAGTGAAAGAGATAACATGAGACAAGAAATGGGAAGACACATGTGAAGATGTGATGAAAATCAGAGTGAAAGAATGATAGAAAAAACAAAAAAGAAGGAAAAACTGAGAAAAGGTAAATGGGAAAAAAGGAATGAAAACTGGAAAGGAAGATGTAGCAATGGGAAAGGGAGAGGAAGTGTGTCAAGGAAAAAATATATGAAAAAGGGAAAAATACCACCTTCCTTTAAAGGGACAGGAATGAGCAAAGAAATTTTAGAAAACCAAATTTGTGAAGATGGAAAGGAAAGCTGGGATAATCAAAGAAAAGAAGAGGGTGCAGTGTGTGAAATGTTAGTTGTAAGAGAGATACATTAGTGGGAAGTAACTGTGGTCAGACGTTTACAGACACTCATCGTGAGTATGTCATGGTATTTTTTGGCATTAATGATTTCTCTGCACAGTTCTTCATCCACAGTGGAAGGATTGCACAGCACACATCTCTAATGACTCTGAAAAAACTGGACTTTTGAGCTTTTGAGTGTATCCACATATTTTCATTAGGGCTGAGGTCAGGCCTTCGGGAAGGCCATTCTAAAAGCTTAATGTTAATTTGATTTAATCAGTTTTAATGTTTTTGGGATCATTGTCCCACAGGAGAACCCAAATGTGTCAGTTTCAACAAGTTTCAAATGTAGAGTTGAGGCAATGTTGAAGAATTTGCAGGTAGTCCTTCTTCTTTACTTTTTGTGGTTGACAGGGGTCAGCATGGGCACCCTGACTGGTCTGTAACTATGCAGACCATGCGTGTTCTGACACCTTTCTATCAGAACCAGCATAAACTTTTTCAGGAATTTAAGCTACAACGTCTTGTTTGCTGGATTGGCCACACAGGCCAGCCTTTGCTGCCTACGTGCATCAGTTAGCCTTGGCCCCCCGTGACCCTGTCACTGGTCCACCACCGTTCCCTCCTTGGAACCCTTTTGACAGATACTGACCCCTGCAGACTAGAAGCACCACACAAGTGCTGCAGGTTTGTAGATGCTCTGTCCCAGACGTCTGGCTATGACAGTTTGGCCCGTGTTGTTCAAATCTTTATGTTTGCCAGTTTCTGAGAACAAAATGTTCACCCTAATGTGCCTCACCCACTAACAGTTGCCACCATGATGATCAGTGTTATTCATGTCGCCTGTCAGTGGTCATAATGTTACGTTTGATTTAAAGAGTTCAAAGAAATTATTAAAAGCCAGAGTTACCCTGACAGTCATGCTCATGAGTGTGTGAAACTTCAGACTGCAGCTGTGTCACCATCATCATTTTGGTAGATTCTTATTTTTAATCCTCTCACCTTCACTGTTGATTGCCTCATCTAGTTCAGCTGCTTCTGTCAGTTTACTGATCCACCTGGACACACACACACACACACACACACACACACACTGCATTAAACTCTACAAATGACACACAACATGCAACATACTACACGGTGTACTGCAATGAATCAATAAAAAGAAACATGACATTAAAAGGATGGGAGGAGGAAATGACTGTACTTTCTGACACAGAATAGTGATACTTATTAGTTCAGAGCAAAGTTTCTCAGCCACCACTGGCTGAAGTGCAAATGTCACTAATTCTAGGCTTCACTCTTTTCTATAAGACTAAGCCACTAAAGTCAGGAGAGGACATTCTGAGACAAGCATGTCTGCAAAATCTCAACAGTTTCTGCCTTATGTGGATCAGTTTGAAAAGTTATAATGACATTTTTCTGCTGGTATAAACCCTCAAAGTGGGCCTAAGATGCTGATTTCCAGCATCACATGCATTACTAGACTGAACTGACCCCCTTTAAGCCAACCTCTGATTGGCTGCTCCATGTGTAAGGTTTAAACAGTAGATGGGAGGGGCATCTCTATCCAAATCTCTATAACATCATTCAGCACCAAGTGTATAAAAACTGTCAAAAGTCATATTTTATAGAAGAATTCATTCCTGTAAGTGTACGCAGTCAATGACAGGAAATAAAGAGAAGCAGTATCAGTCAACTCAATGACATATGATAAAATAATAACAATGGGTTAAAAGTACTCACTTATTCATTTCTATGTAGCTCTCAGCACCAATAGTAATAGTCACTACATTAGGATGACTGGCTGTTATGACACTGAAACACAAAGTAATGGTAAATTCAATGCACTATATAAAGCAGTTGGTGAAGATGTGGAAAACAAATGCCTTGCAGCGGATCTCTCACCACTGAGACATTTTTTTAAGATGCTTTAGCAACAGAGAGTGTACAAACAGCAAAAAGTCTTGTGGTTTAAGAGGGGAAAATTTAAAAAAACAAAACATGTCATACTATTTCTTCCTGGAGGTTTTGGCCTGTTCGATGGTAAAGCCTGACAGGTTGATGAATCCATCAGCTTTCTCAGCCTGCAGAGAGGAGCAAAAAGAGCTCAGAAAACCTGATGAGAAACACTTTAATGCAGTGAAGTCTGCAGAAAACAATGTGTCTGTATCTCAGGTTCCTGTGTGATCTCAGCAAAGTGTCAGTGGTCAGAGCCAGAGGATGCACATCGCTGTGGACTGTGCTCTATCTGTCTGTTTGGTTGCAGTTTGACCTACTTCGTGTCTTAGTGTGGTTTGACTATATGCTTATTTAAATTTACAGCTTCACAGAGATAAAGGGATTTACATATGATTCTTAACATATAAGAGATGTTTCTATTTAAACACATTTATATGGAATATTAATGTATTTGTATCAAAGTAGAAACTTAAAAAATTTCAAAACCACGTAATTTAGTTATTTATTTTTCTAAAAGATGTCATGTGTGTCACACACAGGCAGCACTTCTTCTAAGGCTCACTTCAACAGTGAGTCAGGCCCCACAGACTCCCATGTTAAAACCTGCTTCAACAACAGTTTGGACTTCAACTGCAAAGGTTATTTTCATGTATAACTCAGCCACTTAAAATCTATTTAGAGCTCCCCTCCACTTTAAACTAGATATCTTGGGCATGTTCGTGGCTTTAGGAGCAACTTTCATGCAATTGTCTGACACATCATATCCGAAAGTTTCACGAGGTCACTGTGTGTACAGGTAAACATTGTGAGCTTCAGCACTCAGATATTTAGGTCTACTTTTTATCTCTGCGTGATGTCACAGAGTTAGGTACCCATAATATGGTCAACTCAGACACCAAAAGCCCCACCCAACTTCTATTTAAACTTTTAAGAGGGGCAACCAATCAGAATCAAGCTAGCTTCAAGGTAGGGTGGGCAGCTCAAATAAGGATAGAGGATCAAATGAGGAGTATAAGATAAAGAAGGATTATTTTGAACTATGAATCATGCAAAGCCACTCTAATAGAGTCCAAGATTAAGAATACAGTGCTCATTCAAGTTTTGCAAAGTCTCCGCAAACCGGGAACAGATTTTCTGATGCTAATCGCACATGTCAGACCTGAATTCTACTGCACGTTGTTTGAGCTGTAGGGCTTAACTGTGAGATAACTGTGGCTCACCATCTCGTTACTGTACCAGTACAGAGAGCTCCTCTGCAGGACAAACCAGTATCTCTTCCATCTGCTTCCCAGGAAGCTACGGCTCTCCTTCTTCCGGTGCAGCCATCCCTGACAGTCCACCGCTCCCAGGTCTTTGACCGAAACCCGACGCCGACTCATGGCTGCAGACTCTGCAGGAGAAGGAGGAAGGCAGGTTACAGGTTCAGATCTTCAGATCAGAGGGAGGAGCCATCCAACAATGATGCTCCTTAGGGGCCTCACATGTACTCAGACAACTGGACAACTATTTTTACTAATTTCAGACCTGCTTACTTTATTGGATTTATTGAGTTATTTCTTCAGCTATAAGACCTGAGACACTTTAATGTACAATATTTAACTTATTCACCTGTATTTATTTTACCTCTATTGTTGACTTTTATTTTATTGTATATCCATTTTTATTTATTCAGCTCCTTATTAAATTATACATTTATCTTTTTAGACAGATTTTCATTGTCTGTTCTTCTTGCAGTTTATCTTCCTGTATTTCCATTTTTAATTTACTTTTAACATTATTTTATTGATTGAAACTTATTTTAGTTTTACTTAACAAGCAGTTAAGTAAATTTGTACATTTGTGTCACGTTTGTCAAATGCCCCACGCTGCCTGCAGCTGTGAGCAGCAGGCTGAAACCCACAGAGCCTCGGTGCAGTGGTCATCCTATGTTCAGCCACTTTTTGTTTCCTGATTTGGTATTTATGAGTTTTCAAACAGACTCCTGATCTTCTCTGTAGACCTCAGTGTGTCCTAAAAATACAAAGGCCTGGGTAGTGCAAATGTTTTTAAATCATGCTGTCCTAATTCCACTGTTTACCGGTTTATCTGCACACTCTGATGTTCGGTTTTGGCACTAATTTTAGAATAAACAACATCATTGAGCTGCTTTTCTGTCTCTTTTGATCAACTCATACAGATGAGACTGTTTCATTCTTTCTTTGTTGAGTCTGCCCTTTCATTTTCTATAAAAACAAGTTTCAGGAAGTCTTGACAGATAATTTGTGGTATTCTAATAACAACAGAGAACAAGTAAGGCACTCTGTCATAAGATAAAACTTTTTTTACTTTTATTAGGATCAGTGATGACTTAGAATTGATGCATGTTGATAGTTTTCTGCCAAACTGCTTGAAGAATCATCTCAAAACATAGTTTTACCTGTAGACACAATGCTTGAGCTGTTATGCTTGCAAGGTTTGGGTTTTGTTGTTGGACTTCTACCCACCCCACTGAAGAGCATCTGTCACAAAAGCCATGAGAGCAACGTTTTCTTCCTTTTTTGTTTTTGTAAACTTTCATTTTTTTATTTGTTGGTTTCAAAACAAACTAGAAAAAAAGTCGACCTGTGCAATGCGATCAGAGGTGCCACCATGATAACCTTCAGTATATCTGAAATTTGGACCATCTCAAAGGTGCAGAGTGCCATTGTGGACCCTTACCATCCTTGGGGTTTGCTTGTTTAACCCGCTCAAAGGTGGCACTAATAGAGTCATTTTTCTGTGTTTGTCTGACCCTTTTTGTATATTTATACTGACAGAGTGGGGTATTTAGTGTGTTTCATATGCTGCATTATCTGCATGGCAAGTTTCCCAACTGCGACATTTTACTCTGTAACATCTGTGATATAATCTTAACTCTCATATTACTAACATTAATGCTCTGCAATTCTATCAGCACAGAAAGTTAACACCCAAAGTCAACCTACCAAAGAAATGCACGACTCATACGCTTATGTGGTTACAATAGAGAACAAAAAAACATATGAACCAAACAAAAATAGGAACTAATGCTGCTCTCTTCTCACATGAGCCAAACTTCACTCAAAGTGAAGTTTGGCCCCTGTTGCCCCAGTGGGCAAAGGTTTTCAATTTTGTCTATGTTTTGAATAAATTCTCTCTCTTTTCTATCCAAAATTTATGTCACTACCAGGTGTAAGTCTTCATCAGTATTATCCCTAACCCTGGGATAAGCTCGGACGTCGCCCGGTTCAACAAGGTCAGGTGTTGAGGAACCAGGGCACCCTGACGAGAAGTGGGCTACTGGAACAAGAAGGCATCAGTGGGCAAGAGACGAAAACAGGGCGTTGTTGGAATGCTACTATGCAAGTAAGCCCCAAGTGCAATAGGAGAAGGATCGTTGAGTGCGAGAGGAACTGGCCAAGCTTGAGACCTGGATCCCCCGTAGCCAGTTACCAAGATTAAGTGAAGTACCCTCAGAAGGTCTGCTAGATGATGTTAATGGATACAGGAATGCTTAGAATTGTACAAGATCAACAGGACCCTAAGAGCCTTCATCAGGAACTCAATGGGTATGTGGTGTACAACACTAGAGGCCAACTCCAAGCCCATAGCATAAGTCACCATCAAGTGCGGGATCTACCAAGGAGATGCTCTGTCCCCACTGCTGTTCTGCATAGGCCTGAACCAGTGAGATACCGACTACGGAATGGAGCAGTTGTCAGCCACCTCCTGTACATGGATGACATCAAGCTGTATGCGAATCTATGCAAGTGAACGAGACATCGATTCACTGATCCACACTACCAGGATATACAGCAATGACATTCGGGCTGGAGAAGTGTAGTCGGATGATAACAAAGAGAGGGAAGTCAGAACTGAGGGGATCGAGCTACCAGAAGGCAACATTGCAGACATAGATCCCGCAGGCGAATGGGAACCATGAAGAGCCTGCTAGGAAAGCTGCAACCACCAAGTACCTGCAGAGGGTCAGGCAAGTCCTGAGGAGTCAGCTGAACAGTAAGAACAAGATCCAGGCTATCAACACCCACGCCCTGCCCGTGATCAGGTACCCAGCTGGTATAATAAGTTGGCCAAAGGAGGAGATAGAAGCTACTGACATAAAGACAAGAAAGCTCCTTACCATGCATGGCATGGCAGCAGAAACCCAAGAAAGAGGAGGGAGACGAGGAAGGACAGGCCCCTGCACGGTATGTACCACCGGCAGATAGAGGAGGTGGCTGATATCCAGAAATCCTACCAGTGGCTGGACAAAGCTGGACTGAAAGACAGCACAGAGGCACTAATCATGGCAGCACAAGAACAAGCTCTGAGCACAAGGTCCATAGAGGCTGGGGTCTATCACACCAGGCAAGACCCCAGGTGCAGGCTGTGTAAAGATGCCCCAGAGACAATCCAGCACATAACAGCAGGGTGCAAGATGCTAGCAGGCAAGGCATACATGGAACGCCATAACCAAGTGGCCGGCATAGTGTACAGGAACATCTGTGCCGAGTATAACCTGGAAGTCCCGAGGTCAAAATGGGAGATGCCCCCAAGGGTGGTGGAGAATGACCGAGCTAAGATCCTGTGGGACTTCCAGATACAGACGGACAAAATGGTGGTGGCTAACCAACCGGACATAGTGGTGGTAGATAAACAGAAGAAGACGGCCGTAGTGATCGATGTAGCGGTTCTGAATGACAGCAATATCAGGAAGAAGGAACACGAGAAGCTGGAGAAATACCAAGGGCTCAGAGAAGAGCTCGAGAGGATGTGGAGGATGAAGGTAACAGTGGTCCCCGTGGTAATCGGAGCACTAGGTGCGGTGACTCCCAATCTAGGCGAGTGGCTCCAGCAGATCCCGGGAACAACATCGGAGATCTCTGTCCAGAAGAGCGCAGTCCTGGGAACAGCTAAGATACTGCGCAGGACCCTCAAGCTCCCAGGCCTCTGGTAGAGGACCCGAGCTTGAAGGATATATATATATATATATATATATATTTACATTACCACAGTGAGATGACTTTAGTCTCATGAACAACATTAGCTAATTGTTATTTACTAAGTAATCTTGAAATGACTGTTCAGTACAGGAATGAAGCCCAACAATCATGTTTTATAGTCCCGTGGTTTCAGCCTCAGATACTCAACTAATCAAAGTGATGTCATGACAAAAATGAATGACCAACAAAACATTTTTTCTCCTTCATTTCTGTCAAACAAAGCTGTATGTAACGTTTCTCGCAGTTAGTATCATGGTTGCTTCACTTCCGCACTGCTCGTACTTATAGTACGCACCGTACGTACGTATGTGTAGTGTGCATACTTCAAGCGTGCAGACCCTGAATTGGGACACAGCCACAGCCAGGCTACAGAGGAAGTGACAGGTAGGTGAGACAGGTAAGAGAGGAGAGCTATGCTGGAGTAATAAAGGCATGAAGACCATGAACGTGAGCATTAAATAGTTTTTTTTTTCTTGAATAGGGTAACCATATATTCAATGTAAAATGAAAAACAAACAAACAAACAAAAACAACAAGTCCCAGGTAATCCACCCACACTAATCCCAAACCTTGATTCCGGACAGATATGCATGACGGGTATTTACACACCAGTTTTACCAGCATTAAAAGCTCACTTCAAGTAAACCTACTAAAGGAATACATGACTCATGAACTTATGTGGTTATAGAAGAGAACAGATGAGTATATGTACCAAACAAAAATAGGAACAAAAATAGGAACTTAAGTTAAGTTGTGGTAAAAGAGCAGCTTAACTCAAGAGTCAAGTAACGCATCTAAACAAAATGTTAAGCCTGACCCAAGAAAGCCATTCTACCTAATTTAGCATTTAGCAACGACAAGGAAAGGTGGTTTCAACAATGGCCCAAACACTAACATGGTGTGAATATCCGGGATGATCCCCCATTCATCTTAAATGTGCGCACGGTATGTGGCAAGAAGCTTTGCTTAAGTACAAAATTAGGTATTTACCCAAAACTAGCAAAACACAAACAGCAAAGAAGACTGCTGCCAGACAGGATGGAAGAGAGACCTGCAGCAGCTGACAACATTCTCATGTCAGCTGTCTGATGTCAGATACACTCACACAAACAGAAAGGAAGAGGAAATGAAGTTATGTATTCATTTATATCACAGTGTGGAAGTTGGTTTAATGAATATTAACACATTCACACAAATAGGATAGGGCAGGGAGGGGCATCACAGTTCTGCACTGTTCTGTATAAGTTATTGGGGAAACTTCAGGTTTAACCTTTCACTTCTAACAGGGGTGGTAATTTATGCGTCATAGTAGTATGCAGAAGTCTCCATGTACTGTCCAGTCACTTCTGTGTAAATTATGTAAATTCAGTTGTTAGTGTGCAGGTATAGGAGAGTCTGTAGGTTTTAGAGACAGTCTGATGTCTTTGAAGTCTTTGCCTTTCCTTAATTAGCAAGCATAATTTACAGGAAACACTGATTTTCTGTGTGCGTGTGTGTGTTTCCTGTAAGATTAAAAAGATTTTTTGTGTTAAGCATGCCTTAAATCATGGTTGCTACAGCAAGACATTTTATAATTGCTGACCTTGCAAGTAGGCTAAGCGGACTTCCTGGTCCGAGTTCTGTTTTGATATTTAAACTTCACTTGTCCTCAGCCTTTACACTGCGTTTCATCTCTGTGAAGATAAGGCAAAGATATCCTGGACATGCTGATCATGAATATGTTGATACCAAAGTTGAGTATACAACATCTCTGTGGGTGTCATGTTCCACTGTTTAGTAGGTGGTATACATGTGTGCTATACGCTCAGGCTGCTGGGGGACTTCCCATGATGCACTGTGCACTTCTTTTCCACTCCACATGCATTTATAGCTGAACATGTATTAATATTTACATTGAATTATTTATCCTGTTTTTTGGTCTTTTTTCCCATCGTTTTGCAACCAGTCACAGCATGGCCGCCCATTCCTGAGCCTAATTCTGTTGGAGGTCTCTTCTTCCCCACCATCACCAAGTGCTTACCTTACTTTACCTTACAATATAAAAGAGTTTCATGGGATGCTGTATAAATGCAACTGCACTGAATCACAAGTTTCTGGTAGGAAAATGTATGAACGCATACCTGTAAAGATCACGTGGTGTAATTGTGAGGTCCAAAACAGCTAAAAATAATATATGATATAATGAAATTTGATTTCTTTGTCTGTTTTTTTAACACTTTACCTTGCACTTTAGAGGTTTACAGTATTAGAGATATTGCATGATGCTGCATATTTCATCTGTTAGCGGTTCCTTTTTTTGTTTTTCCTGTGTACTCTAAAACCAGTTTACCTCGGTCACCAAAAAAAAACAAAAAACCCTCTACAGACTCACCGCTAATTGTATGAGACTGGGCAGATGTTTGTGGTCTCGTTAGTCTTAACTTTACATGTCTCTGTCTAGCTAAGGTTTCTGTACACGCGCCAAATGAAACAGAGGGGGGACTGAAGCAAGAAACTTTGCCGAAACAAGCGCCCTTACCTGCAGTCTGGGTGTCCGGCAGTGTAATGCGTTTCCTGCAGACAGACGCGCAGCACAGGAGGAACTGAAGTGTGCTCCGCTTGTGAGAAGTTATGTTAACACATCAGCAGACCACAAAGTCACAAAATCACACTCACGCTCTACATAAACGCACCACTCAGACTCCACAGCGTCCTTCCTGTTTCGGTGCTCTTCGTGATCTTTATGCCCTCGTCTGTTTCTCAGAAACTTCCCGTTTGCTCTGTAGAAAATAAAACTTATTTTCAGGAAATTAAGCAAATTTATGCAGTGCTGTTTAGTTACAGTGGAGACATCCGACTTCAGTATCTCACACCATTTCCCTCTTACAGTCAAATCAAAGAGACACATGTCATTGACATTCAGCCTTCTTGTAGCAGAAAATAAAACTTCAAGGCCGCCTTATTGCCAACTATAGTGGGGTGAAATGTGTTCATGCACCAGTCTGCATATTTTAGCTCTAAACATTTGTTTGCTACAAATTTCCTGAGCATCCACTCAAATATTACAGAAGAAAATGTGGACTATTCTAAAGATACACCTGAGTCTGTCTATTACACAGCTGCAGAGCTGAATGAGAGTTTAATAGTAGGCATAAGTTCAAACTGCAGTTCACCACAGGGTCCACGAGATGGAGCTGTTAGTCTTTGACAGCTTCATATGTGCCCTTTAAGATTATTACCTGAGGGACTAGCTCATTTAGAACCAGATAATGAACAGCTTACACTTTGCTTCATTGACACTGATCTTGTAACACAGCAAAGCCCGATTCAAACAACAGAATTCACTAATTATTTATAAAAAATAAAATAAAAAACACCAGAAAAGCTAAAGTTTGATTTAGCATTTAAACAGATTAAAGTGGACCTGTTATTGCCTTTTCTTGTTTTCTGTCATATATCTACTC
Organism: Diplotaxodon limnothrissa; assembly: GCF_057381915.1. Lineage (NCBI taxonomy): Eukaryota > Metazoa > Chordata > Actinopteri > Cichliformes > Cichlidae > Diplotaxodon > Diplotaxodon limnothrissa. The sequence goes on from NC_140610.1 coordinate 23,967,261, forward strand.
TTAAAATGGTGGATGTTCATATTAAAATCGGACAAAATAAATAAATCAGTGAATGTGCAAGTTTTCTGTGAGCTCAGATGGGTGTCAGACAGTTTTTTCTTGAGTCAGTGGGAGGAGATATTCCTAACATGGTCATCTCAGTTTTTCTTATGAAGGTTTATCTGCAGCTATAACACAACTCCAAAAAGCTACAACATTGTGTTAAATGTAAATAAAAAACAAAATGCAATGATTTTTCAAATCTCATGAGCCAATATTTTGTTCCCAGTGGAACATAAAAATCTATCAAATATTTAAATAATATCCTGTTAGCCCTGTGAGAGACTGGCAACTGTCCAGAGTATGCCCCGCCTCTTGCTCACTGGTAGCTGGAACAGGCTCCAGCCTCCCCCGGAGCCTGACAAATACATTATCATATTCCATGAAAACTACGAGCTGCAAAAAAGATGCATCTTTAATTTCAGAATAAGGTTCCTCAATGAAAAACTGACCTTCTCATAATCTACACTACATGATATCATGAAAAGATTCAGAGAATCTGGAGAAATTTCCGTGTGCAAAGAACAAGGATGAAAGTAACTATTGGATGCCAGTGACCTTCATGCCCTCAGGCATCACTGCATTAAAAAAATACAAATCTGTCATGGAAATTGGTGCATGGGCTCAGGAACGCCTGCAGAAATGCAGGTTAACCCTGTAACAGCAGGGGTATCATAACTGATACATGAGGTTTGGGGAGTTTATGAAACTTCTATATCATCAATATTAAACAGAATCTAGGACAGGACATAAACAGCATGGGTTAAATGGTTTTGTCATTTGTTAGTATTTAAATTATCTGCAGTCACCAAATTAAAATGCTTCTTCTAAAATATATATTCAAATGTTTTATCTCATATGACTGTCAGGTACTAATAGAATATCAGTGCTCCTCACATTTTTGAGAACCAAGGACCCTACTGACCCTCTGCACTCAAATTCATTTTTTTATGTTTTTGTAGCTTAATACTTATCATTATAATCCAGCTGCTAATTTAACATTAAAAAATATATAAATTATAAGCTTTGCTATAACTTCCAAAAAATAAAAATATTGAACGCAAAGTTTCAAAATAAATTGCACTTTATTTTTCCAAAGCATTACAGAGGCAACAAAACACAGAGCTCTGAAGAGGGACCGTTTGTGCTTAATCAGACAGAGCAAAATCAGATTATGATGCATGACGTTTGACAAAAGGACAACTTTACAAACCAGCTTCACTTTAGATCATCAAGAAACAAGTGAACTTCAACACTTTAACTTTGCTAAACAGCTGTTGCCAAAAGTGGCCATTAGAGGAAAATAAATAAATGTATACCCCTTATTCACTTCAGCTGATTTAAAAGGGATCAGTTCCGCCCATTTCCACTTCCAGGTTTTCATTCTTCACCACTGGGCCTTCCTGCACCTCATCCTCCCTCTGAAACAAGGCATTTTAACTCCTCCGTCTTTATGGCTACTATACATTTAGATCAATTCTGCAACATCCCACTTCAAACACAGCATTACAGTTGGCACCTCACGTGCTCTACAACTTATTTATATATTTACAGAAGCATGAAAAAAAATCCTATTAATTTTTCTGCAAAAATAAAGGATGGTGTCAAACTTCTATTTTCTCTACAAAACTCATTTACCTCACTCAACTACGCCCTACATTTTTTACTTATGTCATGGACTCTGGGTTTTGTGCCTGAGCTTTTACTTTGTATTGATATTTGGACTCTTCTTTTTTATAGTTTTGGTTCATTTCTAGTCAAGTTTGGATTCTGATGTTATGGTGTTGGTTGAGTTTTGTAATCTTTGTAATCTTTATGTATCAGATTTTTTCTGGATTTTCTGGGTTCTTAGTTTTTGTTATGTGTTTGTGATTTGATTTGGAGTTTATATTTAATTCACCGAGTTTCAGTTTATGGTGGCGGGTGTGGTTCTGAGCCTAACATGACCATGTTCGTGTTATCACCTCTCAGTATACATAATATAAACATCCACAATTGGAACAGAAGACTTGGAAGAAAAGGAAAAGAGAAGCGGGTCTTCTTTAATCGTGGCTCAAGAGTTGGGACTTCATCTTGTAATCGGAAGGTTGCCGGTTCGAGCCCCGGCTTGGACAGTCTCTGTCGTTGTGTCCTTGGGCGAGACACTTCACCCGTTGCCTACTGGTGGTGGTCAGAGGGCCCGGTGGCGCCAGTGTCCGGCAGCCTCGCCTCTGTCAGTGCGCCCCAGGGTGGCTGTGGCTACAATGTAGCTTGCCATCACCTGTGTGTGAATGGGTGGATGACTGGATGTGTAAAGCGCTTTGGGGTCCTTAGGGACTAGTAAAGCACTATACAAATACAGGCCACTTACCAAAAAAAGTAAAGCTGTAACACAAACTCCCTCCAAAAGCATTCACAATGAAGCAACTTTGTTTTCTATTGTGTGTTCATTTAAACTTTTTTTTTTTTTAAAGTAAAGAGATTTATGTTCACTTTTAAAATGACAGATTTTCTCACAAACACATTTAAAATTTTTCTATACACGCTGAGAATCTTTTATAATGCTTGCATAAGGTTTCGTTTGTATAAAAGCAAATAATGTGAATTAGAAAAACCCTTTAGAAAAGTTAAGACTTAACAAAAAACAAAAACAAAAAACAACATTTAAGTCCACAGTTCTTGAATATCAGTGGATCCAGAAAGGTTCCCTGAGGAACGCCCTCAGGAAATTTTTCATTATAGAAACCTTAAACCTGCAAAGAATTTCTTAAGAGAATATACATTTTCTTGAGTCCATTAATAAAAAGAAAAACAAATACTTGAGATGAGAACGTAATCATTTTTAAAAAAATTTTTTTAAGTATACCTAAAATTTCTGTCAGCTTCCTGCAGACAAATCTGCCAAATGACAAAGATAATTAAACCTTATATTAGATACTTCAAATGTATTTAAATCCATTAAATCTGTTATCAAAGTTAATTCTAAATCTATTTTAGGGGTGTAAAATAGATTTGACTGAAACCACAATTAGCTACAGTGGCCTGATCACTCGATCATGACTGGATCATGAGATGAAATGAATTACACTAAATGTGCTATGCTTCCAGTTCATTTATTACCTCAATGTTTAAACATCACAGCTTCCACAGTACGACAAGTTGGAACCATAATGCAATACTGGGGATGCTTCTATCCCGATTTCAGTTTCGGATTCAGAATTGTTCCACGTCAGGGTTCAAGTTTTTCTCTTTACTTTGTGTTTTTAGCACAAAGAATAAATCAAAGTGTTTACATTCTGAGCTATTACAAAAGGATGCAGCATATTTTCAGGTAGAGTAGCTTTTGAACTGCTTTCTGAAATCATAAAATCATAATCCTTGTACTAAAACACTGGTTAATCATTTCACTGTTTTTATTTGCCGTGTTCCCTCTGTTAAAAAGAAATGTGCATTTTTTTCTTCTTTTTAACACTTTCATGTCCCTGATAACGTTAGAAATGTATACAAATCTTAAGTTCTTTGAGAAAAGAACAAAAGATAAAAACATTTTTAGAAACCATATTATGCATACAAACCAAAATATCTAAAGAGGCACTAATGGCTCCTTAATTACAAATGGTGTTTTTACTAGAAAAATACTTCAACAATCATAAACGCTAAGGCTCTGATAATCCACTGATAAGTTTTGAAAATTAAAAAAAAATAAAACAAAACAAGAAGTCTACTGAAAACAAAAACCAGCTTCATCTTCAGCAGATTCAGCATGCTATAATCTGTTATTTCAGATCAAAGCCCCAAAATAGAAGTTTTGCCTTAAATCTGGATGGTCAACACGTGAAACCTTTATTTTCAATGTTAAAAAAAAGAAGCAATGCTGAGAAATGTTTTAATTCAACACTAAACAGATCAAAAACCAGATCTATTTATTTCCATCATAATTTCATTCTTGGACTCTAGTAGTGTCCATTTCCATGACTGGCAGTTCAAAAGAATCCTTATTTATGTGATCCTGGGCCTTACTGATGAATTCATTCATCCTCCTAAAACAAGCCTTTTAAGCTCCTCCCCCTTTAAAGCCTGCCTCTTTTCAAATTCAGTGGGTAGAATATGTAGAAGAACCACAAGTCAAAGCATCCAAATCAACCCACAAATTGGCCATTTTTAATTATGAGCAACCACTGTTTAAACAGTAAATATGACAGGAAATTAATAAAAGGTCCTCTTTAAATATAACAGTTAAGCTGTATTTAAAATCTGTATATTATATATGATATGAGCGGCTAAATTATCTTCTCCTAAAAGCTTGAAGAGGTTATTATTGTACACTGTGACAGAAAATAAAATCTTCCACATTAGAATCACAGCTTCAACTTTGACATAAAACTAACTGGAAGATGGAAACTGACTTCTGTTGGTCAACTCAGAGTAACATTTGAGCTATTTTCATTGTTAGCTGTTGCCACCCAAAGTATTACGATTAAAAAAAATCCAAAGAAAAAGAAGATTAAAATGAAAACAAAACAACACTTGTAGCCATATTGCCCAGTTTCTGTAGTAAGAGTCACCCTAGCAGCTTAGGAGCTTTTGCATAATGTTTCATTAGTAAAAAAGGCACCAAATATTCATGACCTAGAAACTGGGTAAAAAAAACTTGAAGAGCTCCGAGATGGTTCCCTGAGGAACGCCTTCAAAATATTTTTTTATATTTGAAGTTTCTGTCATGAAGCATTTTTTAAATAATCTTTAGAAAACCCTTTCCTCCTTACATGTGAAACATTCAATATGGGTAGGTGAGGAAGATCAGGTTATAAAATTAAAACTTTAAAGGGACAGTTCACCACAAATTCAAATCTCTATATTTGACCTCTCGCATGTAGTCCTCTGTATCCGTCTACAGACTGCTTTGGTTTGAGTTGTCCAAGTGAGATTTTTTTTGTGCTGTTAAAAGTGCCAAAAACTACAGCAGACAAGTCTATTTCCAGAAATCCTGACATAGTTATTCCAAAAGCAGTTCTGAGAAATAACAATTTTCTCTTTACCAAACTACACCCTGTATCACAACTCTTTCTTCACCCTGCAATAAACAGGCTCCATCTACCTGTGATGAAGTTGAACAACAGAATCAAACATTAATTGAATCACCTTGGCTGAGCTACATTTAGCTTGCTGCGCTCTTCGTTTAGCTGTCAGGTGTAAACAGTGGTAGGAAAACAGTTCCGTAACGAGGTTTGCAGAGGTCTTTTTAGAGTAACTGGGCCACAACACAGGTGACATTTAGGTCTGTAACATAGACCAGAAGGCAAAAAAAAAAATATAGGTATCTGGATGAATTTACAGCACTACAGGCCAAAGGGAAAACATGGAAGCTGGAATGTTGCAGCAAACCAATCCTTCAAGCATCCATACATCTGCAGATAATTCTGCTAAATGATAGCAGCAATTTTAAAACTAACTCTGAGATGTAACTTTCCTTTATGATTAAAAATATATATATAAAAACTGTAACAGTTGCAGTGTTTTTTTCCCCCCGGGTGGGGCTTGTTTTCAGCTTGGTGTTGTCAAAGGTTCCTTGACGACTTTAAAATCTTCAAATTTTCCATGACTGATAAATCAAACAGAAAATGAGCGATCAGTAGATTCCAGTATCAGGTTCATTAAGTGGAAAGCACTATGCCGGATTAGTTTTTTTCCTTGCTGTGGTGCTAGATTTTGAGATGAATTCCTCACCAGCTTAACATGTTCGGTTAACTCCAACAGTCCACGATCTGCTGTTTTTATCCAGAACTATAAAATGATGTACTGCATTGCCTTTTATCAGGACCGTGAAACTTAAATGGATATTTAAAAGCAGAATATTAAAAACTCTTCCAGAAACCAGGTGAGAATAATTGTCTCATCTAATAAAATTCAAACTGAGCTTTTCCTCCTCAGTGACTGAGCAGTTTGAGTCGAGCCAGCCAGCCGCCGAGCAGCGACGTGGACTGTTTGTTTACACCCTTAGTGGGAGAGACAGCGGCAGAAGTGGAGGCAGAAGCCTTTTTGGACCCCACTTCCTGGTAAGGTATGGTGGCTGTGTCGTGCAGGTTGGCGTTAATGTAGCACTGGCTGCCCCTGATATGGTCGACGCCACGTACAGATGGGTGACCTCGGTACGGCAGAGGGAAACACGGCTCCTCCTCCGTGATAGTGCTAATGCCCTCATTACTCCGATACATGTGCAGGACGTCCTTACCTGTTAGAAGACAACAGGTTAATTATTTAATTATTCGGCTTGTTTCATTTTAGCTGCGAGACCTTTAAATGACGGCTTTCATGTTCCTAATTACGACAACCTTGTACCGAAGAAGAAAGGAGGTAGTCCTACATACTGGATTTACATGTGAGTGAAAAGACATAATAAGCAAGTCCTCCTCCCTAAACGAGCTTCTATCCTTCCATCCTCCCTGTTGAATCGTACAAAACAGCTAAAAGTAACAGTTGACTTGTTAAGTTGCAGGTCAAAGCAAGTAAGCAAGTCTTTTTAAAGAAACAGTTGAGATAAATCTGGACATAACTGACGTTTCATGTTTCAATTGTTCATTTAAAAGAAAAGTAATAATGCAAACAAAGCAAAAAAAGAAAAAAAAAAAAAAAGAATATTTTTAGAAATAAATTCGACGCTGAACTTCTAAGGATGACTCCACTTTAAACCTCACAGGTTCATGCAGCAGTGTGTAAACTTCGCTCTTTTGTCGGCCTCGTGTTTGCCGTCAGTGGAAAACAGTCCACTTCTTCACGTGTCTTTATTTAACCGTTCATTAACTGCCTGTTATCTTGGACAAACTGCCAACATGCACCGTGCTCGTCAAGGTGAAGTGCTCTAACGCTCAGACTGAGCAGAGTATGAAATGAGTCGCGCAGATGCAGTGGCAGCTTTCGGGGTTAATGATTAACCAGGTAAAAATTCAAAGCACGCAGCCCATCCCTGCTACAGTCTGTCCTTGCCTTTTAATGAGTTGGACAGATGGCTATTACTGATAACTGTCAGATTACTGGCGCTCACTGCGTCTGGTCCAGCTGGACAGGTGGGACTTACCTTTCCTTCCCTGAGTACTGGGCCTGGAGAGCCGGTCAGACACGCCTGAAAATGCCTCCACAGGCATGGAGATGGGTCTGGGTTTACCTGCGAAGAGTCCAGAAAGAGCAAAACATCAGCTCCATCTCAGAGACACTACTCCTCTACTTCCACCTCAGGCTGACACTTAGCCAGATATTAGAGCACAAACCAATATGGCCCATAAACAGCTAGCTGCAGTCAGTCTAACAGAAATGTTTTTGGGGTTTTTTCTTCTTGGGAGAATCAGGCTGTTTTCTAAATCAATGATTCATCTTTAAATCCCCAAAGAACCACTCCTGGCTTAAGGTGTCCTTGATTACTATGACCCAGTAAAGCTTCAAAATATAATACAATGCATTCAGGTTGCTTTGTGGTGACTCCAGAGACAAAGGTGGCACTATATCCCAGTGTTTCCAACCAAAACCAGAACAAAACGGCTCCAAACTCAGCAGGGAGGAATTACTGTTCATGAAATCAAGCCTTAAAGTCAACAGAAGCTCTCTGAGGATACACAGTCTTATTAGTAGAAACGCTTTGTTTGGTTTGATGGGGCTAGATTGGTCCAGACACATGACATCATCTGATCTGCTATTCTCTCACATGAAATCACAGGGACTGAACTACAGAACTGTCAGGTTAACCTCATGTGTGGACATTATATTTTAGTCTAGTCTCTTATACTGCCACTGTTCTATCGAAATGTAAAATGATTGTCCTCTTATGTGGATCTCATTTTCTCAGAAACAAAAATCAGGTAAAAAAAAAAAAAAAAAAAAACTTTTTAGGGAATTCTTTGTTTTTACGTTCGTCAGGTCCCAATCAGCCCAAATAGCAAAGACAAATTAAAAACGCATGCCATGAAAGAGTTTGGGTCTCAGGAGGTTAAAGGATTGTGAGGTTAAAGTGAGCCTCTGACAAAAGTTCAGGGCTGCTGTGCATGTGTGAGAACAGTCTATGCATCAAGCAAAAAAAACAAAAACAACAACTAAAAAAAACAGTTGATTGTGGTTTTATGTGCTTTCATTTCCTGTGGTACTGTAAGTGTTGTATAACTCATCATAACCCACATGTTTTTCCCCTCATTGTGGTGCTCTTATTTTGTCTTTGTGCTGTGATGACTGGCTGCTGGCTGTCGCTTCATATTTTGACCCTTGGGCATGGAATCACTCAGCCTATAAACTTAGTCTGGATATAAAACACTGGGACAGGACTAAACTTTTTCCTTCTTATTCAAAGTATAGTTTGAGCTTTGTTTTCATTGTTAGACTAAGCTCTAGAGCAGTGGTGGGCAACTCAAGGCCTTGAGGGCTGGTGTCCTGCAGGTTTTAGATGTGTCCTTGATCCAACACAGCTTATTCAAATGGCTAAATTACCTCTACAACATGTCTCGTAGTTCTCTGGAGGCCTGGTAATTAACTAATCATTTGATTCAGGTGTGTTTACCCAGGGTGAGATCTAAAAGGGCAGGGATAGCTCAGTAGGTAGAGTGGTGGCCCCATGATCGGAAGGTCGGGGGTTCGACTCCACTGAACGGCTACCCTGAGGTACCCCTGAGCAAGGTACCGTCCCCACACACTGCTCCCCGGGCGCTGCACTGCTTCACTGGGTGAATGGGTTAAATGCAGAGGAACTATTTCCCTATGGGGACTAACACATACACATTATACAAAACCTGCAGGACACCGGCCCTCGAGGCCTGGAGTTGCCCACCCCTGCTCTAGAGTAAGGTTAAGAGCCTTTGTGTCCTTACAGCGTGAGGAGGAGCGCTGCCTGAGGCGAACTGGGATAGGATGACTGGATTCAGGTGGAGGGACGACAGACGTCCGGTTTTCCTCTGCTACAGTGTAGCGCCGCTGCCGCACGTCTGCATCCAGATGCGAGTTTGGAGACTTGGGACGCATTTTCACACCTGCAAATACGCTTGTGTTCCCATCTCTGCCACAAGGAGCAGGAAACTCAGCATTACAGGCATAAAAAAGAAAATAAATAAAGATGATTCTGAAATACTGAAGCTTGAGTGAGGTACTTACAGCGGGACATATGGCGCTTCTGGGGGAGGAGGGATATACAAATCCAAGATGGTCGTCTTCCCTCTCTTTCCAGGAGCATCTGAGGTTTCTGACTCTCGTGATTTATAGAGACTTGGCGCTCCCTGAGAGGTCTAATAAAGAAAAAAGACAAATTTAAGCCCTTTAATAAAGGAAACAAAAGAATCACATGTAACTAACACGTTTGGTTTGTCTCTTCTAATCTGTGTTTTTGGTTGCTTCTGTGTCTCAGCACACAACAGACGATGACTTTGTGAACTGCGTTTATCGTCAAACAAAAGCGAAAGTCGTTCCAGCTCAGAGGAGGCTTTTCTGTTTCCTTCCTCACTTTCAAGTTCTCACAAACACAGGAACTTCATTCAGCTCGTTTTCTGTTTCACCTGCACTTTGAAAAACACGTTTAAAGGACGTTTCAATGCAGCCACTTTTAACCATGCCAGACTTAATCCAGTCTGGCGATACTGTGAATGCTCCCAATTGTGAAAAATCCAACGAAAGACCAAAACAAGCAGAAACTGAGTGGTTTCATTACCACTTTTACACCCATTTACACACACATACACTTCCCTTAAAAGGGCTCATTTCATCGTTAAGTTCATTTCATTGATTGTACTATTTGTATTTCCTTCTGATATCTGTACCTGAGCTGAGGTGATGCAAAAATTTCCCCGTTGTGGGATCAATAAAGTCTTATCTTTATCTTGTCTTATCTTATTCAGTCAACCTCAGGATTGCTGCAGTATACCTGATGTTTACGAATCAGTTTTGAAATATGTAAAGACCCAGTAAGATGCTTCAATATAACTGCCAACATTTAAATGCCTAGGAGTGTTTAAATAAGGAGCAAGACATTTTTCTAAAGCCCTTTGATCAAACAAAAAACAGCATCATAAACACAAAGTGTTTATGATGCCGTTTAACCCTAGAACTCATGTACAGCTAAAACTAGCAAAAGTTTACTTTTTTCCTTATTTAAACAGCAGATTTATTAATTCAGTGTTTAAAGTCATTAAGACACAAAGAAAAAAATAAAACAGACAAAGTTGTTTCATAAACAAGCAAACAGCTGACGTCCTGCTGCAGTTTCTCACTTTCTTGCATAAAACACGGACGTTTAAAACACAGCAATGCAGTTTTTGGGACAACTTGTTTGTCATGTCAACTCAGTTTATGACCTTAATTCCCCAACACTGACAGATGAGTTCACCTGGGTGGGTGTGGCTCCAGTGGTGGAGCTCTTGTCTCACGAAATAAGAATAAGAGGTTCCATTAGTGACCCCGGTCTTTGCTACTTGATTCAGTCATCTGTTTTTAACACCAAGCTGACTGAGCTAACTTATTATTACTCATTCTAATAGTTTCAGGCTTGTCATTGTTCCCACTTCACAAAACAAAAGATAAACAAATGTAAGTGCAGGTGGCGTAACCTTTGAAGTGAATGGTGGGAGTGACGATGAGATAAGAGATCTCAGATCTGTTTTGAAAGACTGAGATTAGAGCCTGAGCTCATCAGCTGAGCTACCCAGCGCCTTTCTGGATTCCTATCTCCCCTAAACACACACATCCTGGACCCCTGTCAGCACAAAACCCCTGAAGGTGGTTTGGTGAATGCAGGATTGTCACATTGTGAACTAAAGTGTGAGTCAGCCACCGCAGATCTGACATCAACGCAGAGTTTTTCCTATCTTCCTTTTTTTCAGGAAAAGGGAAGAAGGGCTCCATTGTTTCACCCGCTCATCTCAGAGGAGCTGTAGACTGAGCGGCTGCTGCGTTTTCTGCTCGAATCAAAACCTCAAAGCTACGACAAAGACTGAAAACCACCACGTGCAGCTTGATTTTCTTACCGATACAGTCTGCTTCACTTTCATGCAGTGACGTCTGTCACAACACTACAGCTGCTGCAGGTTCAGGACCTGCGTCAACTACGCCTCACCTGGAAATTCTGCAGAAAGAATCCATTATCCTTCCACATTTACCGTTATTAACCAGAACTTTGTACACTCGTGCTTTTTCTTTCTTTCTTTTTTCCCCCCACAGGAAAAACTTTGACTTCTCTAAAATCGAAAACACAATCACTCCCAAATGTCCAGTTTGAACCAGGAAAAAGAACCTCTCCTCACTTCTTTTTCAGGGCCAGTAGATGAATCTGAAGGCCAAAGTGTCAATAAAGTTATGTAGAGCTATTTCAAACTATGTTTCTTAATGCCATTGTTTGTATTGTCAACATATAAAGATGTAAGAAATGATATGGTGATTCTAAATATCATGTTATGTTGAGCTCTTCTTCAAGGTCAAATGTTCAGAAAATGTTGTATCTTTAAGATTTGCCCTTTACAAGCTCATTGTTTAATTTTAGAGGTTTACAAGAACATGACAATTTGTGTCACTGTTTCAATCCTGACGACAAAAACAGGAAAGTGAATCATAAAAGCTTCATTGTGAATTTTGATGTTTTAAAATTCTGTTGTGCATCAGGAAAGCAAGAGAGAAGCAAACAGGTTTGAGTACGTGTTACGCCAAACACTGATTTATCTGTGGATGGGGAAATAAAACCTTCAGTTTCTCAGTGACTGAGTTCACAAAAATGTTTGTGTGTAAGAAAAAACACAGGTAATGTAGCGAATTTGAGATTTCAGGATATACAGACTACCTGCTCAATTCTGCTGCGAAGTTTTTCACTGATGAAAATTCTCTTTTCGTCCATACAAGCACACAAATAAACGCTCCTGAGACGGGGGCTGTTAGGACTGTTAATCTGCATTTCAGATTCATTTTGGGAAGTCCGAATACTGAGCTCATGTTACAGCGAAAAAGAGAAGCGAGAATACATTAGAAAACAAAAAGACTCCAGATCATGTTCAAGCATTGCATTTTACACAGAACTTTAGGCCTGAATTCCTCATTTTTATTGTGCAGTCATCATGTTTTTGGTTTCATCAAATTATGTGGAACTTGTGGATAAAAAAGGTAGAAAAACTGCAACACAAGTACTTGTCCATTTCTACTCCAGCTTGGGATTTCCCACATCATTTGACCTCTCCACGACAGGAGAACAATCTGCCACCACAGAGGGCCTCCATCAGGAAGGATGAAAAGGAGGAGACAGTCCCTGGTGTTAGTCGTTTATTTTGCTGAGAAGCACTTCAGCACAATACAAGCGGCGGCTCACCTGCACAAGCGGCGGCCTCCAGCGCAGGTTTTTCAGTGGAGCCGGTGCGAAGCTGGCAGATGGTCCAGAGGGCCTCTTCTTCAGCATCAAGACAACACCTCCAGACTCCGCCCTCAACTTCCCCACCAGGTGCTTTAGCTGCCAGCCCACCTGGACCAACCAGAGCAAAAGTCAGAGAATTGCAGCCTCTAGAGAGCGCTAGCATGAGGAAAGACCTTAAACTTCACGACCCTGAACGTCAGCGTTTAATGAAGCATTTCACGTACTGTGAGCTGTGAACTGTTATGAAACCTGCGGAAACGGATCCAACTCTTATACTTGGCCTTGGTTTAGTACTGTCTGAAACAAGCTGTTTATTGGCTTACAGTCAGTTTCATGTAATTCACATCACATTTACACTTACATGATAATAAATATTTTATTAAGATCAATGCATTTGCATGATTGTAAAATCTATAAATCTCACTAATAATTATTTGGAGTATGTACATTTAATAAATATTGTGATATCTTCATTAGTGAAAAACATGTTAAAGCCAACTTCCTTCTGATTGGCTGCTCCTGCTAAAAATAAGCATATCTGAACTGTAGGTGGGTGGAGCTTGTGTTTTCTTCGCCTATCTGAAATGGTTCAGAGCAGTCTGAAGTCTGACCTTTTATTTCACAAGGCCACGTTTAACATTAGTGTTCACTGTTGTAGCACTAAATATATGACAGAAAGGAAAAAGTCCTGCATACTGAAAAGTCGCAACACTTCAGTTTATACATAAGACAAAATAAAGAAGATACAACTTGTCGCTTGAAAAAAAAAAAAAAAAAGAGACAGCTGGACTTTGTGAAGTTTGTGAACATGTTTCACGTGTCATCCAAGAAGATTGTTATACAACTAATACCTGAGAATCCTCAGGTACTTGACACTACAGTCAAGTGTTGAAGCTACGTCCTGCCTCGCAGACGTGTGTGGGATCTCTCCATCTAAGAAAATGACTAAGGCCATTTCCCAAAATGATGAGAAACTTGTGGCTATTCGACTCACCACTGTCTGTTTGTTGACCTGAATGACTTCATCTCCAGCGTGAATCCTCTGGGTTTTATCTGCCGGAGACTGAACAGCACACAAAGAGAAGCGCAGAGTTTAACAGACTAACATTTCATTGACTGCATGTTTCCATGATCTCTGGTAGTGATGAAGACTTTCAGGAGAGATTTTTTAAGTCTATAAATGGCACATGAGCGGCGAAGAAGACCCAGAGGCTCACTCACGTTCTCTGTTGTTCCCGTGATGACGTGAAGCCCGTCGTAGGTGGATTTGATGTAAATCCCCTGAAAGATAAAACAGAACTTAAACATGGATCTTCTGCATAAATACACCTCCCACAGTTCCTCTGTAATTCCTCGCTGCAGCGGTGGCGATGGGGTTTTCCTTTCTGGACCTACATCTGTTTCTGTTTTTGATTCAACGCTGGTTGTGGTTCATGGCATAGCACTAAAATACCTGTTAATGATTCTGAGGGGAAGTGGGGTCATATTGTGGGTTTTTCTTTTTACAGCAGTCAGTACTTATCGGACAGCGGCGTCCCGCTGACATAGCCCAACAGGGAAATGATCATTTCTGTCCCATTTGTGTATTTTATTTTTTTATTCTATGCCCTTTAAAAGAAAATCCTCACCAGTCCCTCCCCAGGCTTGACATTGGTGATGTGAACCTCCTCCAAACAGGACATTTCCCTTTTTGCGGGGTCAGAAGTCGCTTGGACAGTTTTCTCACAGATGCTGTTGAGCGCTCGGGACTGAAAAACAAGAAAATATATACAAATAGGTTCAGCTTGTCCAATGGATGGATACATGCAAGTGTTCACCCAGTTATCAGGCAACAATTGTATTACAGTGTGTTATTACACTGCTCACTCTTCTGTCCCATACTGTAACCCCAAAAATTATTTCAAAAGATATAAGAGTCTGATTCAGATTTTATACACTTTTATAAAACTGGAAGCCTTTTTGAAACCACAGGTGTCACCCACCTGGTAGTTATTAAAAAATGCCAGGGAAAACATTGTTATTTTGTATAATTAGCGGTTTATAATTATGCATATACGTGGTTTACATTGATTTTGTAAAGGTGTCATTCATTATGTAGGTGCGTATCTATGTAGGTTTGCGATTTATACACCTGGGCCTTTCCATCCTCAAAATGGGCCCGAGGTGGTGACTATGCACCTGACTGGTTTGTGTAAATATGAGTTAAAGTCTGTGTTGCCTTATTTAACACTAGTTTTTCATATTGTTGTTGTTGGTTAAACCCTACCCTGCTGTAGAACAAACATGCACATGTAAGAATAAATGTGCTGGTTTGGATTTCACAGTTGAAAGACTTGACAATAATTATCTTGTTTCCATGATCTAATCGAGAAAATTATTGGTTACCATTTTTTAAGTGGCATTTCTGATCCTTGAACTGCAAATACTGTTTTGACCATATGCAACAATGTCTAATTATATAAATAATAAAATAATACATTTCTGACTGCTAACCTTCTGGAATCAAACTCTACACACCAGCTTGTACACTGCTTGAGTTTCACGGTTACATTTTAAACGACATCAACTGCATATTTGATTTTATGACTTGTCTTGTGGTTACATTTTAGTGTTTTATAGCTTGTGTAATATCGTTGGACTGAAAACGAAACCAGGTACTTTTTGTCGTGCGTTTTCTCTCGAATAAAGAATAAAACATGATTCAAGACAGAAAGCCATTGGCAGCATGGTGGTCTTAGCTTACATCTCTCATGATGACTATAAAGTGCTCTAAATTTAGTCTGAAATGCTGAATCGCCTCCTGCACCAAATCTGCCTGATCCAAACCTCTGACCTTTCAGTGGAAAAGGGAAAGAAAACAACAGATGCAACAGGAGTTGGAAAAGCATCAAATAAAAGCTCCAAATACGGACGTGGGGACGGTGCTTGGTTTTGTTGTACGGGAGAAGAGCTTGATGCCTCTGCAGAACGAGAACAGCCTCATATTATCATCACAAATGACCAGACACCCAGGCCTGGAGCGCAGCACCGAGCCCGAGCTCATGGGAAGCAGAGAGCTGACCAGGAAAACACAAACCAGCAGGAAATTACAAGTAAACCAGGAAAACATGCTCCTCTGGGGATATAGCTGGTCAGCTTCCTGCTGTTTGTTTTTTTCAAATATGGTGACTTTATTGCTCCCCTTACAAAGACAAAGTAAATTTGCTTCATAGATATTTATCCCATAAAGTACTGGAAATATTACTAAAAAAATAATGCAAAACCAATGTTATACTTCAGCAGTTTTTAGGACTAAATCTTTAGTTCATGAAAGACACTTTTATTCACATTATACTCGCCCATCTGTCTCCATGAGGATTAAAACAGTGTGTACATTAAACATCAGGTCCATTTCCAGCCACGTTCTGTTTACTGTAAGCTGAAGCTTTTCTGTCCACTTGTCACTATAAGCCAAGTTTGCCCAAGTTAACGTCTTATAGATGTGACGAGTACAGAAAAAGTAGACTCAAAGCGCTTTTCCTGTGTAAGAAAACTCTGATTACTTACATATCAAATATCCTCTGACCACATGAATTTAAACAACGTGCATGTGTAAAATGAACATCCACCGCTGTAACAGTACAGCAGTGCTACTGTATAAAAAGAGGTCACATGACAAACTGGCTATGAGAAGGAAAGTGACTGAACTTCATCCAAGTGTGAATCCTGAAACAACAGGAAGTCTTATCTAAGACAGGAAGTGGATGTGCCTGAGCCGAACACACACACACACACACACACACACACACACACACACCTATGTTCGAACAGAGGAAAGAAAAGCAAAAGCAGCACTCACCACTTCCAGAATCTTTTCCTCCATCTCATAAACTGTGCAGTCCTGGAATTACAGACATAAACACAGAGACTAAGATCTCACAAACATCTGTCCAACATCTGCTTTATTATCATCACTGTGAGAGAAAACAAAAAACAAAAAAATATCAGAGAAACAAGGCAGCCCCTGCCTTTGGTTTTTTTAATTGTATGCTTTTATTTTGAAGTGGCGTATGACACAAAAACAACTGATAAGAGTTGGGAAATTACCCATGCTGGTAAGGAAAACAGAGTCACATGATTAAACTATGTGACCCAATTTAGTATTGCTTCAAAAGCAAATACTGTTCACACTAAATTGAATTAGGTGTCAGGATGGACGAGAAGTTCATGAACACAGATCTGAAGTCTGGATGTCCTTGGTAATATTTCACGTTAGAAGACTGAATTTGTAAAATCTGATATCAAACAAAATCTCCATACAATGTCATTCAGTGATGGCAATCAATCAATGCTTCACCTCCTCTTCTTTAACTCCTATTCTTACTGTTTTCTGATCAATTTTCTAATATTGTAATTTTTTAATCATTTGCTAAATAAGACTTTTTCCACACAACATTCTGGTGCCAAACAACTACAGCTGTGTTTTGTATGGGGTCTCGCCTTGACAGTCATACCTTTACAGTTAGTTATGGAAGAGAATTAAAAGTCATGACGACAGTAAATTTATTTTTATGTTGTTCTGTATTTGGAAAGAACTTTCAGGCTAATATCGTGTTACTGTACAGCAGACAGAATATTTTCATCTTGATGGTTAAAGAAGTTTTTTGTTTCAGAAAACAGATGCAGTGGAGCATTTTCACATCTGGGGAAAAGGAGAACTTGCTCATATCAAATTTGGCAGGTTTTCCATTCAGAAGCCAGAACTGTGAGTGTGGCAAACAAACACGGGAAAGGAGAAAGGGAATCAGCGGCAAAACAAATATTTGAGAAATGACAGCCTACAGGAGAGTGAAACCAGGAGGCAGGGACGGTGAACGCCTCCCAGAGACACCGAGAGGATTCCTGCTGCGGTCGGAGAAATAACAGTTCCCCGTAAACACGCTGACAGGATGATTGCATGACAGCGCAGCAGGGCGACGCCTCAGAAGGCTCTGCAGACACATGCAGGGAGGTGGCACGCTGCAGAAAACTTCCAAGTGCACATCCGCTTCTGAATACTTCAATAAATGAAGAGAAATCCAGCTTATTGCAAAATGTGAAGCTCTGAAACAAACTTTTGCCGTCCCTAAAGGAAATTATAAAGTTCTAAACTAATGAAACGTCTGGCTGATTTGCAGCTGAAGTATTCTGCCGTTGCATAAAACATGTCTGTACGCCTCAGCTGCATTAATATGCATCATGTTTGAACTTCTCACACAATTAGTTCCCTCATATTTTGTCGTGTGACAGCACGACTGCCTCAGGTAGACTCTGCAACGATGTAAAGGGTTACATACAATTCATCACTGATTCATGACTTTATGCTTGGTTGCACAAGACTTTGTATAGAATAGATCCTTAAGCTGTGGATTTAGCATTAACAGAGCTGAGAAAACCTGATTTTTTTCACTTTTCTTTATGGGATAACTGATAGCTGAGAAGGAGATGTGAAACAAACTGTTCTGTGACGCTAATTCCCCTCCTCATGGTAACTGTACAGTGAGGGAATTTTTTAAAAAGTCTCTTAATAGTTTATGCTTGTGTATAATTAGGGGCCTGTCACTTTAAATGACGGGTGAAAAGCACGTGAGTGGTTGTAGCCAGTCTCCGTTTGTTAGGCTTCACCTCAGCTAAACTTCCCAACTATGTTTTTGCTGTCAGTGCTTTTAGAGCATTTTAATGCAACTTTCTGACAAATATTATTCCTCTGTGTGGTAAAGACAATGAAATTAAGAGAAATTCGCAGGTTTTATAATCAAGCCAGCTAGCATTAGCTGATAACTTAGCTCCACTACCTCAACCAAATGGTCACTTCTGGCTCCAGTAAAGTGGACTACCAAAATATGAAAACTGAGGCTTCAAAATGTGTTCAAAAGCTGACATCAGGGGTATGTCCATCTTTTAAATACAGTCTATAGCTTAAGGAGCGTAAAACTGCTTAGATGACATGTTCTTTGGGCAGCAGCATTTTAGGATGGTGCATGAATATACG
This sequence comes from Diplotaxodon limnothrissa, assembly GCF_057381915.1. Taxonomy (NCBI): domain Eukaryota; kingdom Metazoa; phylum Chordata; class Actinopteri; order Cichliformes; family Cichlidae; genus Diplotaxodon; species Diplotaxodon limnothrissa. Next base: position 23,985,644 of record NC_140610.1, read on the forward strand.
TCTTCACAGAATTGGGATGCTTCTTAATTATAAATGTAAAACTTTTAAAATGTATTCAGGACACGTACTTGACATTTCCCACTCTCCATGAACTGGTTTTGTTGAAGTTCCACATCTTGTGCTTTCATTTACATTTTGGTAATAATCTCAAAGTTTCTAAAGTATGAAACATGTAAGGATCTCAGCTATCGGAAGGAGATATGCCATCAAAATGACTGTGCTCATGTATACAGTAGTTATCTGGAGCTTCTTCATGATCATCACCACCAACAACAACAGATCCAGAAAATAAACATTTTAGTTCATGACCTCCTTCCTCTCTGATGTGTCTTTATGACAAGCTGCTGCACACAGAAAACATCAGAGATCTGTTTCTCTTTTAAGGTCTCATGTGGAGATTGTATTTCCAAGAGTGGATCTGTTAATCACTCAGGAAAGCACAGAAACACTGAAGAAAACACAGAGCGGCGTCTGAGCGTCACTGACCTTCTGGACGGTGGAGGTGAGCTCCAAACACAGCTGGATGATCTTGCCTTTGGTTGAGGTGAAGTCATTGGCACTCGACAGAGGAGTCCTAGCAAGAAGAGAGAAACTAAAATTATAGAATCATGTCAGTGCTGGCAGACAACAGGGCTGTGTTTTAAAACGGATTCAAAATACGAGCAGGGCCACAGACTATTCGGTCTCTTTATACACTACCTCTGATCTTTTACTGCTTCACACTGATCGGCCATGAACAGCCAATGGTAAGCAAGTGAAAAACAGTGAAAAAAAACCAGCATGCAATGCTGAACACTTTAAAACACATTTTAAAAAAGGACAGAACATCAAAGAAATTAATGAAAATTTGACTTTCTGTAAGTTTTCATTAACTTCAGATCATAATAGCTGTTCCAACCCAAACATATCGAGTATGAAAATTTTTTGGATGAGATAACTGGATGGAGACTGAATAAAAAGTGGCCCCAGGTGTTTCTGGGTGAGCGAGCTGACACACTTCAGATGTCAGGTGCATTATGGGGCATCCATGTTTGTTTCCAGCTGCTGCAGCCAAGCTGGAATGTGTTTCAAGCTGATACAAGCTGCAAAAAAGCTGAAGCAGTCAAAGCGGCGATGCAGTAAACTGGAGCAGCGCTGCGAGGAAACACGATACTAAAATAATCAGAACGGAGGGGAGAGTACAACCGCTATCTTAGAAGGAACAAAGTTGTGCACTGAGCTGCACGTTATGAGTGAACTTCTGACTGACACGTTAATAAAAACAAATGCCATGTTAGTGAAAGTGTTGTGTGAGCAATTATGCAAGTACAGTTAAATTTACAAATTCAAAAGAAAGCCTGGATGAAAACATCAACTGTGACATCATGGTATCCAGTTTTATTTTTATGCTTTTTACGAGATCGCGGTTGTTTTAATGAGCAAATAATGTTTCGTTTTTAATACCAGGATACTCTGAATGCCGTCGTGGTTACCTGTCCAGCCAGGCCAGCAGATTCTTGGCGGTGCCGATCAGTTCGACCACGGCGGTGAGGAATTCATTGGTGGGCTGATTGGAATTTTTGCTGTGGTAGGCGGGGTTCTTCCTGCGCTGCGTCACGGCGCTGCTCAGGTTGTGGTGCGCTGTTCTCATCTTCCCCACCAAAGTCTTCAGGTTGTCCGACTCCACGCCATAGTTCTGTTAAAGAAAGATGAAAGATTCAGTGAAACAAACCTGCTTCTTACTCAATTATTAAACATAAAGACTACACTTCCCATCAGCACTGTCACTATTTCCTGGCTCACTAACCTTAGCACAAGTATGCTGCCACAGGAAACTCTGAAAGAGGCACTGCGGAAACGTTACACTGCACGAAGCTGCAGTTTGAGTAGTCCACATTGTATTTTGCACCTCAAAGTACTTTTTGTTTGAGAACACACAACAATGTTCAGGAATGATTGGAGGGAATTTAGAGATTCCCACGACCCTTGACCACAAACACACCCTGTCTCCCTAATGAAAACACACACACACACAAAAACCCCACACACATTCCTGCAAACCAGTCGCCATAGCGATTATGCGACTTAAAAAAAAAAAAAAAAATTCCCCACCACATCAACGTCAAACTAAATGACTCATCAATGCCACGTGTTTAATTAATCAGTTTAATGAATCTGATACCTTTTTGTTTATTTTCATGAATAAGTGCAGATGTGTTACGTTTATGTGTTATTACATCTGCAGGTCTGAACACGACCTTTGATTCGCTTTGTCGCCTGCAGCGATTCAGATGTTTGAGGCGTCATGCAAACAAAACATCTGGAGCCAAATCGACGTTCCACCTTGACTGAACGCAGAAAACACATCCTTCATAACACAACATGACACCTGACCTCATGTTTCAGGCAGAACTTTCAAATCGTGTTAGAAAGGATGTGATCCCTAGGTGTCAATCAGAAAAGAGCTCAGGATGATGCTGGGCTGTGATTGAGTGAAACAAGGAGCATAACTATCAGAAGGTTTTTAGGAGGTTCAAGTATTTTAAAACTTTCAGAAAATGTCGGCACTGAAGTGAAAGATCTCTAGAAGTATTACAGATCAAACAAAATTTATAAGGTCTTCAAAAACAGAGAAAGTACCCAATCTGCACATTTGAACAAACTGAACCAACAAATTTTCATCATCTCACATAAATAGAAGCTTCTCTGGTAGCAGATTAATTGTGTCAGCTCCACTCTTTTCATATGGAGAGGCAAAACTGCCAAAAATCATAAAGAAGAGAGAGAACAACTATCTCACACAATCTGCACACAAAATCATTTATAAAATGCAACATTAACCAGAAATCTTGCCAACATCTGGATAAATTAATATGCCAAACACATCGAAATCTATAGAAAATGTTTACTGTAACTGTCAGTATAAAACAATGCTCGTTTCCTCTTTTCTTCCACATTATTATCCCCAGAGCATCATCTCTGTAATTTCTTTTTACGTCTGTTGTGGAACAGAGACAGCTGCCTCCAGTCAATCAGGAGACCTGAGCTGAAACAAAAACATCTTTTTCCCTCAACAGCGGTGAACCCAACTGCAGGCCTCCCTGATCATTGAGTGCATCATGATTGTTACACAAAATCTGGGTCATTAAGAGCCTGTGGCTGCCTAATGTCACTCCAATTATCAGAATAAGTCTGTGGTATGTACTGAGGGTTAAAGTCGGGAGAGAAAAGGCCTCTCTTGTTCTGTTAAATGAGCCTCAGTTGAAAACTGATCATGTGACAAGACGCTGGAACAAAACTCTTCCTCTACATGCTGAAAACTGTTTGAATGTGTGTGTGTGTGTGTGTGTCAGGGGAAGGGGGGGGGGGGGGGGGGGGGGGGTCTCTGACAGGTGGGAGGGTCACATCTGTTTCCTGCTCCACCCCAAAATGCAGCAAACTCTGCCTCATGCTGCAAAAAATATCCACAACACATCATTTGACCTTGCTTGAATGCTGCAGGAAAACGCTCCCTGAAACTTTGGAGCTGTGTGTGCTCTGATCGCAGCATTGATTGGTTAGTTTCAGTGTGATGTCATAACTGTATTTTTCCAGAGGTAAGTGAAAGCATTTCAGGAAATGACACGTCGCTTGTGCCCGTCACATGGCTGAGGGAGGATGTGGGATACAGACTAAAGCTCTGAAATACGCTACTGTCAGGTTGTTCAGCCTTGCCTGGGGTCAGGAATCTAATAAAGATCAGCTAATTGCAAACACAAATACAGTATGAGGAGGGGTCTGACTAGCACTCTTTAAGTTGCCTTTCCTTATGACATTCCTAAAGACTGAATCATATGACAGACAAAGCCGTTATGAACCAGAAGCAAATAAATTGTCATTTATTTGGGCAAATCCCCCACTGACTGTACTAACGATTCCACTGATTCAGTAAAGGACTAAATGTTACAATCCCGGACAATGCATTGCTTTTAATGTACAAAATCTTGAGGGATGGCTTGAGGGATCAGATATATATCGGATGACGATATAAAAACATCTATTGTTTCATTTTATGCTATCGTTTGTTTCGTGGTGTCGCAAAATAAACTGTTTACGGCAATATTTTTTCACCGTTTTGATGGTCACTGTAGTGGCTATATTAATTTCATAAATTTTTCTCTTTCTCCTATATTTTATATAACCACACTACGGACGGACAAGCGCCTGTTTTTTTATGCGTTGTGGTTAGGAACAGCGACGGTAACGCCATCACATGTCCGCTTGTTTATGTTCCACATAAAGCTTTCTTCTTTTCTTTTTTTTTCTTTTTTTTCTCCGCCTGTCCCATTTGGTTCTTTAGCCATCAGAATTGTTGTCTGAAGACCAACAAGGATACCCAATGGATTTACTTTGCCAAATGGATCATCGTGGCATTGCCGTATTGGTCCATTTGGTCGATCTTTGTTTTTATTATTTATTATATTTTATTTTCAGATGTTACAGACGGGACAGACATGAGTGAGAGATAGGAAAGGGAGAAAGAAAGAGGAAGGAAAGGAAAAACAGAAGGGGAGAGGGACAGTGAGAAAGGGGGGGAGAAAAAAAATAAAAAATCTCCTGGATCACCTGTTGAGAGAAGAATAGAAAACAAGCAAAAAAAGACAAAAAAAAAACCAAAAAACAAAGCAACATACTAAACACAACACCATCGCATTAATCTAGCTAAGTGTAAACAGCAGTAAATACTAAATATTCAATGTTGTTGTGCAGCACGCAGGACAGATGTGCTTCGAAGTAGCAGCCAAGAAAGGTGTAATTTGGGTCTACGAGCAGTGAACACCTGTGTGCATACCTGTGTGGATCAGCGCGCTTGTATTCCAAAGGTTTCTCCATGTAACGATCTGCTAGGGAGTGTGGGGGGGCCACAGCCCCGTCCTCCAGGGTGTGAAGCAGGTATGGAGGAGATCAAAACTCCAGACATCCAGAGGCCCCCAGAACACAAGAAACCATGGAAGACCAACAGAGGGGCAGCCGCGCCACTGTTCCAGTAAGAGCTGAGGAGAGTCCCAGATGAGGGTTCACTCAGCAGCCGCGGAGCAGAAGCCAGGGGGAGTTGCAGTGACGCGCCCGTGAGCTCCGCCGGCCGCCAGCTGTGCCTGAGTGACCGAGCCCCAGGCCGAGAGGCCGGGGGCACCCCACCCCCGAAGGGGCCCGAGCGAGCCCCAGGCTCCAGGCCCCGATAAGCGGCCGCCAAGGAGTGAGCCGGTGTGTACCTGGACGCCCACCCCCAGACACAAAGAACCACCAACGCACCGATGTCTGAGGGCGTCCACATAAAGCTTTCACAATAAAGCTCAAGATCCAGTTGAGACTTTTCTAAATAAACTAAATCACGTGAAAGAGCAGATTATTTACGGATGAGAAGTAAAAAAGAGCCATCAGGTGCTAAAAAATAAACCTTAGACTCAAACGTTAGAACAGGCTTTTCCCTGCAGCACGCCGTGTAATAAATACTCAAAGAAAACGGCGGCCGTTACAACTTATGTCTAAAAATGTATAGTTTCATGCATCGGTTAAAACACTCGACTCCAGCTACATGACGCGCAGCTGGAAACACTTCCCGCAAGTCGAGCTGCCCGAGATTCACAGAATTTACAGAAAATGTTGCATTTTTGTGATTTATATCGTTATCGGATGATAGAATTCTTATATCGGGATATGAGATTTTGGTCATATCGCACAGCCCCAGCTGTTATGAGGAAAAGCCATATATATAAAAATATATATAAAAAAAGACTTTTCCCTGAAATGTTGGGAGTTTTAGGAATCTTCTCTTCAGCCAATGAAGTATTCTGTGTTTTAATGCTTTTCACATTTAAACAAACATTGAAAAGTTCAGTTACAGATGTCTGCGTGTAAATGTCATATTATCAGATAGCAGTCAGACAATCTGAACAACTATACTGGAGAAAAGTTGATATGGTGGACACAGTAATTTGTAGTTAGTGCGGTTGATAAGTGTCTGTTGTGGTCACTTGTTCTTTTATCGTCACCATTTGTTGGCGGGTACAGCAGAGTGTCAGTCTCCATTTAAAAAAAGCCACTGAATCCTATTCAGGCCAGTCACAACATTAAACCTCAGCACAGCCTGTAAATCCCCCTTTTCACCACCACACAGACGTTAGAGCCCATAAACAGCTGACTGAGGGGCTCTGTGTGTGCTTCAAAACTTTAAACGGGTCACACCAAAGTCTGCAGCCACTACACAGCTATTATGAAGCCTCAATGTTAGTTTTTCAGGGTCAGGTGATTCGCACATCCAGTCTGCCTTTTGCAAACCAACCTACCTGCTAGTTAACTCCACCTTTGTGTCTGGATATGGTTAACCAGCCTAAGCTGGAGTGACTTTCAGGATAATTTAATTTCAACATCACTACTACCCTTTCTGTTTTCCTTCCAATATTAACTCTATGATAGATGAAGTTTCCTCTTATGACGTTCTCCATGCTGAGTCACCGGATCATTTACCCTTCTGTCGTCTCTTTGTTTCAATGTCCACGTGTCATCGGCTTAAGTCACTGGTTATTTCTCATTCATTACTGATTTTCATGCATAACTGACGTGCTTTTAAACAAAGATTTCTGCTCCCGTTTGACACCTTCTGGGCATTAAAAACATATCACACAGCTCTGTGTTTCACAGCGAAACAATTTTTTTAGAAATCATATAAATGTTTGCCGTTGATTTGTTTGAGTGAAAACAGGAATACTGAACTTTTTAGCCACGACCGACTAAACCAAAACTCAGTTCCACTAAAGGGCACAACAGGAGAATCACAACACAAACTACTGCTCAACTTTCATTCATTTGTGGCATTAAACCTAAAAAACCGAAGATAAACTCTGTAGTTTCCTAGAAAATCCCTCTCTTGCTCAGTTTTCAGACTTTCTGAGAAAAACTGTCCAAATATATCAGACGCAGTAGGATTCTGATCACAGCACTGGTCTTATGATTGTTATGATGAACACTGAGCTGTTTTAATGCCCCCTCAGGCAGCGTGTAATGTGCATGGTGGTAGCTGTGGTGCTGTTTTTAAATGCAACTGAAACATTTATTTAAAAGAAACAAATCTTTGCTCTAGAAACTTTTACACAAGGTTTACAGCACTGCCATCAGTGATGGACAGAAAAGGATCATCTTCTGCTCTGCTGCTGAACTTATAAGTATCAGCCAATGAGTCTAAGCAAAGATTCCCAAACCTCCCTCCTTCCTGGACTCTCCAGACTTTCCAAGGCATTTCCAGTCCTGAGCCTCCCCTGGAGTGGACTCCCTGGACAAGCCAGAAAAACATGACAAGTGGCCAAAAATGGATGGAAGCTCAAATTGAGATATCCCCTTTACTAACTGCTAACTCAGTTAACTCCAGTGCATGCATTCGCCTACAACATTTTTATGGTTTGTAACACAAGCCAGGTGTTTGTGTGGTCCAGACACCATCTCAGCAGAGTCTCACACGGAGAGAAGCTTTGGCAGTTTCTCATCAGCATCATTAGAAATTGTTTGATTGAACAAGAATTGGAGGTCAACACTGCTAAAGACATATCTCAAAGGACTTGAAACAGGTATATTTAACATGCTGACTCATGAGTGATGACAGCGGACACTGAAATCCACAGTTATATAGTAGAGGAACATTTCTAAACAGGAACGTTATCAGAAGTAAAAAGAGAATGTGGGATTTTCTGATTTCTAACTGACCAGAGCGCAGAGCAGATCCACCGCCTCCAGGATCAGCTCCTGGTGTCCAACCCTCGCCACGCCCAGAGACAGCAGCTCCTGGTGGGACATCCTGAGCAGCTTCTCCCCATCCACCTGCAGCTGTTGGAAGGATGGGATGTACTGCTGCAGGCTGTCATCCAGACCTGAGAGAGACAACGACAATGAAGCACATTTAATGTTCACAGAACAGGTTATTGATGAAATTCACCATTTTAATTCAGCAAAACTCAGGTTTGAAATTTATTTGAGTAAACTGACAAATTCATCAGGGATGCAACACAATTAGTGTTTTATAACAGAAGTGCTTTTGATCGCTCACATTTCTAGGTTGTATATCATGGATCACCAATCAGCCTGGAGTTCTTAAGGCACACACATGCAAGTAAACCAGAGCATGACTTCAGCATCTGAGTTTCAGTGAAAGTCATCTCTCAATGATCCATTCAGGTCTTACAGCAAACAGCTGCTGAGTCAACATCGCCTTATTGACTCAATCAGTCACTGTGACAGCCAACAGCCTGGCAGCGTCCTGCCAGCTCACCAAACCACACCTTTTCTTAAATCCATCACCTCCGTCAACCAACCAACAAGCAAACTATTTTCGTCACCTAATAACAGACCAAGAAACACATTCCTGTATAAAGGAATACGTTTCTTTCAATAACTTACTGTCTGTTTGTTAGTCCTAGACTTTGTTTCAAGTATAATGTTTTTCTGATTTTATTTATCTAACTTTACCTGAGTAGCTAAAGATAGCTAGGACAATTTTAATTAGCCCCATTTAGTTTTTTAAAATCTCAGTCTCTCTGTTACAGTCGCCTCATTTTGTTGTTTCTTACAATCTCAACACTTCCTGTATATTTCAAATTGAAAGTCCTATAGCACTTGTAACTGTACAGAAACCCTTCACATCTTAATGAGGCTTTTATTGTGAAACATTTGCAGGAACAACACTCAAACTAATTTGATTTGAAGAAATACATTTGACAATTTAAGCAGTAGTTATTAATGCATGACTTACTCTATCACAACAGAGAATATGCGAGAAGAGAGCTTTACTGTGAAAGGAGGGAACAGGATGAGACCTTTTCCCCCCCACATGTGTAGAACAAATTGAATTTCTGGCATGAATCAATCCTTGACAGCCAACTCAACCACACGCGTGCATGTGAACATCGTCGGGGAGCTCACGTGTATTGAACTCGTAGCACTAATCCTCTGTACCATCATCACAAATCTACGGCTACTGTCACTTAAAATGCCAGAAATACTCAAATCATCAATCCATAAAGTGTTGGTTCATTTAACATTTAATAGCTCTGCCAGTAGTGGTTAATGCGCAGGTTTGCATGCTTAATGACATCTTTCTCTGGTGGCCCGGTATGGTCATACTGGGCACCCCACTTTCAGCCCCGTGACCTCATGAGACCTCAAGGGAGATGGCGCCCGTTTCAGCGGCGCCACTTTGCACCCAACATTCACCTCTGACCTCTGTGAACGAGTTCAAAGAGTTCTCTTAGCTGGATCAATAAAATGAGCAATCACGCACCAGTTACTGTCTGACACACATGAGCACAGACAAGGTTCGCTGCAGGGTTTTTGGATGTGTTTGGTTGGGAAGAATATGAAAAACTCAAAAAAATATATTAAGCATACGTGCACACATTGTACGCTAAAGAGAAGAACTGTCTACAGCAATTTAACAGTTCAACAGCCTCTACAACTCTCCGTTCTGCCAGCGTGAAATCCTCCATCTCAAAGTTCACTCCACAGCATTGTTTTTGTTCAAAACATTTCAACAAGTTCTTTTTCTTGATTTAAGTTCAGACTTGAATCCTGCATCATACTAAAAATAAATGTTAGAGTTTTAGCACACAAGCTTTCAACAAATGGCAGATGATGATGATGTTATGCAGAAGCCGAGCAGCAACTGGCCAACAAAATGTCTGGGAGGGTGAGAAGAAAACAACTGCCCCAGCATGTGGTCATTAAAGAAGCTGCGACTCCTGTTTGTGTTCGGGACGACAGATGGCCCACGCTTTCTCTCTGACAGCAGGGAGGAACATTCCTCTTAACTAACTGCTGACGGGACACCTCCGAGTTCAGCAGCCTCTGACACAGAGTTGCACCGAGAATACAAAGCGTGTTTGTTTGCTTACTGATAGTACAACGGTAAGATTCGATTAATTTTGGTCTTTATTATAAAAGGCCAGAATAAAGACTCACAGGATTTCAGCAAAGTTTGAGGGGGTGAAATTGTCTGGGAAGCACTCCAAATCAGGCCCCAGCAGGAGGATACGGGTCGTCTGCTCATCCCCCAACAGGGTAAAATTTAGACCATCTGGGATGGGCAACACTTCAGGACATTCTCAGAGGGCCAGACTTTAAACAACGGATTTAAACATGCATTGTCTTTTGATCCCCTTCCTATCATTTTGAAAGTTAAGCACTTAGTACTGAGCTTTCCTCATAGAGTGATCTGGTCACCACTCTCATCCTGCAGAATGACAGACTCCAACTCCAGCTTCTTGGACTGCACCCAGCAGTCCTGCATCTGATTTGAAGATCTGCTTCCAGAACCTGCTGCAGGTGGAGAGCTGAATGAGTCCCAAACAGCAGCTTCAGATTGTGGATGGGATGAGAAAGTCACTGAAAGACAGTGATACTGATACTGCTTCTTTATTGTCACAAAATATATTTAGTTTAATTTGAGGTGGTAATTAGCAATGGATCAGTTCATGATAAACAAGAACAAGTTTGAGATCCCTCCATTAAAGCATGTAAATTAAACTTTAATTAAAAATTCTCCATTCATCAAACTAAAAGAAAATGAGATACTACTGTGAAAGCCTTGAACTCCTATATCTTCACACATTCATTTTGGTTTCTGCTCCAGTTCAGTTGCTCCTGAAAGTTTCTCAATACACCCAAATTGAAACTGTGACCATACTCCCAAACCTTCCTCAGGTAAATATCCACAATTCCTACTCCTTCTAGGTTGTAGCGCATCTCCACACTTCAAACTAAACTCCCTCTGCTGTTGGTCAGAGCTGGACAGCAGTTTGCTTTCAGCAGGAATGTGTTGGTGACAGCCTGGATCACATTACTGTCACCCGAGGAGGCCGATAATCTCTCAGCTGCACAGCAGGGTCGGCTAAACGTCACACGGGAGCCAAATCGCCTGCTAATGAAAGCATGATAACAAAAGACTGAGTCTCCCTGAAAAGCAGAGACAACTACCATCATAACATAAGCAAACAGGAGTTTCTGCTAAGCTTCTACACTTGATTCTTCCTGTGATGCAGAAACATCCTGCTCAGATGGGAAACGTTCGATAGATTCAGGTCTGAAAACCAATGGCTTAGACAGTTTGCTCAAATTATGGGAGATTAACAAGTTAAATAAAGTAGATAAAAGAATAAAAACTCAAGTCCAACATTCAGGTCTGGATCCAATGTTCCAGCAATACATAAAACCTCATTAATTTCTGTAGCTGCTGAGTCATTTTTATCATTCCTCATCTCGATGATTGCTCTGTCGGGTTTGGCGCTCGGCCCAAACTCTCGGAAAGCCGTTTCAAACCTCTGACAGGCGCCGAGGATCGAGCTGGATTACCACACTGTAACACTGCTGAGAGCCTTGTGTTGGCGGTTTAGTTGTTTGGTTTGTGAGATGCTTCTCAAGCAGCACGAATAATTAAACACAGCAGATGGTATCTGTGTGAACCTTTTCTGTCCATAGCACCACAAGAAACACTTACTTTAGGAAGAGCTGGAGAGAAGCCCTCATTTATTGAGCAAATATGGTCTGAAACAGTAGGGTTATCTCTTGGGATAAAACTGAACCACAGAGGTCCATTCAGATCATCTTGGTTGTCCCCTTTGGTACAAAATGTTTGATAATTATTGCTTTAACATGATCAGCTGCATAGGTGGGGAAAAAGCAACTGTATCTGCACTTATGTTTTTAGTTCATCTAATTTGTACAGACTTGTAATGTGAATGTTTCACAGTGTACTCTGAGCTCAGGTTCAGACTGATGAAATATTCATAGCCTGTTTCAGAGGATTGATTTCCAAACAGGTGAGAGGAAGGAGGAGGGACAACAACGCTGGGAGCAGATCAGCTGCTTCATTCACCGACATTTATAGACAAACTGCCAGTGACTCACAGTTCCAAGCCCATCCGAGGCCATGGAACACCTTTTCAAAAGACGTGAAGAAACAGTGCACGTATCGAAGGGCATTTCCTCGATGCCCATCGATACGTCCAGTGTCAGCTAGACCTGTGTCGCATCATATCGTCTGAGATAATGCCGGTATTCATTTTTAAATGATATAAAATATCATATTGTGGTATGATTGCTATAGCAACTCCATGAGCTTGTGTTCCCTGTGCACACAACAATAAAAAGAGCCCAGGCATGTCTGAGAGGAAGCCTCCAGTATTTGTTTAATGCTGCAGAATCGACTGCAGAACATCCCAGGAAGAAAATATTTTCAAGGTCAAGTTATTTTAGTCATTGTAAAACAAGTGTGAAGCCAGTTATGTTGTACTTAACATTTCCAGGGAAAATACTGTCCACGCTACTTTTGTGCTTACCCATGCAGTCTTATTTCACCTTTTTCATCGGAAAAAGATAAGACATAAATACTGCATACAATGAACACAGTTTTACTGAGTGTTTAGTATTTTTGTCTGTATCATCAGAAATGCTGTTATTGCAAGTGTTCTTTAAATATACTGTCAACAAAAGAAAACTGTTTTTAACTTTCAGTTTTTAACCTCTGATTTTAAACTTACCTGCTCCGAGTTCACTGCCATCACAGCACAGTTAAAATGAGAGAACCATCTCAGTATTTCCGTTGAAACTTTCGTGTTTGTTGACAGAATAAATTCGGCTTGACATGAAAGGCCACTAGAGAGCAAAGTGCACAGACACTCTGAACTCTGACATGATTCCTGAATTCCTACATTCACTTTGTTTAGTGTATTTTGCTCTTTTGATGACCATACAGGGAGTGCAGAATTATTAGGCAAATGAGTATTTTGTCCACATCATCCTCTTCATGCATGTTGTCTTACTCCAAGCTGTATAGGCTCGAAAGCCTACTACCAATTAAGCATATTAGGTGATGTGCATCTCTGTAATGAGAAGGGGTGTGGTCTAATGACATCAACACCCTATATCAGGTGTGCATAATTATTAGGCAACGTCCTTTCCTTTGGCAAAATGGGTCAAAAGAAGGACTTGAGAGGCTTAGAAAAGTCAAAAATAGTGAGATATCTTGCAGAGGGATGCAGCAGTCTCAAAATTGCAAAGCTTCTGAAGCGTGATCATCGAACAATCAAGCGTTTCATTCAAAATAGTCAACAGGGTCGCAAGAAGCGTGTGGAAAAACCAAGGCGCAAAATAACTGCCCATGAACTGAGAAAAGTCAAGCGTGCAGCTGCCAAGATGCCACTTGCCACCAGTTTGGCCATATTTCAGAGCTGCAACATCACTGGAGTGCCCAAAAGCACAAGGTGTGCAATACTCAGAGACATGGCCAAGGTAAGAAAGGCTGAAAGACGACCACCACTGAACAAGACACACAAGCTGAAACGTCAAGACTGGGCCAAGAAATATCGCAAGACTGATTTTTCTAAGGTTTTATGGACTGATGAAATGAGAGTGAGTCTTGATGGGCCAGATGGATGGGCCCGTGGCTGGATTGGTAAAGGGCAGAGAGCTCCAGTCCGACTCAGACGCCAGCAAGGTGGAGGTGGAGTACTGGTTTGGGCTGGTATCATCAAAGATGAGCTTGTGGGGCCTTTTCGGGTTGAGGATGGAGTCAAGCTCAACTCCCAGTCCTACTGCCAGTTTCTGGAAGACACCTTCTTCAAGCAGTGGTACAGGAAGAAGTCTGCATCCTTCAAGAAAAACATGATTTTCATGCAGGACAATGCTCCATCACACGCGTCCAAGTACTCCACAGCGTGGCTGGCAAGAAAGGGTATAAAAGAAGAAAAACTAATGACATGGCCGCCTTGTTCACCTGATCTGAACCCCATTGAGAACCTGTGGTCCATCATCAAATGTGAGATTTACAAGGAGGGAAAACAGTACACCTCTCTGAACAGTGTCTGGGAGGCTGTGGTTGCTGCTGCACGCAATGTTGATGGTGAACAGATCAAAACACTGACAGAATCCATGGATGGCAGGCTTTTGAGTGTCCTTGCAAAGAAAGGTGGCTATATTGGTTGCTGATTTGTTTTTGTTTTGTTTTTGAATGTCAGAAATGTATATTTGTGAATGTGGAGATGTTATATTGGTTTCACTGGTAAAAATAAATAATTGAAATGGGTATATATATCTGTCTCTCAGCTGCTGCCGGGAAACTGTGTGCCAACAGGAAGCAGCAGCTCAGGGTGGGAAAGTTTTAATTGTTACCATAATGACAAAGCTGCACGATAGCCTCAAATCCATGAAAACTAGGAGGTTAATATTTGATGGGTCATTACTTCATGTGTCTTAATCAATTTTATCTGTTATCAATCAAAAGATGGCAGCAGTGCTAAGGGCTTTGTGACTAATTTTGCTCTCCAAGATTATGAAAACAAAATAATCCAACAAACTTTGACTATCCTTGTCACCCTCTCCAGACATGTTAAGTTTAATAGAAGGATAAGACAGCCATGTTTTTAAGCCCCCCCCCCCCCAACTTTGTGGAGGCCATTTTGGATTGGCAGACGGCTACATTTATGAAGAAACTGTTTAAACAGTTCAGTGTGAAAGACTTCTGACCTCAACCCCCCTCCACAGCATCCTGACATCTGACAGGAGGTGTCTGCTTCCACAGCTCTCCAAAACCCGATGACGCAATGTTCACACCTACTTCACACCAGGCCTGACCAGCCATGCAGGGGTGAAAACACATCTACATCCATTTTCCCTTCTTTGAGGAATTAACACACTCATTATTAATCAAACTCACAAATAAACATTTTTATGGCTGAAGCAACCTTTAGCAGCCAGATTCCACATCCTGAAAAAAAAAAAAAAAAAAAAAAAAAAAAAAAAAAAGCCTTACAAAGCACAGACTGTAATTTGTTCACGAGTAATGTTCAGATGTATTGAGATTTTTGGATGTATTATCACATCAATTCTCCTACAGTATCAATATGTGTATCATTAAATATATTTTTAAAAAGATTCTTTCTTGCTGTACTTCCTTAGCTGCAGTGCAGATTGAGTATGAACAAAGTGACTGTGGATAAAATAACAACTGTGGGTGTTTACAGAGGTAAACTACTACTACTACTACTACTCCTCCTCGCAGTTTGGCCAGCTTGTCTTGTAAGACTGGTTGTTGCTATGACAACAGAGAAGATGCTCCACACAGAATTCTCAGGCATGGCTAGCAAGCGTTAAAGCAGTGCCTATGTGTGGATCGTACGTAGCTGCATAGCGTTGTAAATAAGCAAGGTTAGACAGAACACAGCCTCAGTCCCATGACGCCATAACTGAGTAAACAAGTGGCTTTATGTAAACTGTCTCAGGGCAAACCAGTCAGCCGTAGCACAAAATGCACGTTAACCTGCAGGAAAAGAAAGCTGTTGTGCTGCTAACATCAGGTAAACTTGGTAGCGCCGAGTGGCCATAGTGCCAAATATTCAGTGACATTTAAAATCAATGAAATGTTAATGAAAGAAAAAAAATAAAGGGTCTTAAATACACAAGCAGGATTTATATGGCCAATGATTAACATCCTCTGTCAGACATGACTCAATTTTGACTGTTAAGGAGTATTTATAAGACTTGGTCATAATAAAGTTGGTTATTCTAGCCATCTCAAGCACGGGAGAGAATATCAAAAAAGCTGCAGGTTAAACTCCAGCTGCTCATCAACAGCCGAGTTAATCATTTATCAAAAAGATGAAAACAAACAAAACGAGGAGCACCATGATACCTCCCACCTTTAAAGAAAACACGCTGAAGCGAAAACCTAAAGACATCCATTATGTTTATTCAAGCAGAAATGAAAAGAACTGTTGCTTGGTAAATTTTTGCATTTTTATATAATACTAAAGATCTATTTGGGAATTTGGGTTGTTGAATTATGATTACTGGAATGTTTAATACAACAAACTCCATTAAAATCCATTTAAACTACTAAAACAAGTTTAAATATCTACTTATAGATGCAGTTTATACCCTTTCAAAACTTTCTGTATTGAGCATTTGTCTCGTTTGAGGTCTTAAATGGAACAAATAACATGTTGAATTTGTTAAATGTGTAGATTTAACAGTAGTTTTCATGGCTTACAGTTTGCATTTTTAATATACATGTAAAAACAACCTACTGGGCAGTTAAACGTGAAAATACCCTCAGCCCTTATTTTTTTTTTTAAACCATTGTCTCAGGGTGAGCCAATTTTACAAGCAGTCTTTAAATAATCCTAACTCTGTTATAATTTGTCCTAGAGGCAAAATTCAAACAGTTTCAGAAAGAAGAGAATAAAGGTTTTAAGAGTGTCACTGCTACTGCTATATAGACCAAAAACTCCACTGTGTCTAGATTTTAGTATGCGCTCTACCATTCTGGGCTAGAGAGAAAACTGAAATGATTCCTGAAAGATGAGAATTACTTTATAATTTTGCAGTCAAAAATCACAAGTCCAGTTGGCTTGTGTGATACTCGGGTGATAAAGGTCAGATATCTCCTCAGAAACTTTCTGTACTGAAGGTTTATCCCTGTCGAGGTCTCAGTCACCTCTTCATTACAACAAATGACACGTGTTGAGTCGTTGAAGCGCAAAGATGGAGTCCGGACCCGACACTCCCCAACTGGGTGAAACAAAAGGAATCTTTACACCACCACCCAAAAACAACAGGACGAGGGTGGAGGGCTGCAAGGAAAAGTGGTAAAAGAGCAATGAGGCTATTCATAGCTTGACTAGGCCTCTGTCAAACCCTGCACTATATCACACTCACACACACACACACACACACACACACACACACACACTTCATCTGAGGGGTGTGAGGCAGCCTTCTGTCGAACAAACACCATTCAAGAGGAAAAAGGATTTCCTTGAGCACCGTGTAGATCTGTCCTCAAAAACTAAACAAATGGGAACTGTGGCAGTTGACTGAGTGAAAAGCAGAGCAGGCCTACTGTATCAGTGATTTATATCAAACTTTAATATTTATCTTATTATTTACAAGTAGTGGTGTAAAGTTATTGTGTTTTAACAGTAACCATTCAGGAGTATGAGGCATAGTTATGTTATATTTAGCACTTATTTCAATCACATCCAGAAAAAGTCTACACTTGACCCCACCCTAGACTCTTTAACTTTAGTATATTTATTATATTTAATGAAATCATTACCTTTATACATGTATACTTTTACTTCATAGAACACACACATGTTGGTCAAAAGCTTCAGAAGTCCCAGAGATAACCACATAAAGAATTTAGGGTTAAAACTCACTTCTGTGCACCGATTCTGAAAAACAAGGAATCACACCTACAAGGTGAGCCTGGTATCAAAGGTGAAATGCATAAAAAGGAGACATTTCATATACGATAAATTGTTTTGACCATCCAACTACTCCACATGGAAAACGCACTTCGAAGTTTTCGAATTAGTCAACTGACCCTGACATAAGGTGGAAAACTTGAGACCTCTCATAATAGAGCAAAATCCATCTCAAAACACTTAAAAACATAATGTGTTCACGGGTGAATTTCTAAAGGGCTGCTGCCAGTGGTGTATCACTGTTTTTGAACCAATCAGACAAATGTCAATAATTCAGTTTAATTAGTGAGAGATATCAGCTAAACAGCTGAATTGAAGTAAAAGTAAGTAAAGTTTACGGGGGTCAGTTTCTGGTTTTGCAGCCTGTCTAGTAAACAGTACGCTGCGTGATCGGTGTATTTGGATATCTGGACCTGCTGATATAGCTAACGTGACTCGAGACACTCTCTCTACTGAGCGACCCAAAAGTTGCTCACAGATGGACAAAAGGCAGGAAGAGGGCCTCAATGGAGATATTCCGGCTGCTTCCTGTGATTCACCGCTCTTCCCTGGGTGAACTCAACTTCACTGATAAGAAACTAAGAGGAAAAAAAAGAAGAAAAAAAGAAAAAGAAACATCCACCAGCTGGTTCAGTCTTTGATCAAAATCACACTCCTCGACAATCAGCACTTCTCATTTAAATCCATCTGGTTAGAGCTGGTGCTATTACCAAGGTAACATTTATTCATGACCGAACAGCACTCTCTGCAAACATCCAATAACACCACAAACTACAATCTATCCGTCCACACTAGCCCGGATAGATTTGAAAATGACATTTTCAACTGAAAACGCTCCGCATCCACACTAGCGTTTTCAGTCTTTTCAGAGTCGTGCATCCACACTGAAACAGATGAAAACGCTTACGTTCCAGTCCTGCGCAAAAGCAAGTGAGAATTAAAGAATTTGAAGAAAAGCTATCTGGAGCATGTACAGACTGATATTCATCTTTTTTTAGGGCTGTCAAAATTGAGAGCAATCCAAGCAACCGCTGCAATGCCCTCCCCTACCTTTGTTTATTTGGTCACATGACTGCATCACATGACTAAAATACATCATCGTTTTAGAAAGTCTGCATTTTCGTGTGTCCAAACTGCGACAGGACATCTGCGTTTTGAAATGTATGCGTTTTCGGGAGCGTTTTCAAAATGCTGCATTTTTCCTTGAGGAAAACGCCGTCTCAGGCTACGTCCACACGTACCCGGGTATTTTTGAAAACGCAGATTTTTCTATGCGTTTGCACCTTTCATCCACACGTAAACGGCGTTTTCAGTCACTGAAAACGGAGATTTCTAAAAACGCCTGCCAGGGTGGATATTTTCGAAAACTCCGTTTTTGCATTTACATGTGGACGAGGTAAACAGAGAAAATGCAGCGTCAAAGGTGTGCGTCAAAGGTGTGCGGCACACTGTGCGCACTGTGAATTTCTACAACAACAATACTGTTACTGTTACTTGTACTCTCTGTAGTGTTTAAATGCTTACATATACACACACAGTTACTGTGCCTCCACACATATGACTCGGTTCTGCTTCTATGCCCCATCCTTGTTTACTATTTCCCACCGAGGCTTCTAGACTTTTGATTGGCCAACATTTCTACACTGTTAGGAATATATCGCCACCTGTTGCTTTGGCATGTTCTTAGCAGCGTTTTCCTTCATTTCTGCGTTTACGTGTGGATGGGATTATTTTTTAAAACGAAAACGGAAAATCTCCGTTCTCAAAAATACCCGTGTACGTGTGGACGTAGCCTCAGTGTGGACGGGAGGTCAAAACGGAGAGAAAACGATGCGTTTTCAAACGAAAACGCATTAGTGTGGACGTAGCCTAAGAATGAAAAGAGTTATCAATATCTTTGGCTACGTGAATCATCAATCACTTGTTGATAGCAGAACAATCAGTTTTCTTTTTTGCTCATTTATCTTACTTTAATCAAATTGATTGATTAAAGTAAGATAAATTTAAGACTTAATGATACTCTGAAGAAAATTGTGACAAACTGTTGAATAAACGAGATAAATTCTCAGGCAGAACACTCAAACTTTGAACACCCGATCCTAAAAGTAATTTCTAAAGGTTACTGATGCTGTTTTGCTGTCGTTCTTTCTTTATTCTCCCCATGAATTTCGGTTGATATGATGAATTATCATAGGTCGTAACCCAACATGTCCTTCTCAATATTCACAACAAGCTACTTCATGCAAGTTGATTTATCAAATCAGCTTCATCGGAAGTGTGAGAAAAACACTGTAACCAAAACACAAAGTGCCTTGAAGTGCCGCTTTCTGCTAGCAGCATGGATGGTATGAGCATCCAGTTCAACACATTTTGAAACTTCAACTGCTAAGTCAGGGAAAAGGAAAGAACAAAAAAATAAAATAAAAATCAGAGACCCTTACTTTGAATGTCTAAGATGTGAACATCTTAGGCAGATTAGATTTTTACACTGACCATATGATGGAAAGCCAGACACAAGCAGAGCAAACGCAGCAGATTAAAGATTTCATTTTGTCAATGAAGTGCATCTTTGATAAGAATTTTACCCCCAGCCCAGACTGTCTTATGCTCTTTACGCGGGACTACACTGATTAAAGGTCGTCGTCCCCGCTAAACAAACATGATGATGTGGATGTCGCGTCCTCCTTATCGAAAACAAAAGTTTCGGTTATCTCGTCTTACTGGATGAGACGTTGTTTATTTGGATTCATTCCAGCTGAGTTTAAACAGTGAAAACCTGCCAAACTTCACTCGTGTGAGTCTGGATACACAAGAAGACGATCGTTTTCTTTTAATTTGATGATGTGTTGAAAGTCAGTGACAGGCTCCTCAAAAACACTTTCGACTGGATTACGTTACAGAAGCTCATTTTCAGCCATGTAATCCTGGATTTATTTCACATGCCATTTGATAAATGGCCATCCTAAAAAAGTACCCGTCAATGCAAAATCCATTTATTTGTGATTAAAGCAGTTTACTTGTGTCACAAATCACAATCTTGCAGACGTTGCAAAAACTGTGAAGTTAACTTTTAAAATTGATTAAACTGTGAGTGAACTAGACCTACCACAGCTCAGTGAGCAACCTGCCAAATTCAGAGTCTGTGGGAAACTAAATTACAGTCTGTCTTTGTCTGCTTCCGTTTCAACTTGTTCCTCAATCTGTAGCTTTGTCTCTGCATAAAACAAATCAGGGGTGGATACAAGAAGCTAAAAAGACACTGCGTTGCATTTAAGCTTGAAGAATTGGTTTGGGTTTCAAGAGCCTCTCTGCTACTCGCTGTGTGAGAGACTGAAGCGCCACCACAAACCTCAACAGCAACCTCCTCACTGTTCTTTGGTTTATAAATCCAGTAACGGGAATTCACTTGAGTCTGTTTGATTTACAGGTGCGCTCATAACTGACAGGCAGGTAGCCATTCAAACTGCCTGACATATTGTTAGGACAGGTATGCTGTTCTTTGACTTACATCATTAATACAATATTGGGGAAAATTATCAAAATCCTCATTTAGGTTCAAACAAAAATCTTTATTTGGTCGTGAAGTAGAAATTATCAATTTATTTCAAGTTTTTTCCAGGCATTAACCATATCATGATGTACAATACTGGATCATTATGCACTTCTGAATCTTTATTTAGACACATGCTGTTTGCACAAACAGAAGCTCAGGTAAACACAACAAAGCTTGTGGAACAAACCTGCAGTGTCCCTTGTCTTCTGCCACATAATCCCCTTCATTTGTTTTTGATCAAGTTCATTCCCTGGCCCGTTACACTTCAGCTTTAAATGCTGTGTCAGTGCCTCTGTTACTAATGTAGCTCAACATCAGCAGTCCAGAAACATGATATAAATTAATCCAAATATGAATTAATATCTCAGGTCACATGACTGAAGCGTCCACTCAAATAACTATTCAGAAACAGTGACCTTCACTGAAAGTCAAATCATCACCAGCTTTTCTAAACAGGCACCAGCACAGTAAGGTAACACACTGATCACCTTAATTAGGAAACACTCCATAGAGCCCCTTTAATGTCTCATTTTTAATGTTCTTGATTATTTTATAATATTATTATTCCGATAGACTGTTTAAGTTTAGCCTTCAACTAAAGCATTGGTTTCTCAATGATCATTGGCCAACACTGGTCTGTCTGTTCCTGTACTAACTACCAATAATTATGCTCTTTGGAAGTCATGTGACCCATTTAAAACGACTCTCTTTAAACTGAATCCAAGAATACAACAAAGAAGTTTCCCCGAGTCACCAAAGACATGTGGTGGTGAAAATGATCAATGTAATCTGACCAGATTGCAGATAACAGATGTTTCCAGCTCCTGCTCATGGCCCACACTTTTAAAGTCTGATTAAAATGGGTTTCACGAGTGACAGCTGTAATCTAGATGGTTTTTGGGGGTTTTGCTTTTTTAAAGAGTCGGGAGGAAGCTCTTTGTTAGATAAAATTCCTCAAACTGAAACCACAGTGATGCTGATTTCTGGCAGCTTTCTGCTGATCGACATTTTTAGAGATAAAATTGTTTATTTTGGCCAAAAAGCATCGAGAGGAAGAGGAGGGTCAAAGAGTCAATGTCCATGTTAACAATCTGATTTTACAGACTCTGCATTTCCAACCAGTCGGATTTAAAACTTGAAACTAAATACTGTTCAAGTCAGTGAGTTTGTTACAACCAGTTTTACAGCCCAAACAGGAAAATCTTATCAGTTACATACATTCATAAAGACGTCATTAATTTTGTCAAAGAAGTTTGGGTGCTTGTAAAATAACCAGCTGGAAACTACTTTGACAATAAAACTCTCAGTAACTTTATAGCATCCAAAACAAAAACATGAAGTGATCCATTGTGTTTTTGGATTACAAACTAAATTACGGTATTTGGGGTTGTTAGTTGAACAAAAAACAAACAAAGAACACTTCTGTGAAGCATGTTTGACTCCTGTCAAAAAAAAAAAGAAATCTACACAAATGTTATCATTTTGATTTTTTTAATGAACTGGTAATTCTCCTCAATTCCACGAAAACACCAACAGAAGTCTTCTTTAATCATAAAAATTAGCTTGAAACTCAAATATATTCAATTCAGCAACAAAGGAGGCAAAGAAAAGAAGGAAACGATCATGTGTGAGAAGCAAGGACACAAGACAATGTTTGGCATTTTAGCTTGAAAAATTATTTAGTTTAAAGTTACACTCAACTAACTATACGATGGGAAGTATATCTTGGGGCCAAAATCAGGATATAAGTGTATATAATACTGACTTGTGTTTCCATTTCCAAACTCATCAGGCACTATTGGTGCCTGGTTAAAGCATGCGAGCGGTGAAGTTTAACAGAATAATGGAGTTTTTGTTCAAGAACAAGCAATAAAAATATTGATTCCACCCATTCCCCCTGAAGAAAAAACAAGGCATGAAGTTCAAAGGGAGCAGGAAGGAAAAAAAAATAAACGTCAATTTTTACAGGAAGAAACTTCCAGCAGCCATCTGCTGCAACCAGTTGGGGGCGAGGGGATCAATACCATATGCTGAATTCAAGGCCCAATACTGACTTAAAAAAGAGAAGAAGTGATTCAAGAAACAAACAACGCTGTAACTGCGTTAAATACGTTAGCTTGCTGTTACCCATTCCCTATGTAGTTTCCTCCAGTCTACTTGTTGTTCATTGACTTTTATTTCCCGCGCACCTCTCCATAAAGAGGTCATTGACCTCATATTTAGAGTGTGCCAACCATCTAACCAGCCTGTTGTCATGTGTAACTACACCTGTCGGGAGTAGGGCGGTATGTGGATCTGTCTGAACATGTTCAGTTAATTCCCTGAGACGTATGTTTACCAGTGAGTGACAGCTGTTTGATCAGCCTGCACAGAAACATGGGGTAGACTCTTATTGTACCCTCACTGTATTTATTGTAAGCATTTATTTATAGGTCACACATTTCTTCAGTTAGAACAAGGGAACATGGTGTTGGAGGACTGCTCACATTTACATGAGACTAAACACTGATGAGCTAAGAGCTTTAAGGCTGTACTTGCAGTACTCTCGTCCTTGCAAGGTTCATCAAGTTTTACAAGATTTTAATGTTGATTTAAATAGAAGAGAAAGCATGAAAGCAATGGTTTGATTAGAAGATGAAACAGAAGCATTTCAGATGAAATGTATGAAAACACAGCCTATAAATCTACTACCCAACATTTAATAACTAGAAATATTCCTGATGGTTAAAGATGGATAAAAATTGTGTCTTTAAGCCCAATTTTTTTTCCCTAAATGTGCCTGACCTCCACTACGAGCTGGTGGGCCACACTTGCATTCCCACCTGTAGCAGGTGGAGAACTGCTGACGCTATGCTGAGCTCAATGCTGCAGAGGCGAGCAGCGACTACCATGAAAACTGCTGAACAAGATGGAGTTGGAGTGCGATCTCCAGAGTAGAACAAGAACTATAACCACCATCTGCGGTCCAAGATGTTGGAGATGGCGTCTGTGACCACTGACCACTCAAGCAAGATACTCGAGACAGTGGACTGACATCAAGGACCGCCGTAACAGCAATCCAAGCAGGCTCCTCGTCGGGAAACACGAGAAGGGAAGGACCCTTTAACCTGCTTAGCAACACAACTTTCAAATTAAGGGCAAGTTGTTTGCCCACTACTAAACTGTCTGTCTGAGACAACATGATCAATAAATAAATGAGACCTGATGACACAATTCTTACCCACCTTTAATCATTAGGAACATTTCTAGCTATGGAAAGTTAGGTAATAGATTTTTTTATTTTACAGGAGGATGGACCGATTTAGGGCTGGGCCATAACATACATTCATGGTAATACCGGTGTAATGTTGGGCAACGATAGGAAAATGAAATATCGCGATAGAATGTGGGTAAAACGCGCATGCGCAGTGCCTTTGTTTTCATATGCACATGGCGGAAAAAGCATAGCGTCGAAAGCAGATCGTTGATTGAAACGGATGAATCAGAACTGGTTTGTAAAAATGCTGCAACTTCAGTGGTGTGGAACTGGTTTAGCTTTCGTCCGTCAGATACACAACAAAGCACTATTTTTGGTAGAGCGTGCTAGCCGGCCGTCGTTATTACCGTGTTTTTTTGGAAAATACGGCACACTTAAAATCAATCCTTTGATTTTTCTGAAAATCGTCAGCGCCCCTTATAATCCCGTGTGCCTTATGTATGAATTCTGGTTGTGTTTACTGACCTCAAAACGATTTTATGTGGTACATGGTGCTCGAAAATCTGTCAAATGTTTTAGTACGACTTTGCTAAACTACAAACCCGCACAGCTTGATGGATTGTCAGAGCATTACGGCTATTGTAGGCAGGAGCCTCGCGGAGTGATACGTACTGTGCTTCAACATAATATTACCGTATTGTGTGTGTATAACCTCTTTTTAAGTTTTGTGGATATTATACATGGTTATGCTGAGGATATGTCGGCCAATTTCCACCGGAAATGCCTTTTTGGTTAAACTGTCAGCAAGGAATTTGCACTGTTACATTTTTATATAACTTTAATGCACATAAAAAAAACAGCTGCTTGTTTAAGTGAAAATACATTGATGGGTTTTTTTTTTTTTGCACTAATAAAGTTGTGGAGTTGTAAAGTATTTTGTCTAGTGTCAATTATATCGTCAGTTATCACAAATCTTCAAATGTATATCGTGATAAATATTTTTGGTCATATTGCCCTGCTCTAGACTGATTATTGGGTTGTTATTTGTTTTCAGAGAATGCATATGGTATCATTTATTCACCTAGACACAAGTCTACACATGCCTTACTACAGTCACAAAGGCAATGAAATCCTGTGGGAAACACTGATAAAAAAAAAAACTGGATGTGCCCCCTGGTGGCCACTGAAAGGGATCCATGTTTAAGAGACTTCCTCAATGACTTGACTTTTTAGGCCTGGAAGCTGTCCTTTTTTCTATACAGTCTATGTAAAAAGACAGCAAAACTAAGAGCAGAGGAATAAGAAACCAGAGTGACTGAAAAAATGGCTTGAGTTGGAGGTCAGGTGGAGAAATTCATTGGAAGCCTGCTTGTGATTTTACAGTCAAGATGACTGAACGTACTTTCCATGAAAAGAACCTCTAGCTTGGATCGCATGAGTCGAGCAAAGATACCTAATACACACCCCGACTGCCTTCACCCAGCGGCAGCAATCCACTCTGTCAATACTACAGCAGGATCAGAGCCAACAACACATCTCATTTCTAAGCTTCTGTTTGCCACTTTACAAACTCATGTCTTTTTAACTTTGGAAAATAAAGGAAAATTATCCTGATAACCACTTTGACAGTTAAGTAAACAACTCCATTATTTTCTAAGAAAACAAAACAAAACAAAACACTTTGAAGCCTTTCAAATGTAAAATCTGAGGTTTTTCACTGTCATTTGCCATCAAACCATGGGACTGACGCTCACGTGTCTGTCATTCATTTTCACGCAGAACAAAGTCACATAGTCAGATTTGGTTTAATAGCACCTCCAGCATCACGTTGACCTTTTCACCCAGCACATGACAGGAGGCCCACCACTTTACTGCATTTAGCTCTGCACTGTCTTTACTGCTAAATGGCCAGTGCGCATGTGAATGACTGTATGTGTGCATACTGAAGCAAAGCTAGACTGAATGGTTTTCTCTCAGCAGTGTAATAAACGCATACAAACACAGGCTGAGATGCTCCACAATGACCCAGGGAGGTAAAATTACAAATCTTCTTCTTATTATTATTATTATTATTATTATTATTATTATTATTATTATTAAAAATAAAAACATAGGACAACTTTTACAGAGATTTGATATTGGTTTAAAGAGTTTGATAAGAATGTCATTACACCTTGGTATGCAAGTCTTTTTTCACTTATGGTATGAATATAAAGACATTCTGGCAGGAAAATGTCCTGCGTTGTTTCTTTTGTTTTGTTTTTAAATAAACAGTTTTTCAGAGTAGGATTGGAATACAGGAAAATGCACAGTAAGGCAACAGAGGCTCACTGACTTGGCTAATTATCCCAGTCTGCTTAGTTTACCTCAGATATCAGACTATTAATACATTAATAACTCCCAGGTTATCAAACTTATCAACTTCAGAGGGGTTAAAAGGTCGAAAATACAATTAAAATAGTTTCCCTGAACTTGTTCCTAAATTTTCCTATAATGGGTCATTTTACACAGGAATTTTCTGTTTTTTCCAGGAAAGCTACATACTGGCCTTTTAAAACCATGGCGATAAACTGCTTTTCAATAAAGTACTTTATGCATTTATGATGAAAATTGAATAATATAATAAAATTAATAATAAAAACAATAAAATGATAGTCATCTGCTAAGAGTCACGTCCCGGTA
Source organism: Diplotaxodon limnothrissa (assembly GCF_057381915.1). NCBI lineage: Eukaryota > Metazoa > Chordata > Actinopteri > Cichliformes > Cichlidae > Diplotaxodon > Diplotaxodon limnothrissa. The sequence continues at coordinate 24,012,339 of NC_140610.1, forward strand.
GGTTAAAACAGTGTGAGTGTCGTTTTATGGCAGATGTGCTAACAGGTCATGCCTGTTTATTGCTTAACAACACTGTTAGTGATGAATATGAATACTTGGCTCAGTGAATGTGGGAGTGCAAATCCCACAGTCAGTAAACAACACTGTAACCACCACAGAGTGTTTCCTTATCAGACAGTCTGTCAGCCAACAATGTTCAAGTTAAATTAACCTGCACTATACTTGGGATTTAAGGGATTTTTTTGTTTGTTTTAATTTGTGTTTCGACTGTGTTCATTTTTCAGTCACATTCTTAAATACAAACTAAAATTATATTGCAAAATAACAATAATCAAGTTTTCAAGTATATTCTCAAGTAGAATTTCTGCATTCTTACTTAAATGTGCTTTAGAAATGCTTTTCACATAATAAATGTTTCTTATTGCCAGTGTTTATATGACGAGTAACTAAATTAAATAAATTAAAATGTTAGACCTTCCTGAGAATCTTAGGTACCTCTCTTTGCTTAGAAATGTAGCCCACTAAATAGTAACTTCAAACAACAACATGAACGCCACAAAAAGAGAAAAAAACTGATTTGGCTTCACACTGGCTTTTAAAAGTTTCAATGTTAGAGAACAAGAAAGAGAATAAGTTAATATCAAAAAGCCATCGTCTACATAAACCGTGCATTTTATTTATATAGGGTGTTTAGTTTTTTGGTATCAAATGAAAACCCAGCCATGTGGCCATGTAGTAAAATATGAGCAGATATGGTTGGCTTCTATATCCAATCTCAGGGGCTTACATGGTAACCATAGCCTAAATCCAAATATCCAATCAATTCAGGATTATTTTAGCACCATGTCTTTCTCTCTTATGGTCTCTAAACGTCACCAGATTTACACAGCATAGGCAAGTTATTGCTATCTAGCCAACTATATATTACTTTCTAACACTGTTCGCCACTGTCGGGGCTAATGCTACTTCCCTTAGTAAATGAGGGTGTTGTTAAGAACACCTTTGTGGCTGCACTTAGACAACTTTTAATACTACAAAATGATTATTTTCATAAATATAAACAAAATGTAATTAGAAATACATTAATATACAATCCACTATCATCTACATATTGGCAAATCTACAAACATGAGAGCCATGCATTATAAACTATTCAACCATGTAGCTAGGTTTACCTGACTACTACAATACTTTTGCTTTTTTAAAGGTAACATATACTTTTATCAGCTCATGGTGTAAAAATCAAGTTTTTTCCCCATTTTTGTTATTTAAGGGTACTTTGCAAACAGGACTGCAAGCTTCCAGTAGTACAGGTCTACTACATCATACACAACACAAACAGAAGTAAAACATATCAATAAAAGGAAGAAATAGTAGAAAACCTATTATTAGATTATAGTAAAATATTCAAACAATTTCAGATATTTTAAGAAAAATTATATTTACCTGTTGTATGTGAATTTAGCTCTGACTAAATATATACATGCTGTAAACTCCTTAAATCTAAAAGCAAACATTCCTCCAAGACACAAGCTTCCCAATTAGCTATAAACTAGAAACGTCTTTAAAAATATTAATTTTTAAAAAGAAAAAAACACACATAAAAGTAGTAGATTTTACTGTTTGCAGTTTATGGGACCGACACTGATCCATAAAGATCAAGAAAACTCCTGCATGACAAGTAGGTTAAGGCCGGGAAAAGCAGAACTTTACAGTTAGCCATTAACTCTCCTCTCTGCCCCCCAAAGAACCGCTAATTCCCTCCGAAAAGTGCCCCCACCCCACTACCACTCCCACCCACTGGATGTAGTTTGTTCCTACTCTTCAGCAGCCTTACCTCTCATCCACTCCACCACTTGTTGCGGGTTCCACTTGCTCACTGCTTCCATTTTTCTCCAAAGCGCTGGGAGCACCAGGGTTTAATTTAACTCCAGAACCAGCGAGACGAATCCGTTAATGGGACATGATTTTATCACAGAAAAGAACACAAGAGGTCCGTTACAGCACAGAGACACACAGTGAAACAACGACCCAACAGTCCGCCACTCACTGACGGACTGCCTGCCTGCTGCTCTGTGGTGGCTGGTTAGCAGCGCGTGGAGCAGGTGTCAGGTTACCATTGCTTTGACCACGCCCCGTTATTCCTTTACCTCCAATCGCATGAGTATATGCGAGGCCGTAGTTAACGTTTGTGGGGAAGGGGGGAGTGTTGTATGGAATGCCATTTATGTCAACATTAAACGATCAGATTATATATATATATATATATATATATATATATGTGAATGTTTTTGAATACTCAAAGGTTAAAGCATTTAACAGCATTTGAAAGAAACTAATTTTTTATTCTTTTATTTCTTGTGTTTGTTTGCTTTTCTTTTCTGTTTAAATACATATATCAAATGTACAATTAAGCAACAAAGCAACAACAGGATTACAAAAAGCTGATAAAAAATTAAAATAATCAAGCTTTATTGTAATGTGTACAGTACTTAACAAATTTATTAGACCACCACCCTAGTGTTATGTATATGCCACAGCTGCCCTAAATATTAGCCATTTCCAATTTATATTTTTAATGTTCTGTACTGCCTAATCCACCACAAACACTTTCCTATATTATAATGCTTCAGTATAATTTTTGCTGTTATCCTTAAATTTCCAAATTGCTCGTGAAGCGCATCATTATTATTATTTTTATTAAGATGCTACATTCCACTTAGTTACTTGCGTGCTTGAATACAAAATTAGTTTTAGTGGATTAATTTTATGCTTAATTATTTTCTGACTTCTCAGAGTATAAAAACTTAAATTCTGTTTATTTGGCATCTAAATAACAATATAGTTTTTAGTGTTAAACATATTTTTTGTACAGATTTCAAAATTATTTGTTTCTTGTTTTTATGGCAGGTGGTCTAAAAAAATAGTTAAACATATATTCTTAGCAGTTCTTAGCACCCTATCAGGGGCTTCATTTTCATCAATACAAAACAGAGATTAACAGGAAAAAAAGAGACTAATCATATTTGCTGGTTTTGTCAATTTCCACTTTTAATCCCAGTTTTCACCTTCACTGAAAATGTCCCAAGCATATTCCAAAATATAATTATGCCCTTTTATTCCTTTAAATGTCATTTTACAGACCTCAGACTTACATTTCGAATTTTCTCTGCAGTTTTTTAAAAAGTGCTTTCCCCATCATAACATAACATAATCATAGTCACATTTTCCAGGTCATACTTTAGGAAAATGTTTACAAATGTCAAATTCAGGCATTTTCTCTTTATGTCATATAAAGAAAAAATGCCTGAATTTGACATTTGTAAACATTTTCCTAAAGTATGACCTGGAAAATGTGACTATGATTTGTTTATGGGATGAGAAAATAAGTAAGAAAGTAAATTAGGTAGATATAACTTCTGTCTTTACTGGATCAGGGTCATTTGTTTGTAAATGCAGTTGCTCGGTATCAGTAAGGAACTTAGATAGTGTGTGCCACTGTGCTTTACGTTTATTATTATTAGTCTAAATCATGTACATCACTGTTCTCTACGCTGCTGCTGCTAAATGTCCGTCTCTGTATGTTTGCCATTGGTTTGTTTTTATATTAAATGTCACCATGGACGACTTCCCTGTTATCTGTGTACATGTACTGTACACATGTGTAATAACCATAATCAGTGTGGCCTTTACTTTCTCAACATATTATTATTAGTGTTTCCAGCATTTACGGACACAACTCGGAAAACAAGCTTTTAAAAACGCTGCCCCCATTTTCCGGAATAATCCCAGAAGAACCTGAAATTATTAGCTTTTTAAGGATTGTGAAAATGTTTCTCTTTGTCAATGCTACTCTCTCAATCTCCATGAGACTTTTACTTTCAAAAAAGTGTATATAGAGAGCATTCATCATATAAAATGAGAGTTTTGAGTTGTTTCAAACCAAGAATGTAGTTGATTAATCTTTAAATGGAGCCTATTAGAAGATTCGCAGCAGCATTTTCAGAGGTGTGAGGTTTAGTCGCTGCATAGCTCGGAAGCTCTGAAGATGAGTTGACTGTCATCCTAAACAAAGACATTTATCATGAATAAGATTTTGTTTCTAAGTTTTTATATTTCTATTTTTCCTCCCATCATCCAGGATATCAGTGTTCATCCCATGTAAGTATTAGAAATATGCCCATTTTTGTTGTGATATAAGAGTATGTATGCTGTTTGCAACCCATAAATGTTTATAACCAAAACAACAACAAGATATGTGTAAAAGTCCAGATTGGTAAAGGACTGTGAGACCTTTATGTCCTTCATAAAGAGGGTGGACACAGAAAATGAAATATGGGGAAAGAACTTTGTTTAGGAAACTCAAACAATATTTGTCTTGCTTTCCACGCCATTACACCTTTTCATCTTTTAAAATAATGTGGGTGTTGCCTTTGACGGTGTTTTATCGGGTCATGTGTCTCTGGTAATATTCAGTCCACATGAGTTGTGCATGCATTTACTGGAAGTGTTTTCCTACCAAGACTTCTTCTCAGCCTCATATGAAACAAAGCCTCTGCACGGCTGATTATCACATTAAAAATGTTTCTTCTGGCCTGTAATCAGATCTTTGATCTTCTGAGCTCCACAGCAGCTCTGTCATGTGTGCTGGGTGTTGGCTTGTTAGGACTTTTTTTTTCTGCTGATGTTTCCCATGGGAAGAAGAGCTCAGCAGACTCTGCTAACATGGGTGAGAAGTCTAAACCGTAACGATCGAGGAGACAGATGTGAAATGAAAGTAGAAAACTGGAAAGAAACGAGGGTTGATTATCAAGATGTACAACCACAGTAAGAACCCTGAGTTAATATCTATGGGTGGACTGCGCAGGAGGAAACATGGTGGGGGAAGTTTAACCTTCAGGGGACCTTATTTTAGCACAAAGTTACACTGTGAAAGGTTTATTGCAAATGTGTTTATAATATTATTGCTGTATTCATTTACAATACTTCACAGGAATTTGCACTACCATTAAGATAATTTCATTTACATTATTATTATTATCATATTATTTTTTATTAAAGTTTACTGTAAACTGGTTTACTGCAGGACTAATGTAGTTTACTGTTTACAGTAATACACAGTACAACAAACAAATTAAGCATCAGGAAAAATTATTGGTATTGCACTGTTGAGTGAAACATTGGTGTTGGTATCTGGGTTTGCATCACTAGAACAAATATGTTGTGAAGATATTTTCTGACTTCTTCATGAATAAACATACGGCAGTTTTTTAGAGAACACTGCCCTCTTTTGGCAGAAATTAGACATGACGTTGACTCTGCGTGGAAACAAACTTTACTTCATGAGCCACGTGCAGCCCAGTCTGATCTCGAGTATCAGACAGTAAAATTGTCCCATAATAGCCTGTTTTTATTTATTTATTTATTTTTAAGTCAGTTACTTATTGTAAGTGTAAAAAAGTACTTTTTGATAACATTCACGCGGACCATATATGAGCTTTAAAACAAACAAACAAACAAACAAACAACTTTAATCCACAAAAACATGAGTGGGAAATCCTTTACACTTCCTCGAAACTTTTTTTTTGTAAAGATCTATTTACAAAACAGGTGATTTTTAACCTCAGATAAAGAAAGTAACATTACAATGTCAACACTACATCTCGTTTTTTCTACATTTATTGAGTCTACTATCTTTAAACGTGCATCACAGTATTATTTAAAGTAGAAAGACATAGAATTTTCACATTGTGCTTCCCACTGGACCCCCTCAGAATCAGAACACCACACTGAGGGAACCTCAAAGTAATCCACCAAGTACCAAAAACTTCAACAATAACTCAGTAGCACAATGAAGCTAATGGGCAGCATCACTAGGATAATAAAAGACATCAGCACAGGAAGACAGAATCCTCGAATCCAGACACTTACATTTAAAACAGCTGATTTTGCACTTTACTGCTAATTTCACTCTTTTAAAGAAAGCTGTCATCACCATACTAGCGCTTAGAAAAGCGCTATATAAACGCAATCCATTATTATTATTATTATTATTATTATTATTATTATTATTATTATTATTATTATCATTATTATTAAGAGGTATATTTAACTGATAAACTGTACATTGTTACATACACTGTTAAGGAAAAGATTAAGAGAAAATAGAAAGGCCAAAAATGTTAACTTCACAATAAAATGAGTACTTTCGATCATCAAGTTGAGAGAAAATTAAAACTCATTAATTACATGTAATAATTAAAATCGTTCTTTTTACATTAAAATACATAATAATAAAACATTGTAATGGAGGCCTGGTGAGGGAAAAACGGCTAGAATTTAAGAAATTAAATTAAGAAAGCAACATTCAACTTGGTCTTTAAAATGATCTTTGACCCTTGGTTTACACTGTGTTCCTGTCTGCAAGCTGTTTCCCTCTCAGCTGTAGGATTCCTGTAACAGGGGGACTCAACCGTAGTAACCGAGCCTCTGTGTTTACCCTCAGCCAGCTGCAGAGCTGCAGATAAAGCTGCAGCTGAGACTGGAATGATGTATATTAATATGCACACGGTGTTTCAGGAAGAGACCTGCCAATGCTGCTGTATTTTCAGGCAGACAGCAGCTGTGTAACGTTTCATTAGAACATATTCAAGTCATAAATCTGGGCATTGTTCCCGCAGGAATAACAAATATTTACATTATCTTTATTCATTGCCTTGGTAATATTCATTCAGTTTGTATGTCGGTGTGGTCATTAGCACTTATTGTTTTTTACTGTATAAAGAATCAATGACGTAATGTACTGTTTTTATTAAACACATATACTTTAAAAAATTATTTTAAAGTTGTTTTTGGAGAAGTTTTACGAGACACGTCGTTTAATGCGTTGTTTTCGACAGCGGATGGCGCCACAGAGCCACCTGTTGAAATTCAACAGAATGCACTGAAGCTGCCTCTGAGATTGTCTATGAAGATGAGTCACTCTGTGTTCTAGTAGAGGAAATACTAGACGCTTAGAAGTGTTCCTGGGTTCTTTATATATTTATATATATTCTTTATATATACAAACTGTATATACTTTCTCGATAAAGACTTTTTTGAGGGGGTCTTTGGAAGGCTTGTAAATAAAATTGACCTCTCTGTCTCCCAGAGGTCTGGCAGCGTGAGGGTTCAGACTCTTATCTGGTCATAGGACCAGAGGACGGAGACCTCTGATAAATCTGATGGAGCCACTCTTTCAGTCTGGGGGGGGGGGGTTACATCTCCTAATGCTCCCGTCACAGTAAAACCACTTTAGTCTTTACTTTCCACATCTGGTCCAGCTGGTCTTAAACCCCTGGAACTTTCTCGGTTTACTGTCAGCTGGGATTGCTGCAGTTATCTCTACACTGGACTGGTTGGTTAGTCATCACCTGCTTGTCTGTGTGGAGCTGTTAACCACCCTCAGAGGTGTCTCTTAGCAGGACGTGGGACTTGCAATAGATGTTCTTGTATGTTGCCCTAGTTTTAATGTTACATCGGCGAAGTGGAAGGTCAGGTGTTCCAATCCTGATCAAGGCATCCCTTTAGTAGAACAGGACTCCTGTAACAGTGTGGTGTATGGGGCACAAAACTAAAATTGCTGTCTCTTAGCACATGATGTGAATACTGTCTATTTTTAAATATATAAAAAGTTAATTTATGACACAGTGACATTTCTCAAATATAGACATTATGATATTAGCCCAATAAAGATTGTCATTTGATTGGTAGGGTTTGTCTCCATTATTGTAGGGTCTTTACTGTATGATATAAAGCACCTTGAGGTGACCGTTATTGTGATTTGGCGAAGTTATTGCAATAAAACTAAATTGAATTAAATTTTAGATGAGTTGTTTTTCTTTTTTGATAAATGCTATTTTACTTTGAAATCTGACTTATTGTCTCAAGTACTCTGCATTTAAAAGAAAATCACAAGTGATTTATCTCTGTTATGTTAATATTATTTATTAACTAAATTTCTCAAATGTAAAAAGTAGAAATGTTTGTAAAGCAGCATCTTTTCCAAAGTTTGTGCTGAAATCCGGTAATTGCTGTAAGATATTTGTTTTAGTGTTTACGTTAATGGACATTAATATCAAAATAAAAAACTGAAGCAAAGCAGCTCATTTACATCTGTGTGTTTCACATAAAACTATGTAATATATAAAACAGACAGACAAAAGACAATGCTTAAAGTTCAACGTGGTTTGAAAAAGAGTTTTAGCCTTTTCTGATGCTTCAGCTGTTCAGTCTTTGCTTACTTCTCATGAATCTTCACTTTTAATCTTTGTGCTGCAACCGAAGCCATGAGTGCCTGAAATCTCCGACAGGGCCTGATTATGGAGCCTCCATCATAAAGAGCGGGGCTGCAAAGACACCAGCTGTCCGGTCCCTGAATTTCCCTCAGAGTGTGACCTCCTCCTGCCGGTGAGAGCTGCACTTTTTTTTTGCCCCTGCGTGTTTCGCAGCTGATAATCATCAGATCCGCATGAAGCTGGAGCTGCTCGGTCGGACTGCGACTTCCCGGGAGAGTTTAGAGAGGAAAGAGTCAAAAACAAAAGTCCAAAGGTCCTTCTGGCTGCTTTTAACTGTCGCTTTCAGTCCCATCGGGACCTGCTGTGGAGGACCCACCGGGTCTGTGTTCCTTAACTCGGCCTTTTTGCGGTCCGAGCTGCCGCTGAATGGGACGCACATTTTCTGCTCGCCTGTGCTGCGATGGAAGCGGAGAAACCACCGGGCTCTCCGAGGTACTTGTGATGCCTTTAACTTCTGTTTTTCATTCGCGTGAATGCTGTGAAAAGCAAACAACCTGTTGGCAAAGTTCAGTCTTGGTGCAGGTTCAGTTAATTCAGAGTTATTTTATCATCTCATAAGTGAGCGAAAATCCAGATGTAGCCAACCACAGTTTACAGAGAGATCAAAAGGAAACTGCTCATATTCATGTGCACGAGCTAGAAGTCGACTGTAATAAATGTTTTAAGTTAAAATCAGAATTTTTACACAATCATGAAGCGGCAGTTTAATATGAGATTTTTATTTCAAGTTAAACATAACAAAACAATATCTTTCATGTCAACAATCAATATTGCGCCGCTTAACTTATTCAAACCAGGACTTTAGTTTTGGCTTCAAATGAAAACTGTCTGTAAATAATGCGATAATCTGACCCTGATGTTCCTGCAGTTTAACTGTTCAAAATGCAGAATTTATTCATAGAAAGTTTCTGTGTAACACTGTCTGAGATAGATGGCAAACAGCAGATGAGCAGTATGGGTCCCTTTATGGTTTGCCAGCTTGCCGGCAGCCACAGTTCCTGACTTTAGCACCTGTTTCAGACGTTATTATGCAATTCAATTCTATAAATAAACTCTGCTTCAGAAGTCAGAAAGTGTCGAGATGATGAAGTCAACTTTTTGAAGTCAACTCGATGGCGCATGTGGAAGCTGTCAGACACCAAAAGCGTCCGGTAATGCTCATCTGCTGTTTAGTCTCTGTTTCATTCATATTGTTATGCAGTGATTGCAATGCTCATGTCCAACTCTGCTTTTTAATATTGGAGCTTTATTAGAATACATGTACATGAATAAGGGTTCAAAATAATCGTTATGTGCTCCTGTCTCTTTAAGGCCAGCCTTCTCTTTAAAGGAACTTTTTTTGATTGGACAGCTTCTGGAAACCTACAGAGGGGCAGCAACAGGCCTCAGTGAGCTTTGTTGCTTGTAGAGACATAACAGAGAGCCATATATTTGGGGGGGGAGAAGTCCTTAAGCATTCAGTACACAAAAAAAGGAACATTTTTTTATATTAATAATATTATTCAAATGAGATAAATTAAGATAAAGAGTATCTCTCCCTTCAGGTTTATACCCCTTAAAGCGGCTCGCTAGCACCTGAGCACTGAAAGTATGAAGCCTCTGTTGGAGTTGTGCTGCTTATTTTTATTATTTCTGCAAACGAATCAACACAATATTTTATTTTAGGGGCTAAATATGCTCAAACCTTCACCAAAAAGTTTGCACACATGTCAGAAGTGGATAAACCCTTTGTATTTTATGGGTTTTAAATATGAGATCCATATTGTACAGTAATGCCACTGTTTTGCACATGTCTCACTCTGTATATTTTATTTTATATATTTTATTTATTGTTTACTCTATTTAATTTGTAAAATATGTGTGTGTACACACACACACACACACACACACACACACACGTAGAAAAATATTTAGTATACACATCCAGAAATGCATATACTATTATATATTGTACATATATTTATTAGTTTCAGATGTAGCCATTCTTGTATTTTTTGTTTACATTATTGTATTTTGCACAACTCTGTTGCTTGTGAAGCTCGCACACAAGAATTTCACTCACATGTGCTGTACCAATGTACCTGCACATGTGATGTGACAATAAAAGTGATTTGATTTGATTTGATTTGAGAGGTGCAAAATGGTCCCAAAGGGCCCCCTGAAAAATTTCAATGCAGTTGCCCGGCTGTTTTGCTTTGCATACACGTATGGCATTTAATACACACATCTTAAGCTGTATGGAAAATCCTCTTCGAGCCATGCCTTATACCCAACAAGAAGTCCATTGTTTTTCAAGGTGTATCACAAACTCAACCCAGAGAGGCATCAGCGTGATCTTTGGCCAGTCTAATCGAAACACATTTCTTCAAAGTTTTGAAGTTCTGTGTTAGACTGAGTATATATCTTCTAGTCTGTCTTAAACTTCACATGCTAGACAACTCGGTCATTGATCCAGCTGCGGGACGCCTGCATTACAGTAATGAGTCACAGTCACAGTGCCACCTACTGGCAACAGTAAATCAGCATCATGTGATCCCTCGTACGCTTGTACGTTATGTTTGCGCCGTGTGGTTTTGGTTTTTTTTCTTTGTTTGTTTTTTTTTTTTAATCATGTGCAGCAGTGTGATGTGTCCTTCGTGGGTGTTGTATAATGCAGCGTCATGGACACAGGAAGTGACATGTTTATGCAACACCCAAGAAGATTCCAGGCTTTAAAACATCGAAATGGGACCTGTGCTTTGTTTATCTGTGACCTCAGTAAACACTTTCTTGATGAGTTTTTGGGCTCAGTCACTAATTTCAGGTCATATTTAATAAAATTGCTGAAGTTCATTTTGTAAATTACGATCGTTATTAGAGTCAAGAAGGAGGATTATCCAGGATGTGCTCATTGGCCAATGACCTGTAAACTCACGCATCACTAGGTTCGCTTTTCATGCCCAAATTCTCAGTAAGGAGGCTTCTCTTCTTCCATCTTTTCTTTACAGTCAAGTGGCCTTCATGCTGAGGGACCAGTCGTCACTGCCTGCATCTTTAATAACAAACATGTTTATGAAAAAATTTAAAGGTACAACAGAACAGGCTTTTGTGACGGCTACAAGTCATCGGAAGGTTTACAAATTTGTCTTTAACCTTGACATAAACAATTAAAATCATTTACATTTTCATGTAACTAATGACTTATTGAAAATTAGCTGTGCTTAACACACCTGCACAATTTTCTTCTTGCGTTTTTATGGTCATTTATTTTTTATTTTCACATGTATTTAAGCTCAATATGTTAACATAAGATTTCACAATATTTAGACATTCATATTTTGATATTGATGTTAAGAACTGTTCTGCATTTGTTCTGATGGCGCCACATGAAAGGACTCAGCTTTCGAGCGTATATTGTTATATTGTTGTGATGTTTCCTTTCATCTTTCCCAGTGTGCACTGTGACCTTTAGCATAGGTAAAGATGTAAAAGTGTGCCCCCTCTGTGGCATTACACAAACATTTTAAGATGGAATAGCTCAGTTAATCATTACATCATCAAGTTACTGATTGTGCTTTAACCTCTTGAGTATAAACATTTTTATGTAGCTTCTCGAGTAAGGATTTCAGTGCCACCAAAGTTGATGTCTATTTATGTGCAAGTTTCTTACAGATTTTAACGTTTGAGAGATTTTATTTTTTCCTGACTGATTCATCTTTCCTCTGTCTCTATTTCTAGCAGATGTTTTGAGTGAAAGCAGCAGAGACGGGGAAGATCTGCAGCATTTCATCGTTGTTTTCTTGCTCCCGATCAGCAGTCTCATCCAGCAGGTCAGAGGATTTATTGAGGATTTAACCACGTTATAAAACTCTTTAAAGGCGATCTACCCGAGAGCTCAGGCTTTTACTTCAGTCTATTTTTCTTCTGGTTGGCCTCGGAGATGCTCTGCAGTGAGAGGAAGCTTTATTCGCAGGATTTCAGTGCTGAAAAATTGGGACAAGTGATTGGACGCACGATGCTCTGCTGACCGTTTTTCTTTTTTAAATTTTGGATGTTCACCTTCGAGGTCGTTCTCCCACCACCACGTCACAGATAGCAGACAATGTCTACCGATAACAGCCCGCCGCCCCTGCCAGCTTCTCCAAGGTCGTTCCATGCCCTACCTCATCACCCGGCCCCGCCCACCCCATCACCTTCTCCCAGCCCGCCAGCCACCATCTGCAGCCGGCTTTCCAACGGCAGCCAGTCGGCGCCCAGCCCCACGAACTCACGGGGCTCGTTCCACGGCATCTCCTTCCTGCTTCAGATCGGACTCACGAGGGAGGCGGTCACCCTCGACCCTGGAGATGTGTCGCTGTCCTCCGTCAGGGAGCTCGTCTGCTCCATCGTGGATCAGAAGGTAAAACCAAAGGGTTTTTTTTCTGTACACTTTCCTTTTTTTCCTCTTTTTTTTTTTTTTAATCCACAACCTTAAAGCAGAAGTTTGGAGATTTTAACTGGCACGTCTCACCTTCAGGATTCAAAAAAGTTCACATCCCACATCCACCCATTTAGTTGTATTGAAATGAGGCTCAGCACCTTAGCATCCCTTTGTCCTCCTCACCCCACCCTCAGAGGCTCAGTGCCACACAACTTTCTTTTTACCTTTCATATAAACTTATTGGTCAAAGGTCGGAGTTCAGACACCGGTTGACCATAGGCTGCAGGGCTGAACGCAGCGACACAGGTTTGATTCTGAGCCGAGGCTCTTTGGTGACTGTCTAAACCCACCCTGTTGTCTAATAAAAAGTCCTAAATTTTTTTTTTTTTTTTAAATTCGGGGTGTGTATGTGCACATAAATATGCATGATTCGATTCCTTGGATCAAAGTAAGGCTCAAGCATGCCGATGCGGCTTTCCACCCCGGTGTAGAACCCACTCGTTGCTGAGGAAGCCACAGAAGGGAGAGTTTCCAAAACAGCAGGATGCCGGTCTGTTTGCTGTACCTGTACTGATTACCTTAAGAGCTTTAAGGAGAGGGTGCTATTTGGAGGAAGTCATAACAATTATAATCTGTGCTGACCAACAACAATCCCAGCGACTGAGAAAACACAACCCCGGCACGTCTACGTGAATGGAAAACTGTTCTGAAGAAAGTGTTTTCCTCCTCTGGTCAGCCTACAGGAGGAAAACCCACAACGTGTCATTCAGTCTTTTTTATTCACAGCATCAACTTCTCCTCCTTTTTTTCTTTTTTTTGCCTTCGCTGCCCTGCTGGATTCCTCTTTTCTAATCGTCGTGTGTCGAGCCTGTCACATTCTGCACTTCAACAAATCTGAACTTTGGCCGCGATGTCTGCGAGAGCTCGTGAGCTGCAAGCATTTGATTGCATTTGTGGAGGAAGGAGTGTTAAATGTTCTTCTCTGCAGTGATGAGCTAATAACGATTAGTCCGCTGCGTCTCCAGTGACTCTGTCAATCTCTGCATGATCTGCAGCTCCATCATCTTGGTAGTCGTCACTGAGCTCGGAGGCACATGAACTGCTCCTTACCTGTTTCTTGTTAGAATGGCCGTCCAGCTCACAGGGGATTTCCCAAACACACTAAGTGTTACTGTGAGTAGGTACACTCCAAGACAGTCAATTATAGCCTGTCTAAAGAAGTGGCTTAATAATATGAAGGACCATCAAAACAAATGAGAACCGAAGTACCAGGGTGAGATCTTTATAAGGTAGTTTGCAAACCAGGCGGGAATTGCGCTTGTTTAGAGACCGTTGCAAACCCCCACAGGCAAGAAATGAATCCTATGTGGACACAAATAATTATCAGGTGTGTGGACTTGTGCACAAAGCCCGATGTTAATGGTCTGATGCCAAAAAAACCCTTAAGTGGGTCCTTGCGTGCTTGCAGACGGTGATATACAAATATATTAGAGTCCATCATATAGCGACCAGGGCAGGCATCATTCTGTCAGGCACGTCTAAAAATAAAACCAAAAAAAAATTGCTGAAATGTGTCGCCAAATATAAGCAAAGTGGGCAGGCCGACACTGTTAGACACACTTGGGGATGCATTCAACTTTGTGTCAGAGCTTCTTCACAAGCTTCTAGCTTCCGCTCTGAGCCTCACCTTATCTCTCACCATCTGCTGGTTTTCTGGTTTTTACCACTGCTGAACGTACCACCTGCGTTTACATCACTCAGTGCATTTCCCAGCAAGCTACAACACGCACTCACAGACACACATACCCAAATGAACACACACAGTTTGCAGCAAGTTTGCAAGGCATGATGGGTTGGAGATTAAAACCTAGTGATGCTCTCATTTTTGACTTCTTTCTGCAGACGCATTTCCAGCGCTGGCTGGGTTGTGCGAGCACATCCAGTCTGTTAGGCAGTGTTTGTTTGCAGCTTGTCACTGGCTGAGCTCCCACCCTCAGCAGAGGAAAAGTCTTTTTCACAGGGAATGTCACTTCCTGGTTGGCATTGCTGTGTCAGCGGCTGCACTTCCTGTTTTACAGTCGTGTGTTTGGGGTCGCAAGAGCAACAGGGTGGTCAAAGTGAAAGAAAGTGATAAAACAGCCAGCTGATAGGCTGTATCTATTGTTATTGCGCATAATGGCAACCGAAAGAGTGTCTTTGTTTGGTTTTTTTTGTTTTTGTGTGCACATTATTTGGCCTAAATGCCAAAAAATGTGCACAAAAAACACTGATACGTGCGTACGTCCAGGTCTCACCACTTCTGTGATATGAAGGCACGGCTGTTGTGAGGAAGTTGATTTCCAATTTTTAACATGAAAATGAAGTGACGGGGCTTCTGCTCTCATGCATGCTCACAGTTTAGCCGACAAAATCAAAATCATGTTTGAATTTTTGTTTAAAAAGCTCCACACAGGTGCAAAATTTCTTTAAAATCTTTTCGTTTGTCACTGTCAGGTCTAAGCATTGAGATTTTTAAGATGCTTTCTTTTAATAAAAATTGAAAATAATCAAGTTTTATTTGTATAGCATAACAGAATCAAATAATAAATCAAGAAAAAATATAAGGAAGAAATTCTTTAACAGTTTAAGTGTCTGGGTGTCATCCTTGATCGTACTCTATCCTTCCATTCTCGTATCCTTTATAAGCCTGAGCTGGTCCAGAACTCAGCTGCCCACGTTATGGGTATAACCCACCTCGACTCGCCACATCATTCCTGTTCTGCAACAGCTTCACTGGCTCCCAGTTAAACAGATTTCTCCTACGGACATTCAACCTCACCATCTCTGTTGGACCTTCTTCATGTTCCCACTTCTTCTTGCAGTCTTAGATCTTCTTCCTCCCTCCACCTGACTGTTCCCTCTGCCAGTCTGTTCTGGGGCCAGACCATGAAGGGCTTTAAAAGTAAAGTAAAATCTTAAAATGAATTACAGAAGTTCTGAGGAGCCAGTGTAGAGTCATTAAAACTGGTGTAATATGTTTACGTTTCTCAGTTTTTGTAATGGTGTTTGCACTTTAATGCTTTATGACTGATACTCTTTGGAAAGTCATTACAATAATCTAAACAAAAGGAAAAAACCTGTCACTAAACCTGAGTGTTAAACGGATTCTCGCGGTATTCTTAAGGTGGTCGTAGCAGGTCTTTGTTTGTCAAAGGTGAGATTAGAATCAAATATTTGTTGACAGCTTTACAGCCTACTACAGTGATTTCAAACACGCAGACATGTGTATTTATACCATCACTACTTCTTCTGAAGTTTTCAGATAAAGCCACATTTGATAGCTTGTTTCCAGTAT
This sequence comes from Diplotaxodon limnothrissa, assembly GCF_057381915.1. NCBI lineage: Eukaryota > Metazoa > Chordata > Actinopteri > Cichliformes > Cichlidae > Diplotaxodon > Diplotaxodon limnothrissa. Next base: position 24,028,408 of record NC_140610.1, read on the forward strand.
CTGCCAATATGTATCATCACACCTACAGCGTTAGTTTTCTGTGGTTTCCCCCACACATAAAAGCATTTTTTTTCATCCCCTCGCTAAGAATCACACATGTTTAAAGTCTGCTAATGTAGTAAATATGCATGTAATTTGTTGGTGCAGACATTTGCACAGAATTCAAGGGCAAAACTGGATTTACTGGCCTGCTGCAATCAGTGAGCATATGTAGGCAGATATCAGCCGACAAACTGCAAACAAAACATGAGGTCTAGGTGTCACAACCAGTGTTGGTCAAGTTACTTGAAAAAAGTAATCAGTAGCTAATAACCGATTACTCCCCCCCCAAAAAAGTAATCCTGTTACTTTACTGATTACTTATTTTCAAAAGTAATTAATTACTTAGTTACTTTTTAAAAACACGATTTACAACCTGAAGAGGTGATAAAGCGATAGATCTTTCAGCCCAATTCTACTTTTTCTGCATAATCCATCATACAAAATTTAATCAAATGGAAAAGTATCTTTTTAAAACTTGTTTTATTAGTTTTAACCTTTTAACTTTATGCATCAAGCAAAAATTAAATTATATGCAACATTCTCTGACTGGAAGAAATTTGTTTAACATTTAAACCTATTTTCTGCACATTCCAGCACATAAAATAAAATATTTTTGTGTGTTTACACTCAGTCTTTCAAATAGATGCAAGTAAAACACAGCAGAAAATAAATAACATCAAAGACTAGCGGTACTGTTGCTCTATCTTCACCTGTACAGCAGGAGTGGCATAGGCGGAGGTTTACCCTGGTGCAGGTGTGCCGCAGCGGTCAGTGGAAGAATCCGCGAGTTTATCTGTGAATTTCCCATTACGTCGTTGCACACTCGGTGCTTGCTTGGAAGTTTAGAGGGGGTTTTTTTTCGCTTTAAAAAGAAGTTTTCTTCCCACGCACAACGGACACTAATGTTTTTGTCACTTTTTATGGAATCAAACTCAAAGTAAGGTCAGTACTTCCACGCTTTAAACGCTGCATGCTCATACTCTCTCCCACAATCGATATATGATCCACTGTTGATCTGCACACAGCTGTTGTCACTAACGGCGCACTCGCTTACGTCACTGTCATGAGACATTCTTGCAAAAAAATCACGGTTTTAGTAACGCAGTAACGCAGCGTTCCTACGGTAAAGTAACGGTAATCTAATTACCGTTTTTGCAATAGTAATCCCTTTACTCGTTACCTGAAAAAAGTAATCAGATTACAGTAACACGTTACTGCCCATCTCTGGTCACAACTGAGAAAAAGAAATTGTGACATGTGCAACAGGAAAAGAAGAAGTGGAAACGGGGAAATAAAGTGACTGCAGAGGATTTTTCCAGCTCTTGCAGAATCTTCCCCTCTTCTCTGCCACCTGGGAATATCTGTGCATCTGCATTTTAAAAAAAATAAATAAATAAATAAATAAAAATCATAGAAATGCATGTAGAGACTGACCTGCTTGCCCGCTCCAGGATGATGATGATGATGATGATAATAATTAATAATAATAAATTAAAAAAATATTACAACTACCAAAATGTTTTATTTGCTAAAACTACAGTATAATTTATAGTGTCATTTCTTTCTCTGTCTGATTGAAAACCCAAAGTAGATGTTCCAGCAGGAACGCTTAAAGAGGTGAAGAGGTGGAAACTGGTCTTGTTTGGTTTGTGCCGAAAATGACTCGATCGCTGGAATTTCTCAACCTTTTTTTTTTTTTTTTTTTTTTTTTCTCCTTTTGCATCCACATCAAGAAGCTGAGAGCTCCGTCTGTGGGCGGGTGGATGCATCTGCTCTGATTTACTGTAGTCCAGCCGCGTGCGTGTGTAGGAGGCCAGAGTCGTCGTGGCAAAGTATAGGGAAGTTCCCCTCCTCTGCAGGTTGCCTTGCTACACCCTCATCCCATGCCACCCTCACCATATACATACACACACACACACACACACACACACACACACACACACACACACACACACACACACACACACACACACACACACAGTCCCATCCTGGATTGTGAAACTGAAACCGCAGTATTTTTAATCATCACTGAGCAGACGATAAGCAGCGATAAGATCGCAGAGAATTTTTCTCCTGCAGCTTTCAAAACTTTACGGAGCTTTGCAGCCTCCTGGTTTTGGTCTTGCAGCATTTTTAGTGTGTTGCATCAGCAGCAAGCAAAGGAGCAGCATGTGTGGAGTTGTAGGAGACTTGTATTGTGACTTTCAGTCTTATAATCTGTCACTTTTTCAGAATTGCAAAGAGTCTCCTTTACTGTGAGTGCAATAAGGAACAAGCAGGCCGGGCACAGATGTACTGAAGGGTTGACCAGTTCATCTGTGAAAAAAGGCAGCATTAGAGGCTTGTTTTGCTTTTAATTAACTGAATTTATGATCTTTTAGAAAGAACCTTTTTCAGTCACCATAAGTAAGTTTACCTATAGTGTTCTGCAAGGTTCGATTTTAGGTCCTCTTTTATTTTCTGATTTTCTACACAGATGGAGTTTTCCTTGAGACTTGGTGATCCTAAAAACCCAGCCTCTGTTTCAAACTTAGTACCTCAAAGTCACAGTAACCTGTCACAATCAGAACTTTTGTGTCAGAAACTCAGGAGTTTGATTTGGTTGAGCTCTCAGCTTTGAACCAACAACATTAATTAATTTTAAAAAAAAAAGAAATCCAGACCTGCTTCCTCTACATTTGAATAATCTTGAGAATAACACCAATGCATACCTGGGGAAAGACATCTATACATTGATCTCTCAGGGTTTGACTCATTGTAACGGACTCCTCTGTGGTGTGAACGAAAAGTCACTCTCGCCTCAAACTGTTTTTCTGCTCTTGACTGATATCTTTTAAAGTACATCTGGGTGTGGAGCTACAGAGAAGAAATATCAGCCTCATTCGAGCAATCGCTCACCCTAGACCTCATGTGGGGTCCTGCTGTCTGCTCCTAAGTCTGGAGCATACTGTTTGCTGTTTGCTAACAGTAATTAGAGGAATTTTCCTTTAAAGACAAATTGGCCATTAATACAAAATGCACAGAAAATACTTGATCTCTATTTTCTTCATTATTTGTGACCACTGTGAAAGTTGCAAGCATTTATATGGATCAGGAATGAGGAAACTCCTTTAAACCTCCCCTTTTAACGTTGTGTTTGTATGTTTTGACAGTTTTACGCTGTTGAAACCTGTTGCTGTCTCTGTTTACCTCATCCCCACCAAGCTCTGCTAGCATTTTAAAGGGCTGCTCAGAACGGCCTCCCCCTGATTAGGTGCTTTTCTTCTAACCAGAAAAGACCCTGTATCTGGCCCTATAGGGGCATTTTCAAACCTGCCCACCAGTTCCTGCACTGGAAAGCACCCCATTAACATACTTAATCCCAGCACTAACAGCCCTTCATCACTCAACACATCCTAGAGCAATTTATGAAGCTTAAAACTTTTAAAACGAGCAGTTTCAGTGGGGTGAATAAAAATAACACTGTCTGTATTTCAAAAGATGCCCACCAACAAAGGGTTTTGGATAATGTGATATTTACAGTTACAGTTTGAACTTCACTAACCTGGATTATGAGCTCTTAATGTTTCTCAGGTTGTTGTGATCACATCTAAATCTTGCATTTGAATGTTAGAAAACCTGAAAAAGTCATGCTAGCTTATTTGACAGTGACCAGTGGTTCAGGTGTTAAATTTCTTCCTCGGCAACAATAACCAGCATTACAAAACTATGTGCTTGCTTTTAATAAAGGATATCCTTTAAAGCAGTGTCTCTCTTTGCTGTGTCCTCTACTCTGCTGGTTTCCATGGCTGCCAAGGCCAGGTGGTGCTTCAGGTGGAGACGTGAATGTTAGTAGCACAGGTATGTGAGAGGGAGTCAGTGTTATGGTGCTTTTAAATGCTTGTAACTCTTGTAGTTGTTGTAAATCTTCAGGTGTGCAGCTCATATGTCACCCCAAATACAGAATATACATGTTGTTTACACCAAAGGCAAACGGTGATTGACTAAAGATGCATGAAGAGAATCATTTTTATGGAAAATCCACAAATTAATGTTCATTTTGCTAGTAGCAACCTCCAAAAGTTTAAAAAAATGAAACTAATACATAAATGCCAAATCTGCAGTTTGTCTAATGTGCACTCCAGTAGTAAGTCAGCCCTCATTTACAGCTACAAATGATAACAAAGTGCTTGAGGATGTATGTTTCTTTAAAATTACTCATATGCAGGACTTAGGATATGCCTTTAGCTTTTTGTCACTAGTAACCGCTCAGTTCAGCTCGACTTGACTCGACTCAGTTTTTAGGGTTTTCCACTAGTTGGTTGTACCTGGTACCAGGTACTTTTTTTATTTTAAGTACCTACTTGGCTGGGGTTCCAAGAGATCTGTAGACACTGAAAAATGTGATTGCATGCCACCGATTGGCTAGTCAGTGGCGTCACTCGATGATTCACAAAAATTAAAAGCACCACTTTTGAAATCCAGAAACAAAGGAAATGGCTCCACACAAACTAACACAGCTGTCCCCGAGTCAGACAAAAAGCCACTGATCGAGCAGCAGGTATATCATCGCCTCAACAAATATCCTTCCTTGTTGTGGTGCTCGTGTTGCAAACAAATGACATCACTGGACTTCCGGCTGTGTTGCTATAACGACCCCACACTTATTATGTGCTACTCTATTCTAACAGAAAACAAACAAAACCGAGTCGCATCCTGTTAAGTTTAATAGGTAAAAATGGAAAAGGGCTAGTAGACTAGCCACCGTATCACCAGTTGTAACCGCTAGCTATCTGCATGGCTTCAACTTTGGACGACTCTGCTATGTTTGTTTGTGTTTGGTTCTTAGAGCATTTTTAATAGAATTATCTGACTTTTAATATGGTTAAAACTGTGCTTAAATTTTAATGAGTAAAATTCTTGTATGTCAGCAGACTGTTTGTTGCAAATGAATATTGGCTGATAACTCAGCACTCCACCCTCTGGTCCAGATGTGGTCACTTCTGGCTATAAAAACCAACATGGTGGTTCCCAAAATGCTAATTATGGGTCTTCAAAATGTAGAATCCAAAAGTCTCGGGTACAAACTGTGCAGATGGTCTGTGTTTGCTGAAAAAGAAATGGGGTAAAATATTGACTTTACTCTTATATTTCAAGGTTTTACTGTTTTTAAAGTGAAATAAAAGCCATTTAAAGCACTGTGACAGGTTCCGTCATATATCTGTGTAATAAATCAGCTACATGTAGGTCCAGAGGTCTGCACTCTCGCCTCAAAGCAAGAAGGTTGTGGGTTTAAACCTGATTCATAGTTGGCTGAAGGTGCAGGTACATAAAGCAGTGGGTGGGCATGAAGTGTGGAAATGAATAATATGAAATAATTTCTTAGCTGCCTTTTTATTTAAAATAATAAAGTCCATCTTTTCCCCTTAAAATACACAATTATCACCAGAAGTTCAAGACTAGTATAAAGGTGAAAGAATAAATTAAAATAATAATTGAAAGAATAAATAGATAATACCTGTGTCATAGGTAAATGACATCACCCTATAAAGGTACCTTATTTTCTGTGTGCCTGTTTCCACAATCCTCAGATGATTTGAGCGTTGAGTAAGGATTTGGGTTATGGAAGTAGTGCTTGTGGATTATGGTTGGGGTGTCTCCGGGAAATGAATGTAAGTGGATGTAATGTGTCTCTGAAATGACCCGGCTGCTGTCTTTGTGTCCGATTTATAGAGCTTCACGTGTGTCTGGTTCTGCTTTTATATGAATCTGAATCTCATTGCGGGGCTGAGTGCATCTGCACATATGCTTCATTTCCACTGACATGGTTGTTAAAATGCACAAAGGATTTAAATTGCCTAAATCAATAAATGACTTGATGTCAGTTAAAAATTAATGCAGTTAAGTGCACAAAAATAATCTAACATTTTATGATTTAATATTTATCAATTAATTTCTCTTTATATTGACTTTATCATTTATTCTTCTCATTTGTTTTGTTCATTCATATTTTTTCCTCCCTATTTTTTTGTTTACATCATTTGTTTCCATTTGTTTTAATTTATCTACATACATTTTACATCTTTAAAAAAAAAAAAAAAAATCCCTGTTCTCTTCCGTTTCAGTATGCAGATGAGGTGACTATTACAGGGTAAATAAACTAACAAGCAAACCCATAGGCAACGCATTTAAGGAGGAACTGGATTAGAAATGAGTGCATCAGCGGAACAGCTTGGAGACAAAGCTAAAGAGGAAAGGGTGAGATGGTATGGAGGTGGGATATATTGGACACAGGATGATGAAGATTGAGGTGCCAGACAAGAGGAAAAGAGGAGGAGTTAAGTGGAGATTCATAAATTACATAATTTTCTTAGGGATTAATAAAGGAATCTGATTCTGATGTAGTGAAGGAGGAGGATATAAGAGGCAGATGTTGGCGACCCCTAAAGGGAACGTCTGAAAAGAAAACATGATGAAATGATTTGTCTTTTTATTTGGTTTGGATTTTGGCAGTTTTGGCTCTCTGTAGAAGCTCCACGGACACACACATCCATTTTCATATTAAAAACCTTTTTGATAGATATTAGATGAGAAGAGCAGCCAAAGATCGAGCTCAGGCTAATATCCTACAGCAACAAGATAAATGTCTTCACCCAAAACTGTTTTATTTTTTTGTTTTTGTGTTTTTTAGGGGATCACATGATTCTACAGGGTCAGACAAATTTAAATTTCCAAGGGGTTTTTTTTTTGTTTGTTTGTTTTGTTTTTGTGTTTTTTTTTTTTTTAAAATAAGGTAAAAAAAAGAAGATTATGGGCCCCACTACAGAACCCTGTGTGTTTCAAGTGCATAAGAATAGATGGCTTATGTACATAAATTATTTACATAAACAAAATCAATCAGTTCTCCATATGCAGTTCATACAGATACCGTAACCGGGTTACTACATAATCCAAAAAATAATATAATTATAAACAGCAATCATAAGGCTACACTAGGGTGGTTTAAAAAATCCAGAAGTTAAATCAATTAAAGATTTAAATGTAAAATGAAATCAACTGTAAAAAAAAATGAAAACTGGCTTAAAATTTATAAAATAAGAAAAATAACCTATTTTAATGTGGTTTAAAGTTTGGAATGTGCCAACCTTGATTATGATGCCAGGCAGCATGGAGCCTATATGGTAAACGTGTGTTCACCAATCTTGGAGAGCAGCGAGTAACCAGCCTGATCCAGATGACCTGAGCAGGGTCGCAGCGTACGAGCACGTCTGAGAACACGCAGGGTCTCAAAACCAAGAATTACAAGTTTGACTTCTCAGTTTTACAGGAAGCCTGTGCAATGACCTCACTACAGGTGATCAGTGGTCACACTTCTTTTGAACTAAACCAAACTCAACAGTGTTTAGTATGACTCACACAATGTAGTTCCTTTTATCCCAGTAATGTTTTCCAGTCTCAGTAATAAACTGCAGAGAAACGGGTCCATTGTTTGAGCCCGTGAGAAGCTCATTAATGACTTTTGCCTGGGCTCTTTCTCTGCTGATACACTCTTCAAATAAGCCTTTATGTTTCATTTCCAGGTTTGTCCAGGATTTTATAAGTTCTTAGAAATAAGCAAGGTACAGATGACTTAATAAGAAGTTTAAATGTAGCCAATGTGGACCAAGGCTTAGCATATAAATTAAATAAAATAAGGATTATTTTGAATAGAGAATAAAGCAAAGCCACTATACTAGAGTACAAAAAAAACTGAAGCCAGGAATGAATAGTTCGACTTGAATTAAATTAAAATATTAAAATTTTGTTTTATTATTTTTTTTTATAAATGTTAGTGATTAAAAATGCTATAAAAGGAGTAAAGTGTTCAGTTTTAACGTTTTAAATGTGGATGTGAGGTTTAATCCTGTCACTTACTTCCTTTTATGTAAGATGTTGAATTAAAACATTAACTGCAATGCTTTTTTTTAACTTTTGAAAATCCCAGCTTAGCCTTTTGAGCTCCATTTGTCGTCTCATTAGTCAAGAAAATCCCTTGAAAAGCACAAAGTTTCCAGCTTGAACTCTGATCCCGATCATCACACAGCTGCTGTCTGAAACTAAAAGTTTGTTATAAAATCTTTTATTTATCCTGTTGAGTGTCTCTTTAGATTTTGTGTCCTGGGATGCTTTAACTTCTCCGAACTATCGAGTATTTTGTGTGAGCCCTAAACCCCCACAATCAGTTTTCTTAATATGACTTTAGGCCTCGTGTTTTTGATATAAATTAAATTATTTAATATATAGTTATAGTTAGTATACAATCTTATAGTTTTTGTTTTATACTTTGTTTGTAGATGTAATGAAAAGGTCATTTAATTTTTGTTTCATTTGGTTCTTTAGTCAGTTATAACAGTTTCTGCACTGTGGTTAATCGATTACTGGTTGATATACGCTCCTGTGCTCAGTTATGACCACGAGGTGACCGAAAGCATGAGATCCAGAATATGAGCAGTGGAGATGGGCCTCCTCCAAAGGTTGAGCCACACACAAGGGGACTAGGGTGGAGCTGCTGCTCCTCAATATCGAAAGTGCCAGTTTAGGTCGTTCAGCCATTTGACCAGAATGGCTCTTAGGTGGCTCCTACGTGTCTACTGAGCAGAGTTCCCAGGGCAGCCACAGGACATGTTAGAGAGTTGGCGTCCCTCGGCTGGCTTGGGAAAGCCTTGGTTTCCCCTGGAAGAGCTTGAGGTGAACGGGGAGACCCGGACCTGGATAAGTGGCCATTGTTTATGATGGGACAGTTTAGAGTTGCATTGGGCAGCATTTTTTTTTCCCTCAGAGGGCCAGATTGGCTTAGTTACAGTAAGTGAAGAGCCAGATATTAACCAGCTAACATTAAACTTTAAGTGCTGTAATTTATTAAAATCCATTAATGACAGATTCCTTGAAATTAAGCTGGGATACTTCAAAGTGTGATCAATGCGAAAAACCTAAATGCTTCCTACATTTGTTTATTAATTGAAATGCACACCTGCATCAGTAAATACAGACCATGTACATAGATGCAAATTATGTTTTATCATTGCAACGGGCTTACTCTTATTTTGAAAGTTTTGGCCTAGCAACTACCTTTATCTCTGTAAAAGTGTGTGTTCCCCAAACAGTTGGTTAGGGGTTCCAGTAGCGCAGAGAGCGCTGCACTAAAAATGTCCTTATGAGTGTTTTGGCTTGCAGCAGATCATCTTGATCAACTCTTCTGCGAGCAGCAGTGAAACTTGGACAAAGTGCAAACAGGAAATGGAGCGCGTTCACCTTAGCTGCTGCAAAAGGTGCAGCTTTTACTTTGAAGGTGAACGTCAGTACAAAGAAACGTATCACTGGGCTTATCTTACATTTATGTGCTATTATTACATTTTTATTTAACAAGGAAGAGAACCTCAAGAATTTAATTGACTCATTTGTATGATTTGCGACTCATTGCTTCCTGTGACAACATGCAGTATACATGTTTTGTTGTGTGCTTTCCTGGCCAATCGCTGGGCCCAATTAGCCCCTCTGGTGAGCTGCACTTCTGCTCCAGCTACTGCTAAACTAAGTAATAGTACTGAGTGAGAGGAATGTTTGAGGTCGATGATTGAGAGGTGAATGTTTGCTTTTGGAGTTTGAGCGTCACCTTTAACCCCTCACATCGATCTCACACTTGCCATTTTCCTACCTGTTTTATGTAATTGGTATAGATAAGAGCAGAGCTGCCACCACTTTGCATGGACTGAGTCAAGTAAGACCCTTCTCTCTGACTACAGTTTGGCGAGGTGAGCTGTACGCTGGCCTGAGGAAAACGACGAATGTCTGTGAGAAAAACGGCACATGTTCCAGTCTCATTCCCTGATCCAGATGTGCTAGACGAAATGTCTGCACAAGGGTTTCAAAATCATTTTATATTAAAACATGTGTTTGCAAAGTGTTGAAAGAAGCATTTACACTGGAGGACAGTAGTAAAATCTGTAATAAATGTGTGAGGAGAATTGTTTTGCCTGTAAATGTGTAGTCAGATCTGATAATGTATTCTCAGCTTTCTGCATGAGCTCATTTACCTGCCAGAAGCTTGTCCGTGTCCAGCAGGAAGTTTTTATACATAACAGGCTTTTGCCTGCAATTGAAATAAAAGAAGTTGGGTAATTTTTCTCTTGAATTGAGTCTTGCAGGAAGTGCAGTGAACACACCTGCCTGTGTGGCAGATGATCAGCAGTAATAGCGTCTAATTACGACGCTGGTATTCAACTGCTAAATGTCAGCACATGAGTGACCTGGATACTGACCTCATTCACCTGCTTCCATTGTACCTGCCACTGTGATAAGAGCCAGGAAGTGTGTTTGTTTCCGTCTGGGCGATGTCGTGTGGTCAGAAAAAGGAAATTGGTTTGAGTTTAATGTTTACTTAGCTCTGCGCAACCATGTCTAATCTAATCGGGATATCTGCAGCTCATTTACATCCAATTTGTCAGCTGAGATGACATCATGTGCAAGGATCACCTTGTCTGTGTCTGCTGCTCTTAAAAAGGGGGCTTTATGTCCAGTTTTTAATGTCAAATGACCAAAGTTAGTGTGAGAAGTACTGGAACGGTGTCTGTGTTAGTGGGCTCGCTGGTAGGCAGATGTCTTCCTGTGCTTGACAGCGTGATCTCTGAGGTCACCGTAAGTGGGGAAACTTGCCGCTTCCTTAATTAAAGTCCTGGCCATTAAAAGTGATGACTGAAAAACCACAGTGAAAGAAGAAGTTAAAAAAAAATGTTGTAATATTAAACGTATTGTACTTGTGCCTCGAGTACAGAGGGCGAGTCATGCGAGAGATGTTAGACTGTGTGTATCAGAAAACTAACAATGATACTGTTAATGTTCAGAATGTACCCAGACTGGCTTTGATTAGTTACTAAAGAATAAAATGCAGTATATTAGTTTATTTAATTAATGAGCTGGGTGCTTGAGGTGGTTTAAGTGACTTTGAATGGTTGTTGGTATCAGACGGGCTGGTCTGAGATTTCAGAAACCGTAGATCTGCTGGGACTTTCCCAAATAATCAACTCTGGGTTTACAGAGAGTGATATTAAAAAGAGAAAATTCCCAGTGAGTGACAGAGGCCATGCTGTTTAAGGCAACAATAACTCAAAGTACCACTCGTTACAATCAAGGTCTGCAGAAGAAGAACGTTTCAGACTCTGGAGCAGATGGCTATAGCATCAGAAGACCACACCATGTTCCACTCCTGCTTTGGCACACTTTGGATATTTTGGGACCAAATGAGAATCGTGTAAACCCCACAGCCTACCTGAGTATTGCTGCTGACCACATCCATCCTTGTAAGACCGCAGCGTGCCCATCTTCTGATAACACATCATGTCACAAAGCTCAAACCATCTCAAACTCATTTCCCTAACATGACAATGACTTCTCTGTACTCAAACGGCCTCCACAGTCAGCAGACCTCAGTCGAACAGAGCACCTTTGAGATGTGATGGAACTGGAGATTCACATCAGGGATGTGCGGCCAGCAAATTTGAACCCAAAATCTCTAAAGGAATGTTTCCAGCACCCTGAATCTCTGCCACGGAGAATTAAGGCGATCCTAGTATCATGTAACTAATATAATGGCTACTGTTGTGGAGTAGCTGTAACGGGTACATTTTTACAGCAGATTCGTGAGCTGAAGATTACAGTGGGGGATGTTACTTTGAACATTTCCGGTCTCCTGCTGTATTATTCACCACAGAGGGTTATTATTCATCAAACATTCCTGTTTCTCATGGTATAAAATGAAGACTTCAATACGAAAAGTATTGCAAACACAGACCAATTTCTACCATGACCAATTGGTCTTCTGTGGTTTATCTGATGATGTTTTGGTCGCAAACCATTCAACTCTTCTGTGATCAACTTCATATTCCATAATTCAGATCTGAAATGAGACGCAGAGCAGAATCTGCTGGTCCTTTTGCCTTTAGCTGGAGCGTTTTGTGTTCTTTCTCTGTGGTTTTTCAGCAGATGTGTTTTTGATTTTGCAGTTTCTTTTCAGAATGGGTCACACTATTGGCTGTTTCCATTTATCTTTAAGAGATTGTAAAATCTGGAGTTTCTGCTGCAGTTGTGAACTTTTATCAGTAAAAAGTCGCAGCTCTGAAAGGCGTAAGCTTGTTTGTGAAATCTCAGCGCTGGGCAGCTTTGAGTTGGTGTCGAAACTTTTTTTTTTTTTCTTTTCTTTAACTGTGGTCATATTGCTCCTGAATGAATGCAAAGGAAGCGCTGAGGTCAGTTTAACACACGCGGGGGTATCTGAGGAGGGAGGATGTTTTTGTAGTGTGTGTTTGTGTGCATGTTCCTCATGTTGTAATGAATCTGACACATGCAAAGTGATTCTCTGTAACACATTTTGTGAGATTTTTGTGCTTTAAAGTTAGTCTCCAGTGACTGCGCTGCAATGTCCTCTAAACTGCAGGAAAGCAAGTGGATGTGTTGTGGTCTGACTTTAGGCATCTTTGGAAAATGACTGTGGAAACCAGTTTGTTGATGGTTCTTGCCTTGGACTTTTTTCATCTATCTTTTTAAACTAGTAAATAGCGCCCTAGTAAATTTGTAAATCCAGTAAATTTATACAAAGTTAGGGAACTTAGGCGTAGTTACAGCAAGTGGTTGGTGCCATGCCCGACTGCGATAGGCTGTCAAAGATCGCTTGGTTTGACCAATGTGCATACCTCCCCGGTTAGATCAAACATAGCTTGGCTTACCTCTTCAAGCAAGCATTAGTGCGATCGCTGTCATACACTTCTTTGACAGATGGCTGGCTCTGCAGAAATCACTAATTAGTAAATATGTGAGAGGACAGTGTGCCACTTCGTCCTAAATTAATCTGCAAAATGCAAAATCACGAAACCTGTGCTTTGCAAGCGTGCATTTGAAAAGCACCTGTCTGTGCGTCAAACTGAAAGTGAGTGCAAAAGACAGCAGAGAGACTCAGACTGGATTATAAGTTATCGTCAGGCACAGTACGAGGCAGCGGTGCCTGATGTGAGCACACCCTGAGCGCATTCAGCTGGTTCTTCCCAGTTCCTTCCTCACAGCGACGAACCCATCAATCCCTCCATTTTCTTTACTGTTAATTAAACAATCTGATGGGGCTGGAAGATCAGGAACCTTCTTGCTGTGAGCTGACAGTGCTGACCGCCACCCCACAGCTTATTAATTTAATACTGGTGTTGGATCAGGACTGTCGGCAGTACTATAACAGAGGTGGTGAAGTTGGATCGGTGCATCGTTGGCAGCCAGGATCAGATTATCAGATTTAGCTCTCTGGAAACTTTGAGTTCAACATGGTGTACATCTGTGAGGAGAGTCTCACCTGACTCAGAGTCTGTGTGATGATCTGCTCTGCTCCCATCAGATACTAATTACATAAGCCAGGTAGGAAAATCCCAAGTGTGGGATCGATGTGAGGGGTTAAAGGGTTCAAACTCCAAAAGCAAACATTCACCTCTCAATCATTGACCTCAAACATGCGTCTCTCAGCACTGCTGCTCACTTTAGCATTAGTTGGGGCAGAAGTGCAGCCCACCAGGGGGGCTGATCGGGCTCAGTGATTGGCTTTGCAAAAGTATTAAATAAGGAAAGAGCAGGATTTTAGATTTGAAACAATGAGTTGCAAACCACAATGAAAATGCATGAATTTATGGGCCAGGGCACTAACAGAGGACTTTATTAATCACGACTCTATTTTCCTGGTTAAATAAAAACTTAATAATACTACACAAATGTAAGATAAGCCCTGTGACGTGTTTCTTTGTAGGGAAAGCAATCTGAGTGTGAGAATACGAGTGAGCAGTGATTTTAAAAGTAATCGGTAAAATCTTACATTTTTAATCTTTCCAGCCAGTCAGTGGATCTAACCATCAGTCAACATTGATGTAGACTTCTGAAAGATGAGCTCAATCAGCAGTTACTGTCCTTTATTAGCAGCAGATAAATGGATAAAGTAATACGTGCTGATGAATTTCATGCCACCTGTGCCAGTCGCGGTGCTGCAAAGCTTTTATGTGAGGTTATTAGACTGGAAGACAGGGGAGTCAGGTGGCCTTAAACAGCTGCTGCAGGAGGGTGTTAAATTAAAGGAATTAATGATTAATTTATGAAGACTGCAGTTTGGTCTCCTGCAGTGACCTCTGGATATTCAAAGCGAGCAGCAGAAAGTTTGACCTGAGCTCCTCTTTGGATAAAAAAAACAAATAATAAAGAGTTCAAAGGTCTCAGAAAGAGAGCAGGGAACAGAGTGTTGTCCATGAGCCAATTTCATACCATTTAAACGGATTCAGTGCTCACTCAGGTAACATAAGCACAGTTTTATTAATGGACAGCCACGATTTGGTGAGTTTTGTTTTCATATTTTGCATTGAGCACTGATTTTTAACAAGTGGATGAATGAAACTCCCACTCGCTCTCACTCGCTCTGACAACCTTGGCCCTCTCTGCGCTGCATCCTGTTGTTTCCTGTGCGAGGTGACAGAGACGAGCGGATGCCGGGGAAAACACTCGCAGCTGTTTGCCTTCACGTTTCCCATCAGCACATTTTACCGCCGTCCCTCCAGGCTAATTGCACGCACACGGCAAGCACGACCGAGAGTTTTATTGGAGCAGCGGAAGACAGCAGCGGTTTTATCTGTTTGTGCTCTTCACGTCGCTACCGGCCCAAATGTTTTCGTCTCCTTCTGCTAGGTGTGACGCAAACAGCAGTTGCTGTGACTTTTTATTTTTTCTGTTTGGTCCAGAAGTTTCTGGGCGGTGACACAATTTTTAGTTTTCTGCCTGTCGATGACGACAGCAGCAACGGGTTAAACAAAAACACTGTTTCGGCCATCATCAAGTTACAGCCTTTTCTACACACAGCCCTCTCTCGTCAAGCACTGAGATGTAATTGGATACATAAACATGATCTTAAGCAGCTGTTTTATTGACCAGGATTATTTTTAAAGGTTCTGTTTCTTCATCTATAACAAGCAACCAATCGCAGTGAAGTGCTCGTAGTGCAGGTGCGCGTCATCCTTCTATGCTTTGGTTTCAAACACAGTCTTCTTTTTAGGTAATGTTCAGATGTTTTATGCAGAAACATTTCTCTTTTTGCTTTTGTATTTGCTTCAAGGCTTTTGGCACAGCAAACCTTTATTTTCCTTCAATATAAAGGCGGGTCTTTAATGTAATCTTTCAGAAAGGCTCAGGAGGAAAAACAGAGGTGAAGCTGAAGTGTGACCAGGATGGACAAGATTAGGGATGAGTGAATCAGAGGGGACAGCTCAGAATGAGAGGTTTGGATATGTGCAGAGGAGGGTTAGATGAAGGATGTTAAAGATGGAGGTTCTAGGCAGGAGGGAGACCAAAAAGAAGATTCATGGATGTAGTGAAGGACTAGCAGAGGGTTGAAGTGACAGCAGAGGATGCTGGGAAAGGGTTGGGTGGAGGCAGATGGTCTGCTGTGGCAACTCATAAAGGGAGCAGCTGAAAGAAGAAATGTAACATTAACCTTTTTTTTTTCCTTTGAGGTTTTTTGTTCCCTTAGTTGATTTTTAAGTTGCTTGTCATGTTTTGGTTGCTGTAACACAGTAACTTAGCAACTAGGATTTATCTCTTATTCCCTGTTGGATATTGGTGTTATTAACAGCATATGCATGTAAGGGAAATCTGTGGGAGCCAGAAGTTTCAGTTTTTCTTCTACTTTTGTCATCACAGCACCTACTCAGCGTCAAAGTTGGCCACTGTGCAAACACAACCTCACAAAACAATCTACATGAGAAGTACCACTGGCATTTAAAACACCCCAACATGCAGGAAACAAGCTGTTAACAGGGAGATATCGCTAATGCTAATGTAAGCAGAATAATATTGTACTAGATGCCTGCTAAAATTAAACTTTTTTTTTTTCACCTGCTGTACTTGACGCACACATGGGACTAGAGGCACCTTTTAAAATTGTGCGTGTGGTTTGTGTCATATGTGTCATAGTCTTTAATAAATCAGGAGTTTTGGCTCCACCGTGCTGTCTGGAGGTCAAAGGTTAAAGCTTAGAGCGTGTGTAAACCCGGTTAATGGAGGATTACCCATAAAGAGAGGATCAGTGTGTATTAAACACACACTCTGGTGCATTAACGGTCCTCTCAGTGCGCTTCTCTGCTCACCTCAGAGCAAACGTCAGCTGACGGCTCTATATCCAACACAATTGGATGGAGACCAAATGCATCGTCATGGCAGCTGATCTGAAGTGTTTTCACTTCTGGTTCAGACCTCACCCAGTCCGCTTCCTGCTTTAGTCCTGCTTTCAGAGGTTTCTTTGGTCCAGGTGATTTTCTGAAAGTTTTTTTAAGATAAAAATAAAAAGTTGAAATGCTTCATTCGGTTTGATTAAAGGGGCCTCTATCTCCTGTTCAAGTAAGTTCGTATTAAACATGGTTTCATATGACGTATGATTAATGCCTGTGAGGTGAAAGTAGAGTTGGTGTATTTTCCAGGGAGAAAATAAAACGTTAATGTGTGAAAACGTCATTCTTAGGCAGGATGGGAGAGGAAGATGTGAGGTTATTTCAAAGCTGGGAGTGTGCATGACATGTTGCTGATGGCATCTGATTATGTTATATTGTGAATTGTCTTTTATGAAAACATGCCGGACAGGAAGTGCACGTCCATGGTTAAGATTAACATGCAGCCCGGGGCGTCCATTGTCATAGGTTAGCAGTCATCAATTTGAATATAAGCTGATGATGCTCTATAGTGTCAGAGTCCACCTTTATATACTGGCCCACGGGCTGTTATCTCATTCAACATCTGGCCGAATATTCTTGTATTCAGGTGGCAAAATCAATAAGGAACAGCAATGCAGACACGGAGGAGGAGCTGACACATGCCCAGCAGAAGTTCACGACCTTTTCACTTATTGTTTTTATAATAGTAAAGATTTTCTCTGCTTTCTATATCTAAACTGTAAATTTAGCGTAGATATTTGCTCAGTCTTTCGACACACTTTTTTGTCACGGTTAGAGCTACAGCTCACTCCTCATTGATGCAGAATTCCAAAATAAAAGCTTGGTACCTTCCATGATAGAGGCTACGCTTGCTTCAGCTAAGTTGATGAACTTGTCCAGTGTGAGGTAACTGCAGTTGAAACCAAGATTCAAACCGTGAATCATGCAGGAGGAGTGCTTCTGCATGACAATAAAACAACTAAACATATAAAGCCATAAATGTGCAGAAATGTTCTTTTTTTAAATTGGTTTTATGTATTAAATCAATATTGATGTAGAGAGGAGCACTTTGTCTAATCTAATGATGCTTTGTCATGTTTAAAGAATGAATGTGCAACTGAAACCTGTTCTGCTGATTAAAGAAACAACATCAGGCCAGCTGAGTGACTGCAGCATCATCCTCCATGCCCTCTAGACACAATTTTATTTCCTCCTATTGGACAACGAGCTAAAGCAGAGCTCTTATAACACAATCCAAACCTACTTAGCTTCAACTTTAGAAAGTAATAACTGATCAGTAACAGTTATTTTGTCTTGTTTTTTTTCCTTTAATCAGAGTTGAGTGGTTGACCATTGAAGAAAACAAATATCGCCTTCGATGGTCCAAAACCCTGCAGCTCTCCACCAGCACATAAAAGCATGACCACACATCACTCATACTAGAATCCTGTCAGTGTTACAACTGCTTTTAATATTTTATTGCTTGCTTTTAAGTCATTGCATGGGTTTCAGCCTCCTTACCTCTCTGCCCTTTTAACTTTAAGTGCTTCCACGGGAATGCTGAGGATGAGGTGCCCCTGGTTGTCCAAGGTTAGGGCCTCGGTGGTTGCAGCAACTGTATCGAGGAATAAACTGCCCCTTACTCCAGCAGACAAGTTTAAAAACAGTTTTTAAATGAAATTTTTTGACAGCAAGTACAAAGAGCCACAAAAGGATCAGGGTTGCAATGTTTTCGGAGGATGTGCCCATCACAAATAGGCCAGCATGAGCTGAGTTTCATCTCCTGTGAGAACTCAGACACCAAATAGTTTCTACAGCTTTTTGTTGTTGTTGTTGTTGTTTATCGTGTCCCTGATCAGACCGTCCTGTTCCCGTGTTTCTGACTGTCAGCATCTCTCTTTTTTTTGAGAGGCAGTGTGTAGCCGCACGGCGAATGACTGCAGGGTATTAGTGACGAGACCTCAGCCATAATTCATGATGCACTTTGTGTGTGTGTGTGTGTGTCTGTGTGTGTGTGTGTGTGTGTGTTACATCTAACGTGATCCACGCAGCTTGTGCCTCGTCACCTGTTGGGTTGTTTCCTGCTGTCACAGCGGCCTGCAGGATCCACACTGCATGCTTTCTGCACGCTGCTAACATCCTGCTCAGCTCAGCAGGAAGCTGCTCCACCTGCTCCGTCTGCAGGCTGCAGAAGCTGCTGAACTCCAAATCCACTGCACACACACTTTATCACAAAAACACACACACCCTTCACAAAGCTGCAAGAGCACAAACTCTTCAAATTAGCTCCTTATTTCCTCACTAATCAAGTTACTTAGAAGATTTGAGATGGACTTTTATTCACCCGCGTGAATTATGATATAAATAAAAAGGAAAATTAAAAACACCATGTTACAGTGTTTTAAATACACTATACAGGCAATTAGGAGAAACACCATGTACATCTTTACTTATTGCAGGACCAGCTGTGAGTGAAGTCTGGGTGCCGTTAAGTACAGTTTGTGCTCTCAAAAGCAGGAAAACCTCATGTATCAAAATGGCCAGCAGTGAGGTATATACGCTGTATGGTTAAGGAAATAAAACCTGCCAAACCACTGCCACGTTTCCTTTAAATGAAGTCTTTACTTATAGATGTCGTGTCGCAGAGAAGTTAATGTCATTATTTCTCAGGAATTGTGCAGAAAATAACAAAAAGGAAACGGAGAAAGTCGTGAGAGGTAGTGAGAAGTTCCATTTTTACATGTGTTGGTGTTTCTTTGTAACTTATATTGATTTCATACAAATGTATAGGCGTGTCTTTATTAAGCCAGTATGCATTTATTTAAACTTCAAACCTGGCAAAAAACTCATATCTTGCATGGTTGGAACAAGGTCCAAGTAGAGCTTCAACGTGCAACAAGAAATGGGAGTGAGACAAAACATTTTTTGAGCATGCAATGTATTGAAAACAACACTTAAACTGAAACAGGGTGTTTTACAGCTGATCAGAAGTTTAGGACCACATGTCCTTAAAAGGCAAAATCTGTGCAAAAAAATTTCATTTTCTCTCAGGTGGTCACACTGTCATGATGTTCTGATGGCAAAGGCAAATAAACGTTTCCTTTTTGAACATGGTCGGGTTGTTGAACCACATAAGCAGGGTCTCTCACAGCATGCTGTCACTGCTGAGGTGGGATTCGGTAAGACAGCCATTTGGAATTTCTTAAATGATCCCGAGGGTTATGGAACAAAAAAGTCAAGGAAACCCCCCCAAAATTTTTACCAGCACTGAGCTGGAGGATCCAATTGGCTGTCTGTCAAGACACTGGACAATCCTCGCCCCAAATTAAGGACGTTAGTGGTGCTGACTGCGGCCTAATAACTATCAGACGGCATCTGAGACTGAAGGGCTTCAAAAACAAAAAACGTCTTCAAAGGCCTCGTCTCCTTAACGCCACAGAACTGACTGTTTGGACTTTGCAAGAGAGCACCAAACATGGGACATTGAAAGGTGGAAGAAAGGTTTTTTGTTTGTTTTTTTTCCTCATGAGAAAAGTTTAACCTGGATGGTCCTGACAGTTTCCAACGTTACTGGCATGACAAGCAGATCCCACCTGAGATGTTTTCTATGCGCCACAGTGGAGGGGGCGCCATAATGGTCTGGGGTGCTTTTTCCTTCAGTGGAACAATGAAGGGACGTCATACGGCCACTGGCTATGTCCAGATGTTGCAGAGAGCATCCCTCATGTCTGAGAGCCCTTGTCTGAGTGGTAACGACTGGGTTTTTTTTAACAGGACAACGCTACAGTACACAGTGACTACAGGAGGAGGGACTTCTTCCAGGAGAATAACATCGCTCTTTTGGACCATCATGTTTGTTCTCCTGATCTAAATCCAATTGAGAACCTTTGGGGATGGATGGCAAGGGTAGTTAAAAAAATGGACAACAGTTCCAGAAAGTCTTCACAACTTGGAGAAATGTTCCCACTCGCTTCTTTGAAGCGCTTGCATTAAGCATGCCGCAACAAATTTTTGAAGTGATCAACAAAAACGGTGGAGCTACTCATTACTGAGTTCATGGTTGGAACTTTGATTTCTGCTTTGAAGGGTTTATGGGTTTTTTGGAGGTGTGTTCCTAAACTTCTGATCAGCTGTAAAACAGCCTGTTTCAGTTTAAGTGTTGTTTTCAATACATTGCATGCTCAAAAAATGTTTTGTCTCACTCCCATTTCTTCTTGTTGCATGCTGAAGCTCTACTTGGAACCTTGTTAAGATCCAACCATGCAAAATATGATTTGTTTGCCATTTTTCAGGTGGTCTAAAACTTTTGATCAGGACTGTATATCGGATGAAGGGTTTAGGAGTTTCATCTCCTTTACATGTGCCACCCTCTTTTTTAAATGGACCAAAGGTAATTGGACAGTTTACTCAAAGGCTATTTACTGGGCAGGTGTGGGCAATTCCTTCGTTATGTCATTATCACTTAAGCAGATAAAAGGTCTGGAGCTGATCTGAGGTGTGATGCTTGCATTTGGAAGATGTTGCTGTGAACAGACAACATGCTGTCAAAGGAACTCTCCATGCAGGTGAAACAAGCCATCCTTAATATGCGAAAACAGGAAAAAAAAAAAAAAACACTCCTTTTCCACTCCTGCTATTGTAGCAGGAGTGGCAAAATCTACAGTTTGGTGCATCCCGAGAAAGAAAGAAAGCACTAATGAACTCAGAAATACAAATAGACCTGGACGCCCACCAAGGACAGCAGTGGTGGATGATCGCAGAATCATTTCCACAGTAAAGAGACAAACCTCATCACGACAGCGGTGTGGTGTTAATGTGTTCAAGACTTCAGGCTGTCATTAGCAGCAGAGGGATTTCAACCAAGTATTAAAAATTAACATTTTGTTTTCAGTTAGTTAGGGTGTCCAGTTACTTTGAGCCCGTGAAATGAAGAGATAGTGTTTAAAAAAAACAAAAAAAACCGCTTTAGTTTCTCACATTTTTATGTATTTGAATCGCTTTCTTCAACCCACTGAATTAAAGCTGAAAGTCTGCACTTCAGACTGAGTTGTTTCATTCAAAATTAATTGAAGTAATGTACATAACCAAAATTAGAAAAAAAAAGTTGTCTCTGTCCAAATATTTAAGTTAAGTTTACTGCTAAAACCAGGATTTTTATTTATTCATTCATCGCTTGTCTTAGGCACCATCTGAATGATAAGTGGAGTAACAGGCCAAACAGGCCTAGTTCCAGCTCCTAATTTTCATTCTTGGACTCTACTAGGGTAGCTTTGCATGATTCACGCTTCAGAATAATTCCTATTTATCTAATATGGGTCTGAAATGAGCCCCTTTCAGCCAGTTTTATTCTGATTAGCAGGTGGGTGGGACTTCTGTACCTAAGATGACCAATCAGAAAGGAGTTCATGGTCCCACAAATGTCTCTTTGCGTACATGTTACCGTTTATCCAACAAGCAGAGAGAAGTTATAACCCACGCAGTTCTCAAAAGTCCAGACTGTGCATTGCTGGAAGCAGATGACGTATGCGTCTGCCTGATGCTGATTGGTTGACAAGGGGGCCTGAATAACGGTCACCAGGCGTGAAAGAAGCATGAAACGAATTTCTCCATTGACTGCGGAGCTCTCTGCAGGTAAACAGGTCATCCCCTGCTGAGCCATAAATTCCACCTTTAAGAGATCCGGTCCCACTGACATCCAGAGCTAAGTAGAAAAAACCGTCTGAAACCTAGCATTCAGGGCAGCTTGAAGCCTGAGATATTGTATTTTTAAACTTTCAGACTGTATTTTGATGTATTTTCAAATGTTCTTTAATTATGATGGTGGTGATCAAATGCACATTAATGTAAATATGCACTATTTAGTCCATTTTCCTTATATGGACTAAATGCTCAAATAACAAGTATTGAGAGAAAGTTTTACGAAAGATTATTGGCCTGTCCCCCCTTGCAGAGGCATTGTGCCTCAAGCAAAGCAGCACCGACTCAAACATTAGATTCTCTCTGGGGTTTTTTTTTGGTCTGGGAACTAAACAGAGAAGCGGCTTTGCATTAGACATGGACAGTGACCCAAACGTGGAGCTGTCACCACAACATTTGTAAACTTCCTGTTAAAAGAGAAAAAGGAGCTGTAGCTGCTGAGGAATCTTCATGCTTTTCAGCAGAAAATCTAATTCTTGATTTAATTCTACCTATTTCAGCTGCTGTGGGCTTCTGGTAGTTTCCCAGTGTGGCGTTTCTGTGAATTTGTTTCATCACTTGTTATCTGTTCCTCATACGGAAAGGTTAAGTAATCTTTGACTTTGGAAAGAAGCCGGACCACGACAGGCGATGAGGTCATGATTTTAACAAAAAAAACTTCCATCTAAGTGGAAAAATTGTTGCAGTGAGAATAAACTGATGATAGTTCACTGAAAGGGGTCAAAGGTCAGCAGGCTAGAGCAGCTCTTTTACAGATAGTTCAGCGCGGCTGTAAAACAAATAGAGCACAGAAACTTTGCAATTCAAATAAAAGACGTAAATGTTGGTGTTCTTCTTCCTAATACACTTTAAATTTATATTCAAGGACTAAAATCATATTTACTGATTATCTGGGTTTCCTGCACCAGTTTTAAAGTTCATTCTCTTTTAAACAAAACCTTCTTAGGTGCTTTATTCACTGATGATCTCCTGTTTTGCATGCTAGTGCTCAGAATGGCACAAAATATAAAGACACTAACTACTATCAGTGTATCCCCACACATACACATTACCCAAGTATATTACGAGGCTCATTTTAAATTTGTTATTTTTAAAAATCGGTCTTATTTTTGAAAGACCAGTTGCTGCTAACTGTTCCAAACACTGAGTCAGAACTTTTTGAAAAAAATCCCACAAACGAGACAGGAAGTGGCCCGCCTGAGTGTAAAAAGTGCTTTATTACATGTGTTTATGTCTAAGAGTCGCTATCCATTTATCTCTTTCATCGCACAGATTATGATGAATGAGTCCTCCTCTTCAGTCATACTTGATGGGTTTTCCCCTCGGGCTATAATTTTAAAAACCTACCGCGGGATAAAAGCCGCAGCAGGCGGCAGTGGTGTAATATGTTAGATTGCTTTATTTTGAAAGCTAGCTAGTTCCTAGTTGGAAACGAGTTACCACTAAAAGCTGCCCTAAAGGCTCTGTGTAAAGTGAAGCCATTAAGCTAATCTAGCAATATTTCTTGGCCAACAGGGGGCGCCTGCTCTGGTTTAAAAAGACATGAGAGGAAAATGACCTTACTTTTTACTGAGATCAAAAATAAAGTGACCACTTTCCTGATGGCTGCAAGGTCTCGGTCACTAATTTTAAGTCTTATTGAATAAAACGTTTACCTTCTCAGTTTTGGCACTTGGAAAGACAGTAAAGCAGGGTAGGCTGTAGTGTCACTACAGTATAAACTGTAATGTCCTTCAGTGTCACTGTTAGATCCACTCTTATTCACGATGCCTGGTTTCAAAAGCTAAGTTGGTGATACCTGAAATCCTCAGACTGATTCTTAAAAAAAAAGCACCAGTGGGTGAAATCCTAAAATTATTTGTTAACTAATCAATCAGCACTCCACCCTATTGAGTAACTGTGCTCACCTCATGCAAGTGAAAAATTAAAAATGGCATATCCAGCATACATAAAACCAAAATTGAGGCTTCAAAACTGCTGTTCAAACTAATGGGTAATGTCACAGTGGATGTGTCCGTCTTTTATATACAGTCTGTATTCGGCTGTATGTTGTAGCGATCAGCAGAAGGGGAAGCTGGGGGGGGGCATGTGGTCTGTAACTCAACCACCACACCACAGGAGTCAGGTGAACATGTAAAACCACCATGAGGCTACGACTGTGCCTGACTGATTTTTATGAGTGTTGCATGAATGTATCGCTTTCTGTTTTTCTTTGTTTAATTTTCTGGATAATTGTTCTTTCAAACTGTAGCCCGGTGTTTTGGAATGATCAGTTTTCTCTGTGAGGGCACAAATGCAGTCACCTAGAGTCCCTAAAACATTTGAATAGCGCAGCACGTTTAACACTACCCGTGTGTCTGTGTCGTTTCTTTCATTAACCTTTTGCAGCTCGGACGTGAACTCTGAGCAATAACACCTCCCCTTTTCCCTCCTCAGTTTCCTGAATGTGGATTTTTTGGGATGTACGACAAGATCCTGCTCTTCCGTCACGACCTGAGCTCGGACAACATCCTGCAGCGTCTGATCTCCGCTGAGGAGATCCAGGAGGGCGACCTGATCGAGGTGGTGCTCTCTGGTAAGGAATGAATAATTTTAGTCCGTTTTCTTTTTTTTCCCTCAGCAGGTGGATATAATGTTCGAATTGATAAAAAACATTTATCAAACATGCAAAACTACGAGTAGTGATGGAATCAAGTGTGCATACATAGCCAGAAATGCTGCAGCCCTACCCATCCACAACCCATCACTCCAATCCTGCCCCGTCGGAGTTTAAATGTAGCTGATCTGGTGTAACTGATCACCCCGTGCCAGCCAGTTTGCGGCCTTGCAGGGAGTTTATGCTAAATGTCGTCACAGCTGCAGGCCCATGGTGCACTTGTGGTGGTGTTTCGACTCGTCATACACCTCCTGATTTCTTTAACCTGACACATGTAGCAGTGTCTACATGATGCATCAATGCACGAGGATGGAGATGCTGAGATGGCACAGAGCAAGATCGCTGCAGCATTTGAACGAAATGCCGAAAACGTGCGTGACTGCTTTGTTTCCTGTTTCAACTTCTTCTTCTCCTGTTTTCAGTTCTGAAATGGTGTAATTTTTCTACTTGGAGTGTTTAGAAACAGACTGAGATAGAGTCCAGCTTTTATTGTCCCGTTAGTGCTTTTATTAGTGTTTCTATTTAGACTGAATGCCCCTTTTCTTGTTCTCTTGAGTGTACCTTAGGTTTCTCTTTTTTCTGAATTTCATGCTTGAGCATGTCCTGTATAAATAACATTCTTTCACATTTTTGTCAATAATCATTGTATGTCCTCCTCTGGTAGCTGCTGAGTCTTTCCCAGTTTTTAAGTTCTTTATTTTCAGACAAGTAGATGATGTCCCTGAGATCTTAGCCTGCTACAGCTTAGAAAGATGCACAGACATTAATGAGATAAGCATGAGTAAAGAAAGAAAGCATGCTGCAGAAACAGAAGACACACTTACAACTGCATGTTGTCGTTTTTTGTGGGATTTCTTTTTTTGGATTTTCTATAAATCATGGTTTAATATTTGGGAGCTCAGGACCATTTAAGGTATGAACAAGAATCAAAAATGATTCCAGCTAATAATAAATAGATTAACTTTAAAATCAGCAGTAAGAATAAAATAATTGTTTAAAATGTATCTTAATGAAAAACACGGTCGTTTATTAAATGAATCAAATTTGCCTAACCGTGTATTTGGTTTCACACTGAAGTCAAAGGTAAGTTTTAAACATTTAAATTGTATCTTTATTATGTATTTTCGCATCAGTTTCGTATCCTCCGGGTAAAATGAGGCTGGCACAGATCTCGTTTCCTCTCCACCAGCGCCGCCTCCCTGGGTCACCCCCGTTCGCTCTAAACATAATATTGTGCATAGGATTGTCACTTCCTGAAATGTGTCAACATGTTGGGCTGTGAAAACTAAAACTGACACCTTTACAGCCGAACACCCAGACGCAGAGCCGCGCCAGGTTTAAATTACACAGGAGGGTGAAAACGTATCGCAACCGCACAGGGTGCAAACCCACGACCACTTCCTCCTCCTCCTCGTGCACCTCTCGCTGCTACTGCTGCAAAACCCTGCAGAGCTCAGCTGGTTTATTTCACTGTTACCATTCGAGCTGCTACCAGAGCGCCAAGCGATCAAGATGAAACCGGCTCTAGTGTGATTCTTGCTGCTCGGTTGAGTTGTTTTCCAGCTTTTATACACACAAGCAGCACAAAATGGTCTGTGTGGTTGTGTATATATGTAGTACATACACATTACATTTAAAGTAGAGGAAACATTTTCAAAAAATGCAATAATTAAAGGTTGAAAATGCAAAGAACACATCCAATAACAAGATGTTTTTATGTGTTAGCTTGAAAAGTTCATCCTCATTTAAACACTTTTCTCTTCTCTTTACTTGCATATTTTAAATCCTGTGTAACTTCAGCTAATACTTCAGGGTACAACTAACACGTGAGGCTTTCTACTTTTGTAACCCCTGAAAGACGTGCCAGACATTGACGTTTAGTGTATGTGTGACCATTTCTAGCGATAAATTCATTTGTCAGATTGTAATTCTGATACGCTCACGCTCAGAGCCCGAGCATCATCATTTTGGGGGACCATCTCCTGGCGCGGGTGGAAAGCTTCCCACAGAGACAGTCATAGTCTGACTGCGTGTGTGTTTCTGTTTCAGCTCTCGCCACAGAGGAGGACTTCCAGATCCGACCTCACACTCTGTACGTTCACTCCTACAAGGCACCGGCCTTCTGCGATGACTGTGGGGAGATGCTGTGGGGGCTCGTCAGACAGGGACTCAAATGTGAAGGTGAGGAAGCACTCAGGAAGCTTCTAGGCTGCTGACATGTCCGTTTCCGCTCAGAGAACCCCGAAATCTTAGTCCCGGGAACTGTTTTTCTAACACAGTGGCTAGAAGTTTTGTCCAAGGAACTTTACATCCCAGGTATTTTTATTCCGGGAGCATTTAGTCCCAGGAATTTCTTTTCAAGGAAGGGGTTAGTCCCACAGCTCTAACTCTCAGAACTTTTCCTCTGATATGCTGTGATGTACTTTGTCCCCTTAGAGTCTTTGACTATTTTTCTGTGTGCTGTGGCAGAAGACTCAAAGACCCAATAAATATAAAAAAGCTGTTATTTAAATGCTTAATGGAAGTGGGCAAAAATAAATTTTTAAAAAGAGTTCAGTCTGCATTTTAGGCTCGCCGTCTCCCGCCGGAAGGCAAGAGCTCATACTCGAGATGGAGGATGTGCGAGGGGTCCGATAGAGCTCTCCGTGCCAGGAAATTTTATTCCCAGAAACGCTTTTCAAGGAAGGGTGGTCGGAACAGTCCCACAAAACATTTTCTAATGGAAGGAAGAGACAGGTGGGCTTACAGACGGAGGAGCTGAATAAAACAAAACAGGCACTGCACCAAGGCTCCCTATAAAATAAACAGGATTATTTTGAACTATGAAACATGCAAAGCCGCTCTAGTAGAGCCAGAGATGAGTTTTTGGAGATGAATTCACACAAAAAATTGCCCCAAAAATGACCACAAAACAAATATATTTGTGCAGTTGCCAAACCCTAAGTAACAGAGAAGCAAATACGTAGAAAATATAGATGCTGTCCTAGTGTTTGAATTCACAGTTCTTGGCTTACATTTAAGTCTCATTTTCTCAATTTTCAGCAAAAAATTGTTGTTAGCAAAAATTTCATGGCTGTGCCGGCTGCATGTTCAAAGTGAGTGTTGGACCCTGCCAGGGATCTGGTTTGGTGTTTGAGTTGGGGTTTGGTGAAGCGAGCAGTATGAGAGTCAGCACATTAAAGGTTGTGGTTCTCTGCCACCACTCTTGGGTTGAGGTACAGTTTTAGCCCCGAGTGAGGGAGTTAGGGGAGGGAGCGAGGTCGTTGTGGCACTGGCAGCAGTGTGGGCGCTGTCCCGAACTGCTTTTACCCTCACCTGGTCATGAGCTCTGGTTAGTGACTGAACAAATGATTGGCAAATGCCTGCATCCAAAATGAGCTTCTGTGAGTGGGTGGGCTGAGCCGGGCTCAGTGGGTGAGGGGCTCAGTCCTCTGGATGGAGCTCAGAATAGAGCCATTGCACTCTTGTGCCAAAAAGCCAGCTCGGGTGATCTGGGTGTGTGGGAAGACCCAGAGTTACAGATCCAGGTCTCACTGGAGAGATGATGGGAACACCTTGGGTTAGTCTCCCAGGAGGAACTGGAAAATTTTGGAAAAAGTTTTGGAATATCTCGCTTGGCCTGCTAAGAGCAGTCTAACGATCATGAGCATAAAGTCTCAGATTTAGTCATCAGAAATCCTTTTCAGGATGTGTGTGCATTAAAATAGGCTCCTCACTATTTAAACATTAAGATGGGAAGTGATGTCAGTGATTCAGCAGGGATGTAATAGAGGTCCGGCAGGCTGCATGCTATTCCCTCTGAGTGACCGATAACTGGACCTTCAAACCTATAAAACTCGACTGTTTAAACCTCCATCAGAGTTCACAGTGATGTCATGTTTGCTTTAACACGTCTCATAAACTTTTATTTTCCCTGAGGTAACACGTGGTGGCTTCTCGGATTTCCACCACGTCCACGCTGACCAAATCATCACCTCGAGGGTAAAAAAAAGAAAGAAAGAGGCATACACACACTCGGATATTCACACACTGGTTTTTAGACCTGATTTTAAAGCTGCAGCGGCTCGTCGACTTCCTGCAGTCATTTTTCAGACAGTCTTGTCTTTAACGTTTTGATCTCGGCGCTCTGTTGTGATGCCGAGCAGAGAGACACCCGAGCAGCTGATGTTTGGCTTCCGCTTGTACGTTTGAAATGGTTAAAAATGAAAAGTTCCCAAACCTGAAGCGACAGAAAAAAAATAGAAAAACAACCTTGATGGAAGAAAATTTTAGCTTTTTTTTTTCCTGCACTTTTAAGCTTCAGATGTTGTAAACAGCTTTCTGAACCACATCCTGGACTCAATAAATTCTGTGTTTTTAAACAGATAATTTGGCTATGAGAAGATTGTTGAGCATAAATGAACCTTTAGAAGAGTAAATTAATACTTTGACACATTTTAATGCATTTATCTGATAAATAATGGGCCTTACTTTGGCCTTACTCGTACAGACAGATTGTTCATGAAGTCTGTGCTCCAGTTGTGAGCAGGCATCTGAATTCAATACAGCTTGTTGACCAGACGTGCTATAAAGTTGGTACTTAGTGCTGTCGTCGCATGACCCTACACTGGTTAATTTGAACCGTATCCATATTTCATATAAGCCAGTGATGTTGAGTAACCTGGTTTTGCATAGAAAATGGACAGAAAGGACTTAAAAGCCCGGCCCTGTCTGAAGGGTTAAAATTTCCTTGGTAAGAAAAATAAAAGGTTCTGCTTTGGCCCTGCCGTGTTTTATCAAGAATCTGCATTCCTGAGGTTTAGTCTCGGCACATTTTAGCCACAAAAGCTACAAAATGACCCTCCTGCAGCACAAGACCAGAGATTTATGTTCAATTCAATTTTCAATTTAATTTTATTTACACAGCGCCAAATCACAACAACAGTCGCCTCAAAGTGCTTTATATTGTAAGGTAGACCCTACAATAATACATACAGAGAAAAACCCAACAATCATATGACCCCCTATGAGCAAGCACTTTGGCAACAGTGGGAAGGGAAAAACTCCCTTTTAACAGGAAGCAACCTCCAGCAGGACCAGGCTCAGGGAGGGGCGGCCATCTGCCGCGACTGGTTGGGGAGAGAGAAGGAAGACAGGATAAAAAACATGTTGTGGAAGAGAGCCAGAGATTCAAAGCAGCTGAACATGGAAGCAAAGCTGCTGATTCACAGGTTTATCTGTGTTTCTACTCTCATCTGTGGTTGTGAAACCAAAAGAATGAAATCATAGATATGAATGATAGATATGATCTTTCTCAATTGTTGTTGGGACTCTGGCTTAGAGAGAGGGTGAGACTAGGATGCCTCCCGGGGAGGGCCTTGGTCTCATCCTGGAAGAGCTGGAGGTACTGGGGGTGTCTCCCAAAGGCCATGGGTCGGACTTGGTTCCTTTATTAACTTCGGGATCAGAACTTCAGTTGAACTGTGAATCTTAATGATGATTAATAATGATTCCTCTCCTGTGCAGGATGTGGACAGAACTACCACAAGCGGTGTGCGTTCAAGATCCCCAACAACTGCAGCGGCGTGAGGAAGAGGCGACTGTCAAACGTCTCCCTGCCAGGCGCCACCTTGTCTGTCGCTCGTCCACCTTCCACTGACTTCAGCCCGGCTCTGCAGGAGGAGGTGGGTCTGCTGCGCTCGCATGAAATCACTCATTAGTCGTATTCATTTTAGTTGGTTTTTTGGTTGTTGTTTTTTTTTTTGAATGAGTTAAAATGTATGCACAGACTTCCCTTGCAGTTGTGCAGCCCCAGTACACACACACATACACACACACATGCACTTTCTGTCTGATGGCTCGAGGCAAACCGCTTGATTTTTCCATCCGGTTCAAGCCAACAAGCAGAGAGAGTCACAGTCAGATTCTCACAGGCTGAGCAAGCACACAGATCAGAGGGGGACCCGAGCACAGTCAGACCCATATACGTATCTGACCTGAGTGGACCCGAGCAGCATGTTGTGCAATCAGTTAGTCTGATTGATTAACAAGCAGCCAAGCTAGATTTTACAGATCCCAGAAAGAAACTGTTCCTTTAAGAGACCCGATGTGTGATCACGCTCGGGCAGCAGATCCTAAAGAAGTCTCACTTTCTTCATGGACATTTCAGATAATTTGGACTTTGTTAGGAGGTCTAGAGGTCCATGCACATATGGTGAATCAGTGAAGTGAGAAGGTGGATTATCCAACTGTTCTGTACTAATTCAGGCCCATTGTGTCACATGCTTCCTGCTCCTGCCGGGACAGTGCCCTGCAAGCTGCATGCTGTACAAGGACAGTCATTGTTCTTGTTCTCGTGGATGGAAAAGAGTTTGTCTGTACGCCGCTTTCACGATGAGTGAGCAAATCTCTAAATTTGATGTTTCAGATCAACCTCTGAAGCTCTGACTACTCCTTTCATTTCCTTTTAGTTAGAACTAATAAAAAAAAACATCACTCAAAGACCAAAAACGAGAGAAACTTTCACCTAAAGATCAGCTGCGTGATCCCGCCACAGTCCAAACGCTTGCTCGTTAGGTTAATTGAGTGTTAGTTGGCTTTAGATGTGGGCGTGAGAGTGTCTAGTTGTGTGTCAGCGTGTTAGCCTTATGGTGGACTCAATCCAGACACATACAGCAGAACGCAGAACAAACTCTACACTAATTCATGTTTTTAGAAGCGTTTGTGTGCTTGTGTGTTATTCTGTCTGTGAACACGATAGCTTGAAAAGTTTTAAATGAATTCTGATAAAACTTAAAATTTGGCTTACATCCACCAAAAGCTTCCGGCCAACATAATGGTTTACAAAAATCCTCATATATGTCACGTTTGACCTCTGACCTCTCCTTTGAGGTCAGTAGATTGCTATAAAGAGTTAGTTTTTTAGACTAACAAGAACATGCTGTTGACCCGCAAGCTGCATGGGCGAGTTGCTCCAGCAGATTGTGTGTTAGAAGGAGCTTCAGGAGGGCAAACTGCAAACCTCATAAAGTGCATTTAAAAAGAAAAAAGAAAACTAAATTTAATACTTTTCCCTTAAATGTAAATGATGCTAGGAGAGTGAGTCACCTCAGCACAGATTTGTGCTTCTTGTTCACATTATGAACACAGAGCACCTTTACTGTGATAATCAGTAGATAAGTCTGCCAACACCCACGTGAAGCTGCGCATGCATGAGCGCAACAACATAACAGGCTCGCCTGTTTCCAGATTCAGCTGATTGCCTCTTTCAGGATGTTTGTGGTAATTAATAAAATAACTTGCATAAAAATGGAGAAAAAAAAGAAGACTGCATCATTTGTTGTTTATATTTGAAAGTTGAATCCACAGATGGTTCAGACATCTTGGTTCTGTATCGGTACAAAATACTATAAACTGAAGATTTGCCAGAGGCAGAAGAACTGAGATAAAATCTGAACTCTTGACCTCATCAGTCAGAGGATCTGGAAGCCCTGCTGGGAGAGGAAAGGTCACTGAAGCTAAAGCTGTTCTCAATGATCACTTTTGATTCTATGAAAAACATTTCTGTCCTGGTGGAAGTCGTCTATTCCAGGGTGGCAGTGCCCTGCAGATATAAAAGATAAGGGTAGGAATTATTAAGCACTTTCTGCCTCCAGCGTCTA
Organism: Diplotaxodon limnothrissa; assembly: GCF_057381915.1. Lineage (NCBI taxonomy): Eukaryota > Metazoa > Chordata > Actinopteri > Cichliformes > Cichlidae > Diplotaxodon > Diplotaxodon limnothrissa. Next base: position 24,060,672 of record NC_140610.1, read on the forward strand.
AGCGTGATGTCTTTTAATGATTAGTTTTTACATGAAGAACAAATTTAAATACAAACTAAAATGAGTTACTGAAGTGTTATTGGTCAGTTTGCTCTCTGTTTGGAAATCTGAGCATAAACAGAAAAATAAATCCTATTTCTTCTTCGCATTTTTGTTTCTGTTCCCCGCCCCTCTGCAGCGCCCTCTTCTGGGCGCCATGAAGCGCAACTCCCTGCTGAGCGGCCGGCCCATCTGGATGGAGAAGATGGTCCTGGGTCGGGTGAAAGTCCCCCACACTTTCTCCGTCCACACCTACACCCGTCCCACCATCTGCCAGTTCTGCAAACGCCTGCTGAAGGGCCTCTTCCGCCAGGGCCTGCAATGCAAAGGTGACGACACACACGCAAAAACACACACACAGGAAAGTCTTAGAAAACCAACAGTCCAAACTCCAGAGATATTCAATCTGCTGTGAAGTCCTAACCTTCCTTCACTTTTTTCTTAATCGCCCTGTGAAGTGTGTGGGGAGACTCTGCAGTACTCTGTGGGAACCGTCGGTTACTCTTCGTCACATGGTTATTCAAGAAGTTTAAAATGTTTAATATGTTTTTTGTATGTTTGCTTTTTAGACTGTAAATTTAACTGCCATAAGAGATGTGCAGCCAAAGTACCTCGAGACTGCCTGGGCGAGGTCGACTTTAACGGAGGTGAGTCGTTTTCACGTTTACCGCTTTAATCATCTGAAACCTTTGATGGGCAAAATTTAATATCTGCAGACAGATTCTGACGCTGTAGGCAAAGGACGGGAGATTTGCTCTTGGACTCTTTTTAGTTTCTTCCTGTTGTTGGATTTTTATTGACCGCTGAGGACACTTTGGTTTCATACAGGTAGAGAAGATCAAGGAGGAAATGCAATCTCAAAGCCGTCAGCTGCCATCTCATGACAGTTTATGCGATTAGGTTCTTCTGACCAGCGCAGGGAACAGGAAGTTGGCTATACACAGTTGTGCCCAGAGGCTAAAACAAAACCGTTAAATGGACAGTTAAATGGGTTCCCACCCTGGCTACTGTTTATCTGTAACACCATATCTGATTTCCTTTTTTATTATTCATTGGAACATACGCCCTCCATACAACAATAAAAGACAGCAATTTAAATAATAATTAAAATGACTAACACTGAAAAGAAGTCAAAAGAAAATAATAAAAGATTACATGAATAAAATTAGAAAACACAACACAGAATTTCTTGCACTCAAGGCAGAAAATATTTTTTAAAAAACCCTCAACTGAGGTTTTGATGTCAAAAAATTTCTAATTTTAAGTAATAAGTTTATTTTGATAGAAAAGAAAAAAGTGACTTCATTTCGCTCCCTGATTACCCTAACAATGATTTTCCTTTGGGTGACCTGCTCTACGAGACAATGAAATGAGTGGGGAGTCTATATAAGAAATGAAGGAGACAGAAATCTCACGTTTGCAGAGCTCAGACTTTACACTGATCACGTCAGAGTATTTTTGATCTCCTTTTGGTCCCTTGTAAGCCCCTCACCCCATAACACCATTTTATTTTTTTAAACTGGATTGAGAAACGTTTTCATTTCAAGTCTTTGGCATTTTACACCTAACGCCTACTGGCCATTAGAGGAACTGCAGCTCAGTGAAATCTCGGGCTGGAAGTTTTAAGACCTGTTCCCAGGCTCTCATGTTTTTCCTGTTTCTTCAGAGCCAGCCAGTCCTGGTATGGACTCAGAGGCGACGATGGAGGTGGACTGCGATGTGAACAGCGATGGAGGTCACAGCATGGACGAGCAGGACGAGCAGTCCACCGAAGACAAGATCTTCTTCGGGGGTCCCTGCACAGACTGCGAGAAGGATGACGAGACGGTCAGAACGATCAGGTGAAGCAGACGACTGGAACTGGTGACGGGCTTTAAAATAGCATTATAAAAATCTTAATTTATCCTCATGAGAAAATCTATTGAGCCTCAGTATTGGATGCTTTGTCATAAGTAGAGATCATGATATGTGTGATGTGAACAGGTTCGATTTCTCTCGGATATACGGTACAATTTCAAAGTGACGTCCAGTGTTGGATGGCATGTTTTTACCCCCGTCAGCAATAAACCACAAGCATGGCTCCACCCTCATGTGGTTTGTAACCGAAATCTACAACAAACGAGTGTGTTCAGTGTTAAGAGAGCCTAGAGCTTTAGAGAAGAGAAAAGAAGGAACTCCTCCAAAGACTTGCATGCATTTTATTTTTTTTATTTGAATCTTTGACATTCTCATTAGTATCGTATTTTTGTGTGGGCTTTTTTTCCTTAAAATGCTTCTTTGCATGTTTTTATTTGGTTTCACGCAGCCCGTCGACCAGCAGCAACATCCCTCTGATGCGTGTGGTCCAGTCCATCAAACACACCAAGAGAAAAAGCTCCACAGTGGTTAAAGAAGGCTGGTTGGTGCACTACACCAACCGTGACAACCTGGTGAGATGAAGCACAAAACACAGACAAACTAAGGTGTCTTTTGAGCTTTTTTTTAGGCCTTTGGGTGCCTGACAAACACAGCTGGTCTGTTTGCAGGAACAACAACAAAAGCAGGAAATATCTGAATTCATTTTATAATTAAGTAAAAATATCAATCCAGTCTAATCCTTTGGCTTTGGCTAAAAGCTCTTAGGAGCAGCAAAAAATTCCAAAAAACAGACACAAACACTAAAAGCTAAAACATTTATAGGCAATATTCAAACACAAGACATATGAAACACAATGCAAATATAAAATTTGTACATTACACTGTAAGCACTAATTGGCTAATGTGAATAGCATTTTTCAATAATGTGCTTCGCTGTAGGAGTTACTGGGAGAAAGGCAAAGCCGTCACTAATCCCAGCGTCGTATTTAGAAAATGTAATAAAAGTGATGTTAATCTGCACCAAAATTTCAAACGTTCTTCCTTTTTTATTTGCTCTACCTCACTGCCAAATTTCAAATATTTCAGCTTGGTAGTTTTTGGAGATGAACAAACACGGGGCACTGATAACCTACGTCAGCTTTAGCACTGCAGTCTGGAAGTTCGAGGTGCTTCATCAAGTCAGTGCAGAAATTATTAAATCCATTTTAATCACTGAGCTTTGGTTTTTGGTATATATCCACACAATCTGGAAACATGTTCTACATGCAAATGCTCTACTAGAAATGAACAAGCAGTTAAGTGCATCAGGTGAACACATCTATTGTCATCCAGGGAATTAAATTATTGGTCAATAAAAAGACTCTGTCCTACATATAGTACTGTTTGAAACGGTTTCTTGTACTTCAGATACTTCCATTTATATCCATCACTCAAAACCTCAAAGGAAAGTCTTTGATTACTGGAAACTAAAAGAGATTTAAAGATTTTTATTTTCTCTCTGGACTCAGATTCAAAGCATTCTCCCTAATGACAAGTTTTGTCTTTGCAGAGGAAGAGACATTACTGGAGGCTGGACAGCAAGAGTCTGACTCTGTTTCAGAATGAAAGTGGAGCCAAGTATTACAAGGTAGGAGACCCGGTGAGCCCCGGATCTAGTTTCAGCTGCTCGGCCAAACAAAGCAGCGACGTGAAGAGAAGAGCTGGAGGGAGTCGGGTTCATACCGTAACACAGCATGAACCTCATAAGACATTAACACACATCACTGTCTGCTTGTCCACTGTAATTGTTCCAAGAGCAGGTTGTCTATCATTGGTTGAAAGCTCTGTGTTGATAATGTAACTTAATATATTTAAAGAAAGGTGGCAAAGAAACATTAAAACTATCTGTTGTACCGACACTGACATTGAATAATGTGCCATTTACTGGCCATTTCAGTAAATGGCCTGTATTTGTATAGCGCTTTACTAGTCCCTAAGGACCCCAAAGCGCTTTACACATTCAGTCATCCACCCATTCACACACTGGTGATGGCAAGCTACATTGTAGCCACGGCCACCCTGGGGCGCGCTGACAGAGGCGAGGCTGCCGGACACTGGCGCCACCGGACCCTCTGACCACCACCAGTAGGCAACGGGTTTTGGACACAACGACGAGACTGTCCAAGCCAGGGCTTGAATTGGCAACCTTCCGATTACAAGGCGACCTCCCAACTCTTGAGCCACGATCGCCCATTGTGATTGTAACAAGAACTGGGTGCATACGTTTGAATTTATTTTAGACTTTCTTTAATCCAAGGACAAACATATACATTCGCTCACTCAAATATTTTTAAGAAGTGGTGCTGATGTTTCTACAATGTCTTAAGTTCACGTTGCTAAGGCCTGTTAACTGTTGGTGATCACAATTGGCTTCAACTGGTAGTTCCTCTTTGCCAGCATAAAAGGATTTGTTTGACACCACTCATTGGACTGACCCATACTCAAAACCATGGAGAAGTCCAAAGAATTCAGTGAAGATCTAAAAAGGTCATCCAAGATTCAAGATCATTGTTCAAAAAATTGTTGTTTGGATATGTCACCACTTTGGTGAGGTTGGGAAGACAAACCCAAACTGTCACCCTCGGATGATGGACAACCCAGGAACCACCAAGGTTGAAGCCTGCCATGAACAGTCCACAGTGAAGTGAGTTTTACGTCACTAGACTGAGTGGTTGCTGACCAAGAAAGAAGCCCCCTCTCCAGAATCAGCACCCTCAAGCTTGACTAAAATTTCCAGCTGCCCACATGGACACGCCAAATAACTGCTGAAGAAAAACTTTATGATTTATACAAGATAAAGAGCCACAGTGATAAGAGGTGTTTGAGAAGTAAAGGTGAGGTTTTCAAACCTACTGTAAAGCATGGCGGTGGTAACATCATGTTCTGTGCCAAAGTAGATGAAATAATAAACAAAAAATACTTCAAATCCACAGACGCTTGAAACTTGGATACAATTAGCTGTTCAAACAGAACAGGCTAAATTTAAGCTTCTGGAATGGGCTTCACAAATCCTCGACCTCAACCCCATTAAAGATTTGTGGGCTACGCTTTAAAGCCATGTCCATGCCAGGAAACCAACCAGTTTGAATGAATTCTACCAATTCTGCCAATAAAAGGTGTCAAATATTCATATTGAACCAGAAGCTTGTTGGTGGCTACCAACTCTGGTCAACTTGCTAAATATTGGGTGTGATGTTTATATCTGAGCCCGTATGTAGGCTTTTGACCATGTGTGAATGAGAGAAAATCCAAAATAAATTCAAGCTCATAATTCTTGTTTTTAAAGTCATTAAAGATGCATGCTGCACAGTCATTTAACTGGAAAAGCAACAGTTCAAAGAAGTCACTAAAAGACCCAAATTACCACGACATTTATGCCCATGACGAGTGCCTGTAAACTTTAGCAGCAGTGTGCTCACTGATGTGTTTTTAATGACAGTGCAGATCTGTGGCTTTTATTTATTTTTTTAATCCAATTTTGAACTTCCAAGTTGGACTAAATAATTTCCTTGAAAACTGTGATCACTGAATTCAGCTGCAGCTCCATCACTTCCCTCTCTCATACCTCACGTCCTTTTATCTTGCGCCTGCCGCCGACCTGTTGACCTTTAGCACAAAGCGCAGCAGAAATCCTCCTTTGAAGAGAAAGCCAGGGAGGAGGTATGGAGCACAAGGCCGGGGAGGTGGGGTGGTTGGAGGGTGGGGGATCTGTGGTGGTTTTTGGAGATGTCGGGTCGCTTCCCTGCCGCCTCTTTGGCTCACTGCCACACTGCCAAGTGCCCGAAGCTTCTAAGGCACGTCCTGCCTTTTAATCAGAGGATGAAAAGATGGTGATGGGAGGGCGTGGCTCGGGGTGAACTTGGCAAAAGGTTCAAATGAGTCCGAGGAGCGTGGAGACACCACTGAGCCAATCGCTCTTTTTGAAATGTTTGATCTGGCATGGTTAAGGGTTTGTGGAGGGGTGCAGGGTTTCTGCACTCTGCCAGAAAAGGAAGGAAGAGAAGTTTTAAACACTGACATTCAAAGAGTGTCTTAGTTTTAGCAAGGAGAGGAGAGGTGCTCGGATGGAGCCCTCTGGATAATTTCAAGACCTCATGGGTGATTCTGACTCTTAAAGAATAAAATCAAATCAGAGAAGATATGTTCTATAAGTGCCGAAGTTCAAGTTCAGGCTAAAGGGACCTTTTTAGATTACTTCATCCACAAGACCCAGGATTTAAACTTTCTTTTTTATTCCATAGGAGATCCCCCTGTCTGAGATCCTGCAGGTGGAGCCGGCGCAAGACTTTGGCAGACTGCCTCAGGGTAGCAACCCACACTGCTTTGAGATCATCACGGGCAGCATGGTGTACTACGTCGGGGAGGACAACGGTGGCCTCTACCACAACCCAGCTTTGGCAGCATCTGGCGTGGGACGGGATGTAGGGCAGAGTTGGGAGAAAGCCATCCGGCAGGCGCTGATGCCCGTCACACCCAAGGCTAGCGTCGGCACGGGGCCAGGCCAGGGGAAGGATCACAGTGAGTAACGGACCCTCTTTAGTCTTTGGTCCTGTTCTTGGTTTTGCCTGTTCCTTCTGTACCTTCAGCAGGAAATTCAGTTTTGTGTAAAAAAAATACGGATGTGACCGCTGTGTCTGAAAAGCCAATGTAGAAGTTAATAGCCAAAAAACAAACAAACAAACAAACCCCCCCCAAAAAAGTCCAGTCATTTTCTTTTCAAGCTCTCAATACTACCATGAACTGAATGGCTAAATAAATATAGAAGTGTCATAAACCTGCATTTATTCTAACGGCCAGCAGGGGGCGGTGGGTCTTGCTGCAATGGAACATTCTCATTTTTTTTAACTATGACTTCAATAGATATGTTATGCTATCTGCAGGTCATACTGAAAAAAACAAACTAGGAATTAATTTTGTGAAGTATTGTCATTTCTAAGGTCAAAAATTGAGATTTAACCCGTGACTTATCAGACACAACTCAAAACACCAAGATGGCGACCGTGACAGTGTTTAGTTTGAGGCTTTTCAAACCAAGATCATGGTGGCTACACCAGTCTTTCTTTTACTCTCTCTGTGGTTTACAAGCGTGTAAAAAGACAAAAACAGAATATTTGAGGAATTAGTCTTGCATTTATTCATGTTACATAAGACCCAACCTCTTGAGGAATGGCAACCAATCAAAAAAGTGAACCCAATAACATGACACTCATATTGGCTTGTTCATTCCAGCTAAATTAAATGATTGAAAATGAGAAAGCACCGTCAGTTCTCTTGCAAGATTTAATGGTCCATTGGCTCCCCAATGTGATAAAGTCGTTCCGTACAGTCAGAAACATTCCCAAAGCGTAATGGTTCCACCTCCATGCTTGACTGCGGGAATGTGTTACTGATGGTCTTCTTGGTGCCTTCAGGTCATTAACAAGCTTCTCCTGTGAGGCAAGCTCTTGTTTGGAGCTAAAGCACGAGGGTGACTGATGGTCATTTTAGATTTCTTTCATTTCCCATTTATCACCTTCTCACTGAGCTTCGTGTTGCTCGTCTTGTAGTCTGTTCTAGTCTTGTTCTTTGACATCTCGTTGCTCTTGTCCGTAGTGGTGGAGAGGCTGGAATGTTTGAAACCGGTTCTTTAGCGAGGTGTGCTTTATACACAACAAGGAGAGATCAGGAGTATCTGTAATTGATTAACTAACTCTAATCTGCGTGCCCATTTGGCTCACAGCCAGTCTGTGGAAGCAGGAACTCTAGCTGGGTTACAGATCAAATACATACTCAATGACACAAATCAATTTAACTTTTATGTAATGTGTTCTTTCTGGATTTTTGGTTGATACTCTGTTTCTCTCTGTTTAAATGAAACTATTGTAAAAATCAGAAACTGTTCATTTGTTTGTAAATGAACAAACTTACAAATTCAGCAGGAGATAAATTATTTCCCCCATTGTATGTATACTTATAGACATATTTTTAAACCTGTGGATATTTCCACTGATGGATTGCATCTACTTTTGTTGTACATGTAGTAGAAAAGCGTTGTTATGGTTTGTTCTACCTCTGACGACCTTTCTGTGTCAGTTTGTATATTTTTAGAAAGATGGAATATCTTTCTAAATTTTATCTTTATGTAATAAAAGGCAGATGTTTGATAATGGAGGCACACCCAGTGAGGTTCATGCACACTATATTAATGCCCATCTTTGCCCTTTGATACAGTAATGGAGTCGCTTCTGAAATCAGATTAGACTTTTTATGCTTTAATGGACGTGCGTTTGTTTGTTCGCCTGCGAAAAGCTTCCAAATATTGTTTTAGGAGGCCACCGTTACACAACACACACAAACACGCGCAGACACACGCCGTCTGCTGGCATTTTAACATGATTGAAGGGATTTCAGAGGATTTTCCGCTTCATCTCAGCTCCGATCCATCTCAGGTTAAACTGTCTCTTTGTCTGAAAATAAGAGTCTTAAGTTTCATCCTTTAAATTAGAGCACCTAAATGCACCTCGTGGAATTAAAGTAAAAGAGCATTAGCTGTTATTGAGCACAGTTGGTGTGTTATAAAAGTGCGGCGCTTCAGGGGACGCAGTCAGCAGTGGCGTTTTCCACTTGTTGAGTAATTAACGCGGAGCTTCAATTTCCTCCTGAAAATGGATGTTTTGTTTTTGAAATCATGGCATCAATAAGTTAATGCACCGGTGATGTAACACCACTTTTTGTTTTATTACCTCATAGACACACAGACCGCCACTGGACCTTTATAGTCATGTATAACCGAGGGAAATCCACCCCCACGCAAAAGAAAAAAAGGAAAGAAATGACACTGCTCTGCTGCAGATCCATTAGTGTCAAAGTTATATAAATGGAAGCAATCAGCAGGCATGCAAACACTGGTGCTGCGTTTACAGGTCGTGTGGTGTTCTGTGGAGATTATTGAAGCATTTAAAGACTTCATGTGATGTTATCCTTCTTTTTTTCCAGTGGTCCAACCGTTTTATTGTTGTTATTGTACTGTTATGAAATGTTATTCTATCTGACAAATTCTATCTACGCGACATAAACTTGCAGTGGTCGGGGTTTGTCTTTGTTAGGGAACAGCAGTAATCGCACAGGTTTAGACAGGAAGAAGCATTTCGTCAATTTAAAAGAGTCAGTATTTACAGAAAGAACCGTTTTTTCATGTCTGATCCATCCCTGCGGTCAAAGGTGATCACAGTGTAGGGGCTCTTGGTTATCTACCTGTTTTTTGTTTTTGTTTTTTAAATATTGATTATAGATTCATGATCGGATTAAGCTCTTGGGAATTTCCACTCCATGGATCCAAAATGTTAACTTGATGTTCTCACTTTTGCCTTGTGACGCTCCATCTTCCTGGAAAATGCAGATTGCCAACAAATTGCTCCTGGATCGCTTTCATGTGGCTCATTTCATGGAAACTCAGCAACCTGACCCCCTCAGAATCAGCTGTTTTTGTGCAATAACTTTAATATATTTGATAAAAACATGCTATTGGTTTATTAGTTTATTCTCAGGTGAGTCTCTAAATCTAAAGACAAAATCACAAACCAACATTTGCACTTTGTATGTTTGATCTGATACGTCACTGGAGGAAATGTCACAAGGTGTACAGGAGTGCAGTCCTAAGAATGTTTCGGATGCGCAAACTCCCAGGCCTCTAGTGAAAGAATTGCATCCCTGGGTCAAAATTCCTCAGCACTCTTTGCATATGTGTGCTTCCCACTTCGATAAACCTACATCAGCTCTGCATGGTGACCTAAATATCAACAGGCTGCCTATCTACATCAGACTGCAGGTATTGATCGCAGAGGGGTGACCCGATCAAACCCCGGGCAGCGATCCGAAATCGATATCAGCTCATCAGTTTTCTTTGCACAGAACGTGCCGTCGGCTTTCAGTGTCAGCCCGAATTAATGCTCCCATCACATGAAAGGAGGAGACAGGAAACAGAGGCTTTTATTCTTGTGAGATCTGGAAAACGATTTGGAGATCGTTGTCGCAGCTGGAAACGAAACGTCGTCAGGGCTCTTTTTGTCGTACAGTGTACAAAGAAATCCACATGTTTGATCCCAGCTGGAAATCTCCCGTCACCTCTGTCTTTGATAAACAAGGAAATGTTGGAAATGAGATTTTAATGATTTGGAGGTTGGGGGGAAAAAAACACGTGTTTGCTGTAAGTGAAGGGGGTTAAATACCTGCAGATTTCACCTTTTTTTTTTAATATATATAAATATGTATATGTATTTTATTTTGTGTCTTCTCAGAGGAACTGTCTATCAGCATATCAGTGTCCAACTCCCAGATACAAGAAAATGTGGTAAGCCATCACACACAAGCAGATTTTTTTTTCCTCTTTATTTCAGATTTGTCCGTACACAGTTAAGGATGTTCTCACAGTCTGAGGTGCTCTAATCTGTCTTGTTCAGGATATCAGCTCAGTGTATCAGATCTTTGCTGACGAGGTCCTCGGCTCGGGACAGTTTGGGATCGTTTATGGAGGTGAGAGGTCGTGTTAAAATGAGACATATTTTATATGCATTACAGGCAATTACAAACAATCAAATTGATCTCTTTTCTCATCTTCTGCAGGTAAACACAGAAAGACCGGCAGAGACGTGGCGATCAAAATCATCGACAAAATGCGGTTTCCTACTAAGCAGGAGAGCCAGCTGAGGAACGAGGTGGCCATACTTCAGGTGAGACGTGGCGAGCTTTATCAATTTAATGTGAGATTAAGTTAGAGCTGTACAATCAATCAAATTTTAATCTCACAATCTCGGCTTCCCACGATGAATGCAGTGATCAAACAATATTTAAGATGTAATCGAGCATCATGTGTGAGGAATCCTTTTTATAGTTTTAAAAAATGGATAACATCTTTACAAAACTGTTAATTACTTCATTAGATTGCTCCAGTTAGAATCTAGTTTTCACAGATTGTCTCCTATGTGTGACAGAACCTCCACCATCCGGGGATTGTTAACCTGGAGTGCATGTTTGAGACGCCCGAGCAGGTGTTTGTGGTCATGGAGAAGCTTCACGGCGACATGCTGGAGATGATTTTATCCAGCGAGAAGAGCCGGCTACCCGAACGGCTCACCAAGTTCCTGGTTACACAGGTGAGAACGTGAAAGCTCAGGCGGAAGGAGACACTTTTTTGTCTGTTTTCTTAGGCAGGGTTTATGTGGATGTCTGATAGGACTCTGATAGGAGTCATTCAGTTTGTGACTGTTGGGTCTGCAGATCCTGGTAGCCCTGAGGCATCTTCACTTCAAGAACATCGTCCACTGTGATCTGAAGCCTGAGAACGTCCTGCTGGCCTCTGCAGAGCCGTTTCCTCAGGTTAGTACAAATGCACTTTCCCACACTGAGGCAGCTCACCCAGGTGTTGCAATTGGTTGGAACTTGGTTGCTATTGCGCTGGTCCTTGATGTCATTCAGCTGCTTTCCAGGGAGCCTTGTCTTTGGGTCTGACAGTACTCCACACCAGTGCACTGCAGACCACAAGAACCAGAAGTTTTCATAGTACCGATCTCACCAAGGGTCCAGAGCAGAACGATAGTCGCCGCCACAGCTACCTTCTGTTTAATTATAAATTAGAAGGACGAGGAACTCACGGGAGAGCCAGTGGATTAATGCTGCATTTTTCCCCCCTCTCAACCAGGTGAAGCTCTGCGACTTTGGTTTCGCTCGTATCATCGGGGAGAAGTCGTTCCGCCGCTCAGTGGTTGGCACTCCGGCCTACTTGGCGCCCGAGGTGCTCCGCAGCAAAGGCTACAACCGATCTCTGGACATGTGGTCGGTCGGCGTCATCGTCTACGTCAGTCTGAGCGGGACGTTTCCCTTCAATGAGGACGAGGACATCAATGACCAGATCCAGAATGCCGCCTTCATGTACCCAGCCAACCCCTGGAAGGAGATCTCAGAAGAGGGTAAGGGAACATCTGGACTTGGGTTCATTCATGTTCACATTTGTAACAATTTGTGTGTTTTAACGCCGCTTGACTATTCTTCTCCGACAGCCAAAGACCTGATTAATAACCTGCTGCAGGTGAAGATGAGGAAGCGCTACAGCGTGGACAAGTCGCTGAGCCACCCCTGGCTGCAGGTAACCAAACTGCTTTCCTTAGAAGAGTCTGCAGTATCGCATGAGCGTTATTAAAGTAAATAAAGATTTAATAATGACAATAATAATAATAATAATAATAATAATAATAATAATAATAATAATAATAATAATAAATTTTATTTATGAGCGCCTTTCAAGTCACCCAAGGACACTTTACAATAAGATAAAACACTTAGTAAAACAATGGCAGAATAAGAACAATAAAATAAAAGCACAAGATAAAATGAACAAACAGTGGATTCACAGTGAATATGCAGTACTTAATGAAAGTAAAACATTTATTCCCCCCTTTAGGAAAAAATGTAATGAGGTCATAGAGCAAGAAGGGCCAAGGCTGGTTTCTCATTCACTAGTCTTTGTGTAACCACAGGAGTCGCCCCCTGCTGGCCATTAGAATGAATGCAGATTCACGTTGGCTTCATATTTATGTTTTCGACTTGGAAGCTGTGTCCATCTTTTGTGTACAGTCTGTGATGCAGGACATAAAGTTATTATTTTAACTCTGTTTTTGAATGATCAAATCATACCTTAAATCACTGATTTAAAGGGACAGTTGACCTCTATATCAAATATACAACAATAGATTTTCTCAGGCTTATAGACATGCTTCTTAGCAGATTTCCACAGCCAAGGGGCAACCAATCAGAAGAAAGTTGGCTTAATAGGGGGGAGGAGCTAAAATGGCTTGTTTCAAATGGAGGATGAACTGGTCCAGTCTAACATAAATAAGGATTATTTTGAGCAATGAATCATGCAAAGCTCCTGTAGCAGTCAAAGATGGAGTGAAAGCTGAGCATAAAAAAAGTGTTTAATGTTGTCATTGTCGTCCAGGACTACCAGACCTGGCTGGACCTCAGGGAGTTCGAGACACGGCGAGGTGAGCGATACATCACTCACGAAAGCGACGATGCCCGATGGGAGGAATACGCTGACGAGAGAGGCTTGCACTACCCCAAACACTTCATCATGTCGCCCAACCTGGATGACATGGAGGAGGACCCCTAGAGGCCTTGGCCATGTTGACTTTTCTTAAGAGGGTTAGCCTCAAACCCGGGAAACTGTTGACAGAAGCGCCACTGTGTAGGCCGCAGGCTTTCCCCCATGACGGCGTGTGATGACCCATGAGGACACGCTGATCAGGCAGCTCACTGCAGCGATAATTCAGGTCCAGAGAATTAAAACTTTTCAAATATTTTATCTTTTTCCAGTTTCTTTTTCGTTTCTACAAAGCCATAAACAAACGGACGCTAAGAGCCGAAACACGGAAGCATCGTGTTTTTTCTCCCCAGAATTCAACTTGGGGCTTCAACATACGTCAGCACTGCCAGCGGAGTCGTGGAAGGGCTAATCCAAAACCAAACCAGAGACTCAACTCACTTTTTCAGCTCGATAGCACAGTTTTAGCAGGTGGCCGTTACATTGTAGTTCTAAAAAGCTGTGTAGATGTCAATGTCGTCTTTTGTGACTAACTGGAACTCACGAGAAACAAGCGCTCTCTCCCGACTGTAGTTTTTGTTCTTGTTGGGATGTCTTTGCACTATTGGGAAATTTTTTTTTTCACGAGAATTTCACTGTCAGTAAGTCTCAGTTTGATCATCTGCAAAAGTTTGAAGCCATCTTAGCCTCCCTCGAGGCTGCAATTACAATCTTAAAATTAGAAAATGAATGTTGGCCAAATAGTCAACCAAACATTTATTCAATGCAGATTAAATTACTTTTATCTGACTAGTTTTGAGAACAGATTTGGCCTTTAAAGCATCAAAACAATATCAATGCTATGTTCCAAGACTGCAGTTCCTCTAATGGTCACTTGAGGCTGGCCCTGCATCTAACAATGCTTCTTAAGTATGAAGTTTATTTAATGAACACTTCCTGGACTCAAATAAGAAATATTTTTTATGTACCATTAATTATTAGTAGAGTTGGTTAGTTTTTCTATTTAAAGAAACTCTTTTGCTAACAGACTTATTTTAGCTGGTGACAGATGCGGACGTTATATTCAAGTTAAGTGGGACATACATCACTGTCTCCGACCTGTAATAATGTGGCTGTATGGCAGAAACTTTTGCAGAGGAACAAACGTGAGTTATTTTCAGAAACTCTGGAAGAGCTGAGAAGAATCGAGCTGCTATTGTCTCCTTTGTCTTTCTGAACTCTAACGTGTTCGTCAATCCCGATCTGACTCCAGCCTGAGAATTTATTTCACATGTTTTATATTTTTGCAAGAAATGTTTTGTCATGTGGATGAAAATATTAAAGATGAACGGCAAAATGCGGGTGAGTCGTCATTGTTGTTCCTGTGCCAGTCGTCTTCTAGACGAGGCTCCAGCACTGTGGAAAAAACAGGCGGACGTCTTCACAGGTCTTGACTTACTCCATAGAGTTTGAGTTTTTCTGGCATTTGCTTTGCGCACTCTCAAGACAAAAACTTTGCCTTTATTTATCAGTCATAGGAAGTGATTTAAACCCTTCATTGGGCACCAGCAGTGTTTTACTCGAGGACTACTTGCACTCTTGTCACACTTCGACAGCCTATCCAAGTTTGCATGTTCTCCCTGTGCCTGTGTGCGCTCTCAGACTTCCTCTCACAGTCCAAAGACATGCGTGTTAGGTTTACTGATTGCTCTGACTGACTGTAGGTTAGTCCTGTGATTAACTAATGACCTGGACAGGTGTTCCACGTCTCACCCTGTGACAGCTGAAACCTTGTGACCCTGCACACATAGATGAAACTGATGGAAACAAATTATGTGGGCAAAATGTTTTTAAAAAAATCTGATTATTTGGGCTTTTTTTGTTTGTTTGTTTTTATTTTGAAAAATTGTAGTGTGGGTTTAATAATTGACCATAATTATGGTGGGTGAGAGGCGGGGTACACTCTGGACAGGTCACAGGCCTAACACACAGAGGGACTGACCGCCATTCAAACCAACTTAGAATCACCAAGTGATCTAACCCAACTAACTGCGTGCCTTTGGACTGTGGAAGGAAGCCCGAGTACCTGGAGAGAACACATGAAGTTCATGTGGGGGGGATTTTGTCAAATTTTGAGATTCGACTGTGTCCATGCCAAATCTGACCAAATTAATGAAGACTAACACAAATCTTTATTTTATTCATTTATTTTTAACTTGTTTCAGTTAAATAATGTTCTGTGGAACAAATATTAATGAAGGTTGTAGATCTTCAGTGTAGATCTTTTATAAACTGCTCGCAGTGAGGTTTGTGGATTTCTTGAGGAACGGATCAGTTTTGGATCAATACACATTACTGCTGCTACTTTTTTGTTTTTGTTTTCAATTTTCAATTACTATTTTAATAATTCTAAATAACCACTGCACTGAATCGAAGGCAGGTCTTTTCTGAACAAGTTCCCCCTAAAATTGGGCAACGTGTACATATATATTTTGGTTGGATGTAGCATGAATTTGAATTTGGGGTGGACTGTTTAAGCTACACACAAAGTCTGATGTATCTATTGTGAATTGTTCCAATCTCAAGGATTTAAAAAGCACAAGTGTTTCTAAAATTTCGGATGCCGGTGGCAGATTCAAGGTGATAAACGTTTCAAACGTCTTCGCTCAAAACAGGTTTAATGAAATCATGCAATCCCTTCCAAATGTACTAGTCAGACTCTCCAGCGAGGGACACCATGAATCAGAGGAAAAGCTGATAGCGATCTGCAGGATGTTTGGAAATGATCATTTAATTACCAGTCCTGAACCCGATCGCCGCTCATCTGGAGGGCCGCTGCTTGTTTTGGCAGCAGCGACCCCACCGCCACCACATGTAACCGAATCTTTTAATTTCTACCGGAGGAGCGATGGGCTCGTTGTGAATGGCTGCTGCACAACAGTGAGCTCAGCTAACTGCTTCAAGATGTGCAGGATGGCAGCCGGCTGACCAATGGAACGAGATCCTCCTACGTCAGATGACCTATGACCCGAAGTGCTGCACAGTTTAATCCAGTCATTCAGTGTCTGGTGTCCATAATCTGACAAATCTGACAAGAACAGTCCACGAATGTTTTAATGTTTTGAAATTTTTATTTATAGGTCATAAAACTACAAAATGTGTTTTCCTTAAATATTTGTTAAAACACATCAGAACATGATCTTTTAAACCAACAGACATTTCGTAATGTCCAAACTCTCACACTCCCCAAGTTAAAGTGCCAAAAACTGCAGTTCCTCTAATGTCCACTTGAGGCTTTCTCCAAAAGGCCCCATAGACTTCCATATTAAAAAGTTCAACTTTACAGCAGAAACAAACATGTTTACAGCTACAAAAGAACAGTTTTGGCCTTTTTGGATAGTTTCCTCCTTTATAATGACTCTACAGGAGTGAATCTAATTAATGACTCACCCATTTTGGATTTCACACAGGCTTAAAGGAAGTGATGAAGCAGCTGTCTGCTCGTTTTTAGCTCTGTAAATCTCTTTGTTTGCTTTGTGGTGCAGTCAGTTCAAGAAGTTTGGGACAGTGTAGTTGTTTACACTCACTACTGACCCGGCAGCCAAAATTTCAAAGTCGTCTCTTTCAGGCGAACTTGAGCTCGGTGAATCCGGCCACAGGCAGCGGTGCCGGGCTCTTCTTCTTCTCAAGCTTTAGCCCCTGTGGTTTCTGGGGCTTGGCAAGGCGACTGGGGTGCAGCAGGCTGAAGAAATGGAAGCGCTCGCCCATCTTGGCGGGGTTGGTCAGCATGTTGTAGCTGCTGATAAGCTGCTTCCTGGTGGACGGGTCGCTGCAGTTCCTCAGCAGAATCTGTGGAGAACAACTGGGGGTTAAAGCCTCGGGGCATACTGTGTGTCTGATATCCTGGTTTTCTAACTGTGGGCCACAGCGTGTCACTCAGAAACACTAAAATGTTTTTGGATCATCTTACAATCATACGATGTTTTACTTTTCTTTGTGCTCATTTTTTTAGTTCTGTCACAAAGTAAGTTTCACTGAACTAACAGCTTCACCTGCCCAGAAATGGCGACAATATGTCTGCTGAAAGTTTTTCCCTGCACAGCATTTTTCTGCAGAGGTTGTAATATTTTTAAACTCGTGAATGAACTTTTGCATAAACCTGGTGGGAATGCACCCTAGGTCTGTGTATTCAAATTTTAACCTGAAACTAAGAAAAAGGAGCAGTGAGTCACACTCTTTGATGTTGGATTTCCACCAAATGAGGAAATGACACTAAAAGAAATCATGCTGATTGTTTTTATTGGCATCTGTCAGTGATGAAGACTCACCTGCATCCTGGTGTCAATACCCATGTTCTTCAGGAACGTATTCTGAGTGACGGGGCCCAGACAGGCCACGCCTCCTCCCGCCATCCTCCGCAGATAGTTGAAATCCACGTCTGCGGTGAGGTCGGCAGAGCCAGGGGAGGCGAGGACGTCATGAAGCTGGTGACCTTTAAAACCCTGACCAACAGCAAAGGAGCAAAATGATGAGCAAACCTATGATGGGTTCAACGCAAAACCTTATTTACAGTGGCAGTAGCAAATTTGAGCTAAGTAGCGGCTTCTTACACAGTTTTTCCTTCAAACTACATGAGGGGATGTTTAAGAAGTACAGCATGAATAAAAGGTTTAAAACTAAACCTATTTCTAACCATCTAAAACGATTCTAACCCAGTAAAAAAAAAAAAAAAAAAAAAGCTGTGAAATCTTAGCAACCTCAGAAGAAGAATTGAGGAAGAGGAGCGACGGGCCGGTTGACCCTGGTTTCCCCCTGCCTGACGCACAGGAGCCTTTCTGCTTCCTACAGCTGCTTCCTTCCACTAGAGCTGAACAAAACATGCTCACATGAAGGTCTAAACCTCAAACTGGTCCTCACGAAGACAAAAGAATTACAAAGCACGACAGCTGGAGGACACACGGAGTGCACTGTATGTGATCAATAAAAACGACAAATTAAAGACTCAACATACATCCAACTCTGAATTGTTCCTATCAAAATGTGTGCATGAGGTCCTAAAATACTGATGGAAGTATTAGAGACTGCATTAAAGTCAACCTGTTTTTACCACTGTTGTGTAAAATAAGCAGGTCCGTTGAGCTGCTCTAAACCTTTATTCCTGAAATGATTGTTTATTAGTTGATTAACTGCATACTCATACTTACTAATTCAGTTTAAACACTAAAGCATTCAGTTTATTAACAAAAATCTTTGGTTGCAGCCTAGCAGCAGCTTCTGAGGCTACAACATTTAAGTGCACAAAAACTGCAGTTCCTCTAATGTCCACTTGAGGCTGTCTTGAAAAACGAGTCAGTTCCCATACACAAAAACGTCCAACATGTTTACAGCCTGCTACAAAAAAACTGTTTTGGCTTCTGGAAAGCTTCACCCTTCAAAAGAACTGTATAGGGGAGATTTTTTCCCAGTTCATTCACATTTATACTCCATTAATGCTTAAAGTTAGGGGCGTGGTCACTCTGGCAGACTGCTTCCTCTCTCGAGGTTACCTGTGTTGAAAGATGAAATTCTTGGATGATATTAGTATGTTAATTAGCACTAATTAGCAGGTATCTGTATCAGCTGTACAGTTTATGATAAAGCGTGCTAACATAGCTAGAAATGGTGGTAACCTCCATCTTTTGTGTACAGTCTATGGCCAGTCCCTCTTGTTGTTAGGCGTAGTTGGATAAAAACTACCAAACATGAAAGAAAAATAAGTCTTACCATTCTGTTGTATTCGCAGGTATCAGTAATTTTATAACTAGCGTGAATGACATCCCAAAAATCCCTCCTTGAGGCCCAGGTGGGGTCACAGTGGGCAGACCCACCCTGCTCACTGTGGGACTCAGTAGCTGCACATGTAGGGCACATCTGCACTGTGTGCTGCCCACAGTGGGACCCGCAGTGTACCAACCCACCCACCCACCGTACGCCCAGACCCTAGGTGAGGGCTGCCCTACGTGCCCCACACACGCCCCACTGTACGATGCCTACATGTGCCCCACAGTTCCATTTCACGCTGGCACAATCCATCGCAGTAACTGAGGATTTTTTACAATATGCAGACTTGGACGTTTTTATCTGGCTGACTTTGAACATATGTGACACAGGAAGCTTTAGCAGACGGGCTTGATGTGTGTGTCGTACTCTGAACGTGTCCGTCTTGGTTCCATTGTGGCCATAGTCGATGATCAGCGCCGCACCGCCGTCCTCTATGATGCGCCGGGCCAGCTGCTGCACAATGACCCCGCCCTCTGCAGACACTTCCACATGATCCCGCTTTTCATCTGCCTGACACACACACACACACACACACACACACACACACACACACACACACACACTAACTTAATAGTACATTGCTTCACTCTATCATCTCTGCTGGAGACAAAAACATGGCTGGACTGTAAACACACACAGGTCAGGTTTCCACCTTTTAAAGGTGGACTGGACATCTTTTGGAATTATTTATTAATCAAAAAGCTGAAATTTCCTCAAGTTCGAGCTTCTCAAATGTGATGTTTTCTTTTCTGCTTTATTTAGCGTTCATTTTTCTTTGACTGGAACAAATGACACTTACAGACGTCTTGTTGAACTCTGAACATTTTCCCTTTTTCAAACAGTCCATAAACAAATGCAGTGTGATAAACTTGATCGGAACAAGTGAGGAGAGTTCAATTCAGCAGTTCGTCTCCTGTTTAAAAAAAAAAAAGCTGAACTTAATTTCTCATTTTGTCTTCCTACATTTTCCATGATACCTCATAAACAACCCTCAGGTACAGTTATCCATCATTTAAGGCAAGAAAAGGATCATTTAAAAGGTGAATCTTCACTACAGACGCAGAAATAACACTGGCTGAAACAGAGTTTCAAAAATCGGTGAGATTACGATGGCCACGCCCTTCTTTTATAGTCAGTTAATCAGCCATAAATAGTAAACAGACATTTTTTTCTTCCTTTCTGTTGCCTTGCAGATCCCTCAAACCATCTTAAGGGGACTGTATCTGCGACAGATGAGCTTCATCAGTTTGTATTCATAATCATAGCTATGACACCATGAAGGCTGAACCAAGCCCCTTGCCACCCACAGGGATGTGCACCTATTGTGAAGGCAAACCAAGACATCGTTCCCAGGTTGCAATCAAACCAGCCAGCATTCAAGCATGGGTGACGCCCCATAATGAGGAAATAAAGACTGACGAACCCGCTACACCTCCTGACCCGGACAAACAAAATGTCTGGTTACTGTAAACTCATCGAAACAACGTTAGTGTTCGTTGGATGGTCAGTCAGGTCCTGGCACAAAGATTAGTGATCTTCATATGTCACATTTTATGCAACCTCCACGTGGAGCATCACGACTACCAGGACCTTTCGCACCATTTACACCACGGGTGGGGGAACTCCAGGCCTCGAGTGCCGGTGTCCTGCAGGTTTTAGATGTGTCCCAGCTGATTCAAATGGCTAAACGACCTCCTCAACATGTCTTGAAGTTCTCCAGAGGCCTGGTAATGAACTAATCATTTGATTCAGGTGTGTTGACCCAGGGTGAGATCTAAAATCTGCAGGACACTGGTCCTTGAGGCCTGGAGTTCCCCACACCTGATTAACACAGTGAAGAAAAGAGCCTTACAACTAAAGGTCCTCGACATCTTCCTACCCGGGATAGCTGCATCCATCAAAAGTACCAATGGAACCTTCAGGAGGGTAGTTCTAGTCCTGTAGAACATTTCCAGCAGTAATACTCCCTTAAGAGTCACGATTACTCCTGCAGTTTACCTTTACAGCCAGCACATGACTTCAAACTGTTCCAAAACTACATCTACTTAAGTGTTTATATTTTCCACAGTGCAAAGGAGAAACAATTCCCCTTTAATCCAAACATCCAGACTTTTATATCCTTGGAGGTTTATCTGAACTTACAAAGCATTTTTTTTCACCCACTTTAAAAACTGATGTCCTTCAGTCTTTTAAACGTTGTGGAAATTGACTCTTCAGACAGACTCTCTGAGGTTTGTTTTACAGCCCTCATCTGGTTTTTTATTGCCCACATTTATGCCATCTACACATCCACAGCCTGCTTGATTTGGCCTCTCCAGCTCAGCTCAGACACTTTGAACATCCTGCCAAAGGTCTGACATCATCGTCATTATTACTGTCATCGTCTTCCTCGGCAGAAGCGGGTCTTAATAAAAGGCGGGATTCATTTCTCTTTGAGGTCATCTGAACTTTTAAAATTCAAACAATGAGCCACTTTATCTGGTTTCAAGAACCAGAGAGGCCTTAATAAACTGTGATGTGGTAACCATAAAGGAGTGTAGATTTTATTTGGAAACTGTAAAAAGCAGATGTTAATAAATGTGTGCTTTGCTTTCCTGGACACAGAAGCTCTACATTTACTGACCTGCACGAGCGACGTCGAGGCCAGGGTCGGAGCCGGCGCCACGACAAACCTCAGCGTGTCCGGCTTCTCTGGGTCGATGTCCACCAACACCTCCCTCCAG
The DNA here is from genome assembly GCF_057381915.1 of Diplotaxodon limnothrissa. Lineage (NCBI taxonomy): Eukaryota > Metazoa > Chordata > Actinopteri > Cichliformes > Cichlidae > Diplotaxodon > Diplotaxodon limnothrissa. The sequence goes on from NC_140610.1 coordinate 24,082,206, forward strand.
CCTTTCTCCGTCCTCTGCCCCAAACAGAGAAACGGACATGTTTAGATGGGCCTCTGTGGACAAAACAGCTGAAAGGCGTTCTTATTATGAGGGCGCTGCAGGCGTCAACAGCAAACATCAGAGGAACAGCCACTCAGAAACCTTTGCACAAGACATGAAATCTGTTTTTCATATGGTTTTATTTAAACTTAAAGCAGAGCATAATGACTTCGCTACAGGTTTTTCTTGTTAACACAAAGATTCACCAATTTTCACTTTGCTAAAACTCAGATACGGAAAAATTAATCAAAGAACAGTTGCTGCTAAATTACACAAATAACCTATCACATAAACAGCCTATCTTTCACCAAATACACAGTTTTATGGACTTCTTGTGTTTTGATTTGGTGCCATCTGGTGGTAGGAACAATCATGACAGTGTAGTCAAATGCAATGCAAGACCACAGTATACAGAGGACTTTAAGGACTAATATGACAGTAAAGAAAAAGCTTTATTGCTACATAAATATTTCACACACTGTGTTTTTAAATCTCACCTGGAATTTGTGAATTGGCAGGGCGTCAAAGAACTCATGAGCGACAAAGATACTAAATCCTGGAAGAAGAGGAAAAACTCAATGAAGATAAGATAACCTTTATTAGTCCCACACGTGGGAAATTTGTTAAATAAAAACAGAGAAAGACAACCAAGACTAGCACAAAACGGTAGCCCATAATTACATAATCTAACTGCTAAAACTTTAGTTACAAAAAATTACGAGAAAGTAAAGAGGAGATAAGAAGGAAGCGCAGAATGAGTGGAGCTGCTGTAACAGGCTGCCACGCACGGGGGGCGCCGGAAGTGAAAAAACATATTTTAATAGAGATTAAAAGCGAACACATAAAGAACTCAAATGGAAACAGTAACAGTATCAGCCTGAAGCCTGATGTCCTCAGATCAATTCAGCACTGAAAATACTCACTGTCAAAACCATAAACTGTATATAAAAACAGGGAACACTTCCTCAAACCTGCATTTTTTTTATTGTCCACCAGAGGGCGACTCCTCTGGTAGCAGAATGGCTTCTTATTGTAAAGATATTTCTGAGGTAATGACCCAACTTTTCATTTGAAGCACAAGCAGAGGCTTTCCTAATGACCTTATGGACTCGGTGTTAGTAAAGTCTTACTGAATAAAACACGAGGTTTAATGTGTGATTAACAGTCTAATTTAGTGTTGATGTTAAAAGTAGGGTATGTTTGATGAGTGTGCAGTGTACCTCATTTGTCAAATCTGGCTTCAAAACATAAAATGTCTATGGCCAAAACACTCATAAAACAAAACAATGACTTTGGTAACCAGTTTCAGGTATTTGTCATTTTTACACAAACTCCTAAACTATAGATGGACTAACTGTGCTTATGTGCTTACTTTAACCAGGAAACACCCTGCTAACATCTTCAGGTTCTCTAATTTTGTGGCATGGAGTTGTTCCATATAAACCAGTACGACCACAGCCTGCTTTCTGCTCCGGTGTACCTGTCGGGACATCGTCTAACCGGCGGTACCACGACACCGGTAGCCCTGCTTCAGTTTCTCCGCGACGGTAAACCAGATCATCTTCTGCGTCTGCCTCCTGGCTGCGGTTTCCCGTCAGATTCTGAGCCTGAAGCAGACTCAGAGCCGGACTCACCTCGACCAGATGCAGCGACACAGAGGCCCCGCCCAGCACCGACTGCAACTGACTGAACACCTGAAGAGAGAAAAAATTGCAACTTGATGACACAGATGTTTCCACTTTGGGGTGAAATCTTTAGTCTTTCATAGAAAAGCGTTAAGCCTGGCTGACGTACTCTGATGACGTCACTCGCCAGCGATCCTTTTCCAGGTCCGAGCTCAACCAGCTGCAGCTGTTTGGGTTGACCAGCTCCCATCCACTCACTGATGATCCACACTCCGATCAGCTGGAGGAGACCAAACATGTTTGAACCAGCAGGAGAAGCACAAAGTTTTCTTATCTTACTGAATCTAAACGTGCTGCTTTCAAGGAAAGTCAAGTCATTTCCACCATATGTAGCAGTACAGTACACAGTGAAGACCATGGTGCTACACATAACAGTAGAGACAGGACCGCATAAAGTGCAAGTGTGTGAAAATGGCAAACAAACAGTGCAACAGCACAATACAGACACAACACGGTGCAGAGAGCTTCATACCTGGATCACCAGGTCTGTGACATTAAACAGCTGAACTTTATGCAAAAGGAACTTTTTTTTTACTGCACATGAACACTGATTTCAAGCAGCATGAAAAAACACAAAAGCCCTCACTGTAAGGTGTCTTACTCATCTGTCTTCTTGTCCTGATCACATCATACTTATCGTATTCCAGGGTTTAAACAAAGGAAAACTCACAAAAAAACTTCTTTAAAACCACACTGCCTGTGATTTATCTTTTCGGTAGGAGCCAAATTTTTTTTTAAATAAAGTATGTATGTATTTTATTATACATTCATAGTCATCATATGCATTCATACTGAAAGTCTGTATTCACAAACTGTATTCACTTAGCCTCTGTGCTAAGAAAATGCATTGACCGACCATAGGTGTTTGAAGCCACAATCTCAGTTCCAAACTCTTTGAGCCTCTGAGGCATCACTTTTTCCGTGTGACTCCTGGATTGCTGGAAGATCTCGTTTTTTAAGTACGTTTTTAGTTTTGTTCATTCCTCAAAAAGCAAGAGGACAAGCAGAAGCCCACAAACTGTGACCAGCTCTGACACGATCGGAGCACCAATGAAGCAGGAATTTATCGTCATCTATCAGCATTTGACCTAGAAGCTGATCCCACGTGCCGTGAGAACAGGGCTGCGTCATTTTATACCATACTTGCAAATACCGCTATAATTTTTTTTTTACATGATATAAAAGCATCATATCATGATATCTATGACACAGGACCATCCTGTTATTCTCCCCAGCACGCACAACAACTGAAAACCAATTAATAATAATTTTTAATGGGCCTATTTTAATTTTTAATTGAAAATATTTTGGAACATATTTACTAGGGGTGCAACGATACACAAAATTCACGGTTCGGTTCGGTTCGATACTTTGGTGTCACGGTTCGATATTTTTTCGATACAAAAAAATGTTCATGCATTTTTAATTTGTCATTTATTAAAATTATAAATATATATTTTAACTCAAAAGTACAGTTTTTAAATTTAACCCTAACCCTTGTGCGTGTTTTTTATTTTGACAGCGAATGCGCACCTGCGGACCACTTATGTGCAGCCCTGGTTATTTAGCTCATCATATTGCAGCCACAGAAATTATTTTGTCCATGAAACCATAAAGCTGCACTTTCTTTTTGCCTTATAGTCTGATTTGTCATAACTTCTCCGTTTTGTGGTAAGCTTTTCTTTGGCTGTCACTTCTTCACCCTGACCTGTCTTATTTGGCTCAGCAGAACTGAAATGCTTTTACACACTCACTCACATAAGCTCAGCGATTCTCTGCGCGATCAACCTCTCACATGTTTAAGCTTGCTGCGGGAGATTTCACTTGTCATGTTTGCATAGTAAGCTAACGATTAATAAGACGATGTCAGAGGAATTGGTGCACAAATTATCATCACTCACAGATCAGTGCTGTCGCTCTCTATACACAGTTAGCACGAGTGCAAAGTGAAAGCAAAAAAACAAGCGCAAATTCAAACGCGACTTCAATATGTCACATATTGACAGTGGCTCACCGATGCCAATGACATAATTACCCAGCTACATTTCTGAAAGAATGCAAAAGCATTGACATATATTTTTCCTACAATAGCCCGACGGGCAGGGAAGAGAAAGATTTTGGTAGCCCGACTGAAAAAAATCGCTAGCTCCGGGACGTCGGGCTAGCGATATTGCAAGCCCTGTATCTGATTGAGGAATCACTCATCTTTGGAAAAGAGAGTTTATTACAGAGAAATGGCTCTTTCCAAAATAAAAGCTATACTATCCGCTTCTTCTGGGCTATATTCTCAGCAGCATAAGGAGAATCATGTGCTAACAGCTGTCTAAATGACTCAGCTAAAGTTAGTAGCAAGCTTGCTTTTTTTTGTCTGATTCCACTTGTCTTTGCACTAGGATGATGTCGGCGTAAATGTGCAGTCATATTCGTTGTGTTCCCACTAGTGCTTTCAGGTTAATCTCGTTGAAATGACCTTAACGCCACAACACGGCAAATCTCCGTTAACGAGCTACCGCCGATCGCTCCGTGCATGGGGCTAGACGGCCAACACGTTAACGAGCTAACTGCGCTAACACACTAGTTCACACCAATGTAATTGAGCATTGCATGGCACATCCAACATACTGTTTTACTTTAGTCCATGACTCGCTTACCTTCAGGGTCATACGTCACATGAAAACCAAAATAATTCCAAACGCCAGATCTGAATGAGGTTCAGTTTGCCTGTTGCAAGTAGAGCTTAACTTCTGTCTCGCTAGCTTGCCCTGCGCTCTTCCTTCTGACTATGCTGTCTGTGTTGAGCGCTCAGTGGATCTGCGCTCGACAGTGCAGCCTAGGCGGAGTAGTCGAACACAGATTCACTGAGCGCTCAACACAGACAGCATCGTCAGAAGGAAAATTTATAAAATAAATTACAAATGTTGTATTGTTCGATACATATGCGTACCGAACCGAAAGCACTGTATCGAACGGTTCAATATCGATACGAATATCGCTGCACCCCTAATATTTACTATTGATGAAGTATGTGTCAACCGCTAACAGTAAAATGACCGACGAAGGCCGATCAAAGACACGTTTACCTGATGTGAACAGTGTATATCAGAGGCCGGCTGAGTGGAAACATCATGTGGAATGAAACTGAAAGTTTGAGGGGTTTTTCCAGCCTCACCTCTCCAAAGATCTGGCTGATTTCTGGTGAAGTGATGAAATCTCCTTCAGGTCCCAGCATGTTGTTCCTCACATAATAACCCTGAGAAGGGGGAAAACAAACAAGGAAAAGATACTCACTAAAAACAGGAAAACCAGCAGCTGCTTTTACATGCTAACACTATCATTGGATTGGTGGTTACCACAAAGCCCCAGAGAGTTCAGACCACAGGAGTCACTGTGAGGTCTGGGTGTTCATAATTTGAGTTTAAGTTTGTTACAGACAGAGGATGACCTGAGAGACTGAACTAAGGCCCAGAAAGACAGAAATAAGGGTTATTTAAATTTGTTATAGTAAAGTCAGAGGATTCAAAAGTGAACAAAAGCTTTGCTTTTGAATTCTGATCCATGACCTGCAAGTGGTACTCTGGCACACACTTAAGGTGGAGTTAATCATTCTGTACCGTCACAGGGTTGGTGAGCACCTCCCTCATGTACTCTGCCACAGGGATCGGCCCCGTGGCTTTTATTTTAGAGGTCAGGTGGCGCAGCATGGAGGGTGGTTTGTTGTTTCCATCAGGTGCAGAGCTGCAGAAGAGTTTGGAAGGGGCTGCTTGCCATCGCACTGTCACACAGAAACATTCAATTCATACATTTAAAATCTCATACCGTCCCCATGTTTATCTACACTAATAAACTATTAATTGAATTTGAATTTATTATCTGGATTGACCTCTCACCTGCTGCTGCCGGCCTGACAGGGTGGATAAAACCTCTGCTGAGCAGCTGCTGTGCTTTAACACAGAGAAGAGCCCTCATTCTGCTTCACAGGAAAGAACAGAACCACCTCATTACTGGATATTACTTTAACCACATGGAGGGACTCTCTGCTCTTTGACAGCACAGCGGCTAGCCGGTTAGCTTCAACTACGAGGTTTCTGTTGTTTTTAAGGATACAAAAACAACAGAAACCTGCCGTCGGAGGCGACGTTTCATCTCCTGGTACACAAGATAAAAACGTCTGAATGCGTTTATGGATATCCGTGTGTAAGTTACCGCAGGTCAAACGCTGCACCGTCCCCGTGCAAAAGCGTTAAAGCAACACATGCTAACGCTAAGCTCGTCGCAGTAATAGAGATACCATCCGGTTAAGTGTCAAAATAAAACTTAAAGAAAATGAATCTCAACGAGTAAATATAGATTATTGTACGAAAACCCAAAGCAGCAATAAAACAATAAAGAAATGATACAGTAATAGTATAAATCGGCCTACATCTTTCTAATGTATCTGAATTATGTTTCATGCCTATAAACTTGATACATTCTGCACGACATGAAAACCACAGCGATACATCTTTCTTCTTTCTTAATCTTCAGTCTCTGTGAATTTGTCTCTGTTTATTCCAGAGCACATTAAGCCAACACCTGCCCTTCAGTGTCCCGTTAGATTTTTTTAAGTCCATTGTGGAAAGTAGCTTTCAATAAATGGATTCTTTCCCATTAATAGTCATTGACATTTTATTTTGAAAGATCTTTCTCCATTTCCTTTGATATCGTGTTTTAAAACAGCATCTTGACGCTTCAGACGGACAACAAACGCTGTGATTGGAGGACAGACGGTTACGTAGGGGACTCGTTTTTAATATTTGATTTAATATTTTTTTAGCGTGCTCATCAACATAATTTACCTTAGTTATTTGTGTAAAACATATCATTTAGATTTATTTGTTTTTATGTAACGAATCAATCTAAAAAAAAAAAAAGTAAAGCGTGCGTGTTGCCATATTGGCCGGAAATGTCGCCAAAAATCTTTGGCCAAGTATCGACATCACACCTCAGTCATATATGACTACAAAAATATAAAAATAAAAACCGACGCTGTCTGTTTTATATCTTATATCTGAGGTTCATTTCAAATAAAGGTCCGTAAACGAACTTAGAAGGGATGCTTCTCTGGGAGACCAGAACTTGCCTGAAAATTGTCACATTTTAAAGGTTTCTTCCGTAATAATGCAACTAATTGATGTTACCAGTGTAAAAACTACATTACGTCAATTACAGCCTCCCAATAGTCAATTCGGGCTTCTTATTGTTCACAAATGTGAAAAATATTGGCTAACACATAATGACCTTGTACATTTGTATAATTACATTTTAAGATTTTTATAAATTAGTCTTTATTCTAAATTCTGCTACCAGGGAGCTGGTTCTCATTTGATGTTTAGTGACAATAAATGGATTCTGAGTTGAATTCTGATAGCACCCCACTATGAGATCTGGTAACCGTGCACCGGAAACGTTTCGTTCAACATCCGGGTCAGTTTTCCTCACGCTGCAAACAGCATGGCAGCGAAAAACAAGCAACGTAAAAAGTCCAAAAAAGTGACATTTGAGGCCGAAGAAAACGAGCCGGAGGCGAAAAACAGCGGCGGAGAGGAGGATGAAGGTGAAGAGAAGAATACGAAAGAGGAGGAGAGAGAGGAAGAGGAGCTCAGTCTGGAGGAGGTTTTACGGCTCGGAGGAACTAAGGTGAATTTACCTGGTGAAACAGGGCCAACACTCACAGAGTCAGGGAGCGTTTTAACTTGTGAAGGTCGGTTTGTTTTTATAGTTTTCTGAACTGACACGAAAGTTTATGTGACGTAAAAGCACAGTCCCCGGACAGTTTATTAGGTACACTTTGCTGTTACTGGGTTGGATCCACTTTTGCTTTCAGAGCTGCCTTATTTCTTCATAGATTCAACAAGACGCTCGAAACATTCCTAGGAGATTTTGGTCCTTAATGACGTGATCGTATCAGACAGCTGCTGCTCATCCATGATGCGGATCTCTTGTTGGTGCTCTCCTGTATTGAGCTCCGATCCTTTTGGAGGCCATTTGAGTACAGTGAACTCAGTGTCATGTTCAAGTAACCAGGAAGGCTGTGGTGTTTTAACAATGCTCAGTTGGTACTAAGGGACACAAAGTGTGCCAAGTAAATATCCCCACACCATTAGACCGCTGGCTGAACAGTTGTTATACACTCAGGATGGATCCATGCTTCCATGGTATTATTTACATAAATAAATAAAAACGTATCAAATAAAGTAAACATTTAAATACAATTTATACACAAATGTTAATCAGAATTCTTTGTCACATATTTTTAATCTTTTCTTTGTGGTTCTTCTCTACGTCTTTAGGCCGACTATATCCTCCTCGCCGGCCTCGAAGACTCCAACGAGCTCGTTGATGGCGGCATGAAAGGAGCGATAGATGACCTGGAGGAGGGCGAGCTGGAGTCATTCATCACCAAGCTGGGCATCCGGGCATACGCGACGCAGCAAACCATTCCGGACAAGCCTGAGGGTGAAGCCGCCACGGCTGCCACAGCTGCTGGCGAGAAGAAAGCTAAAAAGGTCAAAGTGGAGAAAGCAGAGGAGACGGCACCTGACACTCAGCCCAACGTCGTCGATCAGAAGCAGAAGAAGACAAAAGAGGCGCGGGTATCGGCGGCAAAAAAGGCGAAGCAGAGCCAGACCGTGTTTGAGTTCCAGCCACGGCAGGTGCTGCTGATCAAACCTGGTGGTAAGTGGTTCGAGCTGGATTACACAGAAGAGGGCTCGTCGGCGCCACAGGATGCTGCCCTGGTCTCGCAGTACAAGACGCTCGCTCAGCAGCTGTTCGAGGCTGAGGTGACCCTCTACAAGACCAAGAAGAGCTTGCAGAAAGGCGCCAACTCGGCCTGGATGAAGACAGTTGTCTCCTCTGGCGTGCTGGCGGACAGAATGGCAGCCATGACGGTTCTGATTCAGGACGCTCCAGTGCACATGCTGGAGCACGTGGAGAACCTAGTCACCATGGTGAAGAAGAAGGGCAGTCGGCGGATGGGTCTGATGGCAATGGACACGCTGCGAGAGCTGCTGCTGTCCAACCTGCTACCCGGGGACAGGAAGCTCCGCACCTTTGCCCAGCACCCGTTCGACCAGCTTGAGGAGAAGGCCAGCGGCAACCGCGACGCCCGCGACCGCCGCCTCATCCTCTGGTACTTTGAGCACCAGCTGAAGCACCACGTGGCTGAGTTTGTGGTGGCGCTGGACTCGGTGGCTCACGACACAGTGCCTGCCACCAAGGCAAAGGCGTTAGCCACTGCCCATGAGCTGCTGTGCAGCCGTCCAGAACAAGAGAAGGCGCTGCTCACCCAAGTGGTAAACAAGCTTGGAGACCCCGAGTACAAGACGGCGGCAAAGGCATCGTACCTGCTGGAGACACTGCTGCACAAACACCCCAACATGAAAGGGGTGGTGTGCTGCGAGGTGGAGCGGCTCCTGTTCCGACCCAACATCAGCCCGAAGGCGCAGTACTACGCCGTGTGCTTCCTCAGCCAGGTGATCCTGAGCCACGACGAGGACGGGCTCGCCGCCAAGCTCATCACCATCTACTTCTCCTTCTTCCGTGCCTGCGTCAAAAAGAAGGACATTGAGTCGAAGATGCTGAGTGCGCTGTTGGCGGGCGTGAACAGGGCGTATCCCTACACCAGCACCGGGGACGACAAAGTGAGAGAGCAGATGGACACACTCTTCAAAGTGGTTCATCTGGTGAAGTTCAACACAGCCGTGCAGGCGCTCATGCTGCTGTTCCAGGTGATGGACTCCCAGCAGAGCATCTCGGACCGGTACTATGTGGCTCTGTACAGGTAAGGAAAACCTTGCCTGGCAGCTTGTTTGTGGGCTCTAAACAGACAACATTCAGGTGTTTACTTTCTCCACCTGTGTTGCAGGAAGCTGCTGGACCCCGGGCTGTCGTCGTCCTCCCGCCCGAACATGTTCCTGAACCTGCTGTACAAATCCATGAAGGCTGACGTGGCGCTGAGGCGGGTCAAAGCCTTTGTCAAACGGCTGCTGCAGATCAGCGCCGAGCAGAGCGCCAGCTTCGCCTGTGGGGCGCTCTTCTTGGTGTCGGAGGTCATGAGGGCCAAACCGGGCCTGAAGATACTGCTGCAGGAGGCGGAGGGGGTAAGAAATCTCAGAGGGTGTAAAACTGATGCTTTAGATTTTCCTTTTGGACAAAAATGCTCTCAAAGATGAACTGCTTTAAACTTTTGAATTATGGCTTCATTCAGAATGAGGAAGAGGAGGCGTTCAAAGACCTCGCTGCAGATGATGATGATGAAGAGGAGCGATTCGTGGATGCTGACAAACTAGAGGAACAAACAAACACAGAGGCAGAGGAGGTCAAACCTGCAGCATCATGGGTACATCACCAGAACCTGGAAGGTCTGTGAAACGCAAAGATTAGGGCTGACGTTCTCTGTTTGAAAACTGTTGTTGAAGGATGGGTTTAATCTAACATAACCGCCAGTGCCCCTGGTACTTTCCACCATTTCCACCCACTGTCTTCCTGGGAGGCTATTGTTTAATAGCTAGTTGTTTTGTTTTAGCTTCATGAAACTAATTGCAGATTTTTTTTATTTGCCTGAATCAGGAAAAACTTTTAGATCATGTTGTAATCTCTATTCCAGCTAATTTTGTGTGTTTGTTGCACCTGGCTGATTAAAATAAAGCAGGACAGTAAATAAGAAGACGAGCTTCATCATGTTTGTTTCTCCGTCCTGTTTTCTTTCAGGAATGAAGAGTGTTCAGAGCTACGACCCGCTGCACAGAAACCCGTTATTCTGCGGTGCAGATCGCTCGACTTTATGGGAGCTGCAGAAGGTAAAAAAATCTGTCCTAATAAACACAAAGTTCGTAACCAGAGCTTGTGTTCACAAGCTGCTGTGTATAACCTAATGTCTGATGTTCTCTGCAGCTCGCTCTGCACTTCCATCCGTCAGTGTCGCTGTTTGCAAAAACCATTCTGCAGGTAAAAGCCCCGCCCCTTTCCACATGCTCAGGAGCTCTGTAGTCGTCATGATTGTTGCTGTTAATGTTTGATATGATTTTATTTCCACAGGGAGACTTCATCCAGTACTCTGGGGACCCTCTGCAGGACTTCACCCTCATCCGCTTCCTCGATCGATTTGTCTTCAGAAACCCCAAACAGCTCAAAGCAGAACGTAAGACAAACAAGCACCGAATTCTATTGGATGCATTTTGTAAAATGGATCAAAAATGATGCAACATAAACACAGATGGATACAAAATGATCACATGTAGATGGGAAAATGACGAAAACTGGTGTCAAATGTTCACATTTGTGAAATAGTTCAATAAATAGTTCAAATAATTCAAAAAAGAAAGGATGATTAAAACAAACGGACTTAAAAGAGGAACAAAAACAATGAAGAGGGGATGAAATAAAATACAAAAAACGCACAAAGCTGCAAAACAGCAGCAACCTGCAGAGAAACAAGAGACAGTGGACGGTAAAGACAATCTAAATAAGTCTTTACAAGCTAAAAACGACAGAAAAATAAAAAAATTCAAACTCAGAAAGATGGAAAACGATAAAAAACATCCTGAAGAGTTGTTATTATTAGTCTGTGGTTTCATTGCTGTCTCGGCTCAAAACAGATTTAATCACGCTGACTTCACACATTGTGACAGTTTATTGACGGTTTTAATGAACTAATATTAATAATTTTAAGTGTAAACTTTCGTTTTTTTAATATTTTTTATTCTTTAGAAAACACCGACGCTGCTGTGATGAAGCCCAAACACAGATTACCTGTCAGCTTGCTACCAGGTAACTTTAAACAAATTTCACACTTTCTATGTTTGTTTTTTTTCCTTCACCTGCTCTGATGTCAGATGAAGTGTGGATCCTTTAAATTATTTGTGTGTGTCAGTGAACAGCGCAGAGTTTCTGTCCAAAGAAGAAAGTCAGGTTCCTGTTGATGAGATCTTCTTCCATCGGTGCGTCCCAGCAAAGTCACCTGACATATTTCCATTGTTTTTTGATTGTATTCTGTTTAATGAGTTTTGTTTCTTTGTTTCATTCGTCAGCTTCTTCAAGAAACGACAGCAGGAGAAGCAGCAACGCCGGCCACGAGGTGACGATGACGACGAGAGCCTGGAGGATGTGGACGATGATGAGTTTGAGAAACTTCTTGGTAAATAAACCATCGTCTCTAATTTAATGCTCAGTATCTCCTCATGAAAACATCACAGATCCTTGGTTAATGGCTTCAGTCGAGACACTTGTACAGTTAAATTTATAAACACGGATTACATAAAACACTGACATTTCGACGTAAACAGAACTGCATTTAAAATCTTTTATATTTCAAATAAAAGGTAAAAATTTAAATCGCAGGCTGATCCAGTCTGAGTGTAGTTTGGCTCACTGTGAGTTTGGCCCACACGTGCCTGATAACACCTGGGCGTGATCCTGATGATGGGAGGATCTTCCTGATGAGGAATCGGTGAACTCCTGGCCAGTCTGAGGTGCTGTTTGCTGCTGCCCTTCAACAGTTAAACATTTGGCACGTGTGCTCAGTGTCAACCTGCTCTCATCCGTGAAGAGACCAGGCCGTTAGTGGTCGACCTGCCGGTTCTGGTGTTCGCGGGGGAATGCTCGGCTCTGGGCTGTGACAGGGTTCCCGCTAAAGGACAAGCAGCCCACCGGAGGCTGGCTGTGCTCCTCCTGTTCTTCCTCCTTTGCTTGTAGTATAACTTAAAGTTCTCTGGCTGAGTAACTGTTTGTTTGTTTTTTGGCAGACACCTTTGAAGGTGATTCGTACTTTACCGACCTCGGCAGTGATAATCTGGACTTTGCAGGGTGAGTTTTCAGGTTTACTCTTGGGTTTTATTTCCATTCATTTATTGATTTACTTTGTCATTCTTAAATTTATTTTCCTTCTGTTTACAGTATTATTGTTTTATTTATTTCTGTATTACTGTTGCTACACATGGGAAAGCAAATACAGGAAATACTAGGAAGAGCATTATGTTGGTATTTATTTAGTCTTAAAAACAGAATAATCTGATTGGCTGTGAGACTCGAACACGATTTTGGTTTTGTTTTAAAAAAACAAATAAAGACTTTAAAGACTTTTACACACTGACTGAACCATCCTCTTCCTCACAACGTTTTTTGTTTTTCTGTCAGTAATGTAAAGAGTAAAAAAGATAAGAAATCAGGAGACGACTCTGAGTCGGACGTGGACAACTCGGACATGGACGACCTGGACGATGAGGAGGTGTCTCTGGGCAGCATGGACGAGGAAGACTTCGGAGACGAACTGGAGGAAGAAGGAGGGATGTTCATGGACCCTGATGGAGACGAAGAGGGTGATGATGATGATGAAGGTAAAAAAATATGACAAAGTACGAAAACTTATTTTAATCCAGCTTTGTTTCGAGTGCCAGTTCAATATTCTCTGTTTTTAAATTAATACACCAATACCTTTATTTTTTTCTGCCTGTATAAATGTCTTTTTTGTCATTATTTGACTTGAGATTATATTGATGTTCATATATTCAAGTCCACGCTGTTATGAGTTAAAGGACAGAATCGACCTGAGCTCTTACAGACACCTGATCCTTCTCCTCTTCTTTCAGTTCCTGAGCTGGAGGATGAAGATGCTGCATTTGGAGGTCAGTACCTTTAGAAATCCTAACCACTGTTTTTTACATACTGAAGAGGGAACACAGTGCATCATGGGATATCTGAGCCAATAATCTGTAAGCCTATTTTAGACGAGCACCCCATAATTCAAAGAAAACTACTAAACATTTACATTTAAGGTTCTGGAACCAGTGAAGTTTAATCATTATAAAAATACAGATTAATAAATTCAGTCAACTCATCTGTTAAAGCAGCACCTAATTAAAATATAATATCTTACAGTTAACTTAAAAACATTTAATAAATGAATGCAAAATTTGGGGTTCTATGCTAAATTATGAAAGATGGCTGGAATTTATCCTTCTGCTAATGTGGAATTATTCTGCTTATTTTCAGCTCCTTATTTTCATTCTTGGACTCTTGTAGAGCAGCTTTGCATGATTCACATTTCAGAATAATCCTTCCCTATCTTATACTGAGTCCATGCTCTGTCTGAAATGAGCAGTTATAGCTCCTCCTCATTGGCTGCCCCTCACAGAAGACTTGTCAGTGGGGCGTTTATTCCTGTGATGGCCATATTCAGAATATTTGCTCTTTGTGACATCATAAAGATCCAGGAGGAGGAAAATCAGTGTGAAACTGAGTGTTTAGAGCAGTCTGAGGCTGAAAGGATTAGCTGTGCACGTACTAAGCTCCTTATTTGAACTTGGGCCGTGTTGAATATGAACGTCCATCACTGGAACAGAAGATATGAGAGAAAATAATTCTTTTCAAATGTAATATTGAAACTGGGAAAAACCTTTTCCACTGTATAGATTCAGAAGACGATGAGATGGAAGCTCCAGACATCACCCCACAGACCAAGAAGGGAAAGAGAAAATCCTCCGAGGAACTCGACTTCTCCGGATCTTTAGGTTAATGCTGGATCTGTAGCTCAAAGAATTATTAACATAATTTAATGTGTCAGTTTGTTTTGGCTGTGTATAGAAAACTCAGTCAGCGACTCTGGAGGTTATTTTATTGATCACTGTTCAATGTTTCAGGTTCCAAACAGAAGAAGAAGAAGGAAAAGAAAGATGCAGCCATGTTTGCTTCTGCTGAAGAGGTCAGTTTGACTTCAGAGAATTCATGGAAACAAGCACAACAGGATTATGGAATCATAAATATTTCAAAGGTCTTATAACATCATTATTGTTCTTTTTTTATTTTATTTTATTTATTTTTGTCAGTTTGGCTGCCTGCTGGATGAGAATGCCGGCTCCAAGTTTGACAACATCGGGCTGAACGCCATGGCCAATCGAGACAAAGCAGGTGAGATCACAGAGCTTCACCTTGAACAGCTCATACTACTGCAGGAGCAAGCCCAGTGGCCACCTGAAGGCTGAGGATAGGATTTTGTGCTGCGATGCCTTTTAAAAATATGACCTCTAGGTCATCGTTATGGTTTCTATTATAATTACAGCACCTGAAATGTTCTGTATAACTAAAATGTTCATTAGTAAGTTAGTTTTATTCCTTATATTGACCCAACAGCCATCTCTGTTATTACAGTGATGTCATTTAATGGACCTTGAAACTAAGAATGATTACATTCAGACTGACATGTGAGAGCTGAAGGATGCTGAGGCTGTTTCAGGTTATAACAGGGTTAAAAACAAACAGACGAGATGAAGGCCGGTGTCTCACGTTTCATAACTTCTCCACACAGTGAAAGTGCTGTCAGTCCCACTCAGCTGCGCTGCACAGATAAACCAAATGTGTTTTCTTTTCTAACACGTCCTGTGTGCAGGTCTGAAGCAGCTGAAGTGGGAAGCTCAGCGCGACGACTGGATCCACGGCCGTGACGCCAAGACGCTGCGCAAGAAGAAGACCACGTTCAACAAGAAGAAGATGGGGTTCGGCCAAGCCAGGACGGGAAGCGGGACGTTTGGGAGCAAGAAGAAGAGGAAGTAGATGACGAGGATGCTGAAGATGTTGGCCTAAAGCTGAGGGACACCTTCGGTGACCACGCCTTCCTCGTCTGTCTCCCGGACGCTGTAGATTCCCGGACACTCAGCGGTCTCATCGTAAACCGGGAGGACGCAGACATAAAACGGTGTTTACAGATTCAATCTGGGGGCTGGTGAAGAGGAGCCACATTTAGCTTGTTTTATTTTTTTGTAAAATCAAAGACTTTGTGCTGAACATTTTGCTGCAAATCTCATCTGGATCATTCCATCTCAGTCCATCATGTTTAAAATAAACTTTGGTTTTAAAATGCATAAATGAATACTTCATGGGATGAAAGCAGGGCTGTTTCATGATGTTTTTGAGGGAACATTTGTGTTTTAAGGTAAATATCTGGTCCTGTGCCTCTATGAAAATGGACTCTGAACGAATGAAGGATGCTTGAAGTTGCTGAAATATTTAGATGTCTACAGCCTGTAGAAACTTTTGCTTCTCACACAATGTTGTTTACACAGAATTGTCTTAAAACAGTCTAAAAGTGAATCGTTACACTCGTTAAAGCTTAAATGTTGGGGGAAAAGTTCACTGTGATATTTCCAGGTATGACGCAATATACAAAGTCCAAGTAAATTTATTAAATCCAAAATTTGTTACGCTCTTCTCTCACATATAACTCATAATTATGTAGAGAAGGGAAATATTGCTTTGTTTTTAGTTCCAGCCTCATGGCCCAAATTTCTCTGGCCAATGAGAGGGTGTGTGCCGCTGTGCCGTTTTCTTGGTTTGTTTTTCACCTTCGGACTGTTTTCAAGAATATCCCGTGTCTTGTATGTGAGAAGCTCTAAATAAAATCTACTGTGGTTTCTACAAGTCTCCAAATCCGCTGTCGGAGATCACACATTTAAATATTTTAGGGACTTCAAACGCCCGTTTTACGTTAACTGGAGCTGCACTGCTGACGCTCCACATTCATATTTACTCTAACACATTTGAAGCTCTGGGAGTTTTCTAGATATTGGAATTTTAAAGTGCTCCCTCAAAAAAAGGATTTCAGAGTGATCTGTAAAAACATCCCGACCTTCATCCTCAGCTGTGAGAGGCTGAAGTCTATGAGTGCGATAATTCAAGCACAACCTCAAGAACTTCAAATTGAGACTGCTGGTGTGTCTACCAGGAGGCTGGTTATTTTTGAGAAATCTCATGATTCGTTCCTTTTAAGAAGTCAGAATTTTCTTTCAGGCAAATCTGAGCTGACATGGGATGAGCCTGTTTGACACATAAGCAGCAGATTTCCTTGTGTCTTAACAAATCAATTCACATAAAACCTGTGTTTGTGTGAGACAAACATTTAAGTGTTTCATGATCCTGTTCAGTGTGTTTACAGGTTTAATGATTGTTTCTGTTTGAACATACTGATCATAATGTGCCATTTGTAGAACGGTCTGCACCATTTCAAGGTTTTGTTGTTTTACATTTACAAATTTAAATTGGTTCAGGTTTTTTGTTGGTGAGGTACTAACCATTAAAACTTATTAAGTATCAACTGGGATAGGCTCCGGCTCCTGCCCGCAACCTGAATTGAATAAGCAAAAGAAGATGGATGAATGGATAAAATGATCAAATATAGCAGTTAACATTAAACCATTTTAAATGTAATTTAATATCAAGCAATACTATTTTTCTGATTTTCTGTCGCTGTTTCACAAATTCCTAACTTTTAATAGACCAAATGATTAATCTAGAAAGTATTTTGCAACTGAACTGATGGGAGATTATTAGGTACACTTGCTCAATAAATGTGGTCATTTTAAATTAGTTTACAAATTGCTGTAAATTAGTTTACAGCAAGGTGGCACGGTGGCACGGTGGTTAGCACTGTTGCCGCACAGCAAGAAGGTCCTGAGTTCAATTCCAACATCAGGCCGGGGTCTTTCTGTGTGGAGTTTGCATGTTCTCCCCGTGTTTGCGTGGGTTCCCTCCGGGTACTCCGGCTTCCTCCCACCGTCCAAAGACATGCACTTAGTGGGGATAGGTTAATTGGATAACCCAAATTGTCACTAGGTGTGAATGTGCGAATGAAAGTGAGTGCGAATGGTTGTCTGTCCCTGTATGTTGGCCCTGCGACAGACTGGCGACCTGTCCAGGGTGTACCCCGCCTCTCGCCCTATGACAGCTGGGATAGGCTCCAGCGCCCCCCGCGACCCTGAAAAAGGATAAGCGGAAGCGAATGGATGGATGGATGGATAGTTTACAGCAGTAATGATATAATTAATGTTATCAACAGACAAAAAGAAAAACTAACTGATTTTGTACAACAGCTATAACACCTCTTGTGGCTGTTGTTAGTTTACAGCTACTATATCAAACTAAAGTAATAGGAAGTGCAAGAATGTAATGCTAAAGGTCAGCAAAGAAAAAGCGGGAGTAACAGGGACATCAAGAAAGTTCATGAATACACACACACACCTCTACATATATATGTATATCCATTGATCAATAGCATAGTGGTAACACCACTCGCCTTTGGAAGTTCAGGTGAGTGGTTTGACTCCCGACCAGGGTGTCTACAAATGCTCTCGCAAGAGGGAACCAGGATGTCAGGTCAGGGGGAAGGGGGTGGCTATAGCTCAGGTGGTAGAGCAGGTCATCTACTGGAAGGTTGGTGGTTCGATCCCAGGCTGCATGCCAAATATCCTTAGGCAAGATACTAACCCCATGTTGCTCTCCGATGCATCCATCAGAGTGTGAATGTGTATGAATGTTAGACAGTAAGCACTTAACAGTTAGAAAAAGTGGTTGTGTGATTGGGTGAATGAATTAGTTGTATAAAGCGCTTTGACTGCTCATATAGAGTAGAAAAGCGCTACATAAGAACCAGTCCATTTACCATATCATCACCCCCACTTGAGATTGTACTTGGGTACCAAGTGTGAGACAAAAACCCCCAAAAAGAGGTTTTTGGGTTTGGCTGCTTCATACAGCAGCAAATATATACAAAGTATGTGTGTTTAAAAATAACAACAAAGGCAGGATATCCTTGACTGGGCTGGATACCAGCCACATTTAATAACTTCTCCACAGAGAAAAGACAATTCCTGTATAAATGAATGAGGTCTGATGAGTCTTTACAGGAAGTGATGTCTTTTTTCCTAATGTGCAGTGCTGAAGCAGCCGGGAGGCTCCAGACTCAGATGCCAAGGCGCTGCACGTGATAATGACGATGACGTCGATGGACACCTTCAATCCTGTTTGGCTGACCAGGCCTCCTGGTCTCTCTCTCGGATGCCGTAGATCCCCGCCCACTCGTTGGACTTGTAGTAAACTGGGAGGAAGCGGACGTCACAAAATTAATTTTGTTGTGTTGGAAATTTGTGGGTTGAGAGACTGGCAGCAGAGCTGTGCAGCTGATTAACTTACAGAAATTATGATATGATGTTCACATAAAGCAGAAGGAAGGTTTATAAACATGTTGTTTATTTTATGGCTCAAAAAATCAGGTTGTTCTGCAGTAAATGTGTACCTAATATACTTTTACACATTACTTGATTTAATGTATATTGTCTTTATTTGGTGCTATGTTGGTATCTTCAGATGAACTTCAAAAAAACTTTGTTGTTCTGCTGAAATTGCACTAATCATTTTTATTTTCATATGAATTGATTTATTTCACCAACTTGGGTTTTAATTGATTTAAATATGACCTCATTTTCATCTGTTGTATGTACATTTCAACGTTATCTGTGCTCTGACATTTTTATTTTCATACGTTGTGCAGGTGTGTTTCTGATTTTCTAATTTAGTAATGATTTTAAATCTGGACCACACTATATAAACAGTAATTATTATTATGAAAGAAGCCAGTGTCCATGTTAGAGTTGAAAAACACCTTCTGCTAAGCCCCAGTTTGAACCTGGAGATTCTTCTTACCTTCTAGGATGGATGGGAACCTCCTGTTCATAGTGTTCCTGAAATCTGCAGGTGGTGCAGGATATAAAACATGAAATTTAGGATGATATAAAGCCAGACCTATTTCAGATCCATTTAACATCATAATTTCATACCTCGACTGGTGTCCATTGTGTGAAACAGACCGTAAGCCCCGAGGACGCCCAGCAGCTCCAGAGCAATCACGCCCTTCATGAGCTTCTTAGCCAGCGGCTCCAGAGGTTTCGGAGACATCTGAGGGGAGACCAACAAATACAAACAACTTTATTTACAAAGACAGGGATAGACAGCGTGTTCTCTTCTTTCATTTTGCCTCCATTATGAAGGTCACATTAATTCATTACACTGCATCTAACTTTCCTGATAGAATATTTTTATTTCACTGCTACACAGAGGTACTCAGCTCTGCACCTCTAGTACAGATAACAGACAGCAGACCTCGCTCTTCAGTGAAAGTTAAAATAATGTCTGCACATATTTTAGATTAGAATGAGAATACCTTATTTTATTGTGATTATATGTAATTTTGTACATTTAAAACCTATAACAAAAACAACAGATCGTCAATATTTTATATTAAATTCAGACAGAAGAAAAAGGCTGTAACTTTATTTTGAAAATAGTTTGCTACTCTTCCAAAATAAAAATCCGAGTTGGATTTTCAACCTTAACGCGTTTGTTTAATGACAGCATGACACAACAAGCCGGGCACTCAGGAAACATCAATATGTTAGCAAACGGTCGCTTATTTCTTCGTTTTGAACTGAAGGCGTTTTATTTAACGCCTTTGTTACGTCTGAACTTACCTTATATTAGATTTGTGGTACTTGAGATAAATGAATAACTGCTTTAAATCTAAATCAGAGCACTATAAATTATATCAGTAGAGTAAACTGCTTGCAAAAACAAATCTTCTGCCCTTGTAACAACCACAGCAAACTACTAACACGCTGCTTCCGGTGTACGGAAGCTCGGTAGGGACATATCGACTTTTTTTGGCGTCCTTACCTCATTAAAACCATTAAAACCGCTGTTTACCGTAAATAGAAAGGCAGCGACTTTTAGTGATAACACGGCTAAAAGAGGCTCCTTTACATTTGATAATTCTCTTTTTTATTCAATAAAATAGTAATTTGATAAATGAATTAAGACTAATTATTAAATTATTTTCTATTAATTTTTTTTCATCAAATCAATATAATCACTAGTAAAGAACAATCACGTAACAACTCCTTGCTATAATAATTTATAATAATTTTTCTTGACTATTTTATTGTATTTATTTATTTATTTATTTATTGACAAACTAGATATCACAATACATAAATGAAATTTAACCAAACGCAAAGCAAAACAGAAAATTAAAAATAAAAATGAATGCACAGTTTGAATAAAAACTATTTAGCTGAATTCCCTGTGAAAAGATGAAAAATCTGAAATTTTAAATTTTACATACTCAATAAAAAAAGAAAAAAAGACCTTACAAGAAAAGCTGAATGTTGGCCTCACCCATCTTACCGGTTGTCCGGTCACCTAAGGGGTTAATTGCATGAATAAATAAATAACTGATTAAAAGGACTAAGTACGAGTGCCTTGTTTTTAGAAATACAAAAACTGTCTTAGATAATGTCACCGTTTCTCACTCTCTCTCCCCCCTGTGATAATAAAACAACAACAACAACATAGAATCAACTCTTGAATCGTCTGCTCTAAAAGCGTCTTTTATTACTGTTTTTGCTATATATATTTTCTTTTAATTATCATAACAACAAAATTTCGGTCAGCTGAAATTCTGATGTTGAATTGTGATTTAATCATTGTAGTTATGGGATGTTACCAGGAGGTGTCAGCGTTGTGGCAAGATGAACAAAACAAGATGACAGCTCCTGTCATAAAAACAAGGGGTACGTCTAATAAAACACCTGATGCACCTGATGAAAGTCTGAATAATTGTTTTTAATTTTTAGTTGTGAAGCAGTCATAAGGAAAGAATTCACTTTCATGAGCAGATTCCACTGAAGACACCTGCAATTTCTGGGGTTTTTTTTTGTTTTTGTTTTTTTTGAGGAAATAAAATCTAATGTCATTTCGTTTTTATATTCTTAGCTGAATGAGCACCAGCTGCAGGTTAGATTCCCAGTTTTCCCAGAGGCTGCCTCGGTTTTACAGCTGCTATTCCTGCAGGAATCTCAGCAAAGCAGCAGCCAAACGGGTTTAGACTAAGAGACAATATTTGCTCACCTGGGTCACAAAAACCTCACTTTACAGCATGATTAGGTGCGGAAATAGGAGCTAGAAAAGAGTCCTCTGCAGGGCTGGAAACTCATTAAAAGCTACTGCACTCAGAGGGCATCAGAGGTCTTCAACAAATGTGTTTAATTTCTAAAATTATTTACTACTTTCTCCCACATACAGTTTCCTTTTGTCCATTCTTAAGTCACATATGTCTCATAACAAATCTATAATCAGGCATGATGGTGGAATCTATTCTATGTTGCTGTGAAAAATACTTTAAAAGTCAAATTTCAGCTGGTGAAACAGCACAAATGTTGCTAAACACATAACCACAGAGGATTTTTACAGTAATTACAGTATCTACCACCATTTTGCTTTAATTTTAGTGTTTCTAATTTAATCTCCACAAACAGCTTGTTACTGTTAAATATAAATACATGTCCTCATCCTTACCGACTCACACGAACATTCAAACAACGGAACCAGCAAAATATATCCTCAGCATGCAAAACAACTGAAATAACCATGGCAACACTTAATAATTTGTGATTTTTGAATGTACAATGCAAATACCGCATTTTACTGTAAATATGTGTAGTGGGTTGCTGTTAATAAAGTTGTGAGTATTTATTTATTTTTTAAATTTTGAATGAAACAAAAGGTTGTTTTTTTTAAAAAAAACAACAAAAAACAAAAAGCAAAAAACCTTTAGGCAATTTATGCGATCAACAAAATAAATAAAATAAATAAAAAATACAGCCTTACAGCTGCTGACATCCATCTCAAATACTGCCATCTATGATATGTGTATTGTATGTACAGCACACACCATTTATACAGTCTAAAAAAATACATGTGTATTCTCATTATTACTTCCACTGCACTTTCTGTACATGTAAACAATCACAGTGTATACGATTCATTTTTTCATTTTTTCTATTATATCTCTAATTCACTTTCTCTTCCTATCGCTTCTTCCTCTGCTGCTGTAACAAGGGAATTTCCATAATGTGGGATCCATACAGTTTATATAAATTGTATGTCCACACTTTCAAAGAATGGCTAATCAAACAGTTGATTTCTTGCAAACACGATGGCCCATGAAGCACAACAGGAAGAACAATCACCACAGCACCTCCTCTGTCAACTGCACATCCTCGATTCCTTTCTTTAACTCCTCTCTGAGCATCTCCTCAAACTAGTTCATGCATTTATTACTTCTTGGCTGGACTACTGTAGTTCATTGTTATCAGGATGTCCTAAAAACTCCCTGAAAAGGCTTCAATTGATCCAAAACGCTGCAGCCAGCAAGAGTCCTGACAGGGACTAGAAAGAGAGAGCATATTTCTCCTGTATTGGCTGTCCTTCATTGGCTTCCTGTTAAATCCAGAATTTAATTTAAAATCCTGCTCCTCACATACAAGGTCTTAAATAATCAGCCCCCATCTTATCTTAATGACCTTGTAGTACCATATCACCCTATTAGAGCACTTCGCTCTCACGCTGCAGGCCTACTTGTTGATCCTAGAGTATTTAAAAGTAGACTCAACCTCTCTGGGTACATCTCAGGCCCTCTAAAGTACGGAGGCCTATCTCCCCTCACCACACTCCCTGCCGGTGGCTGATGCCCTCAGACGTTGGTGTTTTGGTGGTTCTTGTCGACCTGGGCTGGGTGCTCATGTATGTACTGGCTCACTCCTGGTGGCCGATTGGTGGGGCCTGGCGCCTGTGGCCCGGCTGGGCCCCTTCCGGGGGGTGGGGTGCCCTTAGGCCTCTGGGCCTGAAGCTCGGTCCTCTCTGGCACAGCTGGCTGCCGGCAGGCACGCCACTGCAACCCCCTCTGGCTTCTGCTCCGTAGCTGCTGGGTGACCTCTTGTTTGGGGCTCTACTCAGCTCTTCCCAGGAGGGTGGCACGGTTCACCCCCTTTTGGTGGTCCTCCTCGGGTCCTCGTACTCTGGGGCCTCTGAATGTCTGGGGCCTGGATCTCCTCCATACCTGCTTCATGCCCTGGGGGACGGGGCTATGGCTCCCCACACTCCCTAGCAGATCGTTACATGGAGAAACCTTTGGAATACAAGCATGCTGATCCACACAGGTGTGCACACGGGTGTACACACGGGTGTTCACAGACGTGGACTACACCTTTCTTGGCTGCTGCCTCAAAGCACATTGTGCGCTGTCTATCTTGCGTGCTGCACAATATCGTTTAATATTTAGTATCTACTGTTATCTACTGCTAGCTAGTTTATTGTGATGGTGTTGTATTTATGATGTTGCTCTTTTTGGTTTGCTTTCTCTTCTGTTTTTTTTTCTCCATACAGGTGATCCAGGTGTTTTGTTTTTCTTTCTTTCTTTCTTCCCCCCCTTTCTCACCGTCTCTTCTCCCCTGTTTTTCTTTCTCTCCCTCTTTCTTTCATTCTTTCTCCCTGTCCTATCCCCCAGTCATGTCTGTCCCATTTGTGGCAACCGAAAATAAAATAGATACATAATTATAATACAGGTCAATCAAATGGACCAATATGGCAAGGCCATGATGATCCACTTGGTAAAATAAATCTGCTTGGCATCTTTCTTGGCCTTAAGACAACAATTCTGATGGCTAAAGATCCAAATGGGACAAAAAAAAAAAAAAAAAAAAAAGTAGAATGGGAGGGAGAGCCTTCAGTTTTCAGGCCCCTCTTCAGTGGAACCAGCTCCCAGTTTGGATTCAGGACACAGAAACTGTCCTCCTTAGTTACTATTAATCTCTGGCTCTCTTCCACAGAGTGTCTTTGTTCTGTAAAAATGAAACGTCTCCATGTTGGAGCCTCATTTTAAAGTCATGTCAGTTAAATATGATGTGAAATTTTTTCATTATACTGATGTGATCATAACATTTTTTCCATAGGACTTCTGTTATTTAAATTCACTACATGGCACAATGTGAGAAGATTAAAAAAAAACTTTTGTAATCACAGGCACACAGACAAATGCTGGAAGGCAGTTTCAAATGTTTGAATATGAAGGACAAGTTGTTTAAAGACTCCTCCTCTCTCCGTGGTTCGTATATCTCAGTTGTGGTTATGATTTAGTGATACTTAAAGGTAAAAACACTTTTGGAAAGGACACACTTTCCCCAGTTATAGCTCCTCCTGGAGTCTTCTCTCTTTGCTGCCCTCGTGATGCATTTTAGGAGCTGATGTGTCCTTCAACACAGAGCACAGACTGGCAGGAGGACAGAGACCTGCTGAACTCATGCACACAAATAAACACAGAGTGTTCATGGATAATGTTTGGGAGCTGGGTGTAGTCAGAAGAAGTAAAGAATAATCTGTTTCTATCTGTTTTGTCGCTGAATTTATAGCAGGGTCAGGAGGTGATGCCAATTTAAAAAAAAATCACAACATTCGGATTATTGTTATATGTATGGTGGGTAATGAAGAGCCGATCAAGCACACAACATCTCTGTTTGTTTCCTGTGTCAAGAATTTGGAGGCTGTGGATGCAGAGTAAGGAGTATTATCATTTTTAGCTGATGAAAATAAAATATTTATAACAAATCAATAAATCACAGCTATTTTTCATCATTTATTCCCCATGAGGATCTCTAGACAGGTGGTAGTTCCATGTTCTCCCCATACTTGCCCATCTTAACTCAGGATGCAAAATAAAAAAATATCTTTCACGCTCAATCATCCAGGTAGGGAAATCCCAAAACGCTGACTGTGTTCATGTGGAGGTGAAGTTTTCAGTGAGAGAAAAATTAAAAAACTGGGACATTTTAAAGGTTCGTACCTGTAAAGAATCTTGTGTGTGTTTTTCTTATTTTATGATAATGTATAAAGTGACTTTTAGTAAGGTAACTCTCGATTTTCAATGAGACTACCTGTTTAAATAAAAGATCTAAAGCTAATAATAAAGATTTTGCAAATTTTTACAGGAAGAGCTCTTTCCTGGCCACAGATTCCATATTCATCCTTCATGCCCACTGATTCTTCGTTAAGTCTTCCTGTGTTGTATCTGAAGCCTCTTTAAAGTCTTCAGTCAATGTTTAATCCATAACTTATGACTTGTAAATACTTTTCGTGATCCTGTGCAGGTGAGGGAAGCCCTTCGTTGTGTCACAGCTTTGATAAACACTTCGACCCCCTCTCGGTCTTCATGTGCAACCGACAAATGAAGGGAAATATTTGATGGCCACAGAAGATAAAACAGCGGCTGTGTGCAGAGAGCATGGTGGTCCAGCTTCTCTTGTTCCTTCACCTCGGCTGTGTGTGCCGGCTATCCTTTCAGATTCACTGGCAGGTAAACACACACTGTCAGCGCACAAACAGTGAACCCTGCAGCTGAAAAGGAAGGAGGAGATCCCGGTCTGCCGGGAACTAAACACTTTCACACAAAGGGAAAGGTTCATATTTCACGGTTATATAAAGACATTAAAGATCAGCCTCTCTAGAACCAGCATGTTTTGTGTTTTATCACTCCTACAGCTTTTGGAGCTTCATAAACTACATTTGAGACATGCATTATTCTTAAAATGAAAGAAAAATGTGTATTTCCACTCTGCGTATAGGTGGGCCAAGATTTTGTGAGAACCTCAAGCTTCATGATTCTGGATTCATAGAGGCCTGATCTGGTCCCTCGGCCTTGAATTGTAAACATGAGGATTATGATATTAACTGGCATCGTTTTGGTATTTAAAACCACTGTATGTAAATCTAAATTCTTGAGGATTCTTAGTTGAAATTATACATACTAAACAAACTACCACATCCTTTATATCATAAAGACAGAAAAATGTCTTTTGGTCAGACCACCTTCACAAGAAAAGCTTCCATCCAGTGCTTATACAATACAGTGACCCCTGGTTTTCCTCTGCATGTACCAGAGATGGCCTCATGCTTTACTGCCCTGCACCCGAGTTCCCTGCTCTCATTTTTTGCCCCTTTGGATTTGTTATATGCATCTGTAATGTAACTCCTATATCTTAATACTTCAACAATGTTAATACTCTGTGCTTAGATGCTGCTAACTTTATGCTAGCTTATCACTCTGTTGAAAGAGACGTTTTAAATGTTTTAAATGAAATTTGAAATGTTTACAAAAAAATAAAAATACAGAACGTAACACAAACTAATTTTATGGCAAAATGTAACCAAACAAAAGTTGAAGATGAGACTGAAAAAGAAAACACACATAGGTGTAAAACAGAAAAAAGGTGTAATAGTGATCATTTTGATGCATGAAATGAGTTACAGAAGGTAAGAAAAATCTTTAAAGCTATCGAATCTGTGGATCTGATTCTGTCCATTTCGTTGCTTGACTGTGCGGCAGATTTGGTGCCATTTTTCTTTGATTCTTTTCACTTTTAATAATTTTTTGAGAGTCAAAATTAAACCTGAATCTGCTGTGAGCCTCCTACAGGGGCCAGCTGAGCATACGTACCAACCCCCCTCGGGGTGTTTATTACCCGGCCCTGGGATGCAGGCGGCTGATTGGACAGCGGCTGCGCAGCAGCGAGCAGCAGGTGTCGCAGACGCTCAGTGCGCACAAACCGTCCGTCGGCCACAGTGCGCGCACAGGTGAGAGGCAGCAGCTCCGGTCATAAACAGACAGGGGGGATTCAGCGGCCCGGTACCGGCTGCCAGCTGAGGACAGGTTCACGTGGTTGTTTTCCAGCCTTGCGTGGAGCTGTTTGGATGAATCTGGAGCTGGAGCGTGCACGATGCTGAGCGCCGTTAAAATGGAGGGACACGAGCATCCGGACTGGAGCAGCAGCTACTACTACGCAGAGCCCGAGGTCCGTGAATTTCACCCGTGGGTGTTATCAGTCAGTGGGGACGTTGGCTTATTGGTTAAATATCGATCAGAGGCAGAGGTTTCCCAGAGGAGGCAGATAAAACCCGATCACGGGCCGGAAAATCTCATTGATGGAAAAACGATAACTGAGGGTCACTTACAGGATCTGAGCTGGAATCTGAGAGGCTCAGCTGTACCGAGCCTACACAATTTACCCCAGACGTTTACGCACAGTTTGAATGTTTCATATAAAAGTATAACCAGTTATTAGTATTACTGAGTGTAGGCTAAAGTTTAGTTTAATAAAATTAGAGATTAAAGAGTTTTTAAAGTCGTTTTAGAGCATGTTAAGTTTGTCAAAGGAGCCACTCTTCGGCTGGATTTCAAGTAAAAACAAGGAGCCATGTTTTTCATTTTAAGTAA
This sequence comes from Diplotaxodon limnothrissa, assembly GCF_057381915.1. Taxonomy (NCBI): domain Eukaryota; kingdom Metazoa; phylum Chordata; class Actinopteri; order Cichliformes; family Cichlidae; genus Diplotaxodon; species Diplotaxodon limnothrissa. Next base: position 24,109,893 of record NC_140610.1, read on the forward strand.
ACTAAGTAAATATTTGCAGTAGAATTTGTTAAACTGGGATCTAGTTTGTTCTTAGAAATCCAGGTAATTAAAGCGAAAATCGGAAGGCTGTTTGACCTTCAGTACTCGGCTGTGTCAAATAATCTAAACTGTAACTAACACTTAAAAACGATGCCTGCTTTAGATTCGATCATAACTGCAAAACAAACACCGAGCAATAGAAAAATGGCTGCAGCTGCCAGCGAGGACACACACGGGCAACAAAATTTACATTTTTACGCGATTAAACGTCACCTTTATTTTTCTGCAGGATTTACGAAATTTCACACAAGCTTTTCATTCTTGAGGGACAGATTTTAACAAGCGCTTTGACTTCCTGTTAAAACTCTGTGTAACTGATTTTAATTCACAAAGAATTTGGGTTAATAAAACAAAAGCGTTAAAATCAGTTAACAAGAGAATAAAATAAGAAAAATAAATGTGGAATATTTATCTAAAAATGTATTTTTTTAAAAAAAAAAAGAAAAAAAAGATTTTATTCTAGTTAGAAAAATAATTTCCTTGGACGTTTTTGCTGAATAAAATGTTTATACATCTAAAGTGAAAAACCTTCTTTTTAAAAATTGTAGTTCTCGTGATAATTTTGTTCTATTCAAATAAAACTGTCCCCTCTAAAAGTTGCATTAGTGATTTATTTAACATCACCAGTAGTCCCCACACCCTGCGCGTGAGCTCGGGTCTATTTTAAAAAAATAAATAAAAATAAAGTATAAAGACGTCACAGACAGGTAAAGTGGAAGATTTGGACTTCACCTTCAACAAGAAAACCACAGAGTGAAAGCAGCCTTTACAAGGATGTGCGTGCTTATAGATTTAAAGACATGGACGGACTCGGATTATAGCAAATACAGCTCAATTAATATCTTTAATAACAGGAGTTATGGATGAATTAGACAGAGGAATACAGGTGTATTAGAAACCCTAAAAACATGGATACTGTTAAACTGGGTGATTGGAAAATCAAACAGAAAGTTAGTCTTAGTCTTTATTATAATAATCAGAATCTCGTGGTGAGCAGTTTTCACTGTTTTAAATAACTTCCGATCAGTTATTTGAAACTAATCAGAAGCTTTGGTGTATTTTTATCTCTGCGCCTGTGACGCTTTATTGGAGTTTTTATGTGTATTTCCAGCCTGTGTGTTTCCAGCCTCCTTTTTTTCACTCATTTCACTATTTTTAGACTTTACGATCAGTGACAGAACACTGATCGTAGCACGGATCAAGAACGAATTATTCCGCTCTTTTTTGGCCTGTTTTGGTCTTTTCTGACTCTGATCTTTGTGTCAGGCTGAAATAAATCCGCTGGGTTTATTATTGTGTATTTATGCGACATTATCAGGCTGTTAACTTTAAATTAAATTAAATTATTTAGGGATTAAACTCAGTGTGTGTGTGTGTGTGTGTGTGTGTGTGTGTGTGTGTGTGTGTGTGTGTGTGTCCTCGTGCATTAATTAATGTTAATTGGCTTTCTCTGTGTCGCAGTGTTACCCCCCAGCGGCCAACATGAACTCCATGAGCACCTACATGGGCACGCCTGGCATGACGGCCACCGGCCACATGAACGCGCATTACGTGAGCCACCCGGTGGGGGTGAGCGGCTCTTCGGTGGCCTCCGGAATGACGCAGAGCGCCGGGGCCGCCGCGCTGCCGCCCAGTATGAGCCCCATGAGCCCGCCGCCGTACGGGAACGTGCCGGTGATGAGCCAGGTGTACGGGCAGGCCTGCGCCATCAGACCACGGGAGTCCAAGGCCTACCGGCGCAGCTACACGCACGCCAAGCCGCCGTACTCGTACATCTCCCTGATCACCATGGCGATCCAGCAGTCCGGCAGCAAGATGCTGACGCTCAACGAGATCTACCAGTGGATCATGGACCTGTTCCCGTTCTACCGTCAGAACCAGCAGCGCTGGCAGAACTCCATCCGCCACTCGCTCTCCTTCAACGACTGCTTCATCAAGGTGCCGCGCGCGCCTGACAAGCCGGGGAAGGGCTCGTTCTGGACGCTGCACCCGGATTCCGGGAACATGTTCGAGAACGGCTGCTACCTGCGGCGGCAGAAGCGCTTTAAGTGCGGGAAGAAGGCGGACAGCGAGCCGGGCTGTGAGGCCGGAGCGCCAGGCAGAGGCTCGGACTCCCCGCCCTCCTCCTCCTCATCGTCACCTCAGTCATCTGACGGAAAGGGCGCCGACCTCAAACCCCACCGAGGAGAACCGCCAGCCTCAAGCCCCGTGCGCGTGCCCTCCCCGCCCACACACACGCAGCACCTGCTCTCGCACCACCCGCACCCGCTGCTGCTGCACGAGGCCGCGCACCTGAAAACGGACCCCTACCACACCCACTACTCCTTCAACCACCCATTCTCCATCAACAACCTCATGTCGGAGCCGCAGCACCACAAGCTGGAGCCGGTGGTGCAGTACGGAGGTTACGGCTGCCCGGTGTCCGGGGCTCTGATGGCGGCCAAACCCGGCCTGGAGCCCGTGCACAGCGACAGCGGGTACTATCACGGCGTGTACGGCAGGCCCATAATGAACTCCTCCTGAGGCCCGCCGGAGTCCCCACTGCAAAAACTCTGATCTGTACATTTGTAAATGTGATAAAGGGCAATTCCCCTGTTTTTCATCCATCTGATAAAAAGCTTCATATGAAATCTTTGTTGTGTCGTTTTTATTCAGCTGAAAGTTCACAAAGGTTAAACCGGACAGGACAACGGGGCCCACTCAAGCAGCCAAAAAAATTACTTATAAGGTTTGTTTTCCCTTAAATTTGACTTCTTTGTGTGTATACATATATCTAAGCACAACAGAATAACACAATTAACAGAGAGGAAGGAGACCAGAGGTGTGCCAGGACTCTATTCAACAGAATTTTTAAAAACCTCCCACCCATGTAACATCAGATACTTTCAAGCTATTCTGAGGATGACTTTAGGAAAACCTCTCCATATGAATCCATCTTTCTCACTTTGAGGACTCTTTAAGGAACATTTATGTGGAGAATATTAGGAGCTCACAACATCCTGGAAGATCCTTTGTAAATGCTAGTGGAGGCCTGCACACATGCATTTATATTTTCCTGCAATGAGGTTGTGTATTTTTCCACAATTCTCCATTTATGACTTACAATTGCATAATTCTTCATCATTAGTCCAAAATATTATTTAAAAATCTCAGTATTTACATAAAATTGAGAATAAATGAATGTTCTACAGGTTCTGGAAGACAAAGCAGGATCTCAGTGTTCCTGCTTTGGCAGACAAAGTCGTTTTGAAAGGTAAAAAAAGATTCTCGAGATTCTTGTTTCACATGAGTGTCTTCCTGAAGATGTTGGCTCTGGCTCATCAAACATTTGTGCTCAGAAGTCTGTAACAGATGATCCCAGCATACCAGCAAATATAACATACACAAATGTACTCCTCAGGGGTGTGTAACATCTTAGGTTTTCTCTAAAATGTGCTGCTGTTTCAGGAGTGGTGATGCCAGCATGGCTACACAGGTGTGAAAATTAAAAGTAAAGATTCACAGTGGAGCTTCTTTTAATTCCAAAAAGTATGAGTGGGAATGATTTGTCCTTTTGTAGCTCCAGAGTTAAAGAAGAGAAAGATTTCAGGTTGTTTTGCTTTTTGGTAAAATACAATTATTATGTATTTACAGATATAAAACTGGAGTGTGACCAAAATGATTTTAACAATTGTTTTCGGTTAGATTATTGGACCTCAAGGTGATTATGTGCACCTTTTTGAGGACTAAAATGATGCACACACTTTCCCAAGCAGTAAAATATGCATATTTTTTCTTAATTTTTAAGGTGGAATGTCAGGATGTAGCCCGTGTTTGTCCAAATACAAAACCAAATTAGGTGAAATATCAATTCTACACCGTCAAATCTTCCTCGGGTCTTTGTTCTCCCTTTCTTCTTCTTCTCTGTGTTCTTCGGCTTCTTCCTACAATACAAACACATGCGTCTGAGGTTATGTTTGGTTTCTCTAAGGAAGCTTCAGGTTCAGATGTGAGGCATATAAAGCATTAAGGAGTCAATAATACTAGAAAAAAATCTGCACAAATGCCAGCCCATCTCCAAATAACCTATATAATTAAACACGCTTTACAGACAAGCACAAGCAGAATATTAAACTCAAACAGAAAACTACACATTAGCCTAAAAATGAAACAGAATAAGATAAAATGTTTAATTTAATGCAAAAAAGTACAGTAATGCATAAATAATTTTTAAAAAGTTAAAGTGATCAAAGTAAGTCTATTAAAGTCTGCTTTTAGAAGTAAATCAATAAATACTTTTGAGGTGTTTATTAAATTAATGCAACTTTTTTATGTCAGTTTTTGTATATCAAGACACTAAATTATAAAGGATACAAATATCTTCTGCCTAACAGGAATACCACAGAGGGGGAGCTGAGCTGCAGTATCCTTAAAGGTGCAAAACGTGTTACTGAGATAAAGACTGTGAGTAAACTCTGAGGCAGCATTAGCACTAAATGGCTTGATTGACACCCGCAGGGTCACAGATAACATAAAAGCAGATAACAACTGGAACAATAGCCCATGAAAAGGTGACAAGCTCTCCTCTTAAAGCACATTAATGTCACACAGAAGTGATGTTGAACTGCAGATAACAGGCTGCACGGGTCACATGGTCACAGTCAAGAAAACAGTTATTCAGCACAAAGACATTCTGGCTCAAATAAGCCGAATGCTTTAAATAAATTGAACGCACATGTTTATACATGAAATTTAAAAAACTACAACAGGTTAAGCACTGATGTGAAAACATATGGCAGAGTAAGAGTGACGACATTCAGTGAGGGTTTTTCATTTTCTGTATTCTGGTGAATTTTTATGCATCACTTTGCACATTTTCAGCTTGTTTGTATGGTGTGCGTAGAGAGGGAGGCTCCTCTACTGTCTTTAAATAATCTTGTTTCCTATTGTTCCTGCTGATCCAACACACATATTCACGCTTCACTCTGCGGTCCTCTGTCATGTTTGCTTCGCTCCTGATGTGAGAGGCAGAGTGTAAAGAGCCAGTTCAGCTCTGTTTAATATCAGGATGATGTTTTGTCTTTTGTTTGGGTAATAATCTGTTTTAATGTGCACATCACACCCGCTCAAATGGTGAAGTCATTTGTTTTCATGTATAAACTCCTGGAATTTAACCCTGTGATGTCTCAATTATCCTAACCCCAAATTACACATCAGAGTGTTTAAAATTATGTCACAAGGTTTTGGCAATCAAGGAAAAAAAGATCCAACTGACTCTAATAAAAAAACTATACAATAACCCCGAGGTTTAGGATTAGGGTTTGGAGGTGTAATGCAAATTGAGGCAGACTGACAACAAAAAGGTCAGGTGACTTCTTCCTAAAATTAGTAAGCAAACTAACAAGATTAGAAAAATAAGTCATTTTTACTTAAAAAAAATGTTCTAATAAACCTTTTGATGTTTTTTGGGAAAAACCCTGTGTAAGGAAAAGACCTTCACATATTGGAGACGTTGTTGTTGTTATTGTTTACTGTTGTTGTGCTTATAAAAACTCAGCTTCTTCTTTTTTTAAATTTTCTAGGTGTTCCCTGCATCTCCACTGAGATCTAAATCTTCTGTTTGACATTTTCTTTTCGTTTTTAATTGTTTATCTTCTGTACATAGCACAAACAACATAATAAAATCCATTAAAAATGAATATTATTGCGGTATCATTGGTCACATATATTGTACAGACTCACTGGAAACCAGGCTGCAGCTGTTTTGGTAATTAATAAATCACCCGAGTTTATGAAATTTAACCCTAACCCAGGTTCCAGAACTCCAGCCAAAAAATAGAACACAAACAAGAAAACAGTGCTGATTATTTTCTTAATCAATAATTTTAATCAGTTTATTAAATGTTGTAAAAATATGGAAAATATTCCTCAATGTCTCTATGGTCTGATTTTACTGTCCAAACACTCCAAAAGCCACAAAAGGACGAGTTTGCTGACAGTAACAGAGCTTCAGTAATATTTCAGCTGATGCAGAAGGACGCTCCACAGTGTAAATGGATCATCTCCACAAACAAACAACAAAACAAACAAACCCAACCCTGTAGACTGTGTACATTTTCTTCTTTAGTTATCGAGTTCCTTTTAGAAAAAAAAAAAATCAATTTTCTTCCAGTCAGCACATTAATTATCCTTTTTTATTTTTTTTAATGTCAGCATTTTGTCTCTGTGTACTTTATACTCATATCAATTTGAACTTAGCTTGCAAAGAGAAGGAGATCCGTTTTCCCTCATTAATATGAAAATATATTCAGAACGATGCTTCGCCATCTCCAAATAAAGACGCTGTGGTGTGCGGGGTGTGATGTATGCTTTATATCATTTATGAGTTACAAGCATCAGGATGAGTCAGTTCATCAGTTTTAGTGGTCTTTTCAATTGTTTTTATAGATAGTTTGAGCCCATGGCGGTGTCCTCCAAGGTTTATTTTACCAGCCGAATACTTCAGAAATAAGAATGTACACAAGAGGAACTCAGTCTTCTGTCTAATAGATTAACTAGAACTGTTGTAGCTTTCATTTTGGACGAAACCCCCAAAGCACATTTGTACCACTTGTCCTGCTGCACCAAAGCTTCCTTTTGTAGTCACCTATAGTCTTTTCAAATGATAGGCTATCTGTTTCCGAGAGCTGCGTCTCTGGTGGGCATCGAGCCACTGCAGACATCCAGGGAAACATGTGGAGTGAAGCTGTGGCTAATAAATGTAATTAATGAACAGAAATATAACAAACTTTGCTTTTTGTGTAATGAATTTTTTTTATTTTATTAAAAAATTAATCTGGATCCTTTTCTTATTGGCAATGATTAGAAATGGACTGTGGCAAAAAAAAAAAAAAAAAAAAAGAAGTCTGAAAACAGCTCCAAGTATTTTTAAAGAACCGATTGAATCTGTGACTGAAAGCTCTTTAAAAGCTCCGTATGAATGTGGTTCATTTACAGTTTAAAATCCTGCAGCTTCACTCTGTGCACAAAGCCATGAGTAAACAATATCTTCAAAGACTAAAGCGGGCCATTTTGCATGACTTACAGCTTCAAACAAGGTCAAGACTCCATCCGTGTGCATTGAATATTTGACACGGAAATCAGTGTGTTTGTTTAATTGTGCGCCGGTGTGACTGGTGCCTGCCTCTACCTGCTGTAAGAGTTTAGTTGTTGCGAAATCAAACAAAGCTGACCTGAGCAATATAGGTTAGTCTTTAAAAAAAATAGCTTGCCGCACCTCTGGGCCAATCATATCGACTCTGATTGTAAAACACAGGTTGTGTGCTGGAAGAGGGACACACCAGGCTGTCTCTGAAGGTGGAGGTGTCAGAAGAAAAGAGTGAAACGACACCGGCGAGGTTTTCATGAGCTGTCTGCAAAGGTTTAGGAGAAAAGCCGTCTACAGACACTGCAGGTTGCTTATTAACTTCACACGGGATTGGTGCCTGCTGATCCTGCGTGAAGTTTCATTTTTAAGACAAAGCTCTTTACATTTCTGGTGACACAGTTTCAGCTTTAGTATCTGGTCGTAAAACTTTAATATGAATCTTTAAAGCATCATCAGTGAAGCACAAAGGAGAGAAAAACAGTGTTTAGGTGTAACATTTTTAAGGTGTGTGCAAAGCTACGCCATGAAAAATACCCTCCCCAAAACCACCAATAAATTAACATGAAGAACACAAACTCTTTAATTAAGACTATGGATCAGGGAGATGAATTAATCCAGTAAACCTGTAAACATCCAGACTGGGATTCTTTTTATTAATCCATAAATTAATCAATAATCTATAAATAACTGCAGTAATCAATATCTGGGGCGATCTTGGCTCAGGGGGTTGGGAATCGCATCTGTAACCGGAAGGTCGCCGGTTCGATCCCTGGGCTCTCTGTCCTGGTCGTTGTGTCCTTGGGCAAGACACTTTACCCTACTTGCCTACTGTTGGCCAGAGGGGCCGATGGCGCGATATGGCAGCCTCGCTTCTGTCAGTCTGCCCTAGGGCACCTGTGGCTACAACTGTAGCTTGCCTCCACCAGTGTGTGAATGAATAGTGGTATTGAAAAGCGCTATATAAATCCAATCCATTATTATCTGTTTTGTATTCTTGGCTTGAACGATATCAGCTCAGATACACAACTGTGAGCACAAAAGTCCCGCCCACCTGATTTTTAACAGCGCTGTTAGTGAGGGGCAGCCAATCAGATCAAAATTAGTTCAAAAGGGGAGGAGCTAAAAGAGACAGGATCAACTAAGGGGCAGCACCAAGGCCAAGTATAAGATAGGAAGGATTATTTTGAGCTTTACAGGGGCAGCTTTGCATGATTTTAAAGGTGCAAATGAGCAGAATATGTCCACTTTGATGTGCTTGAAACCAAAACCACAATCTTATTCTCAAACTCACCAAATAACAACCCAGAAAACAACTGGATGCTGAATAAACTGTTGACTGGAAGTCTTTTCTTGACATCTAATCACAATAATTCCACAATGAAAAGTTGTATCGAAAGCTTAGGGTCAGATTTAATCTGCAGATGTCAAAGGTTGTTTTTTCCCTGATGGCAGAAAAGGTAAAGGAAAAACATGCAGATCCAAATGGAAATTCAGCGTCACTGGAAATTTAAAGGGAAAACGATGGTCACTTCTCATAAACAAAGGCTGCTGCTGAGGTGTGATGAGGTGTTATGGGATGTGATGAGGGGCTTCATCAGACTCGCCGCCTTGCTGAGCATCTCTGTTTGCGTAAGAAAAGCAATCAGCGCGTTATGAATAATAATGACCTCTTTCTGACCAGGAATAATGGGAAGGCTGCATGCCGAGCGCCTCGAGGTCAGAGCTTAGCCAGCGATGCTGTGTTTGGACAAGGAGCGTTTACCACCCATACACACACATGCATACATATAAGGGATGTCCTAACGTAAGCTCTGTATGCACAATTATTCCTACAGTCCTGAGCAAACGCTCCAAGACATAAATGCAGGGGCTTTTTTGGTACCAAATATTACACTCATTTACAAAAAATAGCAAATATTTAATGAATAAAATCATTTGACCTTTATTTTCAAATATTTTAAGCTTCTGCTTTTGACAAACAAATCTATGGGACAGTATTTGCTGGGAGGGATTGTGTTCACATTGACGGACAGGTGACAGCTGCCTGTCACCTGCCAGTATCTGTTAGACCTTACCTCCATGAATTAATGAAATAACAGAAATGTCTTGAGCCAGCCCCTATTTCTTTATATTTAGTTTCCGAGGAGCCAATCTTTCTTGTAATTTTGTAAAAGCGGTTTGGAGGAAGAGTTCTTCAGGTTTTCTGAAGGTCAGTGAAAGATTTTCTCTGTCAGGCTGCTTCTTCACTCATTTTCATTCTAGTCCTCGTACCTTTCAGATCAATGCTTTTGTTTGTTAAGCCACTTAACACTGACCTGTGAATCATTCAAGCGTAACAAAGGCACCAAACTCACTGGACCAACCAGTCTTGTGTCAACACATAGCAGAAAACTTAACAAAGAATATTAAATAATTTAAAATGCATCTTCAGACACATAACTGAGATAACATAATGAGAAATCTCAAAGCTGACTCAGTTTGACAGAATAAAAAATATATTTTTGTACCCACAGGAAAAGGAGGAGGTCGGGAAAGAGATCCACCAGTGAGAGTCTGTAGTCATCTGGAAAAAAAAAGTAGAGGCTCTGTGACGATTTGAGCTGTATTTCAGTCGGCAGTGTGGAAGATCAAGTCAAAACTTCTGGAACTATGAACACAGAAATGTGCAGTTATGTGCAATACTATCTGGAAAACATGTGATTGGCAACAGTTTAATTTTTCAGCATGACAACCATCCCAAACACACTGCCAATGCAGTAAAAGCATACCTGGATAGAAAAATGTTTCAATGAATCGCTGCCCATATTTCCCATTTTTCCTCTAAAATGTAAAGATGTGAAGGGTGGCTCAGCACTTTTGCACAGTACTGTATTAATTTATGGCTTTCTGTGAGGTACAGACCTTTTAAGTATTTAGCACTCCACCTCTGGCTCAGAAAAAAGAAAAAAAAAGGGTAATGACCAAAACATCCACAAATCAGTGGTCACAGGCATGTGCATCTTTTATATACAGTATCTGATTTCTTAGAGTGTGTCGAGTCCGTTTGCAGCACTTTAAGGCTGTTAATCCACTAAAAGGGATTAGCTCTTGTGAAAAACCCCTTAACTTCATTTAACAACACCTTGTTTCAGAACAAAATTGTTTAATATTTGTTTTTTTTTTGTGGTCCCTTTAAATCCATTTATCTTCTTTTTACAGTCCTACAAAGCACTCCTGCAGAAGTCATTCCTCTACATCCTGACAGTTTTCAGCGTTGATGGCGATCTGGAGGGAAATTTAAAGACTCGTGTGCTGCTTCTTTGTTTCTGAGTTTGGGTTCATTTGCCCAAATTCAGAGCCTGGTTTCATCTCTTTGTCTCCTTTGCCTCCTCGGACCGCTGCTTCTCGGCCGAGCCTCTTCTGCTGTTGTCTGAGCATGTGTACACTGAGCAAACCTCCACATCTTCCTCATATTTGCGCTCAGCTTTATCGGGCCTGCGACCGGCTTCCAAAACACACTCAGGAGAAAAACACTACAGACGGGGTGAAGACCAGCAGACACGTCTCTTCTAAAAGTTCGGGGACAGATTTATTTGGTTTATTAAGGGTGTCTGAGCATGTGAGGTGGAGGGACATGATGCTGTGCTGCTGGCGGTCAGTGTGAGGTCGTGTGGTGTAATTAATTAGATATCAATTAAAAACGGTGAAAATTCCCTCACTTAATGCACAATCTGATATCTCTGTGTATGAAACTTTGAAAACCGGTAAAATGTGGAGATGGAGGCAAAATAGGCAATGCAGCAGATGCACTGTGTTTGGCATAATCTTCCCCAAGCATATGAGACTTTAACCTTTACAATCCATAACAAATCAAACCAAACTGCAACTGAAAATATTACATATTAAAATAATTATATAAGTAAACCAGGTCTAGAAATAATAAGCACTGACTTCTGGCTTTACACAGGACACAAACCTCAGTCTTCTGTGTGAAATGGAGCTATTTATCCACCACAATCTGCTCCTTGTACTGCTTATTTCAGCACACCTGACTTCTGAAAGTTTTTCTGATTGAAAATGTTTCTGCCAGAAAGTCTAAAAGCCAAACCTTTCTGACAACTTGTCACAAGTGGTGGTGCAGACCAGAAGTATGCAGGGGTGGGCTAAAGCGCGAAAGAAAAATGAGATTTAACTGGCAAAATGAAAGAAAAACAACAAAAGCTAAAGGTGTAAAACTAAACAGAAAGTCCTGCTGCAGAGCATGAGTCTGTGACATCACATCACAGTTAGTTGCTCTGATGGAACAACACTAAGATGGCGATATCACATTAGGTGTCGGACCAAAAGTGAACGAGAGCGCAAATAGACTGTATATAAAAGGTGGACCAAGCTTTCAGGTTTGAAAAGGGAGCGCAGCGTGGAAGCTGAGATTTTGAAAAACATACTTTAAATGGGTGCCACACACCAAATGTGCGAATAAAACCAGGATTGCAGGAGTGAAGTGTCAAATAAAGGACTTGAAGAAACAAAGGACACTTTTCAACAAGAAAAGACAGATCTCAATTTTGTCCACCGTCCCTGACTTCCAGCCACCTGTATTTGCTCGGCGGGTTCCTCTCGCCTCAGCAGAGAGCACGGCAACAGCCGGATCACCCGAGGCTGCGTCCGTCTACAAAAGGCAGCAGGTTTTTAAGACGGTTAATCGTGATCTTTGCTCTGCTTTGCTCAGCGGCTCAACATAGGCGACGAGGATCTGCAGGGTCTCATGTTGGCTTCAGGGGTCAAAAGCCCAAAGCTGTCATGTTGACTGTGATCTGATGCGATGTATGCGGTGGCCTTCCAGGACAAAGCACATACAAGAGTGAAAGACGTTACAGGAAATGCTCCAAATGCTGCGTGAAAACACAGAGAGCTGCAGGCCAATTTATGCTTCCTGCAGAAGCTTCAACAACAGAAAACCCACGTTTCTTCTTTGCAGTTTAAAACAGACTTTGTTATTTTATTTTTGGATATTTTTTTACTTGGCTTATTTATTTTATGTGTTTTATTTTGAACTATCATCTATTGTTTCAGCCTCTGAAACATCTGTTTCTAAATGTGCAAATGACTTCAGTTCAGTACTAGAATCAGGGGTGTAGTGCAGTTCCTCCAATGTCCGCTTTACGCTGGCTCCAACAGTGACTTGCGAGTCATTCCCCACAGACGCCTGTGTCAAAATGTCAAATAAACACGTTTACAGCCTGCTATAAAAACGAAACAAAAACAAAATGTAGCATATTTCTGGGTCTCCGTGGGCAGCTTCTTTTTCAGCCCAACAGGCTTAAAATTTTGGGATCATGGCTGCTTGGATTGATAGACATCAACACTGGAGTATATTTCTTCCAGTGCCTATTGGAACATTTTAACATAATTATGTGACAGATAATGTGCGTGTGGTGCAGTAATGAATATCAAAAAGTTTTTGGTTCAGCTTTGATGTTTTATTAGACTGTTACTTTGGACTAATTAGGAGGAATCTGTGTCTGTGGGTGCAAAATTAGGAGTCCACCCGCCACCATCCAAATGTTGTAAACAATGGCAAAGAAGTGTGAAGAAGGTGGAAGGTGTTTGAACATGTAGGCCAGTCTTTAAAGGCTTAAATGTTCAGGTGATCTGCTTTACCAAAACCTCCCATGACAGTCAGAGTACGAGATGATAACAGGAATGAGAGACACCCACTGTCTCCTGTCACCAGCTATAGATGGCTAAGAGAGTATATTTAAAAATTGAAATATACTAAAATATAAAAAAAAAAACATTTTTTAATGTTAATCACGAGGTTCATGAAGGCATTCTTCCCTCTTTGAGAAGTTTATATGGCAGAGTTACAAAGATGGACTGTAGTTTATTTGCATCGATTTGTTAAGCTTGTTTCCAATGTTTAGGAACAACTGAAATCAAATTTATCAAAAATTATTTGTCTTTATTACATTTTGTTTGTTTCAGCTCTGCAGAATGACTCAAAGGGGAAGGAGAAATCAGATTTATTGATCAGATTTAAATAAACTCAGAGGATATGTTCACATATGAACTGGCCTTGAGTTAGTTTCAGCTGCCCAAGCTCTCCTGAAGCCAGACACTCAGGTCAGACTGCTGGATGCTGTCCGTAAAGTTTTGCCAAGTGCTGCTTTAAAGGGCCATTTCTCATCTTTGATCTCAGTATGAAAATAGTCGCCTGCTCTGATGAGAACTGTGAATTTGTGGTCTTGCGTTGGTGGAACGTCTTTGAAAAAAAGGGTCCATCTTAGATAAACAGCAGTTTGCCATTCATGGAGATCTACAATGACGCTTTCTTAAGGCGAAAAAGAGCTTAAGCGTCAATCTGGGTGCCTTTCAGACCTCCAGCACGGCCACCCAGAGAGCTCCGAGTCTGGGCGTTTGGGTTGGGGATGGAAATTGGCAGGGCAACGGTCAACTATGGCTAAACGTCAGAGTTATTGGTCTAAACGTCATCTTCATTCTCACAACTTTGAAGTGCGAAAACACTCGATGAGAAACGAATATTTAGAGCTGAACTGCGGTGCCACGTGCAGAGCAGAGCTCAGCCAACCGCCTGGATGCCGACCAGCCTGATAAAGTAAGCAAGAGCAGGTCACCTGATGGTACAGTTTCACTGAGAAAAGGCTTTAAGTGACATGAAACCAGTTATATGTAGTGCTGTTTAATAGCTGGCGACGGAGACCCGCCGCAACAAAAAGGCGCCTGAGACGGCGCCTTGATTCATGGGAACGCTGTGGCTCTGCCTTTGTGGCGGCTCCTCCACTAAGCAAATACTCCAAACTGTTCATTCCCCGCCGGCCCTTTCTCTACTCCGGCACATTGTTTGTGCCCTCGCATTTCATTCAGGCTGGGGGAAGATTGCTCTCAGAGCCACTGAGCAAACAGTGGAGAAAAGAGCCTGCCATCTTTACTCTGTTCCCAGGAGAACTTGGCTTTTTTATTTTTTTATTTGAGCTCCAAGCTGTCACGCTGAGCCCAGAGTTTGATGTCAGAAAGCTGAATTAATTGCTTTAAGCCAAAGGGGCGGGCCACCCATCACCAAACGCTCCCTGAAATGTTTTATTGGAGATTATTAAAGCTTTCTCGATACACAAGGTGCACAAATATTGGGCAGCAGGGAGAGTCCAACTCTGTTTTCAGCCCTTTGTTTCTAGTTTTGAATCATTTCAAAGTAAAAATGTGAATGCTTTGCTCGCTCATGGTCAACAGTTTTTAAGGATTATGTCTAAAGATTATTTTAGCTGTGCCTTTTCCTCCAGAGACCGCCAGGTACACGAGGAGCTGAACATAGCTGGCAAAGGATCATACCGAAGTCTGAGCATGGAGGAGCAACAAATCAGTGGCGAAGGCTCCCAGATTAAAGTTTCACAGCATTTCAGAACTTTTACTAGATAGCTTTTATTTAACCACATAGACAACTTCTAAAGTTTGAAAATCTCTTTTTCAGGAACCTGATTTTACAGAAAATCACTAAAAGAAAAGTTTAATAACTTGGTAAAAGAATTACACACAGGGTGGAGTCAAAGGTAATCCATGCAAACAAAGACCTGTACTACTAACCAGTAACTATTTTTCTGGCAGATCTTTTCTCCACAGCTCTTGCTCCCACAAACACATTTTAACACCACAGCCACCAATTTAAATCATGCTTAGCCTATTTGTATTCAATTTATCTAATAATTCAGGGTTACATAGAAAGTACATTGTTTAGGTCCTCAAATCACCATTTTATTTCAGTATATAGTAAAATCCATATTAACATGTCTTATACCTGCATTCTTTGCATTGAACAGCAGGGGGTGAGTTGTCGACGAGCCAATAGGAAAAAAGGCCTTTGCTACTTTGCTCTGTGGCCTCTACTTTTGGGCCTTATTGGATAAAAGTTAATTTTGTAGATTATGAACATGAAAAAAAACCCCAGAAAGATGAATTACCTGGAGTAAACTGATCCATGTGGTCACAGTCCACACCTCGCCATGTTACTTCGAACACCAAGATGGTTAAAAAGTGCTCAGTTTGAGGCTATGCTAACTTTACTAACCAAAAGGAGCATGGCACGGTGGCTATGTCCATCTTTTAATTACAGTCTATGATTTCACCCTACAACATCATGTTTTTCAAAACAAACAAGAAAGTAAAAATGAAATGAATCTCAGGTGTGAATGGTGGACACATCCCATCTCCCTTCACTTCGTGTACATGGCTATCAGTCAGCAGATGATCATTATTTTATATCAGACTGATGAAAAATACATAGGTTAAGTCTCGCATATCAAATAAAAAGTAAATCAGGCAGGTTTGTTGTATTTTCATGGAGACTAGGTTGGCTGTCAGAGACGAGACAGAGACCACACATTTATAAAGTTTATGCAGCTTTTTCTTTAAGGTCATTGAAGCTTTGACATTAGACAGCTCATTCGTCCAGTGAAGACGAAAGTCCTCTAAAGGTCAAGAACCACAAAGTTTTAGGTTACCGCTGTAGATTTATCTACACAGAGCTCTCAGATCAAAAAATGCTTCAATGCATTTTAATTTGGAGAACAAAACTAATAAAGTGGATTTTTTCCCCCTAAATGGGACTCGTCAAAAGTTTCAACAGCCACAAATAAAGAGCTCATTTTGCATACAAAGATCTATCTTTCTCTAAACTCCCTGCTGCCTCGTTCCTGACCTCCACTTAAAAACCACGAGCAGGTCATTCAAAGTAAAGCACACAGTGGAGTGATAAACACATCTGGTGCTCTGTGCTATCAGCACATTAGTGGCTCTTTGTTAAGGAGGCCGCAAACGCTGAGCAAGCTATGAAAAGCCTTGAACAAAGAATGCCAGAGCACAGAGAATAAAGCTGTGTCCTCTGGGGTTAAATATTAAAGAAACCCATTTGTTTGTGTCCTTAAAGAACAGGAAAAATAATATTTGATTGACATTCAAGAATATAAGTTTTGTGTAGCTGATAAATCTGACGGACTCTGTTGCACTGTTTCTATAAATGAGCTACTTTTGCTAAGATAAACCAAAAACGACCGTCTTTTAAATGGACTCTGGTGGCGATTTTGCATGTGGGTTCTTCAAGGCAAAACCTAAAGAGAAAAAAGACGTCTTTGTGTTTAAGCTCACAGGATGATCATGGAAATAAAAAGCTTGTTCTGCATCTCCTCAGGTTTAACCTGGAAAATCTTAAAATCTTCTGAGGATCATGGAGGGAAGATTCCTTCCAGCTGTGGTTTTAAATGACAGGAAGCCAGCTGTGGCTGCAGAATATCCCAAAAGATGTCAATAATTCAAGCAGATTACACATCTATAAGACTCCAGATGATGCTTTGCTAACTGTAAGGTTGGTTGTGGGAGAGCAGGGGCTAATATTATCAGCCTATTTTGGTTATCTTGCAATGCAGCAAACAAAATAAATATATCAAACTGTCCTCAGTTAGTTCAAGTTCAATTTGAGAGAAGAAGAGGAAGAGGAGTGAAAGTCCAGATGAGCGGCGGCTCGTTGAGCCACAACAAACAGTCTGTTTAACTGCTGCTGCTGGAACTCATTCAGAGCTAACAGAGCTCAAATGCGACTCAGATACGTTCACTTTATTTCATTTCAGGGACATTTGGAGTTTCTGTTATATCAACTTGGATCTTTTCGGTTGTGATTGATAGAAATTGCGATGTTCATAGTGTGGTGTGGAGCATGATGGAGAAAGTTTGAGAAACACTGCCGCCTAACCCTTCCAGTCTAAAGCTCCCTGAATCTTAGACCAAGTCTTTGCCCAAAGGTTTAATGATTTAAATTATAGAGATTTGTTTTTGTGACGGTGCAAACCCCATTTATCCGAAGTAAGGCAGGCCAAATCCAGCTTGGTTGGTCTGATAATAAAATATGGACAGCTCAGTTTAAGCTGCAGTCTGTAAAGCAGTGCTCGGCATGTAAAGCCATACTGAACAGACAGGTGTAAACTGATGCTGAAGGCATCTCAGGTGACAGAATGAGCAGTCCATGTGTGATTTCAGCTTTTAAATAACATATTCTGTGTCATAATGATGATCACATTTGCATTCTCACACACACGCATTCACATGAACAGAGAACACTGTGAAGAGGCATGTAACTGCAGTAAAATATGTTTCTGTAATACAAATCTCAACATGAGATTCGCTGCTCGCATAAAGGAGAAATCAACAATATTCAACATTTGGACACCACGGCGCCAGCTGCTAGGCCCAAGGCTGGAGCCCACCAAAACAACTCCCTGATAACGACTGTGTGATGACTATTCTTCCCATCCCATGAAGGACACCTGGATCGGCTGGAGGACTGTTTACTTAGCCTGATACAGCGAAGGACACTGTCTCAGCTGAACTATGGACACGCACACACATACACTTACACTGATAAGCACGCACTCATCCCCCTCCCTTCCAAACGCCTTCGATTCCTCTGTGGGGCAACCTGCATATGGCCAATAAAGCATTCATTCATTCATTCATTCATTCATTCATTCATGACGGAGCTGTAAAGGCAGCTTTTATTTTTATGTAGAGCCAGTTTGACTGCAAAAGGTCAGATTGTGTGTTAGAGGTAAACTGTCTACACAAACGCTGATTTATCTGATTTATTATGCTGAGGCCTGTAAAAACAGGTCTAGCAAGACTGACATAGACACACGTGGTTAAGGAGCAGAACTAATTCTTTACTTGAATTTGACATCAGCATGCACATGGTTTTACTAAATAACCCTGAGTTCATGAGCAGCCACATGAAGATCTGGAAAAAAAGAGTTTTTGTTGTTGCTGCTGAACTGACATCGTAACATATTAATAACTTAGATTTAGCTGGTGTTGTTGAGCATATTAAAAATCAGTCACCAGGGAGACTCAGCTGGTTATAGTTTTATTTAAATTGTGGGGACAGAGGAGTCTTAACTTATATTTCTGTAGCGTTTACAAGAATTCTTGTTTTTATGGTCAATGTCATCAAATTGCTTGAATTACAGTAAATATTATACAATATACATATAATTTAAAAAGGACAGGTGGAAATAAAGAAGTACTTATTTTATTTTCTCCTCTCTATTTCTAAATTGAGACATATTCAGGTGCATTAATTATTTATTCTCTTTATTATAGTTTCCTGTTATGCTATCAGCTTCTTTTATGAATGTTTAAGACTCAGAATGTTTTTTTTTCACTTCTTTATTTTTGGAGCGCAGTGGAACGAGGAGCAGCGCAGGGGCACCATCTGCTGGCCAAAGTGCAGAAGCACCAGTGGACAGCTGTGTTTCTGCAGAAATCAACACTGAAGTTCTGTTCAGTTGTTTTTGTTTTTACCCTGACATTACAGGAGACATGCTGCTCGATGTTTTTTAAATTAGACATTAATAAGAACTGCTGAGCAGAAACTGTTTCGTGTTTTGACATCTTTGGATAAAGAGGATGGATGTGACAGAAAGAATGAATGGACAGAAATGGAGCATTTGTTGGGGGTTGGAGCATCCTCTAGCTACCAATCATGAGATACAAAAAGATGTGTGACAAGAGGTCCATATGTGGACGAGCTTCAGGCTTTACATTCAGCCCAACTCGCTGTTTAAGCTTCTGATGGTACAAATTCATCCACATGTGCTGGACTCCTTCAGCTTAATGAAGGAACCTCTGTAAGCTTTAATGAGATGACGCATTTTAGGGTTTTCACTTTAAAACAGTGAAAATAATCCATGTTAGGAAGCACACAAGGACTCTGGTGGTAGAAAGTATTAGGCTTAGTATGTGATTGCTCTCCTGATGGAGGTATGCAGTTTTGCTCAGGTCCTGATTTCACTAAATGTGTACAACAAAAGTGAAAAATGCAAAATTATCCCAGCCAGTAAAGCTGCTTGTAGAGTTTACCAAATTTATTGCTCCACTGAAGTCAAGCAAAGTTGGGAGAATGTTTTTGGTGCCGTTTGTTTGGTGTGTTGTTGAGATTTTGCAAAAACTTCCAGGTTAAATTTCAGAGAAATGGAAGATAATCTGAAGATGTAATGCAAAATCAGGTCACTAGGGAATTATATGTTAGGACACTGGCCTTGGTAGGAAAACTTCAAGGAAACTTGGAGGGCTCCAAGGGATGACATGTGGCTCAAGAAGTAGATTCAGTTGTCTACTGATTGGAAGGTTGGTGATTTGATCCCCAGCTCCTCCATTCTGCAGGTTGAAGTATCCTTGGGCAAGATACTGAATCCCAAGTTGCCCGTGAGGCATCCATCAGTGCATCGATCCAACATAGCAAGCGTGTTTAGTTAAAAGTACATGTATGAGTAAATGAGGCTAGCAGTAAAAAAGGACTTTGAATGCTCAAATTCAATAGAAAAGCGGCCCAAACACACCACGGCTGCCCTTTAGTTCCTCTCTTGCAGTTTTATAATGAATCTTTTCTCATTTGAAAGGGATAAAAAGATCTTGTCATCATTCTGAGGTTTCCTGTCGTCTCATTCTGCATTCAGCAGCACGATGCAGCTGTCTGCCTTCCAAATGGGAATCTGGGGGAGAAATCCCTTTAAGTCAGAAACCCTGAGAAGTGATCGTGGGTGAGATGGCTCGTTACAGCGACCAGCTGCTGTGTCAGACTTCCAAATCGAGTCTTAATGTTCAAAAGCCTGAGAGTCATTTTCTGCCAGGGAGCGCAAAGCTTCTGTAAAGCCATCAGCCTCGGCTCTGCTCGCCACAATAAGCTGCCATGACCATATGTGCAGCGCCAACATACTAAAGATGGAAAGATGGAGGCTGACATCAGCAGCACTGGCACGTTTTTTTTACCTGAGTCACCTGTAAAGTTTAGATTAGGTTCTTCAGATAGGAAAAACAAACTATCAAAGCTATCGCTAGCAGACAATAACTTCACAAAGATCATTAGAAAGACAATTTTGTATAATTATCAGTCTTATACGTGTCAGGAAAACATTTGTTCTTTTGGGAGCGACATTCAAGCAAGAGGTTAAAGATGATGATGAACACACCAACGAGCTGTGATGGTTTGCCTTTGATCAGGAGCATGTGAAGTCGTCAAAGGTTTACAAAGCTTAACATTTACTTTTGAACAAATACAATGAGAAATGAAATGAGAAAAAAGAAACTTCATTTTTTGTTTTCATTTCCACCTAAGAAAATGCTACAGTAGGGCTGTGCAATGGTTACCACTGTAGCTAACCCCATGTTTTATGGATGTGTTTGATGATTCATTATTTTACTCCTTTTTTCTTAACCAGGTTTGCTGCCTTTTTAAGTACTTACAATTAAAACTTTCCCTCTGTCTCTGGACACTTGTGTGCTAATGCCGATATTCCTGGACACAGTTACATTATAGGCACTAATTAAAGACATCAGATGTCTTTAATTAGAACATATTTCTACTTAAAGTCAGTTTAAACGAGTCACTATTGGTGTGGCTCATTTTAACTGTGGTGACTTTGTTGCTCAGTTTGGATAAAAGGATGTGAATGAATGTGCCTCTACTCACATCAGGTCTCATTATGTTTTAAAGACTTCAGTATAACACAGTGGCCCCGCCAAAAAACAAAACAAAACAGGAAAACACTGTATCCCAGCTGTCATACAGAAAGTGGCAGGGTACAGTCTGGACAGATCACCAGTCTGTAGACAGAAAACCATTCACATGTACAGCCAATTTAGAATTAGAATTGCCAGTTAACCTAACCTATGCATGTCTTTGGACTGTGGGAAGAAGCTGAAGTACATACAAGCACACGGAGAACATAAGTTTCTAGAAAGACACCAGCCAGCAGGGAGATTTAAATCTAGGACCTACCACCATGGCCAGCCCAGTGGTACAGAGGTTAGTTGAATTAAAAACTCAGGCAGTGCTAACGGGATATTGCTAGCATCTTTTTTTTATCTTTTCATAGGAAGAAGTTCTTGAGCTTGAACCTGCCGGTTGGCTGAGGTCTTTCTGTGAGGAGCTCGTATGTTCTCCCTGTGTATGAATGGGTTCTCTCCAGCTTCCCCAAACAATCCAGACATGCTTGTTAGCTGATCTGGGTGTAGGTGTGAAAGTCCAGGGTGGACTGTGTAACACGTAGGATAGACTCCAACACCCCCACCCCTGCTGCAACCCTGAATTTAAAAAGTTGGAGGAAAATAGATGGACTTATTCTGATAAAGCATGACAGCATCCCATCAACGTTTGTCTTTTCTCTTTTGTAGTTTGTTATTAAGGAATCTGTTCACCTATCATTCCCCCCCCCCCCCATTTAATTACCACCATCGATAACTCCACAGTTTTCCCTTCTCCTCAGGTTAAGAGCCTCTGTGTCATCCGAGGCTCTTAACCTGATCATCCGATCATAAAGTATGATCGCCTGAATGTTTGAGGTAAACAAAGAATTCTTTTTTTTTAAGGTTAATTTATTTAAAATACAGTTAAACACAGGTCCTAATACAGATTTCTACAGAAATAAAAGTAATGTATGGGTGCGTGCATGACGCTATATTAAATGTTGAGTCTATTAGCTCAGATTTTTTTTGCATTTTTACATAATATCTCTTTCTATAGATAACTGCAAGTTGCTAACTAATTGCTTAAAGACTGCTGCTAATGACTGTACAAATGAAACAAACATTGATTCACAACATTGTATGAGATTATAAGAGTAATTGTGATACTTAAAATACATTTTGCTTGTAACATACTACTACAGCTAGATACTAGATTGACTATGAAGGTCAGAACATCAGTAGGTTTTAATTTGATTAAATGAGCATGATCACTTAACTGCACAGTTAACAGCATTAAAATCAGCCAGTTTTGTTAAAAAGCCTATTATCAAAGAAGATTTAAAACTACGCATACACATCATTATAATAGTAAACAGAATATTTTACAGACTTAAAATACAACATTTTTATCCATTGGTAGAGACACAGGAGTATTTTCTTTGGGAAAATCTGCCCAACTTTGGGTAGAAATCCTCTTTAGAAAACAAGCGTGGATTGCCCGATCCTGGTTCTGTGCAGCAGCCACCCTTTCTTCATGTCCTGAACATCTGGGTAAAGTGTTCAGGTTTCTCCTTAGCCTCGTTAACATCTCCATCAGTGCACGAAGGACATGCACCCCTCATTTCCTCTTTCCTGTTGGAAAAAACAAACAAACAAACAAACAAAAACATGATAAAACTGATTATTATCAATTATGTGGCATGATGGACATCAGTGTCTGGGTCAAATCCTGATTCATGGAGATCCATTCCTGCCTCATTAGAGCTCCTAGATGATCACAGTTTGTGACTTTCAGCTTTTTAAGGACTGACCAAACGGAACAAATCTGTATTTTCCAACATCACACAGGATCATTACATAAGGTAAAAGTGATGATTAAGTGGCTCAGATTAACATTTTGAAGCCATGAACAGAAAACTTTCCAGATCTCAGTCCTCAATGGTCAGTCTTTACACTTAAACTCCCAGAGAGCAGCCATTTGGCTTTTCTACCTATAAAACCCGGAGAGCAGCCAAATGGCTGGTAGGCTTTTAGCTAAGCTTTAGCTTCAGCCAAGTGGAAGCTAAATTGGCTAGTCATTCATATGTATATTAGGTTGTTACCTGGGAATTCTGGAGGGAGGGGAGTGGGGGTGTGTGATTGAGGGGGTGGGGGAGCTGCTAAAAGCTGTGCACTTCCTTTTGTGTTTCATCTTGATGCATTCTCAATCATCCAGGGAAATAAATCTCCAAAAGTCACCAACTTGGAGTGTTTCAGTTTGCCATCTTAGGGAGAAATCAACACACATGGGTATATGTCCTTTGTTGCTGAGATTTATTGATAAAACCAGTACAAAAAACCATGCAACACCTACGCTTTAGCGTGATGTCTTGGAAGCGGTTTCGTGCCATAGTTCCAATTATCTGTGGGTTTCCCAGGTTTGCTGACCAGCAGTCATTTAGAGATGGAACCCTGTTAACCCCCCGCAAGATGACAATTGCAATAAATGCCATTAGTTCAGGGAGGTCCATGAACCAATGAACATGCTCCATGCACCACTCAGCAGGCCATTTGTAAATATGTGTACAAATGGTTGGTTTTTTGTACTGTTTTTTGTAAGCAGGTGGCTCTGACCCCTCATATAAAACATATATGCAGGTATTTCCTGGATAATCCTCCTTTTAGTATTAAGTATAACACAAAGCGAGTGACTGAGCTCATGAACTCATCAGACTTCTAGAAGGCCAAAAATCATTTTTTGCGGTCAGGGCAGTCACCCCCTGGTGACAGGATTTTTCATCAACGTCTTTAACAAAGAGAGACAGTTAATGTACTCGTGTAAGGAATATTGCTGGTGAATAATTTTCTAGCTGTTTAAGCAGGAGGGGGAAAAAAGTACAAAAACACTCTGAAAACATTAAAATATAATCAGTCTGTGTAACGGAGGAGGTTAAATACGGTTCTTAAAGTAATCAGTGTCCAAAAGATATAGTGAATTTCTTCAATGGTAAAAGTTTATTTTAAATATTCCTGAAATGTATGGTTGGTTTGCTTTCTTATTCCCCCCCCCACTTCACACCTGTGAGATATCAGGTGGTTTAATGTGAGTTTACAACCACTTATTTTCTTTGTCCAAAATTTCCTGCCAAAGCCCCAACTAGTGACGGGTGACATCATAAATCTGAGAAACAACAATTTACTGGCCTCGTACATTGATAAAATAGTAATAATTTGTTCAAGTAAGTAGTGTTTCTGGGCTGGCTGTCTAGTTCCCTAAAAAAAAACAACAAAACAAACAAACAAAAAAAAAATACCTCAAGGCAAACAAACTAAGCAGCATGCTGCCAACAGGTCATTCACCTTGGATGTATCTATAAGGCTGGGAAAGACAGGGAAGCTCCATATTGATGGCTCATGCCAAAACTCCATGTGACGATCTAAAACACAAAATCACAAACAGAAAACTTTGAGAAACAGTTTGGCCTGGTTACCTGCAGCAGTGAGTGATGGAGATATAAAGAACATCACTGAAGTAAAAAGATGAATGGAACTACAGCAGAATTTGGCTGTGAAGTCAGTTTTCATCATAGCAAAGTTTGTTTGAAGTTGTATGTTTTCCAGATGGTTTTAGCAGCAGGAGGAATGTGTGGTACAGCTAAACGAATTAAGTCATTGAATTGATGGTTCAGGCCTGTGAAGCTTTCACTTTGAGATGCGTGGAAATCTGTGCAAGAACTAAAAGACTCATTTTCAGGCTTGTGAAACATATTGTTGTTGGTTGGCTGTATGGCTGCCTTTGTGTAATCAGGAAGCATTACTGATTAAGCTGTTTGCTGAATAAGCACCTTTTTGTTGACAGTTTGTGATCTGTACATGTACAAGAGAAAACTGTTAGATTAAAGCCTGTCAATGAACTACACACGTGTCTTGAGGTGGTTTCTTCTTAAGGAGTTTAAATTTGAAACCTCTGCTTTAAGAGAAACTAATGTTAACTGCTTAACTGTCTTCAGATTAGCGTGCCAGTGTGACTTCAGTTAAACAGTATTTACCTTTCAGTAGATCACTCCAGACTGCTATTTCTGATGGTGTCTTCAGTTGTGAGGCTGGTAGGGACACTTTTAGCCTCACGCTGATTGAGCACGCTGGTCTGTAGTCAAGGACAAGATCCATTCAGTCACACTTCAGGACATCAGGTAATTTTTGATGAGGAGCTTCAAACATGTGTAGTCCTGTTGCATCTCCAAACTTTTCTCCAAAATGACCATGAAGTTGAGTCGACGTGGCATTTTTACATCTTCTTGATGATTTTTTTGTCTGCAACCCAGCTAAATTTCTTCTGGAGTGTCATCAGCCAGCAAAGCCTTCTTCTCTCTTAATGAATCCTATTCTTGCTTCTGTTGATCTTGTACTTTTTCTTGCTAGTGTTGGTCATATTACAGCCAGGTTTACAAAAAAAAGAGAAAAATAAAAAGCACGTGCCGTTTTCAACAGCCATCTCTTCTGAGTAAAATGTTTTCCATTGCTGCCCATATGTGTATGAACAAAATGACAAAATTAACAACTTCATTTTCATTAAAAAAAAAAAAAAAAAAAAAAAGTAAAAATGTTTGCAATATCCTCCAGTAGGACTCTACTGGAAACACAAATGACTTTCTTCATTAGAAAGCAATTTCTTGAAAAACTTCAGAAGAGCAAAAAGTGACAAAGCTCCACGAAAGAAAGAAAAATGTCAACATGGAAAAGCAGGTAATTCAACTTGATATCAATTAGCGTTAGTGGAAGGGACAGTTTAAAAGCTGACTTTTGAAAGATAAAGTCATAACAAACATTTCATTTTACTTCCTTTTCTTGGATTTTTGCTCTTGCTTTGGTGTCTGTTTACATAACTCTCAGCTGAGCACCGTCACAATTTAACCGACTCAGAAGGAACAAGCTTGTGTGCTGATTGGTTGAAGACATAGACGGGAAAGGGACCAATTGCCATTATGCACAGTACAAAGTGAAACAGTAACAACATTTTAATTATATTTTGATTATCAAAGGAAAGTTGGAAGAAAGTTGGAAGAAATTATTTTAAATTAATATAATATGGACCCCAAAGCGCTTTACACTACATTTAGTCATCCACCCATTCACACACACACACACCTTCACACACTGGTGATGGCAGACAGAGGCGAGGCTGCCGGCCCTCTGACCACCACCATTAGGCAACGGGTGAAGTGTCTTGCCCAAGGACACAACGATCGAGACTGTCAGAGCTGGGGCTCGAACCGGCAACCTTCCGATTACAAGACGAATTGCCAACTCTTGAGCCACCTGAGTAATTGTATTCAGTTGTGCTGCACATGGAAAAGTTTCTGGACACCAACCCTCGAGGACTGGAGTCTGTTACCTGTGCTCTAAAAGATCAAGATAGTGAGCACAATTCCCACCAAATAAATCTGGATGACTGAGTTTAACTCATTACTCTCAGTTTTCTGGGAACTGTTATAAATAGTCTGGCTTCAGAGAGGGACCACCAGACCTCTGGGGAAAATTAGTTAAAAAACAGGCACTGTCACTTTTGTTTCTTAAATTTGAATTTAGTTGTGTGTTAGAAATTCTAATCTTTTTGAAGCTGCACACAAGCGAGTCCTGTAACCTCAGCCCTGGTAGATTTTTATCAAGTCATCCTTTCTGTGAAGACTGAGAGCAATGCAAACAGACACACGGCGGCAGTATTTGGTCTTCAGTCCAACACATCCATTCTCGTTTCCTCCCATCCCAGGTTCAGATAGGAAATGAATTCTGCTCTTCAGTCATGACCTTTGTTAAAAAAAATTGTGTACTTTTCTATATTACCCCTTGAGAATTACGAGAAGGTCTTTTATAGATACAAATTCCAGCCGTTACTGCAACTGCAACTACAACTGCAACTGCAACAGCAATAATCACCCCTTCTCCAACATACAGGGCCACTTTCAGTCCATCGATCCTCTCGCCAGGTTTTTGGCCTGCAGACAGAGGTGTATGATTGGACTTTTGTTAGATATCATCTTATAGAAAAGTGCCCTCTGCAACATCTTTATAACAAAATTTATCTTATTTATCTTTATAAACTCACCAGAGTGAGCGACTTTCAGGTTGACAATGCTGACGACAAGAATTTCTCTCTTCATGCGGCTTGGTCCACTCTGAAAGGCTCTGCACTCGTATATCCCTGTGTCATTAGTTGTTACATTCGTCATAATCAAAGACAAATCCCCATGTGTCATATTTCTGTCCTTCACATCCACTCGGTTGATAAAAGATGGATCTTGGTCTTCTGAATCAAGTTGTTCATCGCGATAGCTGAGCACATACTGACTACTGTTAGCTCTGTGCCACTCTAAAACCTTGACTGGAATATTTTTAGGATTTCTGCAAGGGAGAATGACAGTCTCTCCAGGTTCAGCTGTGACATTTTCCTGTACTGAAGGAGCAGAATCATCCCCCACCTTCAGCTGATCCATTTCAGGGTCATTGGTTGTGCTGGAACCTGTCACAGCTTTCAAAGGACAACGGTTTCAATACTTTGAATAATGCCAAACGTACAACAAACGCACTTGATAAATAGCAAAGAGAGATAAAAGCATATCCTTTTAAAAGAGTACGTGTTCACCAGCTGAGATTTTATGAATCTGAGACCTACTAATGTCAGTCCAGATATACCTGTGAAGGAACGTGAGATATCTAGCAGCAAGCAGGATGTGAGAGCTTCATCGGGTATATCTGCATGTTATTAAGAATAATGGAAAAGTGACGTGTGAGACAGATAGCTGATGCTGCACCAGTCTACCTGTGATATAGCAGAATGTTCTGGTAAATAGCGAGCTGAAGGAGAAACTGATTTAACAAGCAGTCAGTTTTCCAGATCACACTTATTGCGTCTATATTTGAGTGTTAATTCATCAGAAGGCTAAAAGATTGAATGTAGAGGATTTTAATGCAGCCCTGCACCAATTTAAACTCCTGGAGACACATTGATACAGTGGGATGCAAAAGTTTGGGCAACTTTGTTAATAGTCATTATTTTCCTGTATAAATCATTGGTTGTTACAATAAAAAATGTCAGTTAAATATATATATTATAGGAGACACACAGTGATAGTTGAGAAGTGAAATGAAGTTTATTGGATTTACAGAAAGTGTGCAATAATTGTTTAAAAATCAGGCCGGTGCATAAATTTGGGCACTGTTGCCATTTTATTGATTCCAAAACCTTTAGAACTAATTACTGGAACTCAAATTGGCTTGGTAAGCTCAGTGACCCCTGACCTACATACACAGGTGAATCCAATAATGAGAAAGAGTATTTAAGGGGGCCAATTGTAAGTTTCCCTCCTCTTTTAATTTTCTCTGAAGAGTAGCAATGGGGGTCTCAAAACAACCTTCAATTGACCTGAAGACAAAGATTGTTCACCATCATGGTTTAGGGCAGAGCTTCCCAAAGTGTGGGGCCCGCCCCTTAGGGGGGAGCGGGGGGGGTATGAAAAGCGGGGGGGGGACGACGACAAAAAACGCTTGGACACTGCTAGCACGGGGCTCCCACACAAACACAAAGCACGGGGCTCCCACACAAACACAAAGCAGGAGATGAAGCATCGCTGAATATGTTTCCAAACCAACTTCATTCTAAGCCAAAGACTAGAAAATATGGTGACGCATATCTGCCCTTTGGCTTCACCTGCACAAGTGCCGAGGTAGGTCTCCCCTGCAGAATTGGTTTTCCCTGCGTCGGGAGCAGCGCTGGGCTATTCAAAAAAACGGACAAACGGTATCCCACATTCTTGATTTTTAGTTCACAAACACTTGTTGTAATGATTAACTACTCCTGACATTTTGGAGATGTTAGCTCTTTATACAGTAAAGTTACAGCGGGATAAAAATAATATCAGGCTGATCCTGCAATGATTTGTCCCCCGGTTCAAATCACGGACAAACAGCATCCCACAGTTGTTTATATTTTTAAACCCATTTTGCACAGAGAGGCATTTTTTGAAAAATGTATTGATAGCAATGTTGAAAATTATTACACAGGAAAAAAACAACTACACGTAAAATAATCACACCGTGACGCCTCTGCCTTTCTAAATAGAGGGACAGTAATTGCGTGTTTATATGCAAGCGTGTAAAACCTGCAGATAGAGATAAAATACTGTTAATCTGACTATCTGCCATTCTGCAAGTCATCTCATGTAAACAACGTGGTGCACAGCGTGACGTGAAAAAAGGCACATACCTTTGACGTTGCGTGACGAACTCTGTATTCCTCGTCCACACGTAAACGCAAAAAAGGAGTTTTAAAAAATCTCAGTTTTCTGTGATTAGAAATGCTGTTTACGTGTGGACGAAAGGCCCAAACGCATAGAAACAGCTGCGTTTTCAAAAATACCCGTGTAGGTGTGGATGTAGCGTAAAAGAGTTAGTAGTTTATTTTATTATACCTGTAATTTATTGCAGATTACTTGTATTTGCTTAATTGTTTACTAAATGTTTGAGGTGTGAAATAAACCGTAATGGAGCAAAATATGGGTGTGTGTTGTTGGAGGATGTGTTTGTGCGCACGCATGGGGGGAGGGCGCAAACATTTTCTTGTAAAACAAAGGGGGACCTAACAAAAAAAAAAAAGTTTGGGAACCACTGGTTTAGGGGAAGGATACAGAAAGCTGTCTCAGAGATTTAAGCTGTCTGTTTCCACAGTTAGGAACATATTGAGAAAATGGAAGGCCACAGGCTCAGTTTTCAGCTTATGTTTTGACTCGTAGTGCCGTCTTAAATTAAACCCCTTAATTACAGCCACATTAGCTCCACAAATAAGATACAGGTTTACCAGCAATGTTTGTAAACATATATTCAGTCTCCCGCCGCCGGTGCTGAAAGGCTCTGTTTTCAGAATCAACTTTTCTCTTCGCCATTGTGAGGGGCTAGCTAACAGAAGTTTGACCTGATTGACGGGGGAATGTTCCCAGGTAGCCTAGCGTTCTGCAAGGAGGCTGCAGCGCTGCATAATGGGATCTGTAGTTTGTGTGTTATTAGCGCCTCATATCGCCGGGTCATGCATAACAATAATAATAAATCTATATAAAATGATCTCGCGGGGCGGATATAAATGTACGCTGGTCCGGCTGTGGCCCGCGGGCCTCGACTTTGACACATGTGGTTTAGAGGCTGTAATTTCTGCAAAAGGCGGATCTACTAAATATTGATTTCATTTCTTTTTTTGTGGTGCACAAATTTATGCACCTGCCTGATTTGGTTTAAACAATTATTGCACACTTTCTGTAAATCCAATAAACTTAATTTCACTTCTCAAATATCACTGTGTGTGTCTCCCATGTGATATATTTAACTGACATTTTTTATTGTAACAACCACCGACGTATACAGGAAAATGATGACTATTAACAAGGTTGCCCAAACTTTTGCATCCCACTGTATGTGTCTGTAGTATTTATTAAATAACTGTGTCCAGATCTGACAGGGTGTGAGCGGTTTTACAATGATTTACAGAACAAACTCACCATGATGCTCACCTGCCAACACAGACACCGCCAGAATCGGGATTATCAGATAGTGCTTAACAGCCATTTTCACAAACTGAAATGACAAGAACAAACACTCCCGATTTTCAGCCAATGGGCATTTTTGTTTTTTGCATCACTGTATAAAATATAATTCTCTATGAGAAAAAAAAAAAGTTCAGCAAGATATTCCACCATGCTTTTTCATGTCAGAAAGCTGCAAATAAAGCTATAAAAGAATAATGTTCCACGCGTGAAAGGGTTTGCAATATTTTACCAAGTGCTTAAACGTAAATATCACAAAAATAGTATGTATTGCAAGCAAAAGTAATTAAGTTACTAAGCTTAAAAAAGGATAACTTGTTGGTCTATAATATGTGAAGCACATGTCAAATGTATCCCTCATGAATGATGTCAAGTCATTTTAAGCCACAAACAACATTCCGATAGGTAGAAGCTGCAATCAGTTTTTGGCAGTGACTTGTGAAAATGTCGCAGCTGAACGCAGCTTGATAACAAATTATCAACTGTAATAAAGAAGTAAAACTTTTAATACAATCCTTTTTTCGCACGCACGAGATCGGGGTAGGATCAAATAATAGGCGTGATGAATACCGGAAACAGCCGTTCTGAGTTATTAGCTAGCGGTTTGGTTAAAACTCAAAATTGACAGTTCGATAAAAAAGGCGAACAGACACTTACTAGCAAAAAATATTCTGCGGGTCAGACAATGCCCGACATAGGTCTATTTATGTGTTTTATGCTGTTTAAATCGTGAAAATGTAGCATTAAACTAAAACGTGCTGAGTCATTCAGCGAGCACACTGCGAATCAATGAAAAGGTTAACTTAAAAGTTTATCTGACGTCTTAGACTTGAAAACTTGTTTTGGGGGTAAATACCTGTTTGCGTAGCATTCAAGTTGTATGTAAATGCATAAAATCATCCAGCTTTCCAAATTACCTTGGCTGTATGTGCCCGTTTGAAGCTGAAGCAAGCACCGGGACAGCCAACAGGAAATGTGCGATCGCATGGGCTGCGGAAGACGATTAGTGCCACTGGAAAGAAAAAAAAAGTGGGCACGTCTTATGTTTTTTCTTTTTTCAAAACTCTGAGATTAAAGTCAGAATTGTGAGTAAAAAAAGCTCACAAGTCTGGAAAAGGAAAAAAAAAAGACTTGCCCACTTTTTTTGCCAGATGTCACCAAAGATGACTGTGTTAAAAAGCTTCTAGTAATGAACCGCTTTTCATACAAGGTCCTTTGCTTCAATCTGAAAAATGTAGACAGGTTGTGAATGCTGCCTAAACCTTGACAGAAAGCTGTGGAGGACAGGAGGACCATGACACTCAACTGAATATCACTTTTACAGTCCCATACAAACATCAGGATCGATTACACTAATGTTAATGTGAGTTTGTTTATTGTGGTGCCTAAGCAGGTTTTGTTTGGTGGTGTCAAGTCAAACGTATGTTTATTTTAAGGAGAAAGTTAAAGTATGTAAGTATCAGCAGCAGAATGCACCTGAAAATAAATGCCATCATTTTGGATTAATAATACTGCTGTGTTTGTTGCATCATGATTTATATATTCTGAGGTTAGTTGGACTATAGCAGGGTCTATAACCGGCCCTCGAGGCCTGGAGTTGCCCACCCCTGGTGTACAGGGCCGTGCAGAGAGGTTTAAAGGGGCGGGTGCTCAAAGTTAAAAAGGGGCACATTGAACCAGGCTGAATAACAACAACACACATTCATCAAGAATCTAATATGGGAAGGGCAGGGCTGTGTTGATCTGAGACTGTAGACATTAAAAAGTCCATAGGAGAGATGGTAGCTGATTAAACAAGTGTCATGAGATAATAACAAAATGCAAAGATTGGTGACAGCGCTTGGAACCATAAGGCAACAAAACACTGTGAGAAATAATTTAGGCTCTGCTTGTGAATCACTCTTTGCTTCTCTTCTTCCTTCCATCATTTCATATATCCCTCTCCACTTGAGAACAAGGCACAACTTGCTATTGCAATAAACTATAATCTAATTATCCACACCTAACAACTCTTGCACTTAATCTATAATAAAATGATGACAGAAAAATGTTATAGCACTGCATTTAGTAGCCTCACACAGCTCCTGCTGTTTCCTCCTCATGTCCTTACCAGGCATGTCTGGACAATGTTATATCATGAGTAATATTTTTTTTTTAAATCCATCTAAATAAAACACACACATGCACACACAGTGACATTTTAGACCTTCTTCAGAATACCGTATATACTATGGGCATTAGAGCAGGGCGATATGGCCAAAAATATTTATCACGATATATATTTGAAAATTTGCAATAACGATATAACTGACGATATAATTGATGCGAGACAAAATACAACTCCACAACATTACTAGCGCAAACAGACAACCTTCCATTTATTTTCACTTAAACAAGAAGCTGGTTTTTATGTACATTAAAGCTTTATAAAAATGTAACAGTGCAAATGCAAATTCCTTGCTGAAAGTTTAACCAAAAGGCATTTCCAGTAGAAATAGGCTGACATATACTGAGCATAACCATGTATAATATCCACTGAAGTTAAAAAGAGGTGCTTTGCAACATTAAACTGCAGTGTGCAGTACGTATTTTTCGGACCATAAGGTGCACGGGATTATAAGGCACATTAGCAGTCAGATAAATCAAACTTTATTAAACTCATTCTTCTTGCTTCCTCCACTTCTGTACCATTGATTCATTAATGTTGAATTCTCTGGCAGCGGCTCTATTCCCATGTTGCTGCAGTATATTAATGACTAACCTCGTATTGTGGATGGATTATCTCAGTTGTTCTCCTGACTGAAGATTGGTCCTTTTACAGCATCCTGCCATGCGATTGCATTTGTCTCTAACCATGAGGAACCTTAACGTTAACTTTTATAAGTGGAAAAGTGTTAGTGTTCGTCCTTCAGCTTCACTGTTTATGTTATGCTAACATAGCTGTGTCGCTAGCGATCACGTAGCACATCATTATATACCAGCTAGCCCAACTTCAGTAACCCTACAAACGTCACTGCTGTTTAGTTTCCTGTCTTCATTTATGTTGGAAGTGATAGCAGAGCTGTACGTTTGATTTTTTTCAGAAATCTCTCAGTCAGAACATGCTATATCATGCTTAGGTAACTAGCGAAACTAGCGAGCTAACTTCCGCTAGCTTCCTGCTAGCTTCTAACTCCGTTAAATGTAATACATTTTGTTTTCATGGATGCCTGGAAGTTAAACTTTATAGTTACACCTGGTAAAGCAGCAACGCTGATCGTTTTTATTAAAGATGAAAGAATTTAGACAGTTTTTAACTCTCAGTGATGCTGCAGTTTTCGTTTGACCTGAAGTATACGGAGTTTAGGACCCAGATTACTCCCAGATTTAAGGGCATCTTAGTCCGACGGCCGCTTGCATGTTCTGCAAAAAAATGTGCTTTGTCGTGTATCTGACAGACAAACACCAAACCAGTTCCACATCACTGAAGTTGCACCATTTTTACAAACCAATTCTGGTTCATCTGTTTCACTCAACAATCGGCCATGTGCGTATGAAAACAAAGGCACTGCGCATGCGTGTTTTACTCATATTCTATCGCGATATTTCATTTTCCTATCGTTGCCTAACATTATACCGGTATTACCGTGAACGGTATAATATGGCCCAGCCCTAATGGGCATCATGGTGCTGATCCAGAATCCTTACATTATTATTTATTACTAGAGCTACAATAATAAAGCAATGAGGAGGGGGAAGTAATAAATATGAAATAATGTATTTATGATGATTCCATTTGTTTCACTATCCACTCTGTGCAGGGGCAAAGCTTATTACATTTTTAAACTGTAGAGATACAATAAATTTTACTGCTGTAAAATCCAAATTTTGTCTTATTTAAAATATAAATCTAATATAATCTGCTTCTTAATGTATGTTCTTTAAAATACAGCTTGTGTTTTTTTAATATATTCTAATTATAATAATTATTATGTGGACATGCATATTAGATCGTTTTTAGTAAAATATAATCCCTCCAGAAAGGCAGGAAAAGCCCGGAAACTTACTTTAAAACTAAATATGTTCCCTAAAACGGTGACAGAGCTACAGACCCATGACAGCCTTACACAGGTAGCCAGCAGCTATGACTAGCACTACCTGTGCAGTTAATAAAAGGACAGGTAATGTTTGTCGCGCTGTTGCACACACAGCACGCTCGTTTGTTTCAGTGCGTCAGTTGCAACAAGACAACTTACCAACGTGTACGTAATAAGCTAATACTCCTGGGTGCTACACACTACAGTGTACGCTGTACACCTACTTACTGGTTTTGTCGCATCAGTCTGTGTCTCTGAGTTAACTTGTGTTTCTCCTACAGCTCCGGACCGCTAAAAATGCGCGTGCTCTTTGTGAGCTCGTTCCCGGCTGGTAACCAGCGCGTTCTTCCGTCAAGGGCGATCATTGGTTAAATGTGATCATGTGACTGATGCAAGCCAGATCCTTTTATTTAGCAAAACTGTGATTAATAGTTCAATATTATTGTTGAGGGGCACAGACAGGACTCCGCACGC
This sequence comes from Diplotaxodon limnothrissa, assembly GCF_057381915.1. Classification (NCBI taxonomy): domain Eukaryota; kingdom Metazoa; phylum Chordata; class Actinopteri; order Cichliformes; family Cichlidae; genus Diplotaxodon; species Diplotaxodon limnothrissa. The sequence continues at coordinate 24,144,698 of NC_140610.1, forward strand.
ACGCACACACACATAAAAAATAATAATAATTTTTTTTTTTTTAAAAGTTGGCTCAACAAAAGGGCACTTTGGGCACCCATCAGGAAAGGGGCGGGTGCTCAAGCCCCTATAGCCCCCCCCCCCCCCCCCCTCTGCACGTGCCTGCTGGTCTATAGTGTTACATCATATTTTATAAGGATTTTATGTGTATCATTTCTGCCCAGTTTGACCCATTTAGCAAACGTCAGCCTGTTTTTCCTCTGATATCTATTCTATATGAATTAAGACAGTTATGACTGACAGGTCTGATTTTCTCCCCCAATAAAATAATATTTAATATATTACTCTACTTATTTTATTACATTTTTTACATCTTGGGATTTTCTTTTTACCCATATCGTATAAGTAAGCTTTCATTTTCAGACAATATTTAGAAAAACAATATTTATCTATTTGATAGATAATGCATCATTATATACAGTGTAAGAGACATTTGCCTTTGAGATAAAAAAGATATAAAGTGATATGAAATAATTTCACATTCAATGTTTGCTGAAGCTCAGTATTTAAAACATTTGACAAGTTAAAAGGTCAGAGGTCTCCCTCCCCCTCTCTCTGCTTTCCCCTGCTGTGTGTGCCTGTGTCCAGATTCAGATAAAGACAGTTCTCCCCAAATGTGCCAGCATCACTGCTGATATCACTAAAAGGCTCACATGAATACTAATGAAAAATGTAATTTTGAGTGTCATGTTTGTCAACAATGTGTTGTTATACTTTTCTCATGTTAGCTGATTTTTGGGATAATGTCAACTAATATGATCATAATAAAATAATAATAAAAGCACTAAATGACATTTTAGTGTCTTTAATTGTCCTTAACAAAAAGCACAACAATAAAAACAAATGACTGGAGTCTTTGTATACAGTCTCCAAATTTGATCCTATTACTGAAAACACTTTATTATTATTATTATTATTATTATTATTATTAATAATAATAATAATAATAATAATAATAATAATAATAATAATATATAGCTATGGGTGTGGGTGCTTTAGGGGCTACAGGTCCCTAGATATTGCTGCCAGTGCTTTTGATCCTCTTTGGATGTTGGCTGCCTTTTGTTCTATTCTCTGTTAACATTTTCTGTTGGTGTTCCATTGGTTGTGTTGCTTTCCTTTTGAATATGGTATACACTACTTTTTGTGTCATTGATGTCCCAGTGCTTCTGCCCTATTTTTTTGTGTCTGATCATTTATGATTCGTTTTACCACAGCTTTATTTAATGATATCTGAAAATCAAATATCTGCAATTTTACTGATCAGTAAATCAGTCAATCTTTATTGACAGACTTTGCATCCATAGTGAAAAAACAACAACACCCCCAAAACAAAACAAAAAAACAACACAACATGTAAGACTGCACTTAAAATGAAGAGTGATAAGTCTGTGTGTTTGGCAGTTTTTGACCAGCAGGTGGCGAGGGAGGTCTGTGTGCACATAAAGCCTGAGGATTAAACTCTTTTGCAATCAAATTGGCTGAAAGACTTCATGAAGCTTCATTTAGCTGTCACTAGCTCGAGCTGGTCCTTAAATACTGGATGCCTGATGAGTAAACAGGAGTGACAGGTTAAGTGGGAACCTGAGGACTCCACCCAGTGGGTGGGTCTGGACAGGACCTGCCCAACATTTTCAGAAACAGCAGGTGAAGAGAACACAAAAACAGACAACATCCTTAACCAGCCGGGGCCCATGAGACACTGTTTTACAGCTATAGCTGTCATACTTTCTGCGCTTTGGATCTTTACTATTGTCTGAGCCAAAACTCCCACCTTGTCTTTATTACTGACTGCAATTCAAGAAACTCCAAACAGAGGCCAATACTGAAAAATATAAATCAATGACTGAAAACAGAAAAACACACAAACCACGAGAGAGCTGATGGTTAACTTAAGGTTGTGGTCCAATCAAATCTCTTACTACGTAATTTTTCTGCTTCTATGGAATGGAAAAGGGTCTTTCGTTATATTCAGACAAAGAAACCACAAAGGGAGGGGACGCGAGTTTCATTTTACTGTAAACTGAGTGAAGTGTCATTATTAAGTCTCAGTCAAATATGACCAATTGAAAGAATGAAGGGTGCATATGTCCTGTGGCTGCTGTGTAAGTACACCACATATTCTTTTGTCAGATTATTGTGAAACTTAAACTAACTGAGTGTTATTCTATTTAGGGTTGATCTCCCTGCTGTGTGGCTCAACAAATCAAGGTTAGTTCACTTTGTTTTATTCTACCAGGAAACCCCACTTTATACAATTACATGTTTAAATACAACATGGTGTACAAAAAACAAACGAATGTTTTAAGATATGCTTTCACTTACCAGAACATATAATTTCACAGGCCTCCGTAGTTTTCCCATGAATTATTTCCATGTAGCTCGTAACTGAGCTGAGACAGAAAAAGGTACAGAGATAAGCTAAAGGTTTAAGTATCAAGGTTAATACAATAAAAATAAAATAAAAGGTAATTTCTGGTGGCAGTTTCAGTGGAAAGTGATTCAGAGACATAAATATAGATATGCATCTAAATCTGGATTTTTTTAAATGAAGGCTTCATAACAAAGATGTAGTCAAATACATAAAAGTTGCTTCAACAAGGTACTCTTGGTTTATATGCTCTCTGTGTATCTGTGAACTACAGTTCACAGATACAACCAATCATTAATTAATGGTTAAAAAGCGTAAGGCTAGAAGGATATGTGCTCGCTGAATGTGCATGCATGATTATGTGTTTTTTTAAATCGTGGTTTACTGCTATATACTTTATGGTGAAGTGACTGATTCACAGGAAACCAAAGACAAAGAAGCCTAAATCCAGTCATGTCCAGTTGTCTTTGTACAAACTAGTTTACATTTTAGGAATTCAAAGTGACGAAGGATTTTTTCCCCTCACACCCTTTCAAAGGCCTATTTAAGGGGTTAAGACTTGGTTTTAGGCGTAACAGGTTTGGCAAAGCATTAATAAGAGTAAATGTCCTCACAAATATAGCCAAACATACATGCCTGTGTGTGTATTGTATAACACTTCATGTATACACAGCAGGCAGCAGCTGTCGTGGAGGAAGCAGCGGTAACAGAGGAACCTTTCGTCCAAATAACCTCAAACTCAAAATGGAACTTGCTCACGTCCACAAAATACCCCGACAGTTTTGTAGTGAATCTGATGAAGGGTCGTTGAGCTGAGCAAGGAAAAGATGCAATTAGAGACAGATTTCTCAAATCATTAGATGATATCCAGCTAAAAGGAAGTATTTAAAAAAAGCTTCAGCAATTTTGCCCAACGTAGTAATAAAAAATACCTGATGTAAAATTGATTGATTGTTTCCTGTGAAATCCAGTGGTGTTGATACTGAAGTTTTGTATTTACACATAAAAGTACTGTCTCCACGTTCATTTGAATTTCATTTTGAGGCTGAGCTGCTGGGGGGCAGTGGTGTGCATTGAATGCTTTGCTGTGGCCAAGAAACCCTCTTAAATGCATGCACAAGATAGCAGTCACCACAGTTCAGGTTGGTTAGCTCCTCACTGATGATATGACCCGAGTTTATAATGCACAACCTCGTGAATGTTGAAACTCGTCAGCTTCGGACTTCGACTGCAAACTTAAACTTATAGCTACTGTTCGGTCGGTGGGTTGTGGTTGGAGACCCAGCTTTCATCAGCAGTGATTAGTCTTGACAAAAAAGGTCACATTAGATGTGAACGTGGGTCATTCAGTAGTAAAATAATTAAAGCTCTGCAACATTTTACCTTTTATACTATGAATATTTTCTAGTTAAGAGGGCTCTGAAATTCTGCCTCATTTTATTTTTTTTTCCAGCATTTCAGAGCCTTCTTAACAATGTCTGCATAAACGGACTGGCAGACTGACTCCATAACAACAAGAAAAGAGAATTCACATAACCTTTTTCGACCTGCAGAAAGAAAGGTGATCACCATTGCACCTTCTGCAACAGCTGTTGCTCACTTACCCACAACATCCTGTTCAGCTTGATGACATACACTGTTTCCTGATTTTGAAGCATTTAGATAAGTAAACTGGGCATCTCTCATCTCAGAAAACATCCTGTGTAGATGGTGTGCTCTGCGCCTTGAATCTTGACCTAACCTGCTGCTCACCATCACCACAAACTATATATAAACTTTCCATTCCAAATAAAAAGTGAACATATTTAGACTTGACAATTGAGTGATAAATGAATGCTAGCATGCTTGGTTAGAAACCCGCATTCACAAACTGGATACACTGCAAAGACACTTATGTTTTAATTGATACTAAGTAACATACCAATCCAATTCCTACAACTTCAGTTATTAAAACTGAAAAATCAACGGTCTGCACCACACAGGAGGCTCAATAACATAATTTAAATGCTTCAAATAGAGCCAGCAGCTCAATCATGCTTCAGAGGTTCAGTTGAGTGACTTTGATTAACTGAGGTAAAGCCGTACAGATTTTGGCATCTATAGCAGCCGATATCACCATCCAACTATCAGTCTAACGTGCCACACCTGGCCAATCCTCAACAAAATCCAAGTGGATTAGTTAAATAAAAGAATTTATGTTATGAAAACAAGGGAAACTACCCAAAAAACCCAAACATTGCTTTGTAGCAGGCTGTTAACATTTGTTTTTCTGCTCTTGCTCTTGACGAAGGCGGTCGCACTTTTCTCCTCTCCTCCTCCTCCTCTCCCTTAGCTTCCCTGCTTAGCCTCTTATGTCCTTGTCTAGTCTCGTGTTTTTTGTATTACTTTTCCCTGGAACACTCTCTCACAGTCTGTTCTCTAAAACCTAAAAGAGGAATTATGGATTGGATCAACTGGTCCCTGAATGCAATTGACACCCCTCTCTCAACGAGAAGTTTGAGCTTGGGTGAGCTTGAGTGCTGAAGACATCTACCTATTCGGAATATTGATAACAGGGTTCTGGCGGATCGGAGCTGACTTGGCCCTGACTTATTGAAGAATTAAGAAAGCGGAACCGGCTGTTCAAACCCCCACAAGGCTGCCCGCTGGGATTGAAACGATGGGAGAGGCATGAGTTTCTCAAAATGGGCTCATTGAGTGCAGCACGGATAAGATCTTGGAGAAGCTACGGCTGCTGTGAATACTCAGAATAAGATCTCTGACTGCAGACTGGATACATCTCGGAAGGGCTAGCTCGGAATAACATCTCTGGGCGCAAATTGGATGACATCTCGGGGGAGGCACACTGCCGTGAGTTCTCAGAATCCTTGAGTACATGAAATGACAACATCACAGAACGCAAGTATGGCGAAGCTCGCGGCTCTCCAACGGGAGATTGAGAGACCAGTGTTGGACTGTAGAACTGCTTTGAAATTCATATGAGCTGTTCGCACTAAAGTAAAAAGCGCCATCACTTCATGCGGATACCCCTTTGGCGCCAGCTGCGGTCTCAAGGCTGGAGCTGAACAAAAACACCCTGATAACGACTGTGTTTAGACTGTTCCTTCCCATTCCATGCAAGGCCACTTGGGTTGGCTGGAAGACTGTTTACTTAGCCTAGCAGGGCGAAGGACACTGTCTCAGCTGAACTCTGGACACGCACAGACATATACACTGATATGCACACACTCATCCCCCCTCCCTTTCCAAACGCCTTCGACGCTTATTCCCTTCCGATGCTGCACCCTTTACCCACCCCTGTTGCTTTTCATGTGTTTCTTTGGTGTATTAAAAGTTTTTTCATGTTTTATGTGCAGAGGTGTTTTTTTCTGTTCTCAAACTGATCTCCCTGTTGGAGCTCAGTGTGGGGGGAGTTATTTTTTTCTCCTTATCCTTTCTCATGTGGTGCATTTTCCATTGTTATACCTCTCTGACCTGTCTTCCCCATGTGATGTTTTGTGTAATGTATGTATAGTCGGAGGGTAAGATGGCGCAGCCATTGCGTGCAATAGGTCGGCAGCCTTATGAAATTTCCCCTTGTGGGACTAATAAAGGTATATCAATTCAATTCAATTAACATGTTTATTTCTGCTTTAAAGTTGAACATTTTAACATGTGAATGGCCCACTTTTGGAGCCAGTCTCAGGTGGACATTAAAGGAACTGCAGCATTTGGCGGTTTCATTTCTCCGTTCTGAAGGATTCCACTTCACTGACATTCCATTTGGTGTGGATTTCTTTTTTAACCTTTAGCAACAATCACTCTGCACTATGAATCTTCTGCAATTAACTGCAATCACCCGAGTCACAAAGACTATAAAATGCCCCACAATGTCCTCAGGTTTCAACTGTGAAACTAAGGGCTGCACTACTCTATGACAAACCTATTATTCATTATAGCTTTACTACATGTTTTGGTAATCATTCTGACAACTTCAGATCTCAAATTCAAAGATAATTGGCATACTTCCTCCAGGAGATATTTGAAGAGACTGATGGGTATCCTTAATGAAGATTATAAACTGATGTCCTCAGGAAAAGCTACAGGTTACCAAATTATTAGTTAAATAGGCACAAAATATCTTAAGTGCTTTTATCAATCAAACTGACAGATGAAATTGTGAATGAGCGTTTGTATGTTTTATCTCATATGATGAGATTCCAAGACCCAGGGGATATAAGAAATTCCAGTCTAACCTAATGTAATCTAATCCTGAATAACTGTGGTTGCATGGAGTTTAACCATACCCTAGATAAACCTGGATAAATGGGAGTGATCCCAAACAACTACTGCCCTTAAAAACCACCTTCCATACTTAAATGTTGGTGTTTGTGGATGGTTCTGTGTGCATTAATTGTTTCACTGTAATTCTCAGAGACAATCTGATGGCTGCCTCAGGGTTTTGTAAATGTGCATAATCCATATCTTCCCCACAGCTCGTCTGACTGTGAGCCCCAGCAGCTCTCAGCTGTTTGAAGGTGACTTTTTGTCTCTGAGCTGTGAGGCTGAGGACTGCCCTGCTGGATGGACTGTGAGGAGGAACACGCCCAAACGACAAAGGAGTCGGTGTGGAGATGGGTGGGGAAAACAAGTCGGTTCGTGTTGTACCATCACCTACATCTTCAGAAGGGACAGTGGTGTTTACTGGTGTGAGTGCGGAGAGGGAATAAGCAGTAACACCGTCAACATCACTGTGACTGGTAAGAATATTGTGTGTAGTTAGTGTTGGTGAAGCTGTGTGTCAGTGGATGAAATGCTGTAGTTTGTGTCTGTGTGGAGGTGGCCGAGTGATCCTGCAGAGTCCTGTGCTTCCTGTGATGGAGGGAGACAGCATCACGCTGCTCTGTAAATCAAAGCCCCCACATTCAAACCTCTCAGCTGTTTTCTATAAAGATGGCTCCGTCATCAGGACTGAGTCGACAGGTCACATGACCATTCCTCATGTTTCCCTGTCTGACGAAGGCCTCTACAAATGTCACATCAGTCAACATGGGGAGTCTCCACCCAGCTGGATCACTGTCACAGGTAATTTTCAGTATGATCAACATTTATTTCATCCATAGATGGACATAGATAGCATGAGGTCACCCATTAGTCAGTGAAGTCCCAATATGAGACCTCAGGCTTTTTAGCTATCACCACTTCGATGTTTTCAAACCTGCAGGTCGGATCCAACCAAAGACTTTAATTGGCTAAAGACTTCTTATGTGTTCTGTTTAACCTGAAACTACCCAATAAAGTAATCAGGAAGGTGCTTAGTGAGGTCGCAGAGTGAGGAAGCTGAGTTTCCCATAGACCTCTACACCATCTAAAGGTTTTTTTTCCTACCACAGGAGTTGCCCCCTGGTGGCCAATGGATAGCGTCACTTTTCAGACGAGATCTGAAAGTTGCGTCCATCTAAGATTACCATCTTAGATTTCATCCATGAATCACCTGAACAGTGCCATTCTCTTTACAGGTAAACCTACAACTACAGCCCTGCCTTCCACATTATCCCCACCCTCTACATCAACCCTGTCTTCTGCCTCAACTTTGCTTTCTGTCTCAACCCCAATGACCACACCGATCCAATCCACTGCCATGGCGTCTCCTTCTGCCACAGCTCTGCCTACTGATTCAGCTCCACCAGCTGTCTCCATTCACCGACCACTTGTCTTGAGAGTGGTCTGCCACCTGGTGGTGTTCTGTCCATATGTCATCACAACTGTCCTAATGGTGTCTTTATATCGACAAAGACCCACAGGTAACTTTCACTGTCAGATGATCAATCTATTAAAGGGGATCTGTTGTGTTTTTGTTTATTTTCTGTCATAATTGTATGCATGCAGCTACGGTGGTGGACTTTGCCATATATAAAGACTATTAGAGGCCTGAAACGGCCAAAGTTAGAACAATTAATGAAGAGAGGACACAAAAACAGAACAGAGAAGACCTGTTAAAAAAATCCAAAATCTAAATCTTTATTTAAAAATTATAGGCAGTTTGGCACAGATAGGCAGTCTGCATAGTATATAGTATAAAGAAAACAAACTGAGAAACAAGCATGGGATCATACATGGAAACACTGAAACTAGCTAACACACTGGGAATGTCGGGAGAGCCTCGAAATCCGAGATACTGTAAGAACAAAGACAATCTGATCTATCAATCAATTCTCAGGTGTAAGTAAGACAAATTGAGCACAGGTGAAGCTGTGTTGATTACTTTGAAATGTAAATCATGCAAAGCAACTTTAGAAGGGCCTTAGAAGAAAAATACAGATGTGGAAATGGGTCCCCTTAAATTCTGATTGTTTTTCTCACTTATTATTACCTCATTATGACTGAACTCTTTGTCTCCATAGCAACAGCGCCACACCCCCACCCTGAGCAGAAACTGACAGAGGACTTTGACATCATGGAGGTCACCATCGAGCATCATTTCTAAACTGCACAGAACAGAGAAATATTTTTGTCATGTAAAAGTAATAAATATTAGATTAAATAGATCTGATATTTTATGGCAGCACAAAGTCATGTATAACGTTGGAGGTAAACAAAGTGCAGTTTTTTGACTGCATATTCATATCTACAAGCCCAGTTTATTACCAAAGAGACAAATGATTTCTTCTACTCCACTCCTACCCACTCCTCCCACAACCAACATGTTTTTCAATGTTGTATAGATGCTTTCCTGTATCACTGATGTCTCAGTACTCCTGCCATGATCTGTAGGTTTAAGTTCAGCTTTGCCTAATGGTATCTGTAAATTAAATGACTGTAATTTCACCTAATGTTTTGGTAATATGTACAAATCCTCATTTCCTTCTACACTTACATATGCAGGAACCCCAAAATCCAACATTTACACCCCCATTTCACAATCTTTGCGAACTTTGATATATTTCCTATATAATATCTAATCTATGTGATTTACCAAATCTAAGACCCATCAGTGCTTATAAACTACCAGATGACTTCTGCTGCTTCTTCTATGTGTCCAGAGAATGCATGGCAAACACCCAAGGAGGGACTGTCGGACAACACTGTAAGCCTAGATGTTCACTCTTTATATATGAAACCAGCAATGAATGGAATTTGCATGCATTCACATTCATTTACTCTGTTGGAGCTCCAGCCACTAGAAAGCAGATCAGCGTGTAGGCTAATTATTAGCAATAATATCACTCAATAAAAAGAGAAGTTCACTTTGATCTGTTGACAAACTGCAGCGATTTCCTTTGTTTACTTTATGAAGCTACAGGACAGAATCAGTGGAGGGGTGGCGATTCGGGCACCTTGCAGTCACTGAGATGACCATGAACATCTCTGCACACCAAAGTATTCTACAGTCAAATCTGAGGCCATGTGCATGACAGCTAGAGTTTGACCAAAATGGGTCAGGAAACAGGACAATGATCCGAAGCACAGCAGCAAATCTCCATAAGAAGAGCTTAAAGAGAATCAAAGTGCTGCAGCGATCCAGTCAAAGTCCAGAACTCAACCCGACTGAAAAGTGGGTCCACCATGTGCCATGCTACAGGTTTCTTCAATGTGTTACGTTCTTAGTCTAGGCGTGTATTGAACGCAACAACAAATTGGCCCCACTCACGCACCACCCAAGAAAGAACACAAACAGTAGTATCTTTTAAAGCGCTAAGAAGCCATTTATTTGCTTCAGCAGTGAGCAGTGCCAAAAATAACAAACAAAACTCCCTAATGGTCCCTACACTTTCCTACACAAAATGAAAACCAACCAAAAGACAATTCACTTACCTAACTTTCTAAACGAAAAACAGGAGAAAACTTAATCAACAAAAATGGTTTGTCACGCCTACTAGGCTGCTGCAGTGAACAATATATACAAGGTGAACAAAATACACAATTGCTATTTTACAAATCTCCTGATTGGTTTTGCCTGCTCTGCCGCCGTTGCCGTGTGCACGGTCGGCCTCCGGAACTGTCTTGGTCCTTGTGTTGTCGACCCCCGTGTCGACCCCCTGAACTTTTCTCGGACTCTTGTTGAGCTCTGGTTTTGTTTTTGATCTGTTGTCCTGTGTTCTTGGACTGTTTTCTTGTGTTTTTGGTTTACTCTGGACTCTTGTGCTCCTTGTTTTTTGTTTCGGACGCTCCTTCCTGGATCCCCTCCGCCCACCCTGGTCTGGTGCTCGGTTTTGTTCTGGGTTTTTGTTTAGAGCTGTCGGGAGCCAGCCCTTGGAGGGGGGGTACTGTCACGGTTCTGGGTCAGTTTCGAACCAGTATTTTGAGTTTTGATTGTTAGTTTATTTTTGAATGATTGTTGTGGTTTTGGGTGCTATGATGATTATTATTAGAGTTCCATGTTTCTATTTATTTGTGTTCTCATGTTTTGTGTGGGTTTAGTTCCATGTGTCATTTTCTGTCTGTCTCTCAGTGTCGAGTCTGCGTCTTTGTGTAGTGTTCTTGTTTCCTGTTTTATTGTGAAGGTCTGCGTCTCGTGTGTGTGTGTTCAGTTTTACCTCTGTCTCGTCTTGTTGATTACTCCCAGCTGTGTTCCCTACCTGTGTGTAATCTCCCTGTGTTCTCTGTGTGTATTTAAGTCGCGTCTTCTGTCATTGTAGTTGGTCCGTCTATGTATCCACCATGTTTCATCTGTGTGTTTTTTTTTCTACAATTTTGCTTTGAGCGCTTCAAAGCTACACAGTTAAATTCACCTCTGCCGCTTTTAAACTGTAACCGTAATCAAGACCAAATCTGTCTGTGTGGATAAATACATGCACAGAAAAGTAGACCTAAGCTTTCTAAGTAAAGTAAAAATGAGTTAACTTCTTCTCTGCAGTGACAGCCTGTGACTGGCTCTGTTTCTGCTGGAACTGCCTCTTATTGTAACGTCATAAATAATTCATTCCTGTAAAAACATAAGCTCTAACAGTCCTGCTGTTGTTTAGCATCAAACCTCAAATGAAACGTGACGTATTATTTAACATCTGTTTGTCCTCCAGGCGACATTTAGAAATAATTTCCTTAATTTACTCAGTGATAAAGCAGCTTTAGAAACCACAGAACAGCATAAGGCTGGTACGGCTGTTTGATTTTATTCACTCGCTGCTTCGCTCGTGAGTCAGCACCGCCCCTCTCCTCGGCGTTAGTTGTCGGTGTTTGTCGTCAATACAATACTGTTAATTGTACTCTCTGCAGTGTTTAAATGCTTACATATACACACAGTTACTGTCCCTCCACACATACGACTCGGTTCTGCTTCTATGCCCCAGCTTTGTTTACTTTTTCCCACCGAGGCTTCTAGACTTCTGATTGGCCAACATTTCCGCACGGTTAGGAATCTAGCGCCACCTGCTGCTTTGGCATGTTCATAGCAGCGTTTTCCTTCATTTCTGCCTTTATGTGTGGACGGGATTATTTTTTAAAACGAAAACGGAAAATCTCCGTTTTCAAAAATACCCGTGTACGTGTGGACGTAGCCTCAGTCTCTGACTGGAAGCGCTAATTCGTCATTCGGCTTTTGTCAGACTAAAGTAACTGTTAAAACTGTTTGAAAAGCTCAGCTATACAACAAGGAGAGATTGAGAATTTCCTTTTAGTTTTCAGTTTATTTGATATTGACAAAAGTTAGTCAGTTTTGTCTGTTCTTCTGTAAAACAAACTAAGATTTATTTTTAGAATAAGTGGAATTGACAATTTAGTCTGTTTCGTTTGTTCTATTTTGAAACTTAAACGCTTTAGCGGCTGCCTTTTGTGTAGTTTGCAATATTTGCCTTTATTTATCTGAAAAAGTCTCATGTTCCTTAAGTACATCTACCCTGTTGAACTTATTATGGGAAATAAATATTTAAATAAAAACAAGCTGCTGATTATTTCACATTTTACTTGTGAGCAACGGCACATTTAAATCTTACAAATATAGTTATTTGGCTTATATCGTGATAGATATCGTTATCGCCTGAAATGAAAAAAAAAACATATCGTGATATGAAAAAATCTCATATCGCCCAGCTCTAGGTCATGGTACTGCCTATTGGACCTTAACTTCCTCTTGAGGTGTTGCAAACGAGCTTCAGCCAGTCGCTTGTTGTTTGGCAGCATGGGTGGAGAGCTGCCCTTGAAAGGAAGTGGCATCTCATAGTGTCCATCCTTCCTTTTTGTGATTGTGCTGCCGAGGAGTTTTACAAAATGAACATCATCTTGAGAAACATATTTATCTTGATAGTTTCTTTCGCTGAAATCCATTTCTAGGACCTTTAACACATCATTGACCGGAGGCAATGGCATTTCCTTTACTGCCACTCTGTGTACAAAGATTTGATGTTCCTTTCTATCAAGATATGGATTTGCTGATCCTATGATGCTCCAGCCAAGCACGGTTCTTTGAGCAAATGGATGGTTTTCTGACCCTACAATGACTTCTAGAGGGGCCAGTGCTGATGGGCAATCATAGCCAATCAGCAATCCCACTTCACAGTCTTGAAGTGGCTGCAGCTTGTTTGCCAGTTGCCTCAGATGTGGCCACTGAAGTGCGGTGTCCTTTGTAGGAATGTGAGACTTATCGACTGGGATGAAATCCCTTGTGTATGCCTGGCGTAGCTGAACATGCGACTCACTATGGAGCCCACGAACTTGCAATCCACAAGCCACTTTGCTAGCTATGACTGTGTCTACTGCTGTCATTGTACTGAGCCTTAATTGCACTGGCTGAGTCTTCACATTTAGTGCAGAGACCAGATCTCCCAAGATGAAAGTTGAATCGCTCTGTGTGTCGAGCAGAGCATATGTGAGAATCTCACTGTGGGGGTCTTCTGCCAATGACACAAAAACTGGAACAATGCTAGACGTAGCTGAGGAGTATCTTGTCAATGTGTGTGACATGACATTACGGACTTCCTTTGTCTCATTTCCTGCAGATGGTGAATCACTGTTTAACATTTCACTGGCTCCCTCAATTCTCTCTATGTGCAAGCAAGTTGGATGATTTCGACCACATATAGTGCATGTGTGCCTTCTTTTGCATTCTTTACTAGTGTGGCCCTTTCTTAAACAGCCGAAGCAAAGACGGTTTTCACGAATGAAAGCTCTCTTTTCATCAGGAAGCCTTGTGGCAAAGGTTGGGCACTTGGCGACACCGTGTGTTTCATCGTTGCAGACGAAGCATGGTGGTCTTGGCTTTGAAATTAAGGTCCCTGGTTTACCTGCAGAGTGCTTAGCTTGAGCATTGGTGCTGAGTGCCTTGGTTCTCTTAGGAAGCCTTTCATCTGTTACTTTAGTGGTTAATAAGAAGGGAGAAGCAATGGGGTTGCAGGCTATTCTAGCTTCCCTTTGTAGAAATCTGGTGAAATGAGCAAATGGTGGATACTCTTGACATCTGTCTAGTTCATCCACAACAACGCGACCCCATCTGCGTACCAGCCATTCGGGTAGTTTTTTGAGAAGTTTATGATTTTCTTCACAATCATTTAGAATTGCCAGCCCTTTAACATGAGGGATGGCCTCGGCACAACTTTGAAGGAAATCTGAAAACTCTCTGAGGGCTACTGGGTCATTGGGAGCTATTTTTGGCCATTTCATCAGTTTATCCCTGAAAGCCTTTTGGACGACAAATTAACTTCCATACCTCTCCTGAAGAATCTCCCAGGCACCCTGATATGCATCTTCTGAGTTTCGATAGAAGAATCCTTCGACCGCCTTCCGTGCCTCACCTGCAAGATAACTTTTCAAGTACAACATTTTTTCTCCTGCGGGGAGGGGTTTGTGGCCAATCAATGCCATAAAGGATATCTTCCAGTGTATAAACTTTAAAGGGTTACCAGTGAACACTGTGGGTTCAGGTGCAGGCAGACGGTTGGAGACGAACAAGCTTGCAAGCTCCTGTGTTAAGCTGACCTCCTGTTGCTTTTGCAAAATCTCAGGTGGTGCACACTGAGGTCGAAATGATTCAGCCTGTGGATTCAATGGATTCTGAGATTCAATGATTTGGCTATCAAGTTGTGATTTGTCATCTGCTTCATACTTAAGGCTTTCCAATCCATCGTAGTTGTTGTAAGCTCTCACTCTGGCTGCTGCTACTTTTACCTCATTTTCTGCCTGTAGCTGTTGCAGTTTAGTTCTCTCTTCCTCTAGCTTTGCTGTCATTTCTGCAATCATTTGTGCTTCCTTGATTTTCCACTCATGCTCTAAGCTACTCAACTTGGCTTGCTGTTCATGTATTCGTTGCATTGCCTTCGCCTGTTCTAGTTTAGCTGCAAGGTCAGCTTCGGCATCCACACGTTTGCTAGAAGTCGTAGAGGTGGCTCCAGAGTATGAATCTGAGCCCTTTGAATGCTCTGAAATAACTGTTTCTGTTTTCCCAAAAACAGATCCATACTCCTCCTTACTTAATATCATCCTTACACGCTCCTTCTCGAGCCTGTCATTAAAAGTCTTATCTATATCTTCTAGTCGTTTACTAATGAGATCACAAATTTCTGTTGTTAGGGCAACACACGCATTTTCTTGACAACATCTGGAGTAGAAGTATGATTACGTCGGATAGGCTCATACAGTTCATGCATTAATACTTCTTTAGCCTTAATGTCCGTTTGTGTTCTAACAAGGTCTTCGTTTGAGCAGAAACCTTTCAGCTTTGTTCTAACTCCTCTTGCTAACTCCTTCCAGGACTCATATGCCTTGCTAAATGACCTTTCATTTTTCTTGGCTTCCTGTTCATGCATCTCCTGCCCCTTTTCTGTTAGTCTTCGCTCTATGGAGCTGGACCTGGCCTCTTGTGCCTCTGTAGATTTGTCTATTTCTTCAACAGGGGACAACATTATTATTAATTTTATTTTTGGCTTGTTGCACCTGCCCTTTTAAGTGTATATATCTGAACTCAAATGGGTTGAGTGGTGGTTTCAAACTTATTAATGTCACACAGTGGAAAATTGTGTTTTTATATTTTGTTTTGGATCAGACTGTGTTGGTACAGGGTGTCGATTTTATTTGCATGATTTTATTGTAATAGTGATATTGCATGTTTGTTTATTGATATTCCTATTGCATGATTTTATCT
Organism: Diplotaxodon limnothrissa; assembly: GCF_057381915.1. Taxonomy (NCBI): domain Eukaryota; kingdom Metazoa; phylum Chordata; class Actinopteri; order Cichliformes; family Cichlidae; genus Diplotaxodon; species Diplotaxodon limnothrissa. The sequence continues at coordinate 24,160,159 of NC_140610.1, forward strand.
CCATATTTATAGTGTGTGTTTAGTGTTGATTGAACAATATGTTTTTTATTATTCCACTGTGGATTAAGCGGACAATTGTAGGCACCTGTGAGGTGGGGGCGTTCCCCGTGGTGGCCTATCAGCCACCAAACTGACTTAAGGGAGATAGTGAGCGCAAAGACTAAAAAGAGAGAGACACACGAAAAGTGGAGAGCTGGAAAACAAAACGTGTGCAAGCCAGCATATGAGAAGAAGGACCTCTGGCCTGACTGTGGGGCGCCACGAGACATTCGGCGATCGGCCAGCACAACCCGGCGATCCAGTCCCGACGGACAGAATAGCGACCGTGGGAGGCGACGCGTGAAATCCACAGTAGGGCAGGGGTACGCCTCTGCCTGCATCTGGCGGAGCTACGAGGGAGGCCGTGCGCGGAGGTGGAGAGTAGCTGGACTGCACGATTGCGCACAGTCAGGTGGAGATAGGAGCCTCCTCCCTGGTCTTCTGCTGGCGAGAGTCCACATCCCGGAAGAGGAGTTCCTCTCCTGTCTCTCTCAGCTCAGGAGAATTTGCCCGTGTGTTGCGGGACTGGGAGAATTAGGACCCTGGGGGGGAGTTTTTAGTATAGGGAAAAACATTCATTTAGCTTTGTGTTTTTAGCGTTTAATCATTCCTGCCGGCAGGGTTTTTAGCGGGTTGTAAACACTATTTTTATTGTATACGGGGATTTTAGCTTGTATTTGGGGTTCTGACTGTGTTTTATCCTGAAAATAAATGGTGTGTTTGAAGCCAGCTAAATTTCTGTCCTCTGAGCTCTGACCCACTCACTCCCCTTTCTGCTTGTATAGGCGTGGTGGTGAAGATTTAGTTCCACCAGTTTAGCGGCTACATAATTTTGGCGTTTGTCGACAGGATACAAGTTTGGGGAGCAGTGTTCCGCACCTGGAGTGCAGATATAGAGATGATGATGCCGGTGTATCCGGGTGCCCCTTGGGTACCAAAATATAAGGGTCCTGAAGCAGATGTTTCATATGGAGATTGGAAAGAACAAATACAAGGTTTATTGAATGCTCAAGAAATAGCTGAGGCCCGGAAAGTAGAAATTTTAATTGGGGCTTTAAGCGGTGAGGCAAAGCGTCAAGTAAGCGTGTTAGAAGAAAAAGATAGAGACCAGATTAGGAAAATATTCGCATATCTAGATTCTCTATATGGTGACAATAACTCCCTAGCGGTTTTGAGGTCGCAGTTTTTTTAGCTGTATCCACAGGTTTCTGTAAGAGCGTACGTAGGCTGCCATGACAGACCACTACTTCCGTTGTCCGGTTTTATACTTCCGGTTACTCAAAGCGAGACCCAGCGTTCAGTCGTTGCTAACAACAAAATCAGTTACTTTGTGCGGTAATAAGTGGCTTTACCTGTTCGAAGATGAGCTCGGGTTCAACGTGTGTCAGTCAGTCTGAGAGAGAAACCAGCAGTACTGACTGTGAAAGGAGAACCAGAATCATGGTGAATCTCTTTTCAGGAGTCACATCCAAGACTGACAGAACAAAAAATGAAACACACTCATGGTCTCGTAAAAAGTGACTGTGAGGAGAAGGAGGCAGGCCTTCATCAACACAAATCAAACAATTATTAATTAATTCGATTTTTGATGGAAACGGAAACAAGCAAAATACGCACTTACTTTGACAGTTAATGATAATTATACTACTGTTTAACACCGCGTGTTTCCGTTTGAGTTAATCTAATTATGGTTCTGTGAAATAACACTCAGTGATTTTCAGAGTTCAGTCAGACTGATCTCAGAGTTATGTCCGTGATCACCACTGTATGAAAGCTTTAGTCACATTTAAGGGCAATATCACCAAAATACAGTAAAAGATCTCCTCCTTGAATGTTTCAGATAAAATGGAAAACAGACTCATGCAGTAAATATTCTTTTATTGGAGAGAAAACTGTGCAGTATAATTTACTCGAGATGTTGAAGATATGAGAGCATTAAACAGGCTGATGTTTGGAAGAGGCTCTGACAGGAGAGAGATGATACAGAAACATGGCATCCTTATAAAATACTGACACACTTTATGAACGGACAACTTTTCACAGCTCTTTGAACATTTAAATGAGCTGCATACTTTCCCCACTGAAACCAGCACAATCCCTCTGTGATGGAAACAATATTTGAACTAAATGTACTGTGGATAAATCAAAGCATTATCAAAGTTGTCCGTGGTTCCCTTATTTTTCCTTCTTTCCCTGTCAGATCCTGTCCTGCAGGATAAACATGACTGAGTGGTTCCCTGCATGCAGCTGTTACAGTTTGTGTTGGAGATACTTCTGCAAATACAGGAAGCAAATATCTAAAAACTGTTTTCAATGTTTTTACCAGTCTGTCAACTACAGAGAGCTGTCTGTTGTCCCCCTGTTCTCCTCTATATCTCTCAGCTGATGCTGGCTCCTTTAAATGTAACTTTATTAATCCCTCGGGAGGGGTCCTCTGGGGTTTTCACAAAGCTGAATAAACGTCAAACAGAAAACTGATTAAACAAAGTGTGAGACGGTGGAGAATTGACGCCAGCGCCCGGTTATATTTTAGACAGCAAGGAGCAGACGCAGTTTCACTCCACCGAGGGAGCTCGTGACGTACTACGCGGCTTTCTTTAGACCGCGAAGGCGGGTCCTCAGGTGGAAGCAGCCTCTGAATTTGGACACCCCCGCTGTTTCCGGCCAGCCAATAATAACGGTGACATTTAACGTATTTTGTCGAATAAATAAACACTGTAAAATATATTTGCCCCCCCCCCAACAGCCCTTTGAATGTTGGCAAGTATGAACCGTCTGCTCGGTGTTTCCTAAAACGTTAAAGCACGTTTGGCTTCACACTGACAAACAGACCCAGCTTCGGCACAAACCTAAACTAATATGACACCGGAGCGGAAAGGCTGATTATGTTTCCAAGATGGTTTGTGTTTTTTAAAAGGAAGGAAACCTTCCTCAAAGCGGGCAGAGCAGTGGAGCCGCCGAGGGAAAAGCACACGATACAAAAACTGTAGAATTAAAAATATAATTTATTATGTTTAAATAGTTAAAAATATAAAATGAATTAAAACAACCTTGGCCAAGGGAAGACACAATAAAAATCAATAACACACAACATTAGAAGTCCAGTGGAATCCACCACGGCCTAAAAGTCACAGAAAACTAAGAGGTCCAGCGTAGTATTAAAAGAGGGAAACCCAGCGGAGTCCTCGCCTTCCTCCCCGCATTCCACGTCCTGGTGCACTGAAGAAAGGGAGGGAGCGGCAGTCACTATTCCTTTGGCAGTTTACTTTATAAAAAGGATAAGTCAAAGACTTACCCGGGTGGGCAGAGCTCTCAACTCCGCCCGCCGCTTCCTCAAACTGCAATCGGCACCGCGGTCTCACTGCTTCTGTTCTCCCGCAGTGCACGAGCTGGCTCTTGTCGTTATTGCCACCAGACTGCCGCTACGCGTCCCTAGTCGCTGGTCATCTGCCTTTTTTTCCTCTGATCGTTTCCCCTTTCCAGTCGCTGGTAATCTCTCTTCCCAGTCGCTGGTCGTCTGCTCCATCTGATCATCTCTACTCTCTGATCGTCTGTGTCTTTCCTCTGTCTGTCTCGCATTCTCCGTGTTACATTTTTGTTGAACACCGGCTCCAAACCTCTTATGTGTCCTTGAGCACTCTGTAAATTACCTTTTCTTTTCTCTCAGGTGTGTCCAATTAGTAAAAACGGGGGAAAAGGCGGAGTCTCTCCAGGACAATTTGCCGGCAACTAAAAACATGCAAACTAAATAAAACACTGCACAAAATACATGCAATATAAAAAATAAATATATACACTTCACATAAAAATACAGCACAGCAAAACAACGTCCGTCTTCCCTGGATGACACTAACTAACCGACCAAAGAGCCGCGTTAAGTGGCGATATCACTAACGTCACGTAACTTAGCCGAAGGTTAGCTAAATTTGACTTTGTAAGACTTTTTCATTACGCTAACATTTGTGATATGACTGCACTATGCTGCTGTTGTTGACTCCACTTAATTCTACAATTCTTTCATTATGCTAACATGTGTCCTGGTGTATATATGAAGTGGGATAAAAACCCAGAACTAACTTTTAAGAGTTTATTTCTTCTCCGCTTCGACCGTCGGCCATTTCCCCAAAACGTCCTCCAACCTATGATTCCAATGAATCCTGGTGGGTCAGGAACTGCTTTTAAGCATCTTGTAATCGTCGTTCCAACACAGCGTGTTTGTTTTGATTCGTAGACCCCGAAAATGGTGCCGGGCTCCCACAATGCATTGCGGCGTGCCGTCAACTCCAAAGCGTCATTCAAATCTGTGAGCGCGCAAGGAACGCCGCCTCTCCGCGTGCGTTTCTTGTGACGTCACTGGCAGATCAAAGGCGTTCGCGCTGGTCTGTCAGTAACGTCACAGACAACCGAGCCTATAAATAACGGCTCTCAGACAGAAAAATCAGAACTCGATGCTCATCTGTTTGCAAAACGTTCAGCAGTCGGCGCTCTGTAATACAAGAAAATTCTCACACGCTCAAACGGAGAAAATCTAATTTGTGACACAACAATGGAAACCATCAACGAAAATTCAATCGTGGTCACACCAGACCAGATTATCCCGCCAATCAACAGGTGCTTTGAAAGGCTCTCTGAAGTTCAGTGGAGCATTATAGAAAATGGAAAATGCGACTCCAGCGTCCATGCCGTGCTCGCTGATATGATTTCTGAAATCATTCAGATCGCCTCTGCCAGCATCCTGAGGATTGCCCTTTCTGTTATTCAGGAACCCATGATAAGGGAAGAGTTTATGGATGAGGGGAAAATAAGGGTGTCCCTCGGAGACTCGATCTCAGCTGCCATCGCCGGCGCTCTTAATGTCTCAAAACAGCAAGATAAGAGCGCTGACAAGCTGACGCTGATGGTTGAGGAAGAGATCTCAGAAAAGGTCAGCTCAACCATTGCACTGATTGAAAAAAGCCCCGATTTCCCAGTAGACCCTGCCGTTTATGTTAGCGGCAAATTTAGTAGTATTAAGAAACTACACCGCATGGTTTGTTGCGCTGCCTCATGCCTGAAAAGGTATGCAGCATGTAAGCTGCGCTGCCAGTGTGGGACAAATGGGTCTCATTCCAGTACAGAACGTACTGGTTCAAAAATATCAGTGAAATCAGCAATCGCAGAGATTTCTGTTATTCTGTCAACAAGGAGCTCAGATGGAGAGATGACAGGAAAAGATAAAGATGAGCTCCCAGAAGAATCACAAAGCCATATAAAACCCACTGCAGAAACACAAAGTATCCAGGCTCCAACCCCAGTAGAAATGGTTGCAGTTGACATCGTAGGTGAGATACTTGCTAACATGGATTCAAGCAGTGAAGAGCTCTGTGAGAAATGTAACTTACCCAAACCTGCCTTTAATGCAGGCTTAATTATCCACAAGGTGAGACACTTCTTCTCCAAATGTGTGCCATCCACCTCACACGCCAGGCTCAAAGCACGCAAACACAACTTTTCCATGTTTGCAAAAAAACAATTTGAAAAAATGAAAACAGAGCTGAAAAAAAGAATAAAGGCAAACAGGAAACATTTTGTTTGTCTACAAAACATTTGCAATCACCCCAAGAAGGAAACTGCGCCCTCCAATGAAAGTATAGTTTTCATTCTCCCAGGGTCAGTACCTGAAACGGCTGCTCCCCAGAGTACAGAGGCTCATCGCTCCCCTTCTCCACATACGGCAAGCCTGGGAACCGCAATTAAACGTTCTTCTTCAGTCGACTTTAACGTCATTAGATCAGACGTTAATCAGTTATTTGACAAATTAACAAAGAAAGAAGAACTCTTCCTCATCGATAAGACCTTGGGGGACTTTAAAAATAGTGGGCATATCAGGAATTTTACGGAGGACTTAGTGGCAAACCTGTTTGATCTACTTACGGTGGATCGAGGCTATCAAATCCCCATACCTCTAATGGGTAGGTCCCTCTCAGACACGGTCATCTCCAGGACTCCGAAATCAGTACAGGGCTCAAAGCGTCGCATTTCTGCTGAAGTCCTCTATGTCCTCATAGATGACACAGTAGAAAGGTTTTTGCAGAAGCTTTTACTCTTCTGCAATGAAGAGAAAGATCAAATGATTCAAATGGACAAGATTTCTGGGGCCCTGGAAGACATCCACAACTTTATTAAAAGAGCACAGACCACAACACAGGAAAAAAGCCCTGATTCAGATGGCAGAGGAAAAGAATCTGGTGCATCACTTCCAACACCAAAACCTGGGAGCATTTCTCCAGATAAATGCTCTGTGGCATCTGACAAGTCACCTCGAACGCCACAACCTGGGAGCATTTCTCCAGATAAATGCTCTGTGGCATCTGACAAGTCACCTCGAACGCCACAACCTCGGAGCATTTCTCCAGATAAATCATCTGGAGCCTTGAGCCTGAAACACTCTCTCAAAGATTCCTCCAAAATATCAGAGATGGATTCTGTGTCAGGTTCATCTTCTGATGTTGAGAAAATTTCCAATGACCTTGCGTTGCTCCTTATCATGAGAGTCATCTATAAATCTAAACCTGAGACCCAAAAGTTTGCTGCTCGGATCGCAACTACTACAAAAGAAATAGACACGGTCATCAACCGTCTGAGCAATCTAATGCAGCCTGAACTCAGCAGCACAGCGTCTGCCACAAGTCTGACAAATGACAAGACAAAGTTCATCAAGAAAATAGCCAAACGCCTCATCAAGGAGTTTGGCTCCCCAGACAATGTCTTAAAGGCTTTGATGGCAAATGATTCATCTTTTGATGAGGCTCTGATTAGACATCTAAAAATCACTCTCGGAGTCATCCCGGGTCCCCCAAAGACGTCCAAAATATCCAGGTTTTTTTCTGCGGTGGGAAAAACATTGCTAAAACCCTTCAGGTGGTTCACTAAAGCCAGAGATCATTAAAATGACCATTTTGGCTTTTCCCACTGCCCTGCTTCTTTTAAAATCTTGAAGCAGACTTTTAGCACCAAATCCTTTTTTTAAAAACATCACCATAAAATTTTGGGATCAGCCCTCAAATCCAAATTTTAGAACTGTAGTTCACGCCATCTCGTCTCCTTTTGATTTCCATCCCCCCAACCGGTCGCAGCGGATGGCCGTCCCTTCTGAGCCCGGTTCCGTTGGAAGTTTCTTCCTGTTAAAGGGAGTTTTTCTTCCCCACAGTCGCCTCGTGCTTGCTCAGAGGGGGATCATTTGATTGTTGGGGTTCTCTGTAGTACAGTAGGGCTTTGACCTTACAGTACAAACAGGGAGGAGACTTTGGCTTGATTTTTAAAATATCTAATTCGGCATGAAATAAAAAAAATCCAAATTAAAAATGCATTCCAAGTTTGTTTGTGTTTTTCTTCTGTTGTCAAATATGTAGAAAGTGTTACACGTGTGATTTTAGTCATTTTGCATCAGTTTGTAGCCGACGTGTCTGTTTGTGATCATCCTGCATCTGTTTTTGTCTGATTCGTGTCTTAGTTTGGTCAATTTACATCACTTTTGTGGCCCAATTTAGTTGTTTTGCATGTATTTGTGGCAAAATGTGTGGACGCTGTTTGACGTTGCTATGTTTTGTCTTAATGCTTCACTTTGGTTGTTTATGTATGTGCTCATTTTGATTCTAGATGTAGACCTGACATCTGAAAATTAGCACCTAGTCCACTTCGAACATTTTTTTTAGTCCAAATAAAAAAATTTGGACTAATAAAAGTCCAAATAAAAAAATGTTAATACATTTTTTTTTATTTCGCCAACCTTGTAGAGCAGTGGTTCCCAAACCTTTTTTGCTAGGCCCCCCTTTGTTTTACAAGAAAAATGTTCGCTAAAAAATATTATTAGCCAAAGCTTTCACTGGAAGTCAGTTACTGGTGTCAGGCCAGCTCCCACTTCTTCTTTTGTGGTACTTCTGCATATAAGTATACACAAAGAGACATTGAGACCTGAATCACAAATAAAAGCCACCTTCAAGATTAACAAACACTGTTTAAAGAGCTCCGTATAAACTTCTGTGTGCAACAAGGCCTCTGTAGCATCCAGACCACACTGATCTAGGTCTTCTTGGTAGAAGAAGGTGTTTCCTTTTTCCAGATGTTTAAATGCCAGCCTCCCCAGATTCAGAAGAAATTTCCTTTCAGCCATCTCACTTGTTTCATGTCCCCCCACATGTTTGTTCCCCTTCTTCATCTGAACCAACAAGAAGTGTGAGTACATGTCAGTCAGGGTCTTGGGCAGCTCTCCTCTCTGCTCTGTAGTCAACATGTGCTCCAGAACTGTAGCAGTGATCCAGCAGAAGACTGGGATTCTACACATGATGTGGAGGCTCCTGGATGTCTTCATGTGGGAGATGATTCTGGACAGCTCTTCATCACTGAATCTCCTCCTGAAGTACTCCTCCTTCTGGGCATCAGTGAAGCCTCGTACTTCTGTTACCCTGTCAACACGTCTAGGAGGGATCTGATTGGCTGCTGCAGGTCGGGGAGTTATCCAGACGAGAGCCGAGGGAAGCAGATTCCCCTGGATGAGGTTTGTCAGCAGCTGGCTGACTGATGACTTCTCTGTGACATCAGACAGCAGCTTCCCGTTGGTGAAATCCAATGATCCAAGTCTGCTTTCATCCAGGCCGTCAAAGATGAACAAAAGTTTACAGACAGCGAGCTTCTCTGCTGTGACCTTCTGTAATGTTGGATGGAAAACATGGAGCAGCTCCAGAAGACTGTACTGCTCGTCTCTGATCAGCGACGCTGTTGGTCAGAACCACTCTGATGGGTCTCTGTTGGTCAGGTAAGGCTTTAAAGGTGTCGTGACACCTGACTGTAATGTCATCAAGAGCCTCCATCTTGGAAGCTGTCTCCAGCTGCATCACCTCATGTTGGTTATGAACGTCTTCATTCTGTCCCTCTGTGATGTAGAGCTCAGTGTAGATCCTGTTCGGGAGGGTTCCACTTCCTGTATTATCAGTTTCTTCAGTCACACTTTCAAACCTCCTCCTCAGACTGATCTTATATTCTTCTAAAACCTCTTCCAGACTCGCATCTGCTGATTGACAACAAGAAACCAAAAAGAATGAAATGTCTTTAGTAGGAGGTAGGAGGCCCCAGGGCAAACTGAGGGCTCGGTGGAGAGATTACATTTCACAGTTGGCTTGGAAATAATTCAGTTTTCCCCCAGATGAGCTGGAAGCAGTGGCTGGCAAAAGGCAAAAGTTTCTCTCCTTAGATTGACCAAACCCATGACCTTGAACCTGGATATATAGGACAGGGAGGATAAATAAAAGGATGTTACATTAAACCAGTGGTTCCCAAACCTTTTTTTTTTTTTTTGCTAGGCCCCTGTTTGTTTTACAAGAAAATCTTCGCAGCCCCCCGGCACAAACACATCCTCAAACCACACACAGCCATTTCAAACTCCACTGCAGTTTCTTTTACACCTCAAACCTTTAAAAAACCAAAAGCAAACAAATAAAAGTAAACTACAATAAATTACAGGTTGGAACAAAATAAACTAATACCATCTTTATTTTAAGTGTAGTTGTTTCATTCCCCCTTTGTAAGAATAATTTTTCAAAACATGCCTCTATGTGCAAAGTGGGTTTAAAAACATAAAACGTGATTTGGACAGGGGAAATGGGTTTTGGTTTAGACACAAATACATATGATTTTAAAAAAATCGTCTTGTGATCGCACATACTTCTTTTTGTGCCTCTAAAACATCCTTGTTTGTCTTTCCAGAACAGACATATGATGTCATAACTGTCGGAGCACCGGCCTCTCACTGCCAGGGTTTCTAAAAATGGCGTTCTGAGGAAGCTCATCCAGAAGTTTGAGGAAGCAAAGAAACAGTAAGTTGAGAGTAAAGTCGGGCGTCACATTAGGGCTGGGCGATATGGCCTAAAATCCATATCGCGGTATAATTTGAAGCACGTGCGGTAAAGATATATATCGCGAAATATTCTTTTCTTCTGTATAACATATTTTCCACACTATATGACACACTTAATTAATTTTCTCAAAAATCGAAAGTGTGCCTATGAATTCTGGTTGTGCTTATCTGACCTCGAACTGATTTTGGCGTGCAGAAATCTGTTAAAAAATGTTTTAGTACAACTTTGGTAAGCTGCACTGCTTGATGGATTGTCAGAGCATTACGGCTGCCGTAGTGAGGAGCTTCACGGAGTAATCTGGGTCCAAAACTCCGTGGGCTTCAGCTCCCAAAGTCAAACGAACACTGAGAGTTAAAAACGGTCTAAATTCTTTCATCTTTAATGAAATCATCAACCTTGCTGCTTTACCAGGTGTAACAATTAAGTTTAACATCCATGCATCAATGAAAACAGAATTTATTAAATTTAACGGAGTTACAAGTTAACAGGAAGTTAGCTTGCTAGTTTCCACCTAAACATTTCATACCATGTTCTGACTGAGAGATTTTTTAAACTAATTAAAACGTACAGCTCTGCTACCACTTCCAACATAAATGAAGACAGAAAACTAAACAGCAGTGGCGTTTGCAGGGTTACTGAAGTTGGACTACCTGGTATATAATGTTGTGCTACGTGATTGCTAGCGACACAGCTTTGTTAGCATAACATTAGCACAGTGAAGCTGGAGGATGAACGCCAGCTTCACTTTTTTCCACTTGATAAAAGTTAACCATACCTCAAACACATGTACCCCTACCTTAAACAAAAGCGCTGCTTTGCACCCCAGTACCAATTATGCAACACACCTACTCCCTCATGCAACACACATGGTCCTGCATGCTACACTCTATTTCATACATAAGACACTTTGCTCACAAAATGAAATCTCAGGGTGCCATTCGGAAAACACATGTATCCAAAATACAAAACACATCGGGTAATTGCAACCACTCAAATACACACCTGAAGGCACCTACTTGCAAAACCGAACACCAATTAGCCAACTACAAAAAGCCCTCAGCGTAGCCATTCCAAGAACTTTGCAAGCATGGATGGAGGGAGAGCAAGAGGATATTTACCCCGGTGCCTAGCGGGAGAGGACATTGCTTGCGATGTTGATGAGGTCCTGTGGCCAGACCCCAACAGACGGCGGGATCCATGAGCCCACTTATGCACAATTGTCATGGTTTTTTGTGTTTACAGTATAGTGTTTTTTCTATTGCAGTACTATTGTGTTGTTGTTTTATTTGCTGTACCTGTATTCATGGTACTGCAATGTACAGTATTGAGTAGGTCTATTTGCGTTTATGGTTGTTTGGAAATGTGTCTCCTGTAAATGTGCCTTCTGAATAAACAATGGGAATCAAGGACTGCAGTGTTTTATGTACAGCAGACTAGTGTGTTCCCCCTGATCTGTGAGTGTTTGCATATGTTGCAGGTATGTGTCATTTTGTCAACAGAGTTACATTTTGACAAAGGAATGTTAGGTTTTGACAGCAGAGTTTAGGTTTTGGGAGTAGAGTTCCAATTTGGCACAGATGTGAATGGTATATTTCCCAGTGTTGTGTCATGTGTACTTGTGTGTACAGTTTTGGCACAGCGAGCGGGGTTTTGCAAAATGTGTTCAAGCAGTGGGCAAAAACTGTAATATAAGTAAAATCACATCAAACATTTACTTAAATATTTCAAGTGTGAAAGTAGAATATTGTTTCTCATGTTTACATCAGATGAGAAACATGAAAAACTTTTGTGCTTTTACTTTTTCATTTATTCAGGTGACACAAAAACAACAAAGAATCCAGCCAGAAAAACTGAAATAAGCACAAAATCAGAAACAACCCCAACAATGAAGAGTCCTTCAAAAGCAGGACTGAAGATTAAGCTGGTTGCATAAATATCTGTTTATTTTAAATTTATTTGAGCTTTTGAAATGATATGCAAATGAAAACTCACTTTAACTTTGTATATAAATACTTTTAAATACAAATCATATCACAGAAATTTGCACATTTATTAATAAAATGCTGTTACATTTTTAAAAGAAAGGAATTTACACAGAACAGAAAACTGCAACCAAATAATTTTAATAATCACATTTTTTGTGTTTGACAGATTTTTTGTTTCTTTGAGGTTCATTGTTGTCTCTGTGGGATTAGCAGCGCTTTTAATAACTGCTGCAACAGTCAATATAAGGACAAGACATAAAGGTACATTTAAGATTGAATGATTTTGAATTTTAAAACAAAACTGAAATTGACTTTCTTCTCTCATTTTAGGGAACAAAACTCAGATGGATGAAACCACAGTAAGTACAAATCTCAATAATCCTAAGGTTGTTATTCTGATCTTGTTATTTGATATTGTCATTGACCCATAACTGTGGATGATGATGTAGAAGTGTCTTTGGATAATGGGATTAAATAAACATGAACCAGCTGTCCCTCTCTGAGGGAGTGTTAACAAAAACAAAACTGCCTTCACAGAGACAGTTTTCATCCAGATATAACTGGACTGTGTCTGTTTTCCAGGGACTGAGTTTAAACCCTGCAGAGACTCAGTCTGCTCCTCAAACCAGCTGGGACTCGGTGTGATCACACACTTCACCCAGAGTTTAGACTACTTGTCAAAGTGTGCTCTGTAAATACAAATGTGTGTGACTCACTGTGAGAGCAGACGAGAGATAAGAAAGTTGGACAATGCAAAAATGTGTTTTAGTGCAACTGCAATTTTGTATTTACAGCTCACTTGTTTCAAAATTCCATTTTTTGAATAAATTGTTTGGATGATTGATGTTTGTTTTTTTTAAATAGCCTCATATTTAAATTTGTTTATTGATCTGAAACTTTCACATGTGAAAAACATACAAAAAAAGGAAATAAGGAAGAAGCCAAAGACTTTTTCACTCCACTGTAAATCAAGTAGTTGTAATCTTGAAGGAAGATTTCATGAATGCTGTTTCAGGGTGAAGAGAGTGTCCGTCATTATCACGAGTTTGAAGCTGGAAATCAAATGGATTATGTTGAAAGTTGTCAGTTTGTCGGCCCCGAAGGAAAAGACTATTTGTGGAGTAAGATGGATAAAGATGGAAATGTGCTAAACAGTGAAAAGAGTGTGTTGGGAAGATGGAACGAGTACTCTGAGGACCTGATGAATGTAAAAAATGAGAGAAAGAGGAGGATGAATGGTCAGTTAAAAGTGTCCAATGTTGGGGAAGTCCTGACGTGAAGGGAGCTTAGGAGCAGTTACAGCAAAGGCAGCATTAATCTGTTTATCAAACATTAGATTAGAGTAAAAAAAAAACACTCCTAGGTTCCTTGCAAAGGTTTTTATTATTATTATTATGAATTCCTAAAGGGCCAAAGTCACAGCGGTCACAGGGACCAAACACAATCACCTCTGTTTTCTGTTCATTTAGGTTAAGGAAGTTAAAAGCCATCCATGCCATCCTCAACATCCTCCAAACAATCTAGCAAACCCTTCAGACGACTCACAGATTCACGTTTCAGTGGCAGGTAAATCTGTGAGTTGTCTGCATAGCAATGGAATGAGATCCCATGTTTTTCAAAAAATTGAACCCATGGGGAGCATATAAATAGAAAAGAGAACTGGACCAAGATTGGACTCCTTGAGGACCCCACAAGAAAGTGAGGCTTCTGAGGACGATGTTTCCCCCAATCTAACAGAAAAACTTTGGTTGGACAGGTAAGATTTAAACCACTCCAAAGCAGTCCCTTTGATTCTGACACAGTGCTCAAGCCGAGCGATAAGAATCCCATCAAATGCAGCACTGAGGTCTAACAGTATTAAAATGGCAAAATCTCCCAAGTCAGAAAAGTTAAAAGGTCATTAAAAACTTTTACAAGAGCAGTTTCAGTGTTGTGGTAAAACCAGACTGAAATACTTCACTAATGCCATTTTTATCTAGAAAGGTCTGGAGCTGAAGAAGGACAACTTTCTTTAGGAATGTCTGGACTGACAACCAAACATATCAAGCTTCTGTGTTTGAGCCAGAGACTGCACTTGTGGGTGAACAATACAAACATTTTATATTTCTTATATCAGTAATGTAACTTGCAACAAAACGTTCTGGGAAGCTTAAACTTAGTTTCAGAATAATTAAATCTGAGACTTTGTTTTATTGAAAAGGTTAATAAAGTTTGAAATTGTATCAAAAATAAAACAAATTATTAAATAACACCGGCTACAATATTGGTAACATATGTGTGTTGTTCAACAGAACTTTTTCCCAGGCTTTTGTTTATATGCTCAGTCGAAAACCACTTTAACATAATTTTCAGCATAATTACTATTTTTTGTGACTATTCAGTACTTGAGTATAATTTATTGAATTATTTAGTAATAAATATGAAGTAAAAAGTTTTGATCACAAATGGGATTTTTCCAAAACTAAGCTTGCTTAATAGTTCTGAACTGTTACTGTAAAGTTTATAATAAAGTCATAATAACCTGATATTTAGAATCTCCATATATCATTTCCTTTATGCTTATATGTTGTCAAACAATGGCAGTAAGAAACATAGTGTTAAAATAGCTCTATATAGCATTATCTAATCTTGAGAAGAGGTCAAAGGTCAGTTATGGGGTCTTGCTATATGCTATGAGACAAACATAGCACAGTTTTAAGTATCATAGTTTCTAGGCTCTAAGGCTTTGTCAGTTTAATAGTGAGCTTTACAAGATTGATTTTCGTGCTAAAAGCTGGCACAGAACTAAGTTCGCTTATGACCACTAGAGCTGGAAACAACCTCAAGCAATCCTAAGGCTAATCAGCACGGCTAGCATTGTTAAATGTTGTCATTGCTAACATATAGCTGTTTAACAGCATAGTGAGTAGCGAGAACGCTAAGTTATTGTTAGCTTTTAAAAGAAAAATGTTGGCAACCGTAACCATGGCCTGCGGAGGGTATATAAATGCTGCACAAGGTTCCATTCGTCCCTTTACACTTGCTATTGGACTTGTTTTGACCTGCTCCAACCTCAGCCTGTGGAAAGTTAAGTTTTCGGAAAATATTTACTGAAAGCGGATTTGACTTGCTCGCCACAACAAGTACTTCATCTTTGGATTGTTTGTACTTGTTTTTCATACAGCAAAGCCTGAAGATGGCTCGTCGTGGACTCGACAGCCCCCTGGACTTCGCTGCAGGTACTTTTAACATTTCTTCAGTTATTTTAAGAGCTACTAAATGACTGTAATAATTTAATAAGTTCCAGTGTGAATATCAAGTTTTAATGTTATCAAAATATGCTTATTCCAAGATTTTTCCCCGTAAATTGTTTGTATGCTTTAAATTTTCCGGGAGAGGTGTAGAAATTATTAACGACTGGTGTATGAATTTGAAAAAAAAGGTGTTACTTTGATTTGAAGGCTTCAAATTTGACACTTTTTTAATGATTTGGTTAAAAATAGCTTAACGGACTAAAATTTGTAAAATGCCCCAAAATCAGTCTCTGTGGTAACAGCATCTTCAGCATGTCATGACGTCAGAACACACAGGTGTAAACACACCAGATCCCGGTCCCTTCCTAACATCCTGTTCTTCTTGGATCAAAGGCTTTATTGAAATAAACTATAACTTTTCCCCTGCTACAAAACATGATAATAAAAAATAACAAAAATAAATGAATATAAAAAAGAATATGAAAACAGTAATCATAGTACAGTAGTAATAATGGTATCCTTATGTTATGCCACTACTATATCTTATTATATAGCAGTTAATGATGTGAACTTAGTTGACTTAGCTGTTTTTTGCTTGCATGAACAAGTAGAAGTGTCATTCAGTCTGACATAAATGTAGCCTAAAATGCTTTTCTCTCATCGTCTGCTCAAACTAACAGATGTAGCTCTGTTCCTTTAGCACTTGATGTTTATTACATTCTTAATGTTATTTTAAACTTGTTTCCTCACAGGTCGTCTCGACTACGTGGTTGAGCGTCCTGCAGAAGAAGGCCTTCCAGAGGTCATCAGGATCCTGGATGACTCTGATACCGAGCGTGTCAGTGAAGGTGAGTATGGTGAGTATATCCCTCTCCCATCCTCACCCTCTTCTCCTGAAGCACAGGATCCTGATGACAGTGAAGAGGAAGGTGAGTACCCTCCCTACATACCTGAGGACGTCGAAGAGGTGAGTGAAGACACTGACAATTCCTCTGACTGGAACAACTCAGAAGAGTGGGCCGATTGGCCTAGTGACGACTCGGGGTATGACACCATGGATGAGAGAGCTGATTCCCCTCTCATCCAGGAGCTCCCTCCAGAGCCGTTTTGGCACGATTGGCAACATCCTATTGCTCCAGGTGCTGCCCCGTTCGCCATGCCGCCTTTCGGCCAGGCCAACGCCCCACTCTTCCCGGTTGGTGATCCTTTAGCTTCTCCTGCTTCCTCTGCTCCTCCCTCAGCTGCTTCCTCTCCTGCTCCCTTAGCTGCTTCCTCCCCTGCTCCCTCAGCTCCTTCCTCTCCTGCTCCTTCTTCCGCTACTCTCTCAGCTTCTCCTTCAACCTCAGCTCTCACCTCCTCAGCAAAGAGAAGCGGAGACGACACCTGCACTGATGAGGTAAGTGCAAAGAGGTGCAAGGTAAGTGATGACACGTTTTATGGCCCTTCAACATCCTCGGGTTCTGTTGGTGTCAGACGCTTCTGGGAAAGGCCTTTTAACCTTTCACTTGATGACAGCGACTCTGACTAGATTATGTTAGAACTTGTTTTTAAGCTTTAAATGTTTAAGTTGGCCTTTGCAGTGTTTGTAAATGACTAACATTTTTTTCTCAAGCTCTAGCTCACCATGCAGGACAAAGGTAAGTCCGTACTTAATGTCAACACAAATAAGTAGAAAAGGTTTAAAATGATGTCGTGAACTGACTGTAGTCTCTTGTTTTTACATAAGGTATAGCCTGTGGCTCAGGGATCAGAGGTAAGGTAAAAACACATAACAGAAGAAAAGTAAAGTGAACAACTCTGTGATCTGTGAATTCATGCTTTTCTCTTTGTCTTTTTGTCTTCAGGTGCTTTACACTTGTCCTCTCCCAGCATTCAGCACTTCAGACACTCAACGCCCAGGACGGAGCTAACACAGAGAGATACTCCACCCAGAAGACAGCCTTACCCCAACCCGATGAGAAGGATGGATGACCAAATGACAAACTGGAGAGTGGTGCTGTGTTCCAGCTATGTAAGTTATCACCTCACATTGGCTACAAACTGTCTTGAAGACTAAATCCTTCCAATAGCTGGTGTAAATCATCGTCCTACAGTACTGTAGGTTTAAGTTTAGTTATAGTTATTGTGTGTATATGTTGAGTTTAAAATTGCATTTTAACAACATGCTGCAGCTACCAACAATGGAAATGCTGTTTTGTGTTAAAATGACGTCTTTCTCGTGTTATTGCTTTGCAGGGCAGCTGAGAGTGGACAGAGCTGCACAGAGGACCAAAGATCCACTCTCAGCACTTCATACCTGACTGGCCACAGCACCACCCCTCTTCACCCAGGGTGAGGAGGGCCCTGACCCCACCTGCACAGAGGGAGTTGTGAACATGCACTTCTGTGTCGGTGGGTTTAGGAGCCTCCTCACACTCACACGGATGAAGACTGTCACTGGAAGATGTCTCCATTGCATCAGCAGGACGTAAGCATTTGTATAATATTACAGTTTGTGATGTTTTATACATGTTTTTATTGCTTCACTTCAAACTAGGAGATATAAAATAAACCAGTTTTCATAATATTTTCTGTGTATTTAGTTGTTTTCTTAATAAGTTATTTGGAACATCATTGCAACCTGTCAGCTTTTTATTGGGGATTTATAAAGTTGCTGGTGGCTCAAGTGTGTACAGTGGGGTGTTGTTTTTGTCACATGGTAAAAGTGACCTCATAGGGAGCAAAAAGAACAACTGAACAATTTGGGGATTCACAGACTTTGGTAATCATTAAAAGATGAAGAAAAATAGTTTTATGTGATCAGTTTTAAGTAGTGAGCAGCAATTTAATCAAATGCTGGGATGAAATGGGACAAAAGGGTCATGTGACAGCCACATTAGTTCCCTTCCCTCGTTTAACAATGTGTAAGCAGACTGCTTTAACCTGCAATTTACTGCATGTTATTAGGCTGCATGGTACAACCACAGTCTGCTAACCACCTGTGGTGAGCGAAGGTTTTGAGGCATTGTTCGAACTACTGATGAAGCTTTATCAATGCTTGTTAAGTTTCCCAACCACATTTCATCCCGATGGTCCAAGGCTTACATCTTTATGCTCACAAACGTGCTTCTGTAATTAACCAGTAACAAATGTATTACTTTAAGTTACAGTGTGAGGGGCACTGATGAACATAAATTAGATTTAACTTGATTATGTGTTTAGGTCAAGAGACACAGACCTTCATCTGTAAGAGGCTTTTCTTAAATGTCTGATCACGATGTTTGTGTTTGTCTGCAGCATCACTGCAGCAGAGAGGGTATAACACAAGGCCACAGTCACGTGGTATTCTGTCCTGCTATTAAGTGAATAAAATACTGAAACTCTGGCAGTAGACTGGAGCGAGGCAAAGAGTATGTAAAGGGACAATAAGAGGAAATGATGGGAGAAAAAAAAAAAAAAAAAACATACATGTCTGAGAAACAAAGGAAGAAGAAAAATAAAAAAAATAGTGGAAAAAAGGATTAGAGCCTAAATTCTAAAGCTGCAGCTTTGCATGCTGGCAGCTCCAAGATCTCACTGACATGTAATCATAGACTGAATAAACATAGGCCAGTGTGATGTCATTGATTTGTAGACTTTAATTTGTAACAAAGGGCAACCTCTGGGTACACACGACACAACACTGGGAAATATACCATTCACATCTGTGCCAAATTGAAACTCTCAAAACCTAAACTCTGCTGTCAAAACCTAACATTCCTTTGTCAAAATGTAACTGTTGACAAAATGACACATACTTGCATCATATGCAAACACTTACAGATCAGGGGGAGCACACTAGTCTACTTTATATAAAACACTGCAGTCTTTCATTGTTTATTCAGAAGGCATATTTTCAGGAGACACATTTTCAAACAACCAAAACAACAAATAGGCCTACTCAGTATTGTACATTGCAGTACCATGAGAATGGGTGAATGACTGAATGTAGTGTAAAGCACTTTGGGGTCTTTAGGGACTGAGTAAAGCGCTATACAAATGCAGGCCATTTACCATGAATTCAGAGAAAGCAAAAAAAACCCAAAAAACACCATAATACAGTAATAGAAAAAACACCATACTGTAAACACAAAAAATCATGACAATTGTGCATACGTGGGCTCATGGATCCCGCCGTCTGTTGGCGTCTGGCCACAGGACCTCATCGACATCGCAAGCAATGTCTTCTCTCGCTAGGCACCGGGGAAAATATCCTCTTGCATGTCGAAACCATCCATGGATTGCTGTCACCTGAATGTCGCCGCAGGCCTGTTCCATTGCCTGCAGAAGAGGCATGCGGGCATGTGGTTGGCGGTCATATACACGCCATCTCCAAGCCGAAAAAAATTCCTGTATAGGGTTTAAAAATGGTGAGTAAGGGGCAAGTATACCACTTCAAGTTGGTTGTGGTTGGAGAACCAGGCCTGGACCAGAGCAGCCTGATGGAAACAAACCTGGGCTGATCTGGTCTGTTCTGTACAACTATGTTATGGAGAGCATCTAGAAATGTGAGTATATGTTGGCTGTTGTATGGACCTAGTTTTGCATGATGATGCAGAAGCCCTCGAAGGCTTATGGCGGCACACAATGTGACATTTCCCCTGCGCTGCCCTGGGACGTGCACAATTGCTTTTGACCAATGACATTACGACCCCGTCGTCTTGTTTTGCACAGGTCGAATCCAGCTTCATCAATGAAAATGAATTCATGAGGCTGTGCAACTCCATCCATGGCCAAGAGAACATATTACTGTACTACAGTGCTACACATACAGAACCCCATCACACAGGTACCTGTGTAGCTCTCAGAATGGATCCATGTGGTACTGATATGGTACATATTCAGCTGCTACTGGATTTCACCAATACTGTATTGTACATGTAAAGGACAGTTACACTTACCCGTACATATTCAGCTCAAAGTCCTTTGACCCTGTCACTGTTCCTCTCAAATGGGACTCTGTAGAGCTGCTTCATGGTGATGCTGTGTTTACCCAAGATGCGTCTGATGGTGGTGATGCTCACATGGTTTATGCTGTTGAACACTTGCCTGTCTGCAAGTATTTGCTTTCGTAGCTGGTGGAG
Source organism: Diplotaxodon limnothrissa (assembly GCF_057381915.1). NCBI lineage: Eukaryota > Metazoa > Chordata > Actinopteri > Cichliformes > Cichlidae > Diplotaxodon > Diplotaxodon limnothrissa. The sequence goes on from NC_140610.1 coordinate 24,180,411, forward strand.
ACGGATGGCATTGTCTGCCCTCACTAGGTCCACAACGGCAAGTTCCTGCTGTTGTGTGAACAGGCGTTGGCGTCCTCCCCCAGAAGGTCTTCGAGTCATTCTAGAGAAATACAACCACATATTGTCATCGCTTTGCTTATTTTTCTTACAGTACTTTACTGTATGTACTGTGTCATCCACTGTACTTCAATATAAGTAATCATGCTATGTTTCACAGAAACTACCACTTTGGCTGCAAAAGGAGCCTTAGCACCCTGCAATACCCTGTACACTTGATATGGTAATGGTATATACTGTAGAACAGTGCTATAAAAACCATCTGAGTGGAGTAGAAGGTAGAGAGGTGAAGACAGACCTGTTTTCTAGTCGGAATGTTCTTATTACAGATGCCACTGTGAAGCAGCTTAGATGTGGGTGGACTCTCTGCCCAGCTTCCCTCATAGTCAGGCCATGGTTGATGACATGGTCCACCAAAGTTGCTCTTATATCATCAGAAATATGGGTCCGTGCATGGCCTCTTCGACTTCGACATCGACCTCCTCCTCATTACGTGAGTAATTTCCCAGTAGCTCACCATATTTGGGATCTTCTAACATCCACACTTCATGTTTAAACGGTGGTGCGGAGGCGGTGTACCGTCGCAGGCCGGATGTAGCATTCAGCGCGGTGTGCCTTTTTTTCAGTTGCTAAGCAACAGATTTGTCCCGCCCCTTTCGTTATGACGGGGCGGGCCAGTCCTTTGACTGGTGACGTTACAAAGAAACGTCAGGTGACGTTACAAAGAAACCTTAAACCGACCTTATATATAGACCTGGCTGTTCAGTTGAAACGCATTCACACAGCGGGACAGCAGCGCTTTAAACGTTCAAACACGGAGTTTAACACAAAACAACATTTTAGACATAAAAAACAAAAAAGTGAAATGGCAAGCTCGAACTGTAACACAATGACAAATGATGAAACAGTTCAGACCAATGGGGATAATTCTACAGTACATGCTTTGGTATCCCTCTTGAATAACTTGTTCAGTAGTTTTTCGATCAAGCAGTGGGGAGAGCTTATCTCAGGCTATCCGGATTGCTTCACCGCTAAGCGGCTTGTAGGTTTTGTAGAGGACGTAATGGACCTGTGTGCACAGTCAGTAGCAGTATCACCACTGAGGTCTTCCCAGAACTCCCCTGTACATGAAAACTGTTCTGTCCACACCACTACTGGCAAAACGGTTTTGTCACGTGTGAAATTTTTGGACGATTCTGCTGAGCAGGAGTTTGATACAGCACAGAATATAGATGCTAACAGCCAAGAAACAGCTAACACAGAAGAAAGCTGTCAAAATGCTGACCAACACAGTGCTGCAAAAGCAGAAAACAATCCAATTCCAGATCCCCAGCAGCAGAAATCCTGTGTTGAACATGAAGCCAGCATCCCACCGTTAACAAACGTAAGTCAAACGGAGTCATATAAAAAGATACAGCATCACAGATCTTCTGTAGACTGTGAGCCACCTGAAAAAACCTTAGACTTTGAAAGATGGTTAGAGACATTAATTCAGGCTGTGCTTTCAAAGCTTGGTAAACTTTTAAAGTGCCCTCATTCTCACCAAAAACGTTTGTTGGATCTACTCTTGGACAAATTCAAGGGGATGGATTTGCATTTAGACCGAAAAGTGCAGAATTATTTTGACTGCATTGCTAATGCGATTTTCACTGATATTTGTGACAAATTACATAAATTGTCACTAATATCATTGGAAATGAGGAGGAGTGGGGAGGAGGATTCAATGAATTTAATGGAACAACCAATATTTAATATCATAACTACTTCAGTATTCCAAGAACACCTGTTGGCAGTAACAGTTACTGATAGACTGGAATCATATGAAAAGAAAGAAAGATGCAGACTTTCAGTGGAAATCTTTGTGGAAGGACTGATTTCCCAGGTTGCAAAAAAATCAGGCACAGTCTTCAGCATTGAAAGTGCTGAAGCTATCTCCAACCAGCTTACCATGAAAATCTGGACTGAAATCAGGGCCGGATACGACAAAATCCCACCAGAGAAGTTCAAGAAACTCAGCGAGAGGGTTTTCAAATCCCTCTGTAAAAGATGGAAGCATGCAGCGGTTATGGTGACATTCTGGCAATTAAACTTCCAAGATCTTGATGAAGATATTGTTAAAACTTTCAAAAGAAAGATATTCACAGAACCAAGTTGCATATCTAAGTGCTTCTCATCGGTGCGGGCATTTTTTGGGAGGTGTAAGGGAAGAAACAAAGTTTCCACTTTATAGTGACATCGTGATATCAACAGCAAAATATTTTCTAAAACTCACTGGACACTTTAAATGAGCTAGTTTTACATTTAGATCAGATCAAGTCATTTTTGAAATCCCCAGGAATGGTCGCGGCAGATGGCCACCCCGCCCTGAGCCTGGTTCTGTCGAAGGTTTCTTCCTCTTAAAAGGGAGTTTTTCCTTCCCACTGTCGCCTCGTGCTTGCTCAGAGGGGTTTGTTCTTTTGGGGTTTTCTTTTTAATACTGTAAGTTGTTACCTTACAGTGTGAAGCACCTTGAAAACACCATTGTTTCCTTTGGTGCTATACAGATTGAAGTGACTTGCACTGACAACATAACTAAGCTGGGACTTTAATTTAACATCAATAAAATTATAAAAATATTACATCTTGATTTCTGCTTGTTTTCATTGTCTGTGACTTAATGAATACAAATGTGTAATTTAACAGATTTTTTCTTTATGTTAGTCTGACCGGTGATTCCACGTTGGCCTTAGGTGTTGGCGCGGATACGCTGCAGCCCCTGAGCCATTAATGGCCCAGCACACTACAGTAAAAACAAAACAACAGCCATCTGTCCAACTAGGAAAGGAAAATAATAAACTGCCTCCTTGGAGGCAACCTGACTCAAAACAGTTGCAGTCCAACTCAGACCGACTGCAATCACTCTCAGGCAGATTGATGAAGATTTGCAAATAACTGTTGTCTAATTTATAAACGCAGACAGATTGCCAACACGTCTGTTCACAATAGAGGACTGTACTTACATGGTTGCAAACTGGTTATCTTGCTTATATGAAAACATTGCTTTGGAGCAATGAAACTCAAACACATTCATTTTTAAAATGCCTCAAAATGAAATTTTGAAATATTTGGCTTTATTGAGAGCAGGCATGTGCCCTCTCCAGCTCAGTCTCATATGACTGAGCTGGAGAGGGCACTACTGCAGGGAACAAAGACACACCGACACATCTGTATCCGAGCTGGGACTGAGGACACTCACCAGCCACTTTATTAGGTACATGTGTTCAAAAGCTTGTGGCAGTAATTTAGTGCATTTAGTCAAATAAAGACATTAGAGTGGCCTGCAGGTGTATATTTTTGTAATGTTTCTGTCTTATGCCTGAAATATGCTTCAACGGGAAATATACGCTGTAACTGGAAACAACAGCGTGGAATAGTGATGTGCGGATCGATCCTGAAATATCGATTCCTCCGATACCAGTCATTTATGTTCTAGAATCGATTCTCACATTAAAATATCGATATTTTTTAGTAATTTAGGGTAAATTTGTAGTTTATCATTAACAGCAACACAGTGGAGAGAAACTATAACATTCGGATTGTCTACATTCAAAGGAACTACTTCCTCTTCCGCCTTTCATAGTCATGTGCAAAATACGGCTGTATAAATGTCACAACAATGGCTGAGCGTAATTGTGCGAACGTATTTTTCCTCCACAAACAGCTGAGACGTGGTTTGCGATACATGTGGCAAAAAAGTGCTCCAACATTGAGGTGTTGTGGCTATACTTTCCCAACCGTGAGACCTCAGAATTAGGGAGACATTCAAAAGGGCTGTTGGGGGGGGGCGGGGGTGATAAATACATTTTACAATGTTTATTTATTGGATAAAATACCTTAAATGTCACCGTTATTATTAGCCGGCCCGGAAACAGCGGGGGTGTCGAAATTCAGAGTCTGCTTCCACCTGAGGACCCGCCCTTCACGGTCTAAAGAAAGCCGGGTAGTACGTCATGAGTTCCCTCGGTGGAGTGGAACTGCCGTCTGCTCCTTGCTATCTAAAATATAACCGGGCGCTGGCGTAAACTCTCGACCGTCTCACACTTTCTTTAATTAGTTTTCTGTTTGACGTTTATTCAGCTGTGTGAAAACCCCGTTGGAACCCTCCCGAGGTATTAATAAAGTTAAATTTAATTTAATCGAATCTAATAACTTTAATCTCAGCCAAACCGATTTACTCACGAACAAATAAAACACTGAAAAAGCCAAACAATAACATTTTTAAGTTATCAAAGTGACTTATATATCATGTTTAACCCGAGTAGCGAAAGGCAGCGGGGGTTTGAAAACGATGTGTCGATCGGCTCAGATATTTGAAGTTTACACAGCTACATTCTCACCTGAAAACATGTTAAAAGTTGTTTGTTTTTTTGCGACCCAGAAAGAGAAATAAGAGTAATATTAAAACTAAGTAGCTGCCGCCATTGTTGGAAACTGGAATTGGCTGCAATATGGTTTTTCAATTTTGTTGTCCAGGTGGAAATTCGGGAGAATGGTGGCTCCGGGATTCTCCCGGAAAAATCGGGAGGGTTGGCATGTATGGTTGTGGCAACATCACTAACCTTGTCAAACACCTCAGAGTAAATCATATCACAGAATATGAGGAGTGTATGTTAAGACGAACTGAAGAGGATGAGAGGGACAGGTGCTGCTAGGGCGAGACAGACGTCTCTCATGGAGTCCTTTAGTGCTGCAGGCAGGCAAGGTGTTCAAATAGCGCACAACTTCAGTTTTTTTTATTTCTATATGATGAACTCTGCATTATTAAGTGATAAGAACAAGTAATCTGATGTCCTGTAAATTATTATGACACTATAATTTGAGATACAATAAATAAAATACGTTTTTGTATAAAGTATCGGTATCGGATCAGTATTGTCGATACCACCCTGAATATTACTTGGTATCGGATCGGAAAGGAAATCAGTGGTATCGCACATCACTAGCGTGGAATGGACCGGTTTAGTGTTAAGAGGTGTTACATCTGAAGTTAGAACGTAAATTTCCTGCAGAAATCTAAATCAAGCTTCAGAGGTACTGTTCCAAAAATATAGGGAGGGACGTTACCCACCAGATGTAAAAACAAACACTGTCTGCATGCACATGCCTGCTCTCAATGAGCCTAATCGTGGCTTAGAAAAAACAACGAGGAGCCGACTTCGATAAATGCCGGGGACGGAGAGCGATACCACTCGCTTCACAAATTCAGACCATCTGTGTAGAAGAATTTTAGAAACGTCTCATTAATATTGTCAGGATTTGACTTTCCAAGCACAGAAACATGTTTTTGATAGACTTTAAAATGACTGAATTTATACAATGAGCAGTATTCATATACAACTTTGTGACAAAGGATTTGCTCATTTTAAGCTAACACACATTTTAGTTCTATATTAGTGAACACATCACCGATGCGCTACGTGCCCTTTTTTTCTTGCATTAACATGATAAGCTGTGCAAAACCCCATTCTTCCAGCTTAAAACTGAAAATACTTTGTTGTACAAATCTTAAGGATAAGATAAGAAGAACTTTATTTATCCCGAGGGAAATTCTTTAGTCATACACATGCTCAATGCAGCAAGAGAGACAGAGGAACAGAGGAATAAGATATACCATATATACAATAAGAATACTACTATTACAGTAATATACAGTAGGATAGTGCAAAATACAATATCAAATAACTCTAATGAAGTTAGTTCAGTCAAATGAAAACAAGCAAAGCAGTGCAAGGACTCACCATTCCTCCTCATTTACGCTGATTGGAAAAGTAACAAAAGCAAAATTAAGAGGAAGCCATAAAATGGGAACTGAAGTATTAATGCAGAAATTGAAGAAACAAGATGACCAAAAACGACTGTTTAAATTCAAATCACAAGACGAATAAAGCAAAATATAAAAACGCAAAACAGGAGCAGAGGTCATCGCTATGCGATTGCATTTGTCCCTAAACACCAGAATCCCTCACGTTAACTTTTATCAAGTGGAAAAAAGTGAAGCTGGCGTTCATCCTCCAGCTTCACTGTGCTAATGTTATGCTAACAAAGCTGTGTCGCTAGCAATCACGTAGCACAACATTATATACCAGGTAGTCCAACTTCAGTAACCCTGCAAACGCCACTGCTGTTTAGTTTTCTGTCTTCATTTATGTTGGAAGTGGTAGCAGAGCTGTACGTTTTAATTAGTTTAAAAAATCTCTCAGTCAGAACATGGTATGAAATGTTTAGGTGGAAACTAGCAAGCTAACTTCCTGTTAACTTGTAACTCCGTTAAATTCAATAAATTCTGTTTTCATGGATGTTAAACTTAATTGTTACACCTGGTAAAGCAGCAAGGTTGATGATTTCATTAAAGATGAAAGAATTTAGACCGTTTTTAACTCTCAGTGTTCGTTTGACTTTGGGAGCTGAAGCCCACGGAGTTTTGGACCCAGATTACTCCGTGAAGCTCCTCACTACGGCAGCCGTAATGCTCTGACAATCCATCAAGCAGTGCAGCTTACCAAAGTTGTACTAAAACATTTTTTAACAGATTTCTGCACGCCAAAATCGGTTCGAGGTCAGATAAGCACAACCAGAATTCATAGGCACACTTTCGATTTTTGAGAAAATTAATTAAGTGTGTCATATAGTGTGGAAAATATGTTATACAGAAGAAAAGAATATTTCGCGATATATATCTTTACCGCACGTGCTTCAAATTATACCGCGATATGGATTTTAGGCCATATCGCCCAGCCCTAATGTGACGCCCGACTTTACTCTCAACTTACTGTTTCTTTGCTTCCTCAAACTTCTGGATGAGCTTCCTCAGAACGCCATTTTTAGAAACCCTGGCAGTGAGAGGCCGGTGCTCCGACAGTTATGACATCATATGTCTGTTCTGGAAAGACAAACAAGGATGTTTTAGAGGCACAAAAAGAAGTATGTGCGATCACAAGACGATTTTTTTTAAATCATATGTATTTGTGTCTAAACCAAAACCCATTTCCCCTGTCCAAATCACGTTTTATGTTTTTAAACCCACTTTGCACATAGAGGCATGTTTTGAAAAATTATTCTTACAAAGGGGGAATGAAACAACTACACTTAAAATAAAGATGGTATTAGTTTATTTTGTTCCAACCTGTAATTTATTGTAGTTTACTTTTATTTGTTTGCTTTTGGTTTTTTAAAGGTTTGAGGTGTAAAAGAAACTGCAGTGGAGTTTGAAAACAATAAATGGCTGTGTGTGGTTTGAGGATGTGTTTGTGCCGGGGGGCTGCGAAGATTTTCTTGTAAAACAAACAGGGGTCTAACAAAAAAAAAAAAAAAGGTTTGGGAACCACTGGTTTAATGTAACATCCTTTTATTTATCCTCCCTGTCCTATATATCCAGGTTCAAGGTCATGGGTTTGGTCAATCTAAGGAGAGAAACTTTTGCCTTTTGCCAGCCACTGCTTCCAGCTCATCTGGGGGAAAACTGAATTATTTCCAAGCCAACTGTGAAATGTAATCTCTCCACCGAGCCCTCAGTTTGCCCTGGGGCCTCCTACCTCCAGGACATGCCTAAAACACCTCATGCAGGTGGTGTCCAGTAGTGATGGGATTTCCGGCTCTTTTTTGAGAACCGGCTCTCTCGGTTCAACTCACTAAAAAGAGCCGGCTCTTTTGGCTCCGAACCGGCTCTTCAGGTTGTTTTGTTGCTTTAATTAATTTGTTATTAACAATAATATAAAATTATGCACAAAAGGAATTACTAATGTAAAAAAAAAAGGTTTTATTTATAAATGTTTATATATAAATATATGCGGTGGCCCCTAGAGACAAAACACGTACAAACTCTTCCAAAACAGAGCTACCTAGATCACTTAAATTACACAATTGAAAGCATGAAAGCATATGTGTATTGTTTGTGTATTTATACACAAGAATTCGTATATAGTCAAATAAATAAAAAATTAAAAAAATTTTCATTTACCTGTTATTACCACACACCAAATACGGTCGTTGGTACTTGCTGGCTTGTGTAGCCACTAGGTAACAAAAGTTCAACACTGCTCCCAGCATCCTGGAGCACTTCTGTTGTCTTTTGTACGTGTTTTGAGTTTTTATGTGTTTCTGAGTTTTTACGTGTTTTGGAGTTTGTACGTGCTTCGGGGTTTGTACGTGTTTTTACGTGTTTTGGAGTTTGTGCGTGTTTTGGAAATGTACGTGCTTCAGGGTTTGTACGTGTTTTGAGTTTTTATGTCCTTCTGAGTTTTTACGTGTTTTGGAGTTTGTACGTGCTTCAGGGTTTGTACGTGATTTGAAGTTTGTATGTGTCTAGTCATCAAAGAGATGACTGAACTAGAAAAATATAACTGATAAATGCAAAGCAGTGCTAAATATGATGGGACCGTCCAAGTGCACGACCAACGCAGATGTCTGACAATTTTCAACTAACAACTCATATAGATATTGAAAATAAGACATTGATGTATGACAGCAACATAGATCCTGATTGTAATTTCTTTAACAATAAGACAAATGAATGCAATTATTATACAAATGAGCAACTTAAAAAGGAATTCAAGGTAGAACAGGGTATAACAATGGTTCACTTTAATAGTCGAAGCTTATATGCAAACTTTCAATCCATCAAAGACTACATAACACAGTTTGAACAGCCATTCAATGTGATAGCCATATCGGAGACCTGGATAACTCCTGGAAAAGAAGACTTTAAAATAAATGGATATGAATTCCTTCATGTAGACAGGATCAACAAGAAAGGAGGTGGGGTGGCACTTTACATTGATAAAAACCTAAAGTACAAAAGAATGGGAAGAATGACAACTGTTATTGATGGAGTGATGGAATGTTTATCAGTGGAAATAAGTATAGAAAAAAGGAAAAACCTAATTGTCAGTTGTATATATAGAACACCAGGATCTAAGATTGAGATATTTAAGGATAATATGGAGGACTTATTTACAAATATAAATCAGAAAATAATGTTTATTTGTGGGGACTTTAATATTGACTTATTGAATCCAAATCATAATAAGAGTACAGAAGAATTTATTGATTCCATGTACAGCATCGGTTTATTTCCACTGATAACAAGACCGACCAGAATAACATCTCATTGTGCAACTCTATTAGATAATATATTTACAAATATAATAGAAGGAAAGATAAAAAGTGGGCTGTTAATCAATGATATAAGTGACCATTTACCAGTCTTTGCATCTTATAATTGCCATTATAAAGTGAATAACGATGGACATAAGATTATTTACAAAAGAATAAGAACAGAGAAGACCTTAAATTGTCTTAGAAATGAACTTTTAAAGCAAGATTGGAATATTGTATATGAACAAACAGAAGTTAATAAAGCTTACGAAGGATTTTTAAGAACATTTAACACATTACTTGATAAAAACTGCCCAGTAATTGAAATCAATAGGAAACACAACTATGCAGGAAGACCATGGATGACAAAAGGACTACAAAATGCCAGCAAAAAAAGAATACCCTATATCGAGAATTCATAAAAAAGAGAACAATAGAAACTGAAATGAAGTATAAAACTTACAAAAATAAATTAACTAATATAATGAGATCCTGTAAAAGAGAGTATTACATTAAAAGGTTAGAACACAATAAAGATAACACAAGAGATATATGGAATGTATTAAACAGAATAATCAAAAATGAATCAAGGAATAATGATTACCCTGGGTACTTTATAGAAGGGACAAGAAGTATTAATAACATGGAAGAGATAGTAAATGGCTTTAATGAATTCTTCATAAACATAGGGCCAAAACTGGCAGAAGAAATAAAGGTTGATGGAATAGAAAGGGACACTGGTGAAAATATTGAAAGGAATAGTAGCTCAATGTTTTTAAGAGCAGTGGAAGAGAAAGAGATTTATGACATAGTTAGAGGACTTAAGAACAAAACCAGTACAGACTGGAATGATATTGATATGGTAACGCTAAAGACAGTTATTGATGGTATCGTAAAACCATTAAAATATATATTCAACTTGTCGTTTCAAAAAGGAGTTTTTCCACAAAAAATGAAAGTTGCTAAAGTTATTCCCATTTACAAAACCAGTGTGTTACGTTCCCCCCGAAGGGGTCTAGGCATGTGAGAGAGGGGATCAGTAACAAATGAGTCCGGAATCAGAATGAAAAAGGAAAACAAACAGAGTTGTTCTGCATCAATAAAACTTTATTACAAAATGGTACAGGTTAACATTAACTTAAAGGGCCAGCAACGCCGTCTTACCAATAACGCCAAAGAAACAAAGAAAACGCTCGCAGCCACGAAAGGCAGGACTACCAAACAAACACTATAAAAAAGGAGGCACTTCCCACACTTCCTACCCTACTCCCCACCACGGGGAGACACTCTCAGGGCCCACAAGCCCGTCTGCTCACTGGTCAGAAAGAGGCTGTCTGTCCAAAATCTAGCACAGAACCGCATAGAGCCACCGAGGAAAAAGCCACCCTGCTCACAGCTCATCCCCAGTTTAAATAGCCTCAGAGGATGATTGCTGACTGGAGTCAGGTGGCAAACGAGGCTAATCAGCAGCAGCTGTGTCCTGGGGAGAGAGGAGAGTGAGAGAGACAGAGAGGGGTAGGAGTGGCAAGAGGGGTGGAGGCGGGGAGAGTGGGCAAACACCCCACCCACACACTCCCACAAAGACATCATTTTACAAACTATAGACCAGTGTCAATACTCTCCCAGTTCTCTAAGATACTGGAAAAACTCTTCATAAAAAGATTTGAGTTTTGTGGAAAAATATGAATTAATGACAGATAGGTCAGTATGGGTTCAGAAGCAACAGATCAACAGCTTTGGCACTGATAGATCTAATGGAAAAGATAACGGAATGTATGGATAATAAGAGGTATGCGCTCGGAGTTTTCTTAGATCTAAAGAAGGCGTTTGATACTGTTAATCATGAAATTCTATTAAAAAAACTGGAAAAGTACGGGTTTAGGGGAGTGGTTTTGGAATGGTTAAAAAGCTATGTAGGGAATAGGCAACAATATGTACAAATAAATGAATATAAATCTAATTTGATGGATATAGCTTGTGGAGTACCTCAAGGTTCAGTACTGGGTCCAAAAATGTTTATTATGTACTTAAATGATATCTGCAGAGTATCGGAGATTTTAAAGTTTGTAATATTTGCAGATGACACAAATATACTGTGTTCAGGAGGGGAATTGCCACAGGTTTTGGAAATGATCACACAGGAATTAACAATATTAAAGAAGTGGTTTGATATAAATAAATTATCATTGAATCTAGATAAAACCAAATTTATGTTGTTTGGAAACCAAAAAGAAAAACATCGAAGTAGAAATATGTGTTGACAATGTAAAGAGTAAATGAAATAAAATTTCTTGGGGTGATCATTGACCACAAGCTCTGTTGGAAGCCACACATTACTTATGTTCGGGGGAAATTGGCACGGGGCATTGCCGTCCTGGGGAAAGCAAAGCATATGTTGGATCAGAAAGCACTGCACATTTTATACTGTGCTTTACTACTGCCATATATGAGCTACTGTGTAGAGGTCTGGGGAAACACATACAAAAGTAACACACAAACAATAACTATAATACAGAAAAGGGCCATTAGATTAATAAATAATGTAGGGTACAGGGACCATACAAATGCACTCTTTGTCAAAATGCAAGCTATTAAATTCCAAGACTTAGTGAAGCTTAAAACAGCGCAAATAATGTATAAAGTAAGAAATAAATTGCTTCCCAAAGAAATCTGTAAATTGTTCATAGAAAGAGAAGGTGGGTATAACTTAAGAGGGAAATGGAATTTAAAAATACAAAGTGCTAGAACAACTTTAAGAACTATGTCAATCTCAATTGCAGGAGTTAAATTATGGAACAGTCTAACAGAAGAAATAAAAGACAGTCAAAACATAAAACAGTTTAAAGTAAAATATAAAAACCTAATTTTAAATAAGTATAAGAATGAAGAAAACGGGGTTAACCCAGGACGGTAATGTTGCTGGCAATGGTGTTGCGGTTCTTTTTTGGGGTTTTTTTTTTTTTTTTGGTTTGTTGTTTTTCCATAACTTGTGTATCTGCAAATATACACATTCTGTATTTTTCATATGAAAGAAACTATACTGTGGTGGGGCTTGCTAATTTCTTGTTTTTGATTTATGTATGTTATGTTTTGTTTTACTTCATATGTTTCATATGTTGTTTGTTTAATTTAAGACAAAAGAAAATTAAATGAATGAGAGGTAAAACTTGAGGGGGTAGGGACAAATAAGTAAATACTTCAGCCTACTCCTTTTCAAACAAATAAGGGAATGATATTTTGTAATGATTGTGAAGGCACATGTTTGAAATAAAAATGAACTGAACTGAACAATTGCACTTTGTGGTACTAAGGTAGAGAAGTCAGTAAAACCAGGTGTCTATTTCTATAACTGTGAGCAGTTACAGACTCTGCCATGAATCATTTTATTGTGGTAATGCTCAACCACTTGAAAGGCATTCTCTCTTTTGCATCACTGAGCAGATACATGCAAAATTATAATACAATTCTCCTGCTGCACTTTGTGAGTTGGCACCATGTCTGATAATTTAGAACTGAAATGATACAAAACAAATGCTCTAAGGTCTTCTGGGGGATTGGGAACAGAGAACGGAAAGTACACAATGAGATTTCAAACCATTTCAGCTTTTTAGTGTCATTATCCCAAAGAAAGAAAGAAACAAAACCCTGAACCATGCCACTCAGTTTGAATTCTTCAGTTAGGCTGCAGGACTGTAACAGCGTTATTGGGAGTGCCTCTTTGTTTTGATGAAGTGAAATTAAAACGTGCTCTTCTGTTCCCATTGTTGTCATTGATTGGAGTCATTTCACATTCACTGCAGAGCGTCCAAGGTCACTGCTGGTTTCGACGAGGGGCCGGGCGCCTGTTCAGGAACAACTGACATTAATCTCTTGGTGACACGCAGTAAAGAATTGCCGTTGACATGTTAACCCTTCAGGATCCAGTTATCAAAACAGCAAGGACACTTGTACTGTGGCGGGTGCCGGCTGAGGGATAGATGGACCTTTTGTTTAAGCAAAGGGAAATACTAGGGATGTGCATTTCACATTTGAATTTTAAATACTGCCTGGAAAAATCTAAATACTAAAAGCAACCTTTTATCTTTCATCAGTGTGAAAAATTTATGATTATATCTCAATTTAGACCTTCCAGATCCCTCAGGTCATCTGGATCCAGTCTTTTATCAGTTCCTAGAGTCAGAACCAGACACTGAGAAGCTGCATTCAGCTTTTATGCTCCTTATATCTGGAACAAACTCCCAGAAAGCCTCAGATCAGCTGAAACACTCAGTTTATTTAAATCCAGGTTGAAGACTCACCTGTTCTCAGCTGCTTTTGAATAAAGCACCAAATCCACACTTTTAAGCTTAAATTTCAAAACTTACATTTTAACTACTGATTTTATCTACTGTTTTTTGTTTTGTTTTTTTTAATCGATTTTAAATCATGCTCTTTTTATTGTTTTTGTTTTTTAATGTCTCTGTAAAGCACTTTGAATCACCTTGTTGTTGAATTGTGCTATATAAATAAACTTGCCTTGTCTTGCCACTGAAGGAACAATAGGCTGGAAGGTCAGTTCATTGATCAATAATATACAAATTGTCATGGGCCCTGATCAAAGACCTCAGAAACCTGCAGTCCGCTGAGACTGAAGAAGTCACGTGGATGAGTGACGAAACGTTTCTCCCACCTGAAAACGCTACGTCCAGATGAACAGAGTCAATCTTTTGGACCACCTATAATTCTAAACATTTTGGTAAATGACATTGCTATTACATGTTGGTACAAACATATGGATTCTTCATACCTCAATCTTAGTATAGGAGGTCGTCTGGAGCTGTACACCATAGGCAGAGTGGTTTACTTTGACATGGGAGACCTTTATCTGATCTCCCACATGAACATTGTAAATTGATGCCTCCCTCCACAAGGAGACAGTCATGGTATGCCCATCCTGAAATCACAAACATGACAGAATGAAAGATTTATTCATTAACTAATACAAATCTCAAATATGCCTATTTTCACCATTTTCAATACTACACTTTAGTTGCACCATTACCTGCTTTAGCTGGAGCGTTCGTATAGGCACCTGTTGTTTGCCTGCGAAAACCTTCCTCACTGCAGAACACTGAAAATTCAATTAAAATATAATGTCAGTTATTGTGATTGCATAAATCTGTGTGTGTACATCTAGGTGCTTCTTTCTTGACTTACTACATCTATTATTTTATTATTGTTGTTAATGATAAATCTACAACCATTTACAAAATAATAGCGGTTGATCTTGTTCTCACAATTTTGTGTTTGTTTGACGACAACAACAAAAATTATTATTTTTACTTTTAAAGACAAAAAAGTAATGGTTTCTTTGAAAACCTAAAGCAATATCAGTTCTGATGGAACCACAAATATTTACCTCCAGAACCTCCCCTTCCACTATAATAAGCCCTCCAAACGTTGGGCTCATCTTCAGTGGTGTTGGCTGGGGAAGGTGGATTAAGAAGCTCCTCTGCCTTTGTGATGAGGGCCTCTGTGACTGCAAGGGCAGGAGCTTTAAAAAACTGTGTCCTCGCCGTAATGTTGATTAGATAAGGGGAGCTTGGCCCCTCAGCTCATGTCCCCTCATCATATAAGACATGCCCTCTTTGACTTTGGATGAGAATTCTTCAAACAAAGTAATTTTTGCCACTGTCTCTCCGTCAGTGATTGTTGCCACCGTATTTTTTTTGGTTAACAGTGGTTTGACCCCTCCATCTTGGATATCCCAGCTGATCCTCCTGTGTGTCTGTGATTTGATGCTATATAAATAAAATTGAATTGAATCACCTTTAGCTGGTTGCAAGATTTTAACACCCGGATGTGAATGGGTGGGGGCCTGAAGTACGGCGTCTCAGGCCGGTTATTGGTCAATTTCATTAAGGCCATTCTGAAAAAAAAAAAAAAAAAAAAAAAAGCAAAAGAAACACATTAACAGGTTCATACATTTCTGCTGGATCCAGTTCTGATAGAATACAGTAACACCTGTTGCTTTTATGTTGTCTCTTCACATTTTGATATGAAACAAACATGTGTCGCGACCGACACATCTGTCTTCTTCTTGATATCAAATATATCCATAATAGGCATTTCAGTATTTTATACTTTTTATTATGGTTTCCTGAAACACTTCTTTTTTTTTTCTCCCATGAAAGTTTATTGAATTACAAACACTACATTTGGCACATTTAGAAACTAAGGTCAAGGTCAAGGTCAAGGTCAGCTTTATTTATATAGCACATTTCCAACAGCCGATGCTGCACAAAGTGCTTAACAATAACAATAAAATTAGATTATCAGAACACCAAAAAACTCATTATCAGATACGTCACCTCATGAAAGCGCATGATGAAGCTTTGTAAAAGCTTTAAAAACAAAAAAAAACAAAACAAAATGATGCAAAATAGTAACTGTAATAAAATAAATACTTACAATCATAAAAAGAAAAGTCCCTGATTAGATTTACTATATGACAGCTAAATATTACACAAAACAATAACAGTCAGATGGCTGGGGAAAAAGGCATCAGACTCACTTGTTTCATGCAAGGATAGTCCATTTCACCAGGCCCAGGCTCCTGCAGCCGCCGCGCCACCGGGCCCAGGATCCTCTAGCAAGGCACCAACAAGTAAACAGAGGTGGGACCAAGTCATTGTTTTGCAAGTCTCAAGTCAAGTCTCAAGTAAGTCTCAAGTCTCAAGTCATGTCAGGCAAGTCAGAGTCGAGTCTCAAGTCACTGGTGTAAAAGTCCAAGTAACGTCACAAGTCTGAAATTTTGAACTTCAAGTCCTTTCCAGTCTTTAAAAAAAAAAAAAAAAACGAAAAAAAAAGCATGTTGCAGTTATATGCTAAATGTAAATATTAGACCATGTAATTTTTAAATCTGTGTTTTTCTCAACACATGACAAAATAGTGAACGTAGAAAATATACACAAATTGTGAAATTGCACCTCTTTAAAATGCAGCTCAATTAAACCTAGCTCCAAGAATAATTTTCACCGACAGTTCTGAGATAAGCTGCATGTTATTCTTGGATGCGGTTGTAGGACCAGCTTTAAAATCGCATGACAAAAATATCATACACATTAAAAAAAAAACCAACTGTATCACCAATGTAGCCTGGACAACATTTGCTAGTTAGATGCTAGTTAATTTCTCTTCAACGACGTAATCCAATAACAACCGATCTCTTTACCCGTCGGCTTCCCGTGGCTGTCATGCGACCGGCTATTGCAGTTAATAATACAACAGCTTCTTGACATTTTTGTGTTTCTTTTTATCGCTGTATAACTGATTTTAATTGAAAGCCTGCGTGCGCTAGTACCGCTTGCCACGAGTTCCCAGAATCCTTTGCGGTTCTACCCGTGAATGACGTCACATTTTCAATCTCTATATAATATGCATGTTAAATCCAGATGAACAGAGTCAATCTTTTGGACCACCTATAATTCTAAACATTTTGGTAAATGACATTGCTATTACATGTTGGTACAAACATATGGATTCTTCATACCTCAATCTGTAATAAAATAAATACTTACAATCATTAAAAGAAAAGTCCCTGATTAGATTTACTATGACAGCTAAATATTACACAAAACAATAACAGTCAGATGGCTGGGGAAAAAGGCATCAGACTCACTTGTTTCATGCAAGGATAGTCCATTTCACCTGCCCTGCGAGCGGTTAACAGTTTCTGCCAGCTGATAGCCGCCGCGCCACCGGGCCCAGGCTCTTCCTGCAGCCGCCGCGCCACCGGGCCCAGGCTCTTCCTGCAGCCGCCGCGCCACCGGGCCCAGGCTCCTCTAGCAAGGCACCAACAAGTAAACAGAGGTGGGACCAAGTCATTGTTTTGCAAGTCTCAAGTCTTTATCCTCAAGTCACAAGTCTTAGAACATTTTTTTCAAGTCAAGTCTAAAGTCATAAAATTAACTAGAAAGCCGCCGCTAATCAGTATAGGTTGCCATTCAAACGGCTACAGAGAGCAAAACTCAGTGGAGCAGCCATTCTCCACCATGAACTATGGTAAAACCAAACACCGCTCGAGCCTCACAGATGACAGCTTACAGTTTTGTGTAAAGATGAGGTGACTTCGTACAGCCCCAATTTGTAGACACTGTGCGCAGAGGTTCATAAGCAGACCCGACAATGTTTGCATGAACACACTTTGAAGCATTACGTTATGGACCACTTTTCACACATAGTTGCTGTACCCATACAGCCGGCTGTAGCTTTTCATCTCACAGCCCGACACATACAAAAAAAAAAAAAAAAAAAAAAAAAAAAAAAAGCAGAGAGAGCACAGACCTGAGAGGCGTGATTGCAGATGCCGCTGAGGTGGGTCCACCTCCCCTGCAGCGGCACTGCAGACCACGCCCTGCCACACACATCAAACACGTAAAATAAATATTTATGCACTTTTCATTCACTTGGTTTTTTTTTGTTATTTTTACACAGTGTTCTGAATGATTAACAATGGTCTACAGCCAATCTTGTGTATTATTATACAAACTTTGGTTGTAAGATTCAGATAACTATTTAATAAAAGCTAAATATTTTATATGAGAGTAAGAAAGAAAAGTATATCTTTGTCTCATACTCTCATCAGACAATACACGAACCTCTCAATAAACAAAATATATGCTCGGCTTAAATGACAAACCGCTATTTTACACAGTGGAACACTTATTTTTAAACAAAACCAATGCAGTTCGCCACTGACAGTGCTTACCTTTGCACATCACAGTAAACACTGAACCAAGATGGCGCCCACGCGAACGAGAAATCTGAACTACGGTGTCCTGCAGAGGACAAATGGTCAAAATTGCTAAAATATACAACATATATGCAGCTCAACAGCGACACCTTGTGACTTATTCCAGTCACTACCTTGAATATACATAACGTCTTACCTGACATTCAGTTCACCGGACACTCATACCGAATCACCAGCCCATATAAATGAAAAATAAGTCCAGCAGCCCACCAAGAGTCATCACGAAAGACTAGGGGTGACACGAGAGCGTGAGCGGGCCTGGGTGTCAGCCAACCCGACCTGGGTGTCAGCCAAGCCGCCCTAGCCAGCTAGCCGGCTAGCTGCCATGCGGCGCTAGCAGTAACATCGTGAGAGATATGGGACTTCTTGATAAAATATGGGACTTCTTGATAAAACGAGCAGATATTTGAAGTTTACACCCCTACATTCTCGCCTGAAAATAGGGGAGGCTGTCATAAAGTTCAACATCAGTAACTTAGCGCGCACAGCTGTATGGAAACTCCGTCGTGCTAGCTAGCACGCAGTACAGTTATTGTAACTGTCAGCACAACGAAAATAAACTACACCTAAACTCGGTTTATATCTGACCCAAATAGAGTGCAGTTAATAACGTCTTACCTGAAATTCAGTTCACCAGCCGCCTGCTTCTCCTGCATTGGGTTTCCCTTATCCACGATTGAGCTCCGCGTTAGCCACCACCGGTCGATCGGTGGCCGCCTCGCATGTTTCTTTCCCCGCATACGAGGGGAAGAGACATACACCGGTGGCTAACGCAGAGCTAGCTAGCCACCGGTATATGAACAACTCAGTTATTTTTTCCACATCGACCAGCATCATCGGCCCATATAAACGAAAAATAAGTCCAGCTAATACAAAGACTGTTTGCGGAGCGATCGGGGGTGAAAGGAGTTAGAGACGCCTCACTGAAAGCCAAGCCTGGGTGCTTTTGAGTGAAGCGGCGCTAGCCGGCTAGCTAGATCATTATCCGCCGTTCTTAAGCTGAGAGACGTACTTGAGCTGTGGCAGCGGGATCCCCAGACCAAGTTTAGCTGCTACGTAGGCCAAAGGATAACCAGTCGCTTTACTGGCCAGAGCAGAGCTCCGTGACAGGCGGGCATTCACCTCAATGATGTAGTACTGCAACACATTATACATAGAAGATACAATTCAATCACAGACATTACGGGAATTAGACCAGGAGCAGGAATACCAGCTCCCCATGCACACAAGACCTGTTTAAAGGCCTGTTCTGATACATAAAGCCTATTCATACAAATCTATTCCTGGTTTGTATGAAATGAACTTGGTCACATTGATACCTAAAACAATTTTCTTTTAAAACTTATTGAACTAGGATTTACATAGCAAAGGCTTTTTACAACCTTGTTATGGAGCCAAAACAGTAAATGTAAGCCGTTGACATACCTGGCTGTTACATTATCTGCAGATCCAGCCGCACACTCTGTACATCCTATAGCCATATAAACTGTATATACTTCAAGTCATGTTACCACCCATGCTTATTTCAATATACCTACACTTTCTGTACTATTCATTACAGCATGTCACTGGCTTTAAAATAAGGAAATGCAAAACAGATCCACTTTATAGGTGAACACAGTCCTATTTGTGCTTTTCATCACCCAGGTCTTCACATATATGCTTACCTGTTCAGATTCGGGGTTAAGAGCGTACTGGATGTTACACTCTCCCACGATGCCGAGATGTCTGATGACTTTAATGGCCGTGTTTCTCAGCATGTTGTACTCGCGGTCATTAAGCGTCTGACTGGGAGCCACTACAATGGATTCCCCAGTGTGGATACCCAGTGGGTCGATGTTCTCCATATTACACACCTAAACAAGAGGAAACAACAGCCACTTAAATCTATGGAACGCCAGGACTGCCATAATGAATTAATTAAATACACCATTAAATAATTAATTAAATGTGGCAATAATTAATTAAAATTGGAATTAATTAATTAAATAAATAGTTATGATATATGTAATTAATTAATTATTGACACATTTAATTAATTATTTATGTATTTCACGTTTTAATTAATTATTGACACATTTAATTAATTAATTATTGACATATTTAATTAATTATTTATGTATTTCACATTTTAATTAATTATTGACACATTTAATTAATTATTGACACATTTAATTAATTATTTAATGATATATTTATTTATTTCATTTTGGCAGTCCTGACGCCTGGCTCTCGTCATGAAATAATTTTATCTGTCAGCCTCACCCATCAAACTCAGGGGGCGGGGTTAACGCTGATCGAGTCAAAACCATTGCTTTGGCCTGGTGGCCATTGTTTCTAGCACACAACAGAAAGCTAACAGAACTGAGCTTTGAAAAACCCTGTTTGTGTGTTACCAAATACCGTTTTAATATTTTTTTAGCCGAGAATGTAGTGGTTTAATCTTCATGTGTCTGGTCGGTTTGTCAAGATACAGCCTCTTTGCAAAAGTGTTTCGATGATTTCGGAGATGTCGTCCCAGTCTCACGGCAAAGCGTGGGATAGACCCGCTCGCCTCGCAAGCAATCCCACCGACAAAGCGCAGGCCCCGGTACACAGCTGTAGTAACCCCCGCTGACTTCTTTTACTGAGGTTATATTTATCGATGTTTTATTTCCTGATGTTCTTATGTGTCCTACGTGTTTCAGTCGCCAATTCTGAATTATAACTAACATTAAAAACATGTTTAAGGAGGAGAGAGAGCAAATAAATCTGTTTAACATCTGATCTTTGGGTTTTTGTTCAGTAATCAGCGTGACCTGTGTATAAACACATAAAAGAGATAACGTTGGTGTTTCCGTCATGTAGTAACTGCTGGCTTTAACTGTACAAAGGTTGTTCGACACTATGAAACACATACAGACTTCATGATGTTCGGCTAATATTTTTATTGTGAATATTAATCATGCTGACCTCGCTCTGTACACCACGCAGCGAGGTCAGCATATCCACGATATCCTCAGCTCCATGAGTTAACACAAAGTTTCCCAGCTGACTATCTAACTGCCAACTATTCCAGAGACGTGAAAATATACAGCATAAAGAAAAGTGTAAGAGACTCAGCAGCAGATTAGAATAACAGTTATACATTTAATAAATCACCAAATGAATCCAAGAAACGAGCAAACCTGTTCCGACAATTTGAATTTGTATTCCCTCAGCTGCAGACTCGCTGCTGTTTAAATGTTTGAAAAGGAAGATTAGATATAAAAAACGTCAAACATAGACTCAGTCTGCCTTCACATTTGATATGAGGCCAGCACGTATAGTGGCCTCAGCAGGCTATTACTGAAATACACGTGCTATATCATAAACTATGATATAAATAGGGAGGTCCTATTAACATGTTTAGTTTTAAAGGACACCTTCCTGCCTTTAGTCTCATTCATGAGCAGTATTCGTTTTCTTCTAACATCCAGAAGTCTGCACAATGTGTTTCATAGTTTGTAACAAGCCTTTGACAGGTAAACATAACATGACCGAAAAAGCAAAAAAAAAAAAAAAAAAAAAGAGAGAGAGAGAGAGAGAGAGAGTGTTGACATAAGAAGAGAGAGTGTTGACATAAGAAGAGAAAATGCTCTCAATTATGGAGACAGGCAAATGGTTCATTTATGTTTGATGTGTGTTTATTCCTCCCTAAATATCGTCGGTGAAGTTCGCCATGCACGTCAGATTTTCCTGCGCATTTTTATACCTCTGCCAACAGAGAGAGAAAAAAAAATCACATTCTAACAGACAGCTGGTGCTTAGAATACAGTTGAATAACTATTAAAAAACAGATGATATTTAGATGATAGTTCAGTCTAACACATGTGCCAGTGAACCATTAAACGTCTGTGAAACTATGCAGTTATGAAACGTAACTTTAACCTCAGCCAAACCGATTTGCTCAGTTGTAAATAAAATAGCGAAGTAAACGTGACCCGACAGACAGAACCTGAGTGAATGAAGTCCAGCGTTTAACCACTGAGAGCTAAAACTCAGCTGAGGTTTCAAAGCTGTGTGCTGGTGATTGGACATCAGCCGCTGATAAAGCTGGCTCGCCTATAAAGTGCTCTGTAAGGAAACAAGCTCCAGCAGCTCTGCGCTCGGGGAAAATACTATATTTACTTATCTTGTGCAGAAAAATGCGCTGACATTGCGTTATATCGAGCACCGGCTGCCCAGTTAAACTGTGACTATCACCAGGTAACTAGGCGTGTTTCTTGAATTAGCAGCAGGTGTTAAACAGCTGACAGATGAGGAGGAGGATGCATGCAGGTAAACTGAGGGTCTGCTGAGCTGATCGCTGGTTTCGTGAGAAAAATGTCAGCTCGTTCTTTATGTTACAGAAGCACAGAGACACAAGACCAGGCGGAAAGAGACGATCGTTCGGTGAAAATGAGAATCTGCGAATGCAACATGTGGAACACGGAGAGTGGAATATGTAAACAAACCGGTTAACGTAACCCCCTCGGTGCACTCTGCATGCTAACTGTTAGCAGAGCTAGTGAAATCTCTGAAAACATCTGAGCACTTTTGCAAGCATGTTCTATGTTGACAACCTGACCAGACATATGGCGCGACATTCGCGGCTAAAACACTGTTAAAAGTGTAGCTGGTGACAGAAAAACGGGGTATTTTAAAACTACACCACCACCATTGCTGCCTGTGATTTGATCTGCATTCTGGGATAACTGGCTGCCCCAAGTCTACACAAGCAATCGATTATCTAGGATCGACCTGTTTTGACTTACTTTGCACGGCAACCAATCAAATGTTAGAGAAGCTGCATGGGCAGCGTTAACCCCGCCCCCTGAGTTTGATGGGTGAGGCTGACAGATAAAATTATTTCATGACGAGAGCCAGGCGTCAGGACTGCCAAAATGAAATAAATAAATATATCATTAAATAATTAATTAAATGTGTCAATAATTAATTAAATGTGTCAATAATTAATTAAAATGTGAAATACATAAATAATTAATTAAATGTGTCAATAATTAATTAATTAAATGTGTCAATAATTAATTAAAATGTGAAATACATAAATAATTAATTAAAATGTGAAATACATAAATAATTAATTAAATGTGTCAATAATTAATTAATTACATGTGTCATAACTATTTATTTAATTAATTAATTCCAATTTTAATTAATTATTGACACATTTAATTAATTATTTAATGGTGTATTTAATTAATTCATTATGGCAGTCCTGGCGTTCCATATAAATCACCCTCAGTTTTTTTTTAGTGAGTATAAACCGTTTGTTCTCTGGTCTCCTTTTACTCACAGTCACACAGTTGTCATAGGCGTCCCGGACCACCTCGTACTCGATCTCCTTCCAGCCTTTCAGGGATTTATCCACCAGCACCTGAGAGGTGTGAGCGAATGCTGCCGTTACCAGAGAGGTCAGCTCCTCTCTGTTGTTGGCAAAACCGGAGCCGAGGCCTCCGAGAGCGAACGCTGAACGAACCAAGATGGGGTAGCCAAGACGCTCAGCAGCTGCCACCGCCTACAGCAGAGTTAATCAGATAAATTTAGACTTCACTGGGGCAAAAAACAATCCAGAAGCTATTAATTTATAAGCGAACACGTCTCCTCACCTGTTCCACCGACAGAGCTGCTTCACTGGGAGCTACATGCTCATTGATCTCTTCCATTTTCTCCACAAAGATTTTTCTGTCTTCGGTCATCTCAATGGAGGAAACAGGAGTTCCCAGAACCTGCACTTTATATTTCTCCAGAACGCCCAGCTTGGTCAGCTCTACACCGCAGTTCAGAGCAGTCTGACCTCCAAAAGTCAGCAGGACGCCGTCCGGGCGCTCATTTTTTATCACCTGTAACAACAAGATGTAATGACACGAAGCACTCACAACACATGAAAATGAGACAAACAGCTCTGTGGATTTCACACTGGGAATTTCATCCCGTCCAAGACATTTGGAAGTCTGCAACTGAACTAAAAGCAGCTTAAGTGATCTTTGATTTTTTACTGTAAAAGCCTTTTAGCCTCTTCGTTTCCACTCTATACTGCCATATGATGGATGCAGGTAGAAAGCTGAGCAGGGATTTTTATATCTTTGAGCCAGCACATTTTTACAGAAACGTATTATGAACACTGAAATTTAAAAATAAAAATAATAACATAAACTACATTAAATAAACCTGGGCAAAGAAGGTAAAAATCTGAGGGAATATTTGTCCTCAAACTTGTTTCTTTTCATTATCATTATTAATCCGCACTCTTATTTTTCCTCTCTTACTAATTACTGGCTGTTGTCTCTATATTGCATCTATATAAAAACCAGAGTGGAGCAACGAGCTCTCTTTAGTCCACCAGCACCACCCTTTATCTTACATGATGACTTCCATGGAGCCGCGGATTTAAGGGCTGCAACACAAAGCTCATGTTTTGCCTTTACTTTTAAACACTTGTGCTGCATTCAAGTGTTCAACCAAACAAAGTGATGGACCACGTAAAAGTATCTTATCCACAGTAAAGAAATAAAAATAAAGGTTGTCCTAGAACCCACTGTCCCAATTCCTACAATACAGACACAAAAGAAGACTGAACTACCTTCAACAGTCACCAAAGCTACAAACACACCTGTACAGAACTGCTCTGTGTTCTTTGGTGGGTGTTACGGCCCTAGCAGGGCCTCCTCCTGAAGGTGCCTGTGTGGGCGTGTCACACTACCTCTTCTGCCTGAGGTGCCACCTTTCCCTTTTGTGCAGCTGACTCTCGTCAGTAATCAAGGAGATTTAACTTGTTTATTTAGTTATTTGTTATGCCCCACTGTTTGTTTGCCACTACACCTCTGTAAATAAAACCACCGGTATCTCATCCACTGCCTGCATCTTGGGTCCTTCTTCCAACTCCACGCGGCTCGCCTCGGCAGCCGTGACAATTAAAGCTTCTGCTATAATAATGCCTCATTAGAGGGCACCTTGGTTAAGCTAAATGTATAATTATAGATTTTGTTAACCGTGGGAAATGTCTTTTATCCATCTTTTAATTAGTGTGTTATTTCCTCTTGTTTCTCAGGTACGGTAACCGTGGACACAACCAACCGTGCATCCATAATGGGACAGAGCGCTGCTTCATCACCAGTCAGAATCACGGCTTCGCTGTCGACCCTGACACTTTGCCCAAAGACTGGGACGTGCTCTTCACAAATGCTAACGACCACACCAACGAGGGCATCGTACACAACACAAAGCCTCTGTTCAGGTAACAGTCTGTGAAAGATGGAGTCCAGTGGTGATTCACTCTAGAAGTGACTGGTTCTGGTGCCTTAAGTGCCTCTGTACTGGCCGGAAAAAACCCAATTAACAAACTCCCCCTCACCATGACAACAGCAGATTTCAAGCACAGTCGAAGGACGAACTGTAAGCTCCGCGGCTCTACGGTTACAGCTGGTTGTTCAGCCTAGCAGTGGCGTTAAACGATATTAACAGGGATATATTTAATGTAGGAAGGCCGTCTGTGCCGGGAAGGAGTTTCATGAGCGGGAGGCCAGCCGGAGGCAGAGGGAGACGCCGTCTGACTGTGTGATCAACAACATGGCTCTGCTTCAGCATCCCCGGCTGCTGCTCGCCTGTGTAGGGCTGCTGCTGCTGCTCACCTTTGGCAGCATCGACGCTCGATCTTCGCCTATATCGGACTTGAAATCCAAAATATCCGGGGTGGAGGAGCTCTTGGAGGAATTCCGCAAACAGCTGCAGCAGGACCAGACCTACAGGACAGGTGAAGTGATGGACTCCTGCGTGGGCGACTTCAGTGCCGCGGGGGATCGCATCATCCGGGCCAAGGACTCCATCGAGCAAGGAGCCACCTTCCTGCTGGCCCCGGACAGGGTGTACACCAGGAAGGACTGTGTGCACGCCTGCTGCTCCCAGCCTCACTGCACAGTTGCGGTGCTTCACGAGGACCAAAGGCAGCCCGGGGACAGTCTCCGCTGCTACCTGTTTAACTGCACCTACAGGAGTAAGAATGTGTGCGCCTTCTTGGCTCAGAAAGGCTTCACGACATACAGCCGGACTCCCAACACAACGCAGGGACACCTCCCTGTTTCATCTAGCGACTCAGCCCGGAGGCCCGGAGAAGAAGCTCCTGATGAGGATGATGCAGACGTGGATGAGCCTCCTCGCAGTGACGCTGGACAGGATGTGGTTATCCAGCTGCCCACAGATTGGGCTGTGCTGGATGGCCGTGACAGCGTGGACGACCACGGGATCCGCCGCTATGAGTGGAGTCTGATTAAAGGAGACACAGCCATCAATATGAAGTCAACACATCCAGGTTTGCTGAAGATCAGTGGCCTCCAGGAAGGAGTCTACACGTTTCAGATGACAGTCACTGACACGGCGGGACAGAAGAGCTCCGATAACATCTCTGTCACCGTACTGGCTCCAAAACACCAAGCAGAAGTATGTACCGGTCACTGCTCAAACTACCAATTTAAGTGTGATGACGGTTGCTGTATTGACATCACCTATGCCTGCGATGGGAAGCAGCACTGTCCAGACCGCTCAGACGAAGACTTCTGCCCAAACTTCGATGGCAGCCGAAAGTCAGTGACCCACGCTGTGGACCTGCCCAGCCCTCAGCGGCCTGTCGCTCAGACAAAGAAAGCTGAAGACGACTCCATGCTCCCGACTGGAGCCAGAAAGACCATCACACCGCAAGACACAAGCAAGGCGGCTCCTTCTCAAAGTGCCAGTGAGCAGGAAGCTTCAGTCAGTCAAGACCCATGTGCTGCTGCTCCAGTTGTGGGACCCTGTAAAGGCACCTTCCCACGGTGGTACTACGACCAAAATGTGGGAGAGTGCAAACACTTCCTGTATGGAGGCTGCCAGGGAAACCACAACAACTTCCTCCAGGAGTTGGACTGTGTCAGTGAATGCATACAAAAAAGTCCAGCTTTCAGACCTGCCAGTGTGGCTCCTCCAGTCACCAAGCAGACTGAGATAGCTTCCCCTAAAGCCAACCAGAGCCAAGCAGTGAGTGACGCCCCCATCTCCAAACCATTTCCAGTTCCTCTGACACTTGGCCTAATCATCACTGCCGTGCTGCTGCTCATGATCTGTCGTCTGATCTGTGAGCCAGCATCAGCTGAGAGATATAGAGGAGAACAGGGGGACAACAGACAGCTCTCTGTAGTTGACAGACTGGTAAAAACATTGAAAACAGTTTTTAGATATTTGCTTCCTGTATTTGCAGAAGTATCTCCAACACAGACTGTAACAGCTGCATGCAGGGAACCACTCAGTCATGTTTATCCTGCAGGACAGGATCTGACAGGGAAAGAAGGAAAAATAAGGGAACCACGGACAACTTTGATAATGCTTTGATTTATCCACAGTACATTTAGTTCAAATATTGTTTCCATCACAGAGGGATTGTGCTGGTTTCAGTGGGGAAAGTATGCAGCTCATTTAAATGTTCAAAGAGCTGTGAAAAGTTGTCCGTTCATAAAGTGTGTCAGTATTTTATAAGGATGCCATGTTTCTGTATCATCTCTCTCCTGTCAGAGCCTCTTCCAAACATCAGCCTGTTTAATGCTCTCATATCTTCAACATCTCGAGTAAATTATACTGCACAGTTTTCTCTCCAATAAAAGAATATTTACTGCATGAGTCTGTTTTCCATTTTATCTGAAACATTCAAGGAGGAGATCTTTTACTGTATTTTGGTGATATTGCCCTTAAATGTGACTAAAGCTTTCATACAGTGGTGATCACGGACATAACTCTGAGATCAGTCTGACTGAACTCTGAAAATCACTGAGTGTTATTTCACAGAACCATAATTAGATTAACTCAAACGGAAACACGCGGTGTTAAACAGTAGTATAATTATCATTAACTGTCAAAGTAAGTGCGTATTTTGCTTGTTTCCGTTTCCATCAAAAATCGAATTAATTAATAATTGTTTGATTTGTGTTGATGAAGGCCTGCCTCCTTCTCCTCACAGTCACTTTTTACGAGACCATGAGTGTGTTTCATTTTTTGTTCTGTCAGTCTTGGATGTGACTCCTGAAAAGAGATTCACCATGATTCTGGTTCTCCTTTCACAGTCAGTACTGCTGGTTTCTCTCTCAGACTGACTGAAGATGAGTGATCTGGAGTCTCCAGGATCCAGCCGTCTGTCTGTGACCGACACAAAGTAAGATACTGTCTCTAATGTACACGAAGGAAATAGAGAACATAGGTGAAATCAGTATGTAGAAACAATTACAAGTTTAAAAGGACAAGTAAGATTGAGTGGGAGAGGACTGGTTTAACAGGAAGAAGAGAAAATTCCACAGTATCCGTGCAAAAAGTTTCACTTTGAAATCTTTAAAAGAATGTGGACAAACAGGTGGACTTGGTGTCAGTGGAGTTTACTCCTGGAAGTTTGAGATTATGATGATTATTACTTCAAAAACACCTGTACAGACGTTTATCACTCATTCCATACCAGCGCAGTGCCCAGTAACACTTTGAGGTGACTGGAGCTTTATATATAAAATGAATGCAGTCCGATCAGTTTATGAGAATAGTCAAAGTGACTTTGGTAATATTAGTTGCCAATTTTTAGTTGGTATTGGTTTGTAAGATTAGTTTAAAATAAAGACTTCATTTTAACTGAATTTTGTTACGTCTCAAGAATTTGGACGTTTAGCCTTAAGGACAAACCTAAGGAGGAGGTTGGACTTTAGAGTTGAGCCCAGAGATGTACGGCTGAGTGAGGGGCTACTTTTTGTCATCAAACTAAAAAGAAATAAAATGTAGGCTTAGAAGACACGGTTGGTTGTTTGGTTCAGCATCTCTGAATATCTTCAGAGCTGTAGAGGCTTCAGAATGTAGAAGTTTGGATGGAAACTCCAAATACTTGAAGCCCACAAGATGCATCTTTAAAAAGTCAAAAAGAAGCGAAGAATTGCTGTCGCTAAAACCAAAATAACATTTATAACAACAACAAAAGTGTATGATTTGGTAATATGATTGGAATGGAACAAATGGATTCTGAAAATCAGAGATTGAGTTTCCAAGTGAATAATGCAGCTGAAAAATTTTCCTGTTATATGAAGACTTTTAACCTGTAGTTCAGTATTGATCTGCCACAGTCAGCGAACAAAACTGCCAAAAAGGAAAAAGACATTAAGATCCTCAAAAGCTTGGCATAATATAGTCATACATTTTCACCTGAATACATCTGCCCTGTGCAAATCCGTTTCGAAGGCCTTTGCAGCTAATAATGGTCAATATATTAATTTAAAGAACACAGAAAAACAGCTGGTTCTTTTTCAGGGTTTCATAGCTTTTTTGTGTAGAATGCCAAGCTTTAATATTATAGAGATTTGCAAGTATCTACAAAGCATGATATGATGTGAAGTTCAACATCTGGGACATGTGTCCCGCTATGCATTGCAGAAAATGACTCAATCTCTTAGTACAGCAAACAAACAATGCAGGAGGGCGGGAAAATAATGGCCTCCTCTGCCGTGGCATCAGAAGTTGAGAATTGACGGGACAAAGTGTTGGGTTTCTCGTTTTGGGTTGCCGGGTCTATAGATCATAACACAGTTGAACCAAGCAAAGGAGAGGGCCCACCTGGTTTGTCTTGAGTGGCTGCTGTGAGATATGCAAGATGCTTGTGGTCAGTCAAACGATGAACAATGAGCAGGTGTTCTGCTCCCTCCCGCCAGCTAGCAGTTCCACTTCTCCCACGTCATAGTTTTGCTCAGTTCGAGAAAGACAGCAGAAGGGAAAAAGCTGCATTTTCCCTTCCTTGTTCTGGAACAAGATGAACTCCATCAACGATAAATTGTTGGGTGGTCACACACAGCTGACTGCAGCTTTCCAGTCTTATAAACAGTACATTTGTACAATGACTGAAACCAGCCCACTGGCTGTGACGTCAGTTCCTTGATCATGAATATGCAAATTGTCATGACCATTGATCAACAATCATTGATCAAAGACCATTGATCGTGGAATAATCTTCCACACTGCACCTAACGTGACAAACTGAAAGCAGTCATTGGGTGGGAAACCTTGAGGAGAACACTTTTGACCTTAGAGAAGAGCTCTGCATAGAAAAGGATCAGGTTTGAACTTAGTTTGTGCAGCTGTACCTTTAACTAAGGCAAGTTCCTACATCAACTCGTCCTGTTGTCTTTTTGAACTGTGCTTCACTATTCACTACAGATGAATGCACTGTAAACACCTGCGTGTGAGTCACTTTGGTCACTTTGACAGTTGCACTGGTAATAATAATTTTCCCTTTGTGTCCTCAGAGAGAACAGTGATGTTGGTGTGGAGGAGGAGGAGCAGTTGTCCTGCTGTGCTTTGGGTCAAGATGTCTCAGAGGATTCAGTCGCTACCAGTTGTGGCATCTCTGTCCAAAGTAAGAGTCGGTATCCGTGTGCTGATGAACACATTTTTGAAAACTTGACTTCTTGTTTTGTAGGTGCATGAAAAAGATTTCATTCGATTTTTTATGGTATAGGTTTTTTTCCTGTTTTACTTTGAATGTTGTTTCCTTTCATGTCTCACGTTAGTTTTACTTCCTGCTTTGTGATTGTCTTAATTATTTTTCACCTGGTTTGCTAAAGTTCAGCTGTCATGTTCCCCACCTGCTCACAATATCAGGCAATCCTCAATATATACTACTCAAAACAATCAGAGGAACACACTGAAAACATAATGGCTCTCGCGCGGAGAAAAACATGCTGGAGATCAATACTGATGCAAACTGGGTGATGTGTTAGAAACGAAAGGATTCAATTGTTTGTTGGAAATAAATGATCAAAATACTGGATACTGGCTGAATCCAAATACAAACAGAAAATCAGAGTAAAAAACGCTGCAGCAGGCTTTTCCATTTGGCTCTGATTTCATAGCAGCAGCTCAAAATGAAATAGTTTGTATGGCTGCGTGTGCTGCTGGGCCAAAAGTTTAGCTGGTCATTTGTAGATTTTTAGATGAAATAAAAAACAAAAAAAACACTCAACAAAAGATCATCTAAAGAAGAGCAGAGTTCATGTACACACTTTATTAAGCAGCTACTGTACAACAAGAACAGAATCATGTAAATGGCCAAACAACAGCAACAGTAATCCCAGAGTGTAGCACAGCAGGCAAAGAGACGCAGTAGCACAGAGAGAGTAAAGGATCACATGGAGAACAAATGGAGCGCGCTCACGAGCCCTCTCTTCGTACAGAGCCAGAAACGTCTGACCCACAGAGCTCACTAAGACGACAATAACTCGTTTTTCCCACACAGATTACATATAACATCACACTGAATGAAATTACATGTAGCAGATTACATGAACTATATAAGATGAGGATTCGCGTATTAAGCATATTCAGAACTATTTCCTTCCATTATTTTCTTGGGTTAA
Source organism: Diplotaxodon limnothrissa (assembly GCF_057381915.1). Lineage (NCBI taxonomy): Eukaryota > Metazoa > Chordata > Actinopteri > Cichliformes > Cichlidae > Diplotaxodon > Diplotaxodon limnothrissa. The sequence continues at coordinate 24,211,815 of NC_140610.1, forward strand.
CAGTTTTTGTTGCTTTTCTGCTATCGCTTAAATTTTATTCATATAGCACCAAGTCACAACAGCCACCTTAAGGCACTTTATAGTGTTAGGTAAAGCCTCAGTAATAAAGCCTCAGACAACTCCCTACGAGCAACGACTTGGAGACATTAAGAAAGAAAAACTCTCTCTTTGTACAGTCGAACACTGAGACGGAACCAGGTTCAGTGACGGGCCGCCATCCACCACGACTGGTTGGAATGAGGGGAGGAGGGCAGGATAAAACCTGCAGGCTGAGAGCAAAGTGCTCCATCTATCTGATATGATACTGTGAGGCCTCTCAGATAAGATGGGGCTGTTTTATTATGGCCCTTTTTATGTGAGAAGCATTTTGAATTCAGCTCTGGATTTAACAGGGAGCCAATGATGTGAAGCCAGTATGAGGGGGATTTTCCCTCCTCTTAAAATGTCTCATTAGGAACATTTTTAACAGTTGCTTCTTGTCTCTGCTGTGACAAAAAAAGGTTCTGATTATGAATCAAAATGTTTTAAATAAGTCACACACTGGTTATAACTTAATGCCGAAAATGTCATGTTACACGATTTACTATTTTCTGAAGCTTATTTACAATTTACAATGCTTAACACCATTCCCATCCCTCCCGTCAAAAGATAAAAGTCTGTTTTTCATGCAGTTTCACACACTAAAGACATTTCATTCTTTTTGGTTTCTTGTTGTCAATCAGCAGATGCGAGTCTGGAAGAGGTTTTAGAAGAATATAAGATCAGTCTGAGGAGGAGGTTTGAAAGTGTGACTGAAGAAACTGATAATACAGGAAGTGGAACCCTCCCGAACAGGATCTACACTGAGCTCTACATCACAGAGGGACAGAATGAAGACGTTCATAACCAACATGAGGTGATGCAGCTGGAGACAGCTTCCAAGATGGAGGCTCTTGATGACATTACAGTCAGGTGTCACGACACCTTTAAAGCCTTACCTGACCAACAGAGACCCATCAGAGTGGTTCTGACCAACAGCGTCGCTGATCAGAGACGAGCAGTACAGTCTTCTGGAGCTGCTCCATGTTTTCCATCCAACATTACAGAAGGTCACAGCAGAGAAGCTCGCTGTCTGTAAACTTTTGTTCATCTTTGACGGCCTGGATGAAAGCAGACTTGGATCATTGGATTTCACCAACGGGAAGCTGCTGTCTGATGTCACAGAGAAGTCATCAGTCAGCCAGCTGCTGACAAACCTCATCCAGGGGAATCTGCTTCCCTCGGCTCTCGTCTGGATAACTCCCCGACCTGCAGCAGCCAATCAGATCCCTCCTAGACGTGTTGACAGGGTAACAGAAGTACGAGGCTTCACTGATGCCCAGAAGGAGGAGTACTTCAGGAGGAGATTCAGTGATGAAGAGCTGTCCAGAATCATCTCCCACATGAAGACATCCAGGAGCCTCCACATCATGTGTAGAATCCCAGTCTTCTGCTGGATCACTGCTACAGTTCTGGAGCACATGTTGACTACAGAGCAGAGAGGAGAGCTGCCCAAGACCCTGACTGACATGTACTCACACTTCTTGTTGGTTCAGATGAAGAAGGGGAACAAACATGTGGGGGGACATGAAACAAGTGAGATGGCTGAAAGGAAATTTCTTCTGAATCTGGGGAGGCTGGCATTTAAACATCTGGAAAAAGGAAACACCTTCTTCTACCAAGAAGACCTAGATCAGTGTGGTCTGGATGCTACAGAGGCCTTGTTGCACACAGAAGTTTATACGGAGCTCTTTAAACAGTGTTTGTTAATCTTGAAGGTGGCTTTTATTTGTGATTCAGGTCTCAATGTCTCTTTGTGTATACTTATATGCAGAAGTAACACAAAAGAAGAAGTGGGAGCTGGCCTGACACCAGTAACTGACTTCCAGTGAAAGCTTTGGCTAATAATATTTTTTAGCGAACATTTTTCTTGTAAAACAAAGGGGGGCCTAGCAAAAAAGGTTTGGGAACCACTGCTCTACAAGGTTGGCGAAATAAAAAAAAATGTATTAACATTTTTTAATTTGGACTTTTATTAGTCCAAATTTTTTTATTTGGACTAAAAAAAATGTTCGAAGTGGACTAGGTGCTAATTTTCAGATGTCAGGTCTACATCTAGAATCAAAATGAGCACATACATAAACAACCAAAGTGAAGCATTAAGACAAAACATAGCAACGTCAAACAGCGTCCACACATTTTGCCACAAATACATGCAAAACAACTAAATTGGGCCACAAAAGTGATGTAAATTGACCAAACTAAGACACGAATCAGACAAAAACAGATGCAGGATGATCACAAACAGACACGTCGGCTACAAACTGATGCAAAATGACTAAAATCACACGTGTAACACTTTCTACATATTTGACAACAGAAGAAAAACACAAACAAACTTGGAATGCATTTTTAATTTGGATTTTTTTTATTTCATGCCGAATTAGATATTTTAAAAATCAAGCCAAAGTCTCCTCCCTGTTTGTACTGTAAGGTCAAAGCCCTACTGTACTACAGAGAACCCCAACAATCAAATGATCCCCCTCTGAGCAAGCACGAGGCGACTGTGGGGAAGAAAAACTCCCTTTAACAGGAAGAAACTTCCAACGGAACCGGGCTCAGAAGGGACGGCCATCCGCTGCGACCGGTTGGGGGGATGGAAATCAAAAGGAGACGAGATGGCGTGAACTACAGTTCTAAAATTTGGATTTGAGGGCTGATCCCAAAATTTTATGGTGATGTTTTTAAAAAAAGGATTTGGTGCTAAAAGTCTGCTTCAAGATTTTAAAAGAAGCAGGGCAGTGGGAAAAGCCAAAATGGTCATTTTAATGATCTCTGGCTTTAGTGAACCACCTGAAGGGTTTTAGCAATGTTTTTCCCACCGCAGAAAAAAACCTGGATATTTTGGACGTCTTTGGGGGACCCGGGATGACTCCGAGAGTGATTTTTAGATGTCTAATCAGAGCCTCATCAAAAGATGAATCATTTGCCATCAAAGCCTTTAAGACATTGTCTGGGGAGCCAAACTCCTTGATGAGGCGTTTGGCTATTTTCTTGATGAACTTTGTCTTGTCATTTGTCAGACTTGTGGCAGACGCTGTGCTGCTGAGTTCAGGCTGCATTAGATTGCTCAGACGGTTGATGACCGTGTCTATTTCTTTTGTAGTAGTTGCGATCCGAGCAGCAAACTTTTGGGTCTCAGGTTTAGATTTATAGATGACTCTCATGATAAGGAGCAACGCAAGGTCATTGGAAATTTTCTCAACATCAGAAGATGAACCTGACACAGAATCCATCTCTGATATTTTGGAGGAATCTTTGAGAGAGTGTTTCAGGCTCAAGGCTCCAGATGATTTATCTGGAGAAATGCTCCGAGGTTGTGGCGTTCGAGGTGACTTGTCAGATGCCACAGAGCATTTATCTGGAGAAATGCTCCCAGGTTGTGGCGTTGGAGGTGACTTGTCAGATGCCACAGAGCATTTATCTGGAGAAATGCTCCCAGGTTTTGGTGTTGGAAGTGATGCACCAGATTCTTTTCCTCTGCCATCTGAATCAGGGCTTTTTTCCTGTGTTGTGGTCTGTGCTCTTTTAATAAAGTTGTGGATGTCTTCCAGGGCCCCAGAAATCTTGTCCATTTGAATCATTTGATCTTTCTCTTCATTGCAGAAGAGTAAAAGCTTCTGCAAAAACCTTTCTACTGTGTCATCTATGAGGACATAGAGGACTTCAGCAGAAATGCGACGCTTTGAGCCCTGTACTGATTTCGGAGTCCTGGAGATGACCGTGTCTGAGAGGGACCTACCCATTAGAGGTATGGGGATTTGATAGCCTCGATCCACCGTAAGTAGATCAAACAGGTTTGCCACTAAGTCCTCCGTAAAATTCCTGATATGCCCACTATTTTTAAAGTCCCCCAAGGTCTTATCGATGAGGAAGAGTTCTTCTTTCTTTGTTAATTTGTCAAATAACTGATTAACGTCTGATCTAATGACGTTAAAGTCGACTGAAGAAGAACGTTTAATTGCGGTTCCCAGGCTTGCCGTATGTGGAGAAGGGGAGCGATGAGCCTCTGTACTCTGGGGAGCAGCCGTTTCAGGTACTGACCCTGGGAGAATGAAAACTATACTTTCATTGGAGGGCGCAGTTTCCTTCTTGGGGTGATTGCAAATGTTTTGTAGACAAACAAAATGTTTCCTGTTTGCCTTTATTCTTTTTTTCAGCTCTGTTTTCATTTTTTCAAATTGTTTTTTTGCAAACATGGAAAAGTTGTGTTTGCGTGCTTTGAGCCTGGCGTGTGAGGTGGATGGCACACATTTGGAGAAGAAGTGTCTCACCTTGTGGATAATTAAGCCTGCATTAAAGGCAGGTTTGGGTAAGTTACATTTCTCACAGAGCTCTTCACTGCTTGAATCCATGTTAGCAAGTATCTCACCTACGATGTCAACTGCAACCATTTCTACTGGGGTTGGAGCCTGGATACTTTGTGTTTCTGCAGTGGGTTTTATATGGCTTTGTGATTCTTCTGGGAGCTCATCTTTATCTTTTCCTGTCATCTCTCCATCTGAGCTCCTTGTTGACAGAATAACAGAAATCTCTGCGATTGCTGATTTCACTGATATTTTTGAACCAGTACGTTCTGTACTGGAATGAGACCCATTTGTCCCACACTGGCAGCGCAGCTTACATGCTGCATACCTTTTCAGGCATGAGGCAGCGCAACAAACCATGCGGTGTAGTTTCTTAATACTACTAAATTTGCCGCTAACATAAACGGCAGGGTCTACTGGGAAATCGGGGCTTTTTTCAATCAGTGCAATGGTTGAGCTGACCTTTTCTGAGATCTCTTCCTCAACCATCAGCGTCAGCTTGTCAGCGCTCTTATCTTGCTGTTTTGAGACATTAAGAGCGCCGGCGATGGCAGCTGAGATCGAGTCTCCGAGGGACACCCTTATTTTCCCCTCATCCATAAACTCTTCCCTTATCATGGGTTCCTGAATAACAGAAAGGGCAATCCTCAGGATGCTGGCAGAGGCGATCTGAATGATTTCAGAAATCATATCAGCGAGCACGGCATGGACGCTGGAGTCGCATTTTCCATTTTCTATAATGCTCCACTGAACTTCAGAGAGCCTTTCAAAGCACCTGTTGATTGGCGGGATAATCTGGTCTGGTGTGACCACGATTGAATTTTCGTTGATGGTTTCCATTGTTGTGTCACAAATTAGATTTTCTCCGTTTGAGCGTGTGAGAATTTTCTTGTATTACAGAGCGCCGACTGCTGAACGTTTTGCAAACACATGAGCATCGAGTTCTGATTTTTCTGTCTGAGAGCCGTTATTTATAGGCTCGGTTGTCTGTGACGTTACTGACAGACCAGCGCGAACGCCTTTGATCTGCCAGTGACGTCACAAGAAACGCACGCGGAGAGGCGGCGTTCCTTGCGCGCTCACAGATTTGAATGACGCTTTGGAGTTGACGGCACGCCGCAATGCATTGTGGGAGCCCGGCACCATTTTCGGGGTCTACGAATCAAAACAAACACGCTGTGTTGGAACGACGATTACAAGATGCTTAAAAGCAGTTCCTGACCCACCAGGATTCATTGGAATCATAGGTTGGAGGACGTTTTGGGGAAATGGCCGACGGTCGAAGCGGAGAAGAAATAAACTCTTAAAAGTTAGTTCTGGGTTTTTATCCCACTTCATATATACACCAGGACACATGTTAGCATAATGAAAGAATTGTAGAATTAAGTGGAGTCAACAACAGCAGCATAGTGCAGTCATATCACAAATGTTAGCGTAATGAAAAAGTCTTACAAAGTCAAATTTAGCTAACCTTCGGCTAAGTTACGTGACGTTAGTGATATCGCCACTTAACGCGGCTCTTTGGTCGGTTAGTTAGTGTCATCCAGGGAAGACGGACGTTGTTTTGCTGTGCTGTATTTTTATGTGAAGTGTATATATTTATTTTTTATATTGCATGTATTTTGTGCAGTGTTTTATTTAGTTTGCATGTTTTTAGTTGCCAAATTGTCCTGGAGAGACTCCGCCTTTCCCCCCGTTTTTACTAATTGGACACACCTGAGAGAAAAGAAAAGGTAATTTACAGAGTGCTCAAGGACACATAAGAGGTTTGGAGCCGGTGTTCAACAAAAATGTAACACGGAGAATGCGAGACAGACAGAGGAAAGACACAGACGATCAGAGGGGAGAGCGAGAGACGATCAGAGAGTAGAGATGATCAGATGGAGCAGACGACCAGCGACTGGAAAGGGGAAACGATCAGAGGAAAAAAAGGCAGATGACCAGCGACTAGGGACGCGTAGCGGCAGTCTGGTGGCAATAACGACAAGAGCCAGCTCGTGCACTGCGGGAGAACAGAAGCAGTGAGACCGCGGTGCCGATTGCAGTTTGAGGAAGCGGCGGGCGGAGTTGAGAGCTCTGCCCACCCGGGTAAGTCTTTGACTTATCCTTTTTATAAAGTAAACTGCCAAAGGAATAGTGACTGCCGCTCCCTCCCTTTCTTCAGTGCACCAGGACGTGGAATGCGGGGAGGAAGGCGAGGACTCCGCTGGGTTTCCCTCTTTTAATACTACGCTGGACCTCTTAGTTTTCTGTGACTTTTAGGCCGTGGTGGATTCCACTGGACTTCTAATGTTGTGTGTTATTGATTTTTATTGTGTCTTCCCTTGGCCAAGGTTGTTTTAATTCATTTTATATTTTTAACTATTTAAACATAATAAATTATATTTTTAATTCTACAGTTTTTGTATCGTGTGCTTTTCCCTCGGCGGCTCCACTGCTCTGCCCGCTTTGAGGAAGGTTTCCTTCCTTTTAAAAAACACAAACCATCTTGGAAACATAATCAGCCTTTCCGCTCCGGTGTCATATTAGTTTAGGTTTGTGCCGAAGCTGGGTCTGTTTGTCAGTGTGAAGCCAAACGTGCTTTAACGTTTTAGGAAACACCGAGCAGACGGTTCATACTTGCCAACATTCAAAGGGCTGTTGGGGGGGGGGCAAATATATTTTACAGTGTTTATTTATTCGACAAAATACGTTAAATGTCACCGTTATTATTGGCTGGCCGGAAACAGCGGGGGTGTCCAAATTCAGAGGCTGCTTCCACCTGAGGACCCGCCTTCGCGGTCTAAAGAAAGCCGCGTAGTACGTCACGAGCTCCCTCGGTGGAGTGAAACTGCGTCTGCTCCTTGCTGTCTAAAATATAACCGGGCGCTGGCGTCAATTCTCCACCGTCTCACACTTTGTTTAATCAGTTTTCTGTTTGACGTTTATTCAGCTTTGTGAAAACCCCAGAGGACCCCTCCCGAGGGATTAATAAAGTTACAGCTGAGTAGTGAGTTGTATGTGAGGCTGGACACTAAGGAGAAAATGATTTTTAATGAATGGCAAGGCACATAAATTGTGCTGGAAGAGAGTAACCAAGTATAGAGATGGAAATGTGCTAATGTGAAGAAAGTGTGTTGAGAAGGGAGAAGGAGTACTTTGGACGAAAATTGAATTAGAGAAGGAAGTGAGGCAACTCTGAAGAGGATGGAGACGGGAGGCATAGAGAGGGTAGGAGTGAAGGCTATGATAAGGTGCGAAGAGAGTAACTGTGGTGCTGCATAAGAAAGTCCTGAGGGGCAGAGAAGTATGTGATGGGTTGAGATTACATCAGAGAGAGGCTCTGAGCCCCTTCTTGTTTGCACTGGTGATGGAGAGGCTGACAGATGAGATCAGGCAAGAGTCTCCGTGGATGATGTTTTCAGACAACCACAGAAAGGATTTGTGGATGTAGTGAAGGTGGACATGCAGGGGGTTGGTGTGACTGAGGAGGATGCTAGAAATAGAGAGATGGAGGCGGATGATCCACTGTAGCGACCTCTAAAGGGAGCAGCCGAAAGAAGAAGAAGCACAAATAATTCTAATCATGCTTTTCTTTTATTCTCAGTACTAAGCTATGTAAAGGAAGTCAAGGTTGTTTCCTCCTACAATCACTTTGGTCATGCTGTTCTTACAAGTGTGGAGGTGCCAGATGGTTTAGACTTGTTTAGATTGGTGCTCTGTCTCCCTTTATCCAAACTAAAACTTTGATGGGGTTTTTTATCTTCACTAAACACTTTTTTGCTTTGTGTTTATTATTGTGCTACTGCAAGTATTTCATATATTAGTCAGTTGATTGTTACTGTAGGGCAGCTCTAGGACAATCCCAGATGTGATGTAGCTTGCTTTTATCCAGCAGATACGACATCTCATGAGGAGGTTCGAACCCTGTACCCTGACCCTCCTGCTGACGCACAAAGTCTGGACATCCAGCAGCAGGCCCTTCTACGTGAACAACAGCACAACAGTTTCTATTTCTTTTAATATTGGAAGTCAGTTATTCATTAATGAATACAAATGGTGACTGAAGTTATTTAGACAGGACATTAAACAATAAACTTCCAATAAATGATGAACAATGTGTGACTGAATGTGTTCAGTGAAAGACTTTGAAAATATCGCAGCATAAAACCAGTGTAAAAGTACTCAGACTACTTTTGGGGGTATTTATTTGATGATGCAACCAGAAAATGTGCAGGTTGTGAGTTTAACATTTTCAACACTGGAGAAGAAGTACATGTACACAGACTAGCTAATGACAAACATTTTTTTTAAATTAACCTTTATTTAAACAGGTTGTTCATTTTTCTGAGCTTATCTGGTGTCCAGTTTCGGTGGCAGTAGCATAAGCAGAGAAGACCCAGACCTTACTCTCCCGAGCCAGCTCCTCCATTATTTGGGGGACACTGAGGCATTCTCTGCTGAGTGCTGTGATCTCCCCAACATGTCCTGGGTGTGTCCTGTCTGTCCTGGTGGGACATGCCTGGAACATCTCACCCAGGAGGCGTTCAAGAGGCACCCTTGTCAGATGCCTGAACCTCCTCAACTGGCTCGTTTAGATGTAGAGGAGTAGCAGTTAACTCGGAATGAGACAGACAGCACCTACTGCTGGGGTGGGCCTACAGGAGGGAGAGCTCATGTCGTCTCTTCAGGACACATCACTGGACCCCAAGAAGCTCTCCCCGGAGCTCCCTTTGGCTGCTGGGGTCGGCATACGTTCAACTTTAAAATCACTCTTGGTTCTTGGCTAGCTTTGTGTTAGCATCCTTTGTGTACTGATGCTTGCAAGAAGCTAAAGTTGCTTTGGCAGAATTTTCTTTCTCATATATGCACACATAAGGAGAGAGATGTTTTATAAGCTTTAGTCATCACCGTGCACTTTTCCTGATTCACACAAAATACAGCAATCTGGCACCTTCCCACAGGGTCTTGCACGAGTATTAAACATGTTCATTTGTGCTTTGGACTGTCACCAGATTTCTTCTAGAAGTTTCTTGCCAGTCAGCAACTATCTTGGCAACACCACTTGAGTTTGTGTGTTGCATGCTAACATCCTTATCATATGTGTAATAATACTAAAGCTTCATCTTATGCACACACAAAAAACAAATATGGCTCCTTCGTGCAGGGTTTTCTGGTATGTTCATTTATGCTTCCCAATTAAAAAAAAAAAAGAAGAAAAAGCAAAGTTCTTGCTTCTCAGCCACTGCGGCCACATCCTCACCGTTTTTTAGGCAGTTATATAAACATACTGTGAGTGAGTCATAAGCTTAAATACAATAGTTGAAGGAACAAAAACTTAATGTTTAAAAATACCAGTCAAATCTGATTAAAGTAAATAAATAATAAGTATACAATGTAGTTTTAAGACTTCTCAATGTTTCGTAACATTAATGTTCTATGAACTCGTGAGTCCAGAAATCTGAATGTCATGAAAAGTATTTATTATTCGTGTATTATTATTTTACAATACAAGGTTGTTTTTTTCCTGATACTTCATGCAAACCACATTTCTCCAGGCCTGTCCTAATCAGCTTACTCAGTATCACTAGATCCAATGCTGCTCCTCCAGCAGAGCACACAAAAGTAGGAGAGACCAGAGATGCCATGGCTTAGTTAGGAGACTGTTTGCTTCAAGGCCACTAGAGGGTGCTGCCATAAAACTACAATAAATGAATTGACCTTTTGACCTGCTCACACTCTTTTATGCAAAACCCTGTTGATGTTACACACACACACACACACACACACACACAAAGAGATTCTAGGTCTCACCAACCGTGGGCAAAAAGATGACAGTCAATAAAATTCTAAAATTTTATTTATAAACACAATGAATAGTAGTTAGAAGTCCAGTGTCCCATTTAGGTACAAAGTAAAAACACACAGTCCAAGGCCAGAGCCAGCTATGCCACAAAGCCAGTTGCACTCCACACGTTGTTCACTTCAACAGGGGTAGCAATTGTCCTCTGAGACCCACCACCCTGTAAGTAGAAAGCCTGCACAGAGCGACAAAATAAGACAATTCACTATATAATTCACAGCCCATCCATCCCAAACATATCAGATCATTAGAGGTTTTGTCACATTACATACCTGCACTGAGAGACAAAATAACACAGCAGTGTTTGTAATGTGGGCTATAAGTAGACTAGCATATCAGTGCAATCAATTACACCTGCCTCCAATTAGTCCAGCCCTTTTACAGTCATTGACTGGGTGAGAAAACATGAGCAAATCAACCCAAGAGACAAGCAGGAAGACTCTCTGAAGGCTCCTGTGGCTGCACAGGCAGTCTTACAATTACGAGGTTGGAGAGTTGTTGTTTCAAAATGTTCACACTGATTTCACATGCTCATTAACTCACAACCAGCTGACCATATATATTTCTGCTGCTGAGCTGCTTTTTGATGGAGATTTTCTGAATTTATTTTGCTACCATAAGAGCAGACTCCATGCTGAAAGCATGTGCACTGTCACTTGCAATGAGTGGCACTAATGACGCTAAATTTAATTACAGGTCATGGACAGCCTTCATAAATGCTCATATTACTCACCCACACTGAATTCCAGCACAGGTTCATCTGGGTCCTGACTATTTCCTGCAAAGTAACACAAACGTCATCAGAACATTAAGTCAGAGAAACAACATTTGGAGCTTTTGTACATGATAAATTATACTGCAGTAGTAAAACAAAGTCAAGCAGCAGTACATTTATTAAAATCACCTTCAGCTGTAATATTTAAACTGATTTAGTGTCAATTTAGATTATGTTGAGATTAAAATGAAACTAGTACCCTTGTAATGTCTTTTTAAATTAGAGGTAAATATTTGTATATTTTTTACATAATATAATTATATTTACTGGATTTTCTCTCTATTGTAGTTTAGTATTATAGTTATTACTTGTTTTTTATTGACTTGTCTTGTTTTTACAATGATTTGCTCTGAATGCAGCCTTTAAAGAAAAGACTATCTGTTCAGTAACTATCCATCAGACTGGGTCCATGTTACCAGCCAAATGGGTAATAATTAAAGTAAGTTTTGAATTACGTATATTTGGGTGTTTAGGTGACACTTTTGCAAAAAAAAAAATATATAATTAGGTTTAAAAGAACTAAACATGTATGTATTTAAAAACAATAAGTGTGTTAGAATTACTACAGCAACAGGTTGTAGCTCACTGTACTATTTTTGAGCACAACTTTGGTGCTTTTGCCTCATTTTTAAATCAGTGATCCCAGTAGCACAGTCTAAGCAGAGACCTCAGTGCTTGGCAAACAATCAATAGAATCAATATAATTATTAAAAAGAAACAAAATAAATGCCAACCATATAAAAAAAACATAAACTTAAGGAAAAAACTAAACTTGATTTTGTGTCTTTAGGCTATTGTTAACAGCAAGCATGAGGTTAGTGCATATGTATTATTATTGGAAAGATTACTGCAAAGAAAAAAAGGTTGAACCAGGAGGGGGCGATATTGCTCTTCTTACCATGAGTTACATGCAGGCTATTACTTACCATGTCACTCACATTTATTTCACAAAACAGCTGAACCCACTTAATTCGATTTAATTGTATTTATGCAGAGCTGAATCACAACAACAGTCTCCTCGAGGTGGTATAGATTGTAAGGTAGAAAGTCTACAATTAAAAAGAAAAAACCTCAATACAGTGGGAAGGAACAACTCACTTTTAACAGGAAGCACCCTCTGGCAGAACCACGGTCAGGGAGGGGCAGCCCGCTGCGACCCTTTGGGGATGAGGAGACGAAAAAGGGGACAAAAGACACACTGTGGACGAGAGCCAGAGATGAACAAGAACTAATTATTGAATGCAGAGAGGTGTATAAACACATGGTGGGAATCCCCCAGCAGGGTAGTCCCAGGGTAACTAAGGGAGGATTCATGGTCACCTGATTCAGCCCTAGCTATATGCGTTGGCAAAAAGGTAACTTTGAAACTTAATCTTAAAAGTAGAGATAGTGTCCGTCTCCTGCATTCAAACTGGGAGCTGGTTCCACAGAAGGATGATCCCCTTCTACTTCTAAATATCCTAAAAACCACAAGGAAGCCCACAGTCTGAGAGCAAACTATCAAACTACGAGGTCTTTAAAATAAGATGATTATTCAAGACCTCATGTGTGATGGGAAGGATTCTGAATTTGATGCTGGACCCACAAATCATAAAAGAGAAACACTAACTCACACACACCAGAAAGTGCCAAGAATTATAATTATATGTAATTTAGTTTTGCGTTCCTTTATAATGCTTTCAACTATACAAATAAGACACTTCATGGGGGCGCCTGAGCCTTGTAGACACAACAAATATTGAACAAACCTCATGCGCCCTGTTGTTGACAAAACGATAAAAATGAATGTGTACTTCTGTCTTATTTGGGTCATTTTTGTAGTTTTTGTAGACAGACTACTGTAATTTCTCAATAAAATGTCGCTTATTATCGCTCACTCTCAAGAACAAAAACGTGAGTAATTTCCCAGTAGCTCACCATATTTGGGATCTTCTAACATCCACACTTCATGTTTAAACGGTGGTGCGGAGGCGGTGTACCGTCGCAGGCCGGATGTAGCATTCAGCGCGGTGTGCCTTTTTTTCAGTTGCTAAGCAACAGATTTGTCCCGCCCCTTTCGTTATGACGAGCCGGGCCAGTCCTTTGACTGGTGACGTTACAAAGAAACGTCAGGTGACGTTACAAAGAAACCTTAAACCGACCTTATATATAGACCTGGCTGTTCAGTTGAAACGCATTCACACAGCGGGACAGCAGCGCTTTAAACGTTCAAACACGGAGTTTAACACAAAACAACATTTTAGACATAAAAAACAAAAAAGTGAAATGGCAAGCTCGAACTGTAACACAATGACAAATGATGAAACAGTTCAGACCAATGGGGATAATTCTGCAGTACATGCTTTGGTATCCCTCTTGAATAACTTGTTCAGTAGTTTTTCGATCAAGCAGTGGGGAGAGCTTATCTCAGGCTATCCGGATTGCTTCACTGCTAAGCGGCTTGTAGGTTTTGTAGAGGACGTAATGGACCTGTGTGCACAGTCAGTAGCAGTATCACCACTGAGGTCTTCCCAGAACTCCCCTGTACATGAAAACTGTTCTGTCCACACCACTACTGGCAAAACGGTTTTGTCACGTGTGAAATTTTTGGACGATTCTGCTGAGCAGGAGTTTGATACAGCACAGAATATAGATGCTAACAGCCAAGAAACAGCTAACACAGAAGAAAGCTGTCAAAATGCTGACCAACACAGTGCTGCAAAACCAGAAAACAATCCAATTCCAGATCCCCAGCAGCAGAAATCCTGTGTTGAACATGAAGCCAGCATCCCACCGTTAACAAACGTAAGTCAAACGGAGTCATATAAAAAGATACAGCATCACAGATCTTCTGTAGACTGTGAGCCACCTGAAAAAACCTTAGACTTTGAAAGATGGTTAGAGACATTAATTCAGGCTGTGCTTTCAAAGCTTGGTAAACTTTTAAAGTGCCCTCATTCTCACCAAAAACGTTTGTTGGATCTACTCTTGGACAAATTCAAGGGGATGGATTTGCATTTAGACCGAAAAGTGCAGAATTATTTTGACTGCATTGCTAATGCGATTTTCACTGATATTTGTGACAAATTACATAAATTGTCACTAATATCATTGAAAATGGGGAGGAGTGGGGAGGAGGATTCAATGAATTTAATGGAACAACCAATATTTAATATCATAACTACTTCAGTATTCCAAGAACACCTGTTGGCAGTAACAGTTACTGATAGACTGGAATCATATGAAAAGAAAGAAAGATGCAGACTTTCAGTGGAAATCTTTGTGGAAGGACTGATTTCCCAGGTTTCAAAAAAATCAGGCACAGTCTTCAGCATTGAAAGTGCTGAAGCTATCTCCAACCGGCTTACCATGAAAATCTGGACTGAAATCAGGGCCAGATACGACAAAATCCCACCAGAGAAGTTCAAGAAACTCAGCGAGAGGGTTTTCAAATCCCTCTGTAAAAGATGGAAGCATGCATCTTTGGTGACATTCTGGCAATTAAACTTCCAAGATCTTGATGAAGATATTGTTAAAACTTTCAAAAGAAAGATATTCACAGAACCAAGTTGCATATCTAAGTGCTTCTCATCGGTGCGGGCATTTTTTGGGAGGTGTAAGGGAAGAAACAAAGTTTCCACTTTATAGTGACATCGTGATATCAACAGCAAAATATTTTCTAAAACTCACTGGACACTTTAAATGAGCTAGTTTTACATTTAGATCAGATCAAGTCATTTTTGAAATCCCCAGGAATGGTCGCGGCAGATGGCCACCCCGCCCTGAGCCTGGTTCTGTCGAAGGTTTCTTCCTCTTAAAAGGGAGTTTTTCCTTCCCACTGTCGCCTCGTGCTTGCTCAGAGGGGTTTGTTCTTTTGGGGTTTTCTTTTTAATACTGTAAGTTGTTACCTTACAGTGTGAAGCACCTTGAAAACACCATTGTTTCCTTTGGTGCTATACAGATTGAAGTGACTTGCACTGACAACATAACTAAGCTGGGACTTTAATTTAACATCAATAAAATTATAAAAATATTACATCTTGATTTCTGCTTGTTTTCATTGTCTGTGACTTAATGAATACAAATGTGTAATTTAACAGATTTTTTCTTTATGTTAGTCTGACCGGTGATTCCACGTTGGCCTTAGGTGTTGGCGCGGATACGCTGCAGCCCCTGAGCCATTAATGGCCCAGCACACTACAGTAAAAACAAAACAACAGCCATCTGTCCAACTAGGAAAGGAAAATAATAAACTGCCTCCTTGGAGGCAACCTGACTCAAAACAGTTGCAGTCCAACTCAGACCGACTGCAATCACTCTCAGGCAGATTGATGAAGATCTGCAAATAACTGTTGTCTAATTTATAAACGCAGACAGATTGCCAACACGTCTGTTCACAATAGAGGACTGTACTTACATGGTTGCAAACTGGTTGTTATCTTGCTTATATGAAAACATTACTTTGGAGCAATGAAACTCAAACACATTCATTTTTAAAATGCCTCAAAATGAAATTTTGAAGCATTTGGCTTTATGCTTTGAAAGTGCCGTTGTGAGTGGGAGTGTGAAATCCTTACTTGATGTGTTCCCTTTGCCTTTACTGTTTTCAGTTTTATCAGTTTTCAGTTTTATTTGTCATATGCAAGTTAGCACAGGGTCAACATTGCAATGAAATGTGTTTGACGAGCAGCAGTCACTCAGCAGCATGGTACAGTAGAAGAAAATATAATAAAATATAATAAAATAAAATAAAAAATAGAAAAATAGTAAAGAGCAAAATATTAGAGAGACGTGGTAAAAGAGAAAAGATGACTAAAAATATATATATATATGTATCTATAAATATATGTACACTAGTGATTAAATAAGAAAATCTTGAAAAGAAATATGACGGGAGGTCAGATGGGATATTGCACAGGAATGAGCAGCAGAAAATTACAGTATTACTCAGACTTTTAATAGTCATATTGTCAGTTTTGGCCGACGGTCATGGGTCACTTCCACTAAAATAGCACGAGACTGGAGTAAAATGTACTTTATTAATGAGAACACATGGTGATACAGCAAAGAATCCAACCCTTCTGAAAAGCAAATGGCTTCCTGTTATACTCTACCTGATTCAGGTGAGCATCTGGAATAGACCAAGTCTGGGGGTCAGCAAACCAAAGGGAAACAAAACCCTCCCCATAAGAAAACCACTACAATATAACCAACCCGTTCTCACTCCCAAAGCGTAACATCATAGACATATGAAGATTTGTAACAAGTCCTATAAATAACTCCATAACATATAAACTTCAGTCTCTTCTATATACATTAAAACAGCGGTCCCCAACCTTTTTTGCGCCACGGACCGGTTTATGCCCGACAATATTTTCACGGACCGGCCTTTAAGGTGTCACAGATAAATACAACAAAATAAAACTAGTACCGGTACCGGAAAAAAAGAAGATTTATTCATAACACACGTGAAAGACCCAGGAAAACAGAGTTAACGATAAAAACGATAACAAAATAACGATAAAAAACGATAAAAACTCTGAAAACCATACATTTCACACCCGAGCCTCATCTCTCGACCAAACGACGGTCCGTGGCCCGGCGGTTGGGGACCGCTGCATTAAAACACCTTAACCACAGTTAGGTTTCAGCCCTCGCTGACTCAGAACAAAGTAAGACAATCAGAGTTCGATTGGTTTTTACTTGTGCAGGGGAAGCCTGGTCGGATTCTCAGAGTTGCAAGCTCTACACCCAAACTCAGACAACTCCAACTCCAGCCTCCACTCGCAGCCTTTTATTGAATGAAAACAGTTACACAACCGCCCATTGTAAACCCCATATGTTGTGTGGTAAAAGCTAAGGCACTGTGTGTGTGTGTGTGTGTGTGTGTGTGTGTGTGAGTGAGAGAGAGTGTATGTGTGTCTGTATACATGACTTCCTGCTTACAAACGTTTTAACCGCATCTCTAGTCATAAAAGGGTCATCTCCCCTCAACCTCGTATATGGCTTAACCTCTCTAACAGTCCACCATTTACATGGTGAGCCCATAAAGGGCAGGAAGTGAACATTCCTTACCAAATAAGGAAACCAGAATCTTATATAGATTGTGCCTGCAGTTGAAAACTATAGCTAGTAACATCCCCAACATCCTACATGTGGGGGAGGAACAGAAAATATCTGAACATACAGTTCAAGACAAGGTCCAAGCACAATAATGACAACTTTTAACAAAATCACTCCAACACACTCCCCTAGCCTGGCACATTGGTTTTCTCCAGGAGCTCATAAGCAGGTGATTGAGCTGCTTTTACTCTTTACAAAGTGAGTACTGTTAACACTTCTCTTTTTACATATACAACTAATTTAGGTTACAGACAAATGATTAAATGTGAACAGCTCTAACACGGGTTCTTTTCCTGACACAGGTAGGATGGCCAGTCCCCCTGTCTCTTCACCTTTAACGAGTCACTTAAATAACAACCCAAAAAGCCTAATAAAGAATCACAATCAACCAGTGTGTGTTTTTCTTCATTACGGTTTTTAAATACAAATCAGTCAGTCAATTAATAAAAATACAAGTAAGGGTAATGGAACCCCTGGTCTCCATTACACACATAAATACCATAAAGACACTAAGTCGTAGAGCTCTGAACTCCTTGCTTCTATGATATTTACACTTCTTCTTGGCCTTCTCCTTCACTCTGAGTCACTCCAGGATAAACGCATCAGCTCAGACATACAATAATTAAAATATGTGTAGGTGACCGTTTGGCAGAAGACGATGTCGAGGCGGTACTGCAGTGACACGTCCGTGGCTATCGTCGGGGCGGTGTCCTGCATCAGAAGGAAGTCAATAGACTTCTTGGCTTTGTTGCTCATCATGGCGCTGTAGTCCGTGGGCGTGGCCTGCAAAAAGTGTAAATAAACCATCAGAGACCAAACACAAATATGCCTTCCAACCACTAGTTTAGACAACATCTTGCAAAGAGTGTGTATTTCAGAGTGCAGTTGTTTTTAAATTTGACAGAAACAGAAAAAAGGACGGAACAGAAGGACAACAGGGAAAGCAGAAGCACCGACACACTGAAATCTTTTAGGGTCAAGCTCCAGAACTAGCCACAAATCCTGCTGGAAAGAACCTAAAAATACTTAAAAATACTTGCAGAGATCGAATGGAGCCGTTAACTCAAAAGCCTGGTGTCAGGCATGTTCTTTAATAAATAAGAAACGAGCTGATATGTTACAGACCCCAGTCTTTATGTAAAGAAAAAGCTGACATTTAGAGAGAGAGGTCTGGGCTTCTCTGCTTGGGCTGCTGCCCCCGCGACCCGGCTCCGGATAAAGTGGAAGAAAGTGGATGGATGAATGAATCTTGAAAATGAACAAGTCTTCCAGTACAGAGTAAAATGTGAGAGTGAAAATATTGCGTGTACTTAAAACCCCTGGAGGGTCTTGGGTCGATTTGTGGCTATTTTCAAATTTTGATTACATGCCATTTGCACAGTGTTGAATGGACTATAGCCAAATTCTCCAAAAAAAAAGTTTGATATGATTTTATTTCAAAATTCAAGTCTGACTTCCTTCAATTAGCTTCAGTGGCTAAGCTACAGACAAACTTACACTATTGTGCTTAGTGGTCGATTTGTGCCCCATTGAAACCCATTATAAACGCTATTTTTCACTGCAAATTAATTACGGTCAAAGGGATCGTTGATGTTTAGCGTTCATTTTCATTTTGCAGGACGGGCCTTAGAGTTGTAATTTTTTTATTTGTCCACCGGGTGGCGCCCTTGCTCCACATTTGACCCCGGGCTGGAAAACAGCGGGCTGCTTAGATAGACCTGCGGGAAATGAAGCCTCATTTCCGGCGTGCAGCAGCGGCTTCGCCCGCTGATCGGGCGGGACAATTTTTTGGTCCCTAGGACCGTGAGAGGGTGCTTTTTTTTTTTTTAGTCAACAGGAAATGACGTATTTGTTGTCACGTGGTATCGGGCGTGTGTGCTGGAAAAACGGGTCCCCGGTGATCGTCTGAATTTGTGAAGCGAGTGGTATCGCATTTATCAAAGTCGGCTCCTCGTTGTTTTTTCTAAGCCACGATTAGGCTCATTGAGAGCAGGCATGTGCATGCAGACAGTGTTTGTTTTTACATCTGGTGGGTAACGTCCCTCCCTATATTTTTGGAACAGTACCTCTGAAGCTTGATTTAGATTTCTGCAGGAAATTTACGTTCTAACTTCAGATGTAACACCTCTTAACACTAAACCGGTCCATCATGCTGTTGTTTCCAGTTACAGCGTATATTTCCTGCTGAAGCATATTTCAGGCATAAGACAGAAACATTACAAAAATATACACCTGCAGGCCACTCTATTGTCTTTATTTGACTAAATGCACTAAATTGCTGCCACAAGCTTTTGAACACATGTACCTAATAAAGTGGCTGGTGAGTGTCCTCAGTCCCAGCTCGGATACAGATGTGTCGGTGTGTCTTTGTTCCCTGCAGTAGTGCCCTCTCCAGCTCAGTCATCATCCACATACCCCAGGACACTGTCCGAGCCAAAGAGATCATCGCCTACGTCAACACGCTGAAGACTCAGGTCAGCTATTACGCAGAGAGGCTGTCTCAAGCTGCCAAAGACCAATCGGCCAGCGGACTGGAGTGGACGCTCGCCAGTCTGGTTGACAAGGTACTAAAAGTGTTTGACGTTACGTGGGGACGCTTCATATTTCATTCATACCCTCTTCCTTTCAGACCCGTCAGCTGGTGGCAGTGTGCGGCTGCAAGCTGCTAGCTTCAGCTATTTAGGCCCTGAACGCAGTACGAGTACATCGCAACCAAAGCTTCTCCTTCCGCTGAGTCTGAACAAGTAGTGCTCCGCAATGACAAGGATACGCTGAGAGCAAAGTACAGCGGTCACAACAGCCAGTCGTCACTGCACGTGGACTGGCACGAAGAGGAGTGGGTGAGTTGATCAGCAGTTATTGGCTGTTTTCTGATTCCAGATTTTTTATTTCTTTAGCATGACAACAGACAAGCTTAGTTTCTTGGCACACATTGTGGATACAGCTTGATATCTTAACTACACTCTGAACTCTGTTTTTCTTTTCTTGTTGCTTCTTCTTCTTCTTGAGTCATCCCTCTCATGTTGATTTCCAGCTCAGGTCACTCCTTACTTTTAAGAAGTTGGAGGATTCGTGAGCAGATTTTTCCTTCACCATATCAGCCGACTTTATTCTATGAGAAAATACTCTTAAATGACTCGTCTTTAAAAAGTGTTCAGTGTTTTATGTCTGGTCTGTGTGTCATCTTTGTCTTTACAATGTTGCAGCAATACTTTAGTAATGATATGATATGATATGATATGATATGATATGATATGATATACCTTTATTAGTCCCACAAGGGGAAATTTAAATGTTGGTTTAGTGTAAGCTCAGCTTTTTAACTAATGTAAGAAGTGTTATGACTGACTCGTTTTTAATACCTAAATCTGGCCTCAGTGCACAAACCTAAATGAATCGGTACATATGAAAGCGCCCAAGTCACGAGCTGTGTTCAAGGACATGGATAAAACAAAAAGGTTCAAATTTGTGCCCAAAAACCCCACAAATCAGTGTCACTGTTTTAAAATCTGCTGCGAGACCGCTCTAAATGTCAGCTTTTTCTTTACGTAAAGACTGGGGTCTGTAACATATCAGCTCGTTTCTTATTTATTAAAGAACATGCCTGACACCAGGCTTTTGAGTTAACGGCTCCATTCGATCTCTGCAAGTATTTTTAAGTATTTTTAGGTTCTTTCCAGCAGGATTTGTGGCTAGTTCTGGAGCTTGACCCTAAAAGATTTCAGTGTGTCGGTGCTTCTGCTTTCCCTGTTGTCCTTCTCTTCCGTCTTTATTTCTGTTTCTGTCAAATTTAAAAACAACTGCACTCTGAAATACACACTCTTTGCAAGATGTTGTCTAAACTAGTGGTTGGAAGGCATATTTGTGTTTGGTCTCTGATGGTTTATTTACACTTTTTGCAGGCCACGCCCACGGACTACAGCGCCATGATGAGCAACAAAGCCAAGAAGTCTATTGACTTCCTTCTGATGCAGGACACCGCCCCGACGATAGCCACGGACGTGTCACTGCAGTACCGCCTCGACATCGTCTTCTGCCAAACGGTCACCTACACATATTTTAATTATTGTATGTCTGAGCTGATGCGTTTATCCTGGAGTGACTCAGAGTGAAGGAGAAGGCCAAGAAGAAGTGTAAATATCATAGAAGCAAGGAGTTCAGAGCTCTACGACTTAGTGTCTTTATGGTATTTATGTGTGTAATGGAGACCAGGGGTTCCATTACCCTTACTTGTATTTTTATTAATTGACTGACTGATTTGTATTTAAAAACCGTAATGAAGAAAAACACACACTGGTTGATTGTGATTCTTTATTAGGCTTTTTGGGTTGTTATTTAAGTGACTCGTTAAAGGTGAAGAGACAGGGGGACTGGCCATCCTACCTGTGTCAGGAAAAGAACCTGTGTTAGAGCTGTTCACATTTAATCATTTGTCTGTAACCTAAATTAGTTGTATATGTAAAAAGAGAAGTGTTAACAGTACTCACTTTGTAAAGAGTAAAAGCAGCTCAATCACCTGCTTATGAGCTCCTGGAGAAAACCAATGTGCCAGGCTAGGGGAGTGTGTTGGAGTGATTTTGTTAAAAGTTGTCATTATTGTGCTTGGACCTTGTCTTGAACTGTATGTTCAGATATTTTCTGTTCCTCCCCCACATGTAGGATGTTGGGGATGTTACTAGCTATAGTTTTCAACTGCAGGCACAATCTATGTAAGATTCTGGTTTCCTTATTTGGTAAGGAGTGTTCACTTCCTGCCCTTTATGGGCTCACCATGTAAATGGTGGACTGTTAGAGAGGTTAAGCCATATACGAGGTTGAGGGGAGATGACCCTTTTATGACTAGAGATGCGGTTAAAACGTTTGTAAGCAGGAAGTCACGTATACAGACACACATACACTCTCTCTCACTCACACACACACACACACACACACACACACACACACACAGTGCCTTAGCTTTTACCACACAACATATGGGGTTTACAATGGGCGGTTGTGTAACTGTTTTCATTCAATAAAAGGCTGCGAGTGGAGGCTGGAGTTGGAGTTGTCTGAGTTTGGGTGTAGAGCTTGCAACTCTGAGAATCCGACCAGGCTTCCCCTGCACAAGTAAAAACCAATCGAACTCTGATTGTCTTACTTTGTTCTGAGTCAGCGAGGGCTGAAACCTAACTGTGGTTAAGGTGTTTTAATGCAGCGGTCCCCAACCGCCGGGCCACGGACCGTCATTTGGTCGAGAGATGAGGCTCGGGTGTGAAATGTATGGTTTTCAGAGTTTTTATCGTTTTTTATCGTTATTTTGTTATCGTTTTTATCGTTAACTCTGTTTTCCTGGGTCTTTCACGTGTGTTATGAATAAATCTTCTTTTTTTCCGGTACCGGTACTAGTTTTATTTTGTTGTATTTATCTGTGACACCTTAAAGGCCGGTCCGTGAAAATATTGTCGGGCATAAACCGGTCCGTGGCGCAAAAAAGGTTGGGGACCGCTGTTTTAATGTATATAGAAGAGACTGAAGTTTATATGTTATGGAGTTATTTATAGGACTTGTTACAAATCTTCATATGTCTATGATGTGTTATATCAGCCCGTTCTCACTCCCGAGGCGTAACATGTCGACGTTTTGTCACGTCCCGCGGCGTTCCTGAGGAACGTGAAAGGAGACCTTCGGCGTTCTTATGGTACGCGGCGGGCTATGGCTGGAATCCAGTTCAATGACGCTCCCGCGGTAATAGACGTTCCAGCCCTGTATTCCAGCCCTAAACCTAACCTTATCCCTAGCCCTGACCATAACCTTATTCCTGACCTTAACCAGGACTTTAATGATGTTAAATAGCGTGTTTCTAAGCGATTTGAAGAAAAAGAGCAAACATGTGTAGATTCAGTCCAGACAGTTCTCATATTTCCTCTTTTTTCCGAGGTCGTCATTCAGGAACGTGGTGGGTAGCCGAAAACGTAATATGGTGACGATTTGTCACCTAGCGTAAAATGTTACGCTTTGGGAGTGAGAACGTGTTGGTTATATTGTAGTGGTTTTCTTATGGGGAGGGTTTTGTTTCCCTTTGGTTTGCTGACCCCCAGACTTGGTCTATTCCAGATGCTCACCTGAATCAGGTAGAGTATAACAGGAAGCCATTTGCTTTTCAGAAGGGTTGGATTCTTTGCTGTATCACCATGTGTTCTCATTAATAAAGTACATTTTACTCCAGTCTCGTGCTATTTTAGTGGAAGTGACCCATGACCGTCGGCCAAAACTGACAATATGACTATTAAAAGTCTGAGTAATACTGTAATTTTCTGCTGCTCATTCCTGTGCAATATCCCATCTGACCTCCCGTCATATTTCTTTTCAAGATTTTCTTATTTAATCACTAGTGTACATATATTTATAGATACATATATATATATATTTTTAGTCATCTTTTCTCTTTTACCACGTCTCTCTAATATTTTGCTCTTTACTATTTTTCTATTTTTTATTTTATTTTATTATATTTTATTATATTTTCTTCTACTGTACCATGCTGCTGAGTGACTGCTGCTCGTCAAACACATTTCATTGCAATGTTGACCCTGTGCTAACTTGCATATGACAAATAAAACTGAAAACTGATAAAACTGAAAACAGTAAAGGCAAAGGGAACACATCAAGTAAGGATTTCACACTCCCACTCACAACGGCACTTTCAAAGCATAAAGCCAAATGCTTCAAAATTTCATTTTGAGGCATTTTAAAAATGAATGTGTTTGAGTTTCATTGCTCCAAAGTAATGTTTTCATATAAGCAAGATAACAACCAGTTTGCAACCATGTAAGTACAGTCCTCTATTGTGAACAGACGTGTTGGCAATCTGTCTGCGTTTATAAATTAGACAACAGTTATTTGCAGATCTTCATCAATCTGCCTGAGAGTGATTGCAGTCGGTCTGAGTTGGACTGCAACTGTTTTGAGTCAGGTTGCCTCCAAGGAGGCAGTTTATTATTTTCCTTTCCTAGTTGGACAGATGGCTGTTGTTTTGTTTTTACTGTAGTGTGCTGGGCCATTAATGGCTCAGGGGCTGCAGCGTATCCGCGCCAACACCTAAGGCCAACGTGGAATCACCGGTCAGACTAACATAAAGAAAGAATCTGTTAAATTACACATTTGTATTCATTAAGTCACAGACAATGAAAACAAGCAGAAATCAAGATGTAATATTTTTATAATTTTATTGATGTTAAATTAAAGTCCCAGCTTAGTTATGTTGTCAGTGCAAGTCACTTCAATCTGTATAGCACCAAAGGAAACAATGGTGTTTTCAAGGTGCTTCACACTGTAAGGTAACAACTTACAGTATTAAAAAGAAAACCCCAAAAGAACAAACCCCTCTGAGCAAGCACGAGG